>NC_059394.1:8076478-8759335 GCF_905220565.1 Melitaea cinxia | reverse complement strand
ATCGCATAATTCAGCCGTTAAACCTCTAATACACAAAGTCGTATGAATTAGAAGCTCTTGCCGTAATTAGAGCTGTAGAACATTTTCACCACTATCTATACAAGTAAAAACTTTAAGTATTTACTGACTGCAAATATTTAAAAGCTTCCCATTCTAAGCGTGAAAGTATCATAGAACTTCGCTTGACAGCCAAGGACGGAAAAGGGAGGATCCTCCGACTAGACGGGTGTTGAGTCTAGTGGGCTAGCCCCGACGGTTGTTGTCGAGCTAATAATTTTTAATAAAAATATTTATAATCAACTAATGGTCGCCCAGTTGTCGAAATTCAACCATAATTAATTTAAATTATAAGTTTGAACATTATTATGGTTCTGTTGTCAAAGACTATACTTATATAATAATAAACATTATTGTGTTTGGTCTAAAACGAAAAAAACCGACTTCAATTACATCGACAAGTAGGTAAGAAGACGAAACAAATTAACAAACGCACTAGTCGTCACTACGATTTTCGAGGGTTTCCTTCGATTTTTCTGAGATTCCATCATCAGATCCTGGTTCCCTTATCATGGTACCACACTTGGGATATCTCTTTTCGAATAAAAAAGAATGATCAAAATCGGTTCATAAACGACGAAGTTATCCCCGAACATATATATATATATATATATATATATATACATATATATATATATATATATATGTATATATATATATATATGTATATATATATATATATATATGTATATATATATATATATATATATATATATATATACACACGGTCGAATTGAGTAACCTTCTCCTTTTTTGAAGTCGGTTAAAAAGAGTATATATACGTGCGTGTTTGTCAAATACATGTTAGTGTGTGTAATGTTTTTTTTTTTTATTGATTTAATGTATTTTTATGCCCAATTAAAAAAATAGATTAGCGTTCTGCACCTATACTATATAAAACTTTGTCTATATAAACTATAAGTGTGTGAGATTTCATACTCCTCCACTAAAAGGGGTATAAAGTTTTTCCTTAACGTATATATATAGAAGATATAAGTTACAGTCGTACAAAATAAAAATAATATCGCATCAGCCTGTAATATTCCACTACTGCGCATAGGCCTCTTTCCCCATGTAGGAGAAGGATCAGAGCTTAATCCAACACGCTGCTCCAATGCGGGTTGGCGGATATATTCCCTACTATGAGTAACGATCGCTATCAGGTGTGCATGATAACAACCGGGACTGACGGCTTAACGTGCTCTCCGAGGCACGGTGGGGAGACCCACTAAGACTGCATAAACACCCAGACCACGGCAAACACTTGTATGGCCAATACAAATGTTTGTCATGTGCGGGGATCGAACCCGCAATCGCCAGCGCAACAGGTACAATCCATGGCTGTGAACGCTGCGCCAACGCGGCGTCAATCAATAGCAAATTTAATATTAAGAAAAATTTGTTGAATATAATAAGCATATAATTATATAGTTTTATTTCATTTGTTAGTAATCAATTATGTTTTATTTATTTTATCTCGTACCACTGACGCCGAATAAATTATATATTACCTTTTAAAACTTATTAAAAAAAAAATAATGAGAAAAAAAAAGAAATGTTCTTTTACAAGAATATCCACGCTACTGCTAGCTTTACTATTTACTGCTGTATAATTTACTAACAAACTGGTTCACATAACTTGAAATCGAACTATTCGAAATGTATTAAATCAAGCAACAATCCTTACCCAAATACTAGAGCTAAAGTACTAGCAGATTTCGTTGCATTAGGTACGACGAGCGTTAATACCTATTTGTAGGATTGAACCGTAGTATTTAGATCGTTTCGAATTAGGTACAGCTGTCAGATTTAGGCAAACAGTCGTGGCGCTCGTTTGGGACGGAACTAGAACCCGCTATGTTCCTCACATTAGTTCAATCCCGATGAATTGATGCATTCGCCTTGAGAACGTTTGAATTTCGTTACTCTAGATTGTATTGCACTAACTCGATATGTTTAGCAACTTGCTTATTCGATTTCGGAAATTTCAACGCTTGAATGTTTCTTAGTGCCGTATTATGTCAGTTTATTTCTCCGAAAAGCGTATCGGAAGTAAAATATTGTTACTAGCTTACTGAAGCCCGTGACTTTGGCTTTGTAAGACGATTATTATAAATAGTTCTACATTTTAATGAAACAACTTTTTCGGATTTTATAGCGGTTTAATAGGTTTTTTACGTGCTCGACGTTTCGGATACTTTACAGCAACCATGGTCAGGGGAGGACACCTTGATTTTGTTTTGTATGTAAATAATTATTATAGTGAAGATTAAGAATTAGATTATTAATTAGTGAAAATTTAAGTGGTATTTCATGAATGTGTTTCTATGATTGGGCGATTAAGAATAAATATTATTAAAGAGTAAAAAGATTCTTTAATTCTTAAAAATATATTTTTGTTTTCTAAAATATGGTTAAACCTATACCTGTGCGACTGTGCTTTACAAATTAATAGCTTTTAAATTATTACAGCGAAACAAAGGTTAATAGGAGATTATTAATTAAGTGTCAGAGGTTATTTCAAATTGTGATCTTTTTGGATTCGAATACCTATGAGTATAACAACATCTTAAAATATTTCTTCTGCTAACATTTATTCAATTAACAACAATCTTAATCGTTAATAATTATTTTCTGATACATTAAATAACTAGTAACTGTCTGTTTGGATAAACATATTTATCTTACATTTAAGTATTTATATATAACACATGCTTAATATTTCAATATACACAGGAAAATGACAAATTTGTACCAAATTCGTTATAGAACTAAATTATAAGGACGAAGATTGCATGAGATGAATTAGGAGTACAATGCACGATGAGAATCATTCCAATCCATTCTCCGTTAAGGTAATAAATTATAGCTAATGTTCAGTTAATATTCTTACATAAAGACTCATAAAAATGCCGTGAAACAAATTACCTAATTTCTTGTAATACACGGGAATTAGGTACGAGCTGTTCATATCGTCCGTTACACACTAAGACAATTTGTTAAAACGTGAATCTTATTAAAAGGTTTCCATAGAAACGGACAAAATAGGTACTTTCTAAGGTTAATTTTTCAATAAATCTTATTAGGCTTCCAATTTTCTCCTTATTGAGGGCATTAATAATATACTGCGAAGTAACATTTATTTGATATTTTATCTGTATACTTATTTGTGTAGTTGTGAAATATTTTAATTACACAGTCATCGGTGATCTGTCATCGAAACCGGTCGTTACCTGCGTGCGCTAGTGATTTATTTTTCCACGAGTGCATTTCTACCCTCATTGTGTAAAGTGATTATTATAATGGAAACGGATTTTTTGTTTTTTCAATAAGTGATAACATCGCAACATTCCTATTGTTTCTGACTACAGGAACAAAATGAACTCCCAAACGTTAGTCAATAATCCCAGTTACGCTACTGTGACACAAAACACCATGTTCCCTAAAAAGGACCAAGCAATTATCATTGATGCTTTAGAAAACGTACAAATCAAAGATTATGCTCAAGCGTTAGGAAGAATAATCGACCCATCGCAAATCCGTTTTTTGTCAAGAATATCAAACAATAGAATTTGCATCTACGTGTCATCAAAGGTAATCGCTGATGAGATCATTGATAAAATAAAATATGTCACAATTCAAAACCAAAAACTACCCATCCGACCGCTGATCAGCAGAAACAGACGTATCATCATATCCAATGTGTGTCCCATTATACCGCACGTCGAAATTGAAAAGAAACTATTAGAAATGAATATTACACCACAATCACCCATCTCTTTCCTGCGTGCTGGCTTCAATGAAACGGGCTATAACCACATTCTAAGCTTTCGAAGACAAGTTTATGTAACTCCTGAGGATTTCACCCGACTTCCAGATAAAATATCTATGAATTTTGAAGAAACGAATTACTGGATCTATTTCTCATCAGACACAATGACTTGTTTTATATGCAAAAAAGACGGACACGTAGCCTCTAAATGCCCGGAAAATATCAACGACACGAATGTTTTTAACCAAAGAACACCGGATACTACTGAGACAGCAATTTTCAAGCGTCCTCATCCACCCACTGAATCTTCAACTACAACTGATTTTATTGAATCCGAAACAACAAAAGAAAACAGCATTCCTAGCAACGAAAACAGTGATGAGGACTTTGATGATAAATCTTCCCAGTCCAGCTTAGACGAAGTTTACAAGCCCAAGAGTGGAAAGAAACTCAAAAGAACACCTCATAACGATTTGGAATCAATTGACTGGGATCACGTGGAAAACTTTATAAACATCTCCGGTAAAACATATCCACTATCCGGAAAACAAGTTAAAGAGTATCTCACACACACATATGGAGTTAAGGACATATCAGAAATTACTTACAATTACACAGAAGAAATTGGTGCGTTGATCGAAATGTTTACTGACTTGATACCGACCATCTCATATCGCAGTGTTAAAAACAGACTCTCACGTATTGTAGGTAAACTAAAGTACTTATCTTGTAAGAAAAATTCCGATATAAATAAATAAATAAATTACTTTTAGGTAAGTACTACTCTATTTCTTGTGGGATTTAATGGTATTGACTGTAGGATTTAAGCTTAATATTATTCAATGGAACTGTCAAAGTTTGATACCAAAATTAAGTGAATTGGATTCATATCTACATAATGAAAAAGTACATATATGCGTTCTTTCTGAAACTTGGCTGCAATACGAACACCATATTAACTTAACCGGTTACTCTATCTTTAGAAAGGATCGAGTAGATGGATATGCAGGCTTAGCAATTTTGGTTCATCAATCTATAAATTGTTGCCTTAAAACTCTTCCAAGTAATTATAATAACATTGACGTTTTGTGCCTTGAAGTCCTTAATATTAATAAACTTCAACATATCATAGGGGTCTATTCTCCCACAAATGTCACAGTGAGCGTTGGGGACTACCAGGAGCTTTTCAGTTATTTTTCTGAGAAAACTCTAATAGTCGGAGACTTCAATGCACATCACTCGGCTTGGTCATACACAACTGACACACGGGGTAGACTTTTGGCGGACACTAGCATAAATCATAATTATGTATTTCTTAACAATGGAGACTTTACCCGTTGCGCTAAACTTAATGATAGTATAATATGCACATCACCTGATATATCTTTCTGTAGTTCCGATCTAACACTCGACTTTGATTGGAACGTTACTAACGAATCTCTTGGCAGTGATCACCTCATTATTTCTATTAAAACGTTAGACAGTACTCAAAATAGCCCCGAATTAAAAAGGAACATCAAAAAGGCCAACTGGGTAGAGTACACACAACACATAGAATCTGCATGTGAGGGATTAAATTATGGAAATAATGTACAAAGTAACTACGATAAACTCATAGAGATTATTGAGGAAAGTGCCAACAAAAACATACCATATATTAAAACTGGTTTTAACCCTAACAAATTTAAGCCAAAACCGTGGTGGAATCCTGACTTATCGAAGGCAGTAGCTGAGAGACGATTATCTCTTAAGAACTTTAGGAAATTACGCACGGTCGAAAACTATTTAATTTACAGAGAAAAAGTAGTTATTGCTCGAAAATTGATAAAACTCGCTAAAAGGAATTCCTGGCAAGAGCTTTGTGACAGCATAGACAGCAACATGCCCAGTCGTGAGGTTTGGAGGAAACTCAGATGGCTTAAAGGTTACCGAAGCCCTAAACATTACTTACCAGAAAGTACCGCAGTCTCTTTTGTAACAGAACTCACTCCTGACAGTGTTTCCTTCCAGCCCCTAGATTCCAATATTGATGGTTCCAACCCTTTATTTTTCACTTTTTCAGAGCTTGTCATGATTCTTAAAAGAGTAGATACTTCGGCGGGTTTGGATACTATTACTTATTCTATGATTAGTCACTTACCAGATAACGCAAAAAAATATCTCTTACACATATTTAACACAATTTATAAAAAAGGCGAAATACCAGAGCAATGGCGTAGGATCAAACTTATTGCCATACCTAAGAGAAACACTGATAAGTATCGTCCTATTTCACTCATGAATTGCCTTTGTAAAACCTTTAATTTAATGATAACTCGTCGTCTTGAACATCATCATGTCAAAGCAACAAATTATTTAATGGTAGCACGTTGGGTTTCCGCCGTGGACTTTCTTGTCTATACAATCTTAGTAGGTTTATTGTAGACACAGAGACTGCTTTTATACACAAGAAATACGTTTTGTGCGCGTATGGAGACATAAGTAACGCTTATAACAATTTGGCAATCGAACCTCTTATTAGCT
This sequence comes from Melitaea cinxia, assembly GCF_905220565.1. Lineage (NCBI taxonomy): Eukaryota > Metazoa > Arthropoda > Insecta > Lepidoptera > Nymphalidae > Melitaea > Melitaea cinxia. The sequence continues at coordinate 8,752,983 of NC_059394.1, read as the reverse complement.
CTTTGGTTGAATTTGATGTCGATCCGCTCATATGTAGATACATTAGGGAATTTTTGAAAGAAAGAGTTCTGATATATAGGCTACGGGATGGTACAGAAATAACAAGAACAAGCAGGCAAGGTTTAGCTCAAGGTGACCCAATGTCACCCATTTTGTTCAATATAGTCACAATTAAATTATGCAACAAACTTGTTAAGACAGTTAAGGTGTCACAATATGTCGATGACTTCGCTTTTTACTGTATTAATCAAAGTATTGATTTGTGTGCTAGTGTCCTTCAATCAAGTCTTAGCGTCTTTATAACAATGTTACAGGAAATTGGATTAGAAATATCTCTCTCGAAGACTAAAGTTTGCATCCTAACTAGAAAATATAAAGTGCCTTCTATTAGTATACGAATAAATAACACTGAAATTAAGCTTACAAATTGTACAAAGTTTCTGGGTGTATGGGTGGACAGTCGCCTGAACTGGACCCGACAAGTTTTAGAAACTGCTCAAAAATGTATTCCATTCGTCAATATCCTTAGCTCTATAAGTAGTTCAAAGTGGGGTGTCCATCCAACTCACTTAAGAAGACTTTATTTAGCACTGGTGCGATCCCGACTCGATTACGGGTGTATTATTTACGGTAACGCCAACTCTAGGCTCCTACAGAGGTTGGACGTGATACAGAACCAATGTCTTCGGCTTTGTGGTAGCTTTATTCGGGACACCCCAATTTTTACAATGGAAAGCGAACTATGTATTCCATCTTTGAGTCTTAGAAGAATATATCTAAGTGATAAATACTTTCTGAAACTTTCTTCCAGAATATCCGACCCTTTGAAAAAACAATTAGAAGCATTAGACAAGACTTTGAATTCGGGTACAAGATATTGGCGCAAAAACCAAATTCCACTTCTGCTTGAGAGTTTCAGAAACTATTCCAACTTACCCATGTCAAAATTCGAGATTTTGCCCCAATTTTCGCTTTCTTTTGATATTAAAACATTCCCCTGGGATAATATTATCGTGCATAGAGTGAACACTATTAATAAATCTAAAGCTCAACTACCCATTCACGACCTTAAGCAACATACCGAAGATATGATAGATATAAAGTTCTCAGATTACATTCAAATTTACACCGACGGGTCCAAAACAAGAGACGGTTCTAGTTGTGCGTTTTACGATGTAGCTGCGGATTTTGGGGCCAAATTTCTTATTGAAAATTCATGTATACCCATCATGGGAGTTGAACTGACAGCAATTAATGAAGCAGTACATTACATAGAGTCGACAGCATATCATAAAATTGTAATCTTTACAGACTCTAAGAGTAGTTTACAACATTTGTTGAGATGTGCTAAGGGCGGTTGTGTCGGTAGAAACGAAGCTTACCTCATTATTAAATGTATCTATAGATTGATACGTAACGGGGTTGAAGTTCGTCTACAATGGATTCCTTCACATGTGGGCATCAAGGGTAACGAAGTTGCGGACTCACTTGCATCCAAAGCTCTACAGAACGGCATACCTCTCGACATCGTACCGCACTATACTGAACATCTTCCAAAAATAAAAAACGACAATTATATTAAATTTAAATCTTATTTCAATGAGTGCTCTCAAAACAAGGGCCTCTGGTACAGGACCATTGTAGACGAACCACCACGCGAACCTTGGTTTGCCTCAAGAAACCTCAACAGAAAACATTTAACTGTTTGCTTCCGGGCCCGTACTTACCACATCCCACTTAACAAGTTTAACTTCATTATTAAAAAGAGACGATCCAAACTGTACACGATGTGAGAGAGAAGAGGACCTCCTACACTTAGTTCTCGAGTGTAAAATCAACGAACAAGCCAGATTGAATTTCTTAAATGAAACTCGATGCTCTACTGGTGAGTTTCTCTTCTTTCTCCATCGAATCTTAAGTTCAGGGTTCACTGCCGAATATAGTGATAGATTTGTAGGTTTCATGATACATTCATTGAATCTTAGATATGACTATTATAAAAATACTCATTAAGTTGCAATCCCAACTGTTAACGTAACGCCTAGGGTATAAGTATCATTGTTATTATTTTTAAGTCGACTTAATCACTTGATGTATGGCTTATAAAATAAATAAGATTAAAAAAAAAAAAAAAATATTTTAATTAACATACCTAGAATATTATTTTTAAGCTTACTTAAATTATATAATATATATATATATATATATATATATATATATATATATATTTCCTTGTACATTATACATTGGTAATTATTTTTATGCACTTATGTTTTTTATTATAGTAACAACATCCATGGGCTCTTAGTTGTCCTATCCGTTTGTACCACATAAAATATTTGTTTTATTGTAGGTAACGTTTAATGTAGTCTTTGGTATTTAAAAAACTGATTTAATAATAAAAAAGGAATTTTCAACCAATGTATGAACTTTATTAATGGTTTAGACGGTGTGTGTGTGTGTGTGTGTGTGTGTGTGTGTCTATGTGTGGTTCTGTTCGGGTACGGGCCTAGAGGTTTTCTTATTTTGTTGAGAGTATACAGTGCTTACACCATCCGTCGATAGATGGAGTTACAAGTGTATGAAATGAAAGGACTCAAAATTGACATATATTTGAAATTCTATTTTGTCATATTATACTCCAATGGTTTGTCATGTTATTTTTTGACACTTTCATCACACAAATCGAACTCTTAACTTTCACTCGTCTTTGAAATACTTTTTATATGATGCAATAATATTTAGCGTAACGTTTACAATTATTATATTATTTTAGGTCTCATAGAAGCACTTAGTTATTAAATTTTGTTAAACAATTATAAAAAATTCTAAACATTTTTGAATATCATATCAAAAATTGACCGCTCCAGCGGGGTTCGAACCCGCGTCTCCGACGTACCGTGTCGGCGCTCTAGCCAATTAAGCTATGGAACGATACACCCGCTCGAGCGAAATTTTTGATATGATAATTTTAAATTACGGTTTAAGCGAACCGTGGCGCCGTCTATAGTGAGCTCTTTACAGAAACCCGTAACTATTCAAAGTTTCATATTACAATGAAAATCTTTGACAGGAGACGACACCGTGCTATTTTTTAATATCTAAGATTTTTATTTTTTGTGTTACCCACATTAGGAATTCTAAACATTTTTGAATATCATATCAAAAATTGACCGCTCCAGCGGGGTTCGAACCCGCGTCTCCGACGTACCGTGTCGGCGCTCTAGCCAATTAAGCTATGGAACGATACACCCGCTCGAGCGAAATTTTTGATATGATAATTTTAAATTACGGTTTAAGCGAACCGTGGCGCCGTCTATAGTGAGCTCTTTACAGAAACCCGTAACTATTCAAAGTTTCATATTACAATGAAAATCTTTGACAGGAGACGACACCGTGCTATTTTTTAATATCTAAGATTTTTATTTTTTGTGTTACCCACATTAGGAATTCTAAACATTTTTGAATATCATATCAAAAAATGTGGGTAACACAAAAAATAAAAATCTTAGATATTAAAAAATAGCACGGTGTCGTCTCCTGTCAAAGATTTTCATTGTAATATGAAACTTTGAATAGTTACGGGTTTCTGTAAAGAGCTCACTATAGACGGCGCCACGGTTCGCTTAAACCGTAATTTAAAATTATCATATCAAAAATTTCGCTCGAGCGGGTGTATCGTTCCATAGCTTAATTGGCTAGAGCGCCGACACGGTACGTCGGAGACGCGGGTTCGAACCCCGCTGGAGCGGTCAATTTTTGATATGATATTCAAAAATGTTTAGAATTCCTAATGTGGGTAACACAAAAAATAAAAATCTTAGATATTAAAAAATAGCACGGTGTCGTCTCCTGTCAAAGATTTTCATTGTAATATGAAACTTTGAATAGTTACGGGTTTCTGTAAAGAGCTCACTATAGACGGCGCCACGGTTCGCTTAAACCGTAATTTAAAATTATCATATCAAAAATTTCGCTCGAGCGGGTGTATCGTTCCATAGCTTAATTGGCTAGAGCGCCGACACGGTACGTCGGAGACGCGGGTTCGAACCCCGCTGGAGCGGTCAATTTTTGATATGATATTCAAAAATGTTTAGAATTCCTAATGTGGGTAACACAAAAAATAAAAATCTTAGATATTAAAAAATAGCACGGTGTCGTCTCCTGTCAAAGATTTTCATTGTAATATGAAACTTTGAATAGTTACGGGTTTCTGTAAAGAGCTCACTATAGACGGCGCCACGGTTCGCTTAAACCGTAATTTAAAATTATCATATCAAAAATTTCGCTCGAGCGGGTGTATCGTTCCATAGCTTAATTGGCTAGAGCGCCGACACGGTACGTCGGAGACGCGGGTTCGAACCCCGCTGGAGCGGTCAATTTTTGATATGATATTCAAAAATGTTTAGAATTATAAAAAATATATACAGCAAAAAACATTTATACTTTACAAAAGTTAAACGGCATATTTTTAATAAGAATATATCAGAATATTTTTATTGTTATCAGAATAGATAATGAACGCCTACCTTCAATCAACGTAGAAAATAATTTCGGGAATCTTTGTTGACAGAAATGAGGCATAGGGGCGAGTTAATCATATTGTTGTACTATGATTGGTCGGTTGCAATTTGCTGCAAAACTGCCACTCTTACGGCTTTCGTAATTCATCCCTTTCCTGTTGCTCCAGAGGCACTAAACCTTGGGAATTAAATACTAATAATTACAAGTAGAAGTTAAAGTATTTGAATTTATTAAGTAACTGGCGATCTCTGTCCGTCCATATTTTTTACTCGATAAGTAATCACCAACATATCATATACTAAAACCTTCTCCGAAACACGTTGCATTTCTTGGTATAAGTAGATATTATTCCGATCGGTTCAGTAGTTCCCGCAGTATAACCGAACAAAACACCGGTTCTCCATTTATTAGTATAGATAGATATAATAAAATCGATGGCTGAAAAATCGTTTAACTATGCTTTTAAAACGTTATGGCGAGCACAACTAAAGACGAAAATTAAAGAACTTACATTTAGATGTTAGGAAATTGAAGTAAGTTCATTATTTTATTGAACCCACTTATGATGAAATAGTTACCGCTATTGCTAATAACATTTGTAACTATATAAATATAAATATAGATGCACACTACTTAATGTGATGAATGCAGGTTTACTTAATTCGATATCACGAAGTAGACTGTATTTCTATTAAATGGCGGGAATGTTGTTGACACGGACATCATCCCGCTGTGTCGTGGGCCTGCACTTGCTATTTTCATTTTCGATTACTGTGTCTAAGAGATAGCACATTGGTAGTAATTGAGCCGCGGACGTCTTTGATATATCGTCTCTTTTATCGGATTGAACGGACGCAATAACAGACCGTTGATTGCTTCCAAGTGGACTTGGGAGATTGATTATTTTCTCGTTACTGCCTCTATTTCTGGTAGCATTGTTTTCTTATACATAATGCTTTCTCTAATAATTTTTATATATTTTTCTTATATTTGTTATTTATTTTTCATATTTTAAAAATTCGTATTAATTTACGGGAAGAGAGACTAAAAAGTAAAAAATTGTATTTTTTTTTATCGCGATAGCGAGAATTTGGAATGGCTGCTCATCACGGCAGCTTTGCAAACACATAACTCAATGGCAGAGTGTTTGCTTTAACGTGGCTAATACGAACAACGGTCGTGGTCGTAAAACCCACTATATAAAGTCAATATTAGTTTTGGAAAACAATTGATACAAATAAAATAAATTATATTAATTAAACGTTTTTGTTTCCTATACTATCCACATTAGTCAAATTTTTATTCAAATGAAAAGAATAGCTAAAGCGTTGTAGTTATAATGAAACTTGATTCTTACGGCCTCACAGCTGGGTTCTTCTCCATGTAGGAGAAGGGTCGGAGTTTAATCCATCACGCTGCTCCACTCCGCTATATTTTCTGCTGCACTGGCGGATATTTTCGTTAACACTACTAAATATTACTATGAGATGTTTATAATAACGATTGGAACGGACAGTTTTGCGTACCCTTAAGAAACGATAGGGAAACCCACAAAGCTATTCGCAGAGACCAGAAACAAATCTAATATATAAAATTCTCGTGTCGCGGTGTTTGTAGTTAAACTCCTCCGAAACGGCTTGACCGATTCTCATGAAATTTTGTGTGCATATTCTGTAGATCTGAAAATCGAACAATATCTATTTTTCATACCCCTAAGTTAAAAGGGGGTTAAGGGAGTTAATAACATATATGGCAAAAAACGTTTGCGGGGTCAACTAGTATTTGTATAAATAGATGTTTAAAAGTGTCATTTTTTCATAGAATTGATAATTATATTTTCATGTATTCTAATTTGTATCAAAACATGTAATCTATTAAGGTCTGTATTTAACTACCTAAGTTTTTTTTTGTTTTAACAAAATATAGCAATGTGATCAAAACATTTTTATATCCCACGAAATATCTTGCTTTTGTATAAACTATTACGACCATTTAAAGTGTTAATTTTCTATTTACCGCAAAATTTATCATAAAGTATATTTTCATATTAAAACATAATTGTAGTTAAGCTGTGTTTATAATCAATGTTACTAAAAAACTATTTTGATTTACAAATATTGTTTCTCATGGTATTTTACGACTCATGATATAAATATCATATATATCATCACTTCAGCCTATCGCAGTCCACTGCTGGACATAGGCCTTCACAAGTTCGCGCTAAAATGGCGTGAACTCGTGTGTGTTGCCCATAGTCATCACGCTGGGCAGGCGGGTTGGTGACTGCAGGGCTGGCTTTGTCGCACCGAAGACGTTGCTGCCCGTCTTGACTTGTGTATTTCAAAGCCGTTGGATGGTTATGGCGCCATCGGTCGGCTTTTTAAGTTCCAAGGTGGTAGTGGAACTGCGTTATTACTTAGTCGCCTCTCACGACACCCACGGGAAGAGAGGGGGTAGTTATTTTCTTTACTACCATAGCAACATAGCTTATATATATCATACTGACCATTTTTATTTATTTTATCAAACGGACAACGACGGTTCCGATGGACAAAAGATACAGAAAGGAGCCAAAGCATTCAAAAACTCTTTTGTGATATTTAGGAAAAAAACGAATCGAAATGTTCAAGCAAAGCTGTAATGTTAAGCTTAGTCTTAATTGTATGTGTGTTAACATGCTATATTTAATTTTGTAGATAGTAGGTATTTCAATGTGCACCATAAATGTTGTAAAAATTGTCTTTAGTTTCCAATTTTAGCTTTTACATTTCTTTTTACAATTTTCTTAAACATTCTCCTTGAATTGTATATACATAAAATTATAGAATACAAGTTACTGACACTAAATCCCCTAAATATACTACTGCTGACTTATTATAGATAATCCCGTACGAGACACAAATATTATTATGAATATAAATCTAGCGATTTGGTATTAAATTTTTTTGCAGGTTGTAGTAGTGAAAATGATCACAAGTAAAACCACTTGGGTCGTATAACGTGTCGTAAGAATCTCTTGCTTTATAAGTACACAAACTGTATAATTCACTATTTCGATTTATCATCATTATTATTATTTATTAAAATATCTGCAAAATCATTAATTAATCATAGTAACGCAATTATTCCCTGTACATTTCACAACGCTATCGGTCCACGTTTCGGTTAATTAAAACACGTCTGAATTCGGAGCTGTAAATTTAACGTTCGCGAGTTTTTTACGAAACTTTTCGACAGAGCAACCAGTTTTCTGTTTATTTATGAGCTTTTGCTAGCGGCGGATGGACGGTCCGCTTAACCGACAATATTTTCACATTAATGTTTGCTTTTTTTGTAATAACGCTTTTAAGGCATAGAATAAATACGAAAATATACGCCATAATATCCTTATTTTGTTTATATAAATTAAACGCTTTAACACCTCGAAAAACTGTGCAACATACGCTTAATATTTTCATTTGGTGATCAAAGGGGAATCGGTAAACTTTCTATTTACTACGAGAAGTCTCAAATAAATTATTGTTTCCCTAAAGTTATTGCTTATAACACTTCTATTTTGTCTATAAACAGTTCCTACTCAATGACTAGCTAAAGTATTTAATTAAGCCATAACAGACAACTCCACTGCAGCAAACACACAAATTTAAAACGCTATATTAATGTAGATTTAATGTTTTCAGATCTAATATTTTTGACGTGACAACGTCTATTAAATCGATGAACGCCGGCTGCATGCACGAAAAAGGATGACTCATTGTCCCGTTATGCACATTGTACGCTTGCGCCGCATCTATCTCTCTTCTACTCGATTGACCTATGCATCCCAAGAGATGTTTTGTTATGACGTTGTCACGTTAAACTATCGTCCATAAACCAACTTTACAGACAACCATTTTTTTTAGTATTATTTTATTTCAAAAAGATATAAAAAATTTTGTTTTTTTTTTTTTTTTTTTTTTTATGTCACTAGGTCAGCAAACAAGCGTACGGCTCACCTGATGGTAAGTGATTACCGTAGCTTATAGACGCCTGCAACACCAGAAGCATCGCAAGCGCGTTGCCGACCCAATCCCCAATCCCCCCAGGAGCTCTGGTCACCTTACTCACCAACAGGAACACAATACTGCTTGAAAACAGTATTATTTTGCTGTGATCTCCTGTAAGGTCGAGGTACTACCCCAGTCGGGCTGCTCCATATTTTGAGCAGGAAATTCCTGCTGTGCCCTACCTCAGTAAATTTAGTTTCATAACTTTTAACTGTAACTGAAATTAGGCTGGTTTACCTTATTTACTGAATGTTACATAAATAATGATACGCTTTAATACATTGAAGTTAGCAACCTAAAATAATGATAGATACGAGGAGATTTAGAAGATGATATTGTAAATGAGATTTTTAAATTATAACGCAAAAAATACAATACAATATAATATATTATTAGGCATTTAAGTAAAATAAATTAACAGTCTGAAATAAAACAGTGAAGAATGTAAATTTAAGCTTCAACACAATATTTACGACTATAAAAGCCAACTCCCATGATGTTACACATTCATAAAATATAATAAATTAAATTATAACTATTTTCATTATATTATACCTAATTTGATTCTTTAACTTCTTGCTTAGTTTGTATGCACCAATTTCTATGTCCATTTGAGATTTTTGAATATAAGCCTATTTCGATAAGTTAATTTTTATGCACGAGTGCAAAAAAGTACACGATTACAGAATAAAAAAACGGATTATATCGTAATAAGTATACGCAATAGCGTTGTTTGTTGTCAATTATATGTATACATAGTAAAATGGAACTTAATGCTATTCAAACTACAAATTATACAAATAATTGGCAGAAAACATCATAACTGATAATGAAAGTTATGTGTTTGTTTGGAAGCTTAGCGAGAAATTTACATACACATGCAAATGCGAGTAGACTGGGGTGAAAGTAGCGAAGTTGTTCGTATAATGAGGACGAGGTGGAGACGACGTCACGTGATCCGCCATCTTCGGGAAACTTGAACATACCACAGCCGAGACTTAGCTTCCGAACTTCAATTTCTTATTTTTACCCCTTACTCGATTTCCAAGTAAAAGAATGAATAATACAAATAACTTTTTTTTTCAATAGACCAACACCCTTATCTTTTTATTTAAGTAGATATAGCTGATGTTTGTAGAACTATACAAATATAATACTTACTATTTTTGTAGACATGTTTTTAAAAAGATGTGCAACACGAAGACGAAGAACTGAAAAAAATTTCTACTTCTCGCTAAAAGCTTGTACTACTTTCTGAACTAAAAAATATTTTAGTTAGTTCTTCAGTTCAAAGTATGAGACAAACACTATGAAGACATTATTCGTAAATACAGGACGCAGCTAAACTTTATAACTATATGTATATAAATGATGATATAAATGAATGAATAACTATTTCCCTTGGTTACGCCGTAACTTGAGAATGACTTTACTGATTTCTTTCATTTTTTAACCGACTTCCAATAAAATAGTTGAGAGAGGGTTCTCAATTCGATTGTATTTTTTATGTATTGCCTCAGAAATTTTGACAGAGTAAAAAGATTTTAATATTTTTTTATTTAATCGAATGCGTGTATAAAAAATATCAAATCTTAAAAATGTGGCTCCATTTAAATTTAAAAAGTACATTTCGAGTTATATCTAATAATACGTATTTACTTGACTATTGTGTCGCCGACCTACGTTGTACTTATACTGCATAACTTTTCACTGAGTATATCAATTTCGATGATTCTTATTTTAATCAAAAGCTGATATTTGTCTTGTAGTTCCATTTAATTTGATCGAGATCTGATGACTACCCTTTGAGTAATATTTGATAACGCGTATTTACTTGGTGTTTTTTTCTCTTCATTTGCGAGCAAATAATATTATTTTAGTTTTCTAATACTTTGTAGAAGTTTCTTAAAATATATAGAGAAATAGATAATGAATAGATCTGGGGGCACGGTAGTGCCCCCGCCAAGACGAACCAAAAAAAAAAGAAAAAAAAAAACGAAAAGCACTACCTATCTTTTCTCGAAGTGCTTCGTCGTTTTTTTGGACCCTCATAACTTGGGTTTGGATTATACCAGATAAACAAAATTCTCAGGATATGATGTAAATAGTGGACTTATTAATCATATAAAGTTTCAATTGCATAGCTCTTATACTTTAGATTTTATTGGTATCTAAAAAACGCCGATTTCGTCACTCACTGATGATCATCAAAATTCTTAGAGTACTTCCTGAAGTCCCAGAAAGCTGTAATTTGGTATGTAAGCTAGTATTAGTACACAAACAACAACAAAATTCTAAAACTTGGAACTTTTACCCCCTAAACCCTTAAAATAGGGGATGGAGGTTTGTATGAGACTTCCGCAAATTTTGATGCTAGAAGTCTGAAAATTGATATAGGGACTCCTTGTTACTTCTTGTTATAAATAATAATAATAAAAAATACATAAAAAATAAAAATCGACAAATATTTTTGACATTCCATCTTAAAAATTTATTTATTGATTTAGAGTGAAAGCGTAATTACAATAGTTTTTGGTGTGCATATTTGGTGATTTATAAAAGATAATATAGAGTCTGTGTATTTAAGGAGATAAACCAGTTGGTTTTTTCTATATTTGTATTTCTTCGTTTGACATAGTTACTAAGTTCTCTTATAGTGGTTTTTTTTTTCAAGACAGCAAAGTAATTTTCTGATATATTTATTGCTGTGGATTTCGTGTTATTTAACGTTCTTCTATAATTATATGTATAAACTATTAAGTTTTCGTCCACTTTGCAGTTTTCTTACGTTTCGTGTTTGTTCGGTTTTATTATACACATATTACTTTTATTCTCAATAATGTATTGTCCGTATTCGTCGTTTGCGGTCAATTTAGTGTTATTAATGTTCTTTATCTGGGGGCACGGTAGTGCCCCCGCCAAGACGAGCCAAAAAAAAAAAAAACGAAAAGCACTACCTATCTTTTCTCGAAGCGCTTTGTTGTTTTTTTGAACCCTCATAACTTGGGTTCGCATTATACTAGATAAACAAAATTCTCGGGATATGATGTCAATAGTGGACTTATTAACTATTTAAAGTTTCAATTGCATAGTTCTTATACTTTATATTTTATTGATATCTAAAAAAGCCCGATTTCGTCACTCACTGATGATCATCAAAATTCTTAGAGTACTTGCTGAAGTCCCAGAAAGCTGAAATTTGGTATGTAAGCTAATATTAGTACATAAACAATAAAAGACTTCTAAAACTTGAAATTTTTACCCCCCAACCCCTTAAACTAGGGGATGGAAGTTTGTATGAGACTTCCGCAAATTTTGATGCTAGAGGTCTGAAAATTGATATAGGGACTCCTTGTTGCTCCTTGTTATAAACAATAATAATAAAGTACATAAAAAACAAAAATCGGTTATTAGATAAATATTGACTTTAGTAGTATTAAAGCACAACAGGCAGCTATAGTCGAATATAATCGCCTAAAAGCCAAGTATCGCCCTGATCTATCGCTTATTATAAACAGTAAACCAACAAAGAAAAAAGGCAAAGATAGAGAGTGATCTATGAAAAAAGGCACCTCTAATTTGCAAGAAATACACCCCAAAACAAAGAAAGAAAAAATGAACAAAATACCAAAATATTGTCATAAGCAACTTACAAAAAGAAGTGAAATCCTAACAAAAACATTTTCATGTAAAATGTTGCCAAGACGAGATCATATGGCTCGCACTGTCAAAAAGTTATCAGATCTCATGTAGAGCCAAGCTTCTAACTCTACACGCCCTAACTCTACAAGCCCTAACTTCACAAACTCTACACCTTAGTTAAAATATGTGGCTTGGCCGTTTCGTTACTACCGGCTGCCGATGTTGTAGATGAAGACTTTCCTGTCTCATTTATATATATATATATATATATATATATATATATATATATATTCTCTTTTTATTTTTATTTGTATTATATGTAGGGGAACACCGGGCAAGACGGGGTAGTTAAGGTTTAAAGCTCCAGAAATCGTAGGGGTTCATGGTTTCATAATCATATTTAGTCTTAATCAGGCTTGTAGTTATCAATCTTACATATTAAATTGAAATCAGGAACACAACACCACAGAATTGTTAATAATATAACAAAATGTAAAATATGACATATCACCCCATCATGCCCGATAGGTCGGGTAAGATGGGGTGGGCCTAATGGGCAAGATGGGGTATAGCCATTCTCTCGACTATTCAGGAGTGCAGAACTCGCAAATGAATGTTGCTTCGGCATCATTATCATCCACTCCTGCGCAGCCATAATGTAACCATTTACCACAAGAAGAATAAGCAATCCAACCTTTCTTGGAGCCGACATATAACCCTGTAGAATGTAGGCATGGAGTGTTTTTGGTTTCAACATCACTCTTTTCAGAAGACGACTGTCTAATACGTTTCTTTGGATTATATTTCTTTGTGGCTTTAGCCTTGAAATAGGTTTTGTTACTCTTCCTTTTTCTGTTTTCGCTCCTTTTTTCTCTGTCTGATTTCCTTGTTTTGCTTTTTTGTATTTTCTGTCACATTTTTTTTAAATAAATTTTTCTAACTTAACTCTTAACAACTTCTGTTTATAGGGTGAAGAGGTTATGATAGTAGTTTTACCGCGTTTTTTCGCCAGTTTTAATGTCTTCTTGGTCACTGGAAGAGGCAATAGTTGCTTTGGGCTGGCTAATGCACTAAGTTAGGCCAATAAGAAAATCTAGGGGAAGGACTCAAATTTAAATATGTGATAATTTCAGTTGTACTAGTTGTCACAACTGTTGAAGTAGCAGGATCTGTAACAACAACTGCAGTCCTCGTTGCTGTTGTTGTAAGAGGTGCTGCCACAGTATCTACAGTTAAAAAAAAACCGATTTCTATGTCTAATAAAGAATCCATCAAGCCCATCCTCTTCTTCTTCTTTTTGCGAGAATACTGGTACCCAAAGGTACCTTTACATTCTTTTTTTGCCTTTTTTACTTTTCATTCCAATGTTTGTGGGACTGAGAAAAATTTTGCAGCTAACATATATCCCATTTCGCGCTTCAAAACAACTTCTATCGCCTTATTCAGTGCTTCCCTTGACTGTTTTCCTCTTCCTGAGTTTATTTTATAAACACATATGACTTTTTTAAAATATAAACCATCCTAAAACAATATATAAAAAAATATAAATAATCAAAATCGTGTCAGGCAAGATGGGGCATCAGATACCCCATCTTGCCCGTTGATTCGTTTCAACATTAATATTCAAACAAAAAAAAATTGAATAATGTTTCATAACAAAACAAGTTATTACCTGTTACTGCAATGTACTGTGGATAGGATTAACCGAGGTGCCACTTAAAATTCACTAAATACAAGTTTCATGTACTACGAAACGTATATATAAGAAATTTTAATGCGAACAAACGAAATCTACTTTTCGACGATAACTAAAACAAATGAATAGCCACCGTGTTAGTACTCATGTGACTAAGAGCTGTCGTGGCGGCTAGTAGCGACATGGCAGAGCGAATGAGATTGATCAATTTAAATCACCTGAAAAGCCTGATGCCCCGTCTTGCCCACCACCCCGTCTTGCCCGGTGTTCCCCTATATCAGTTATTCTTCTTCTTTTTATTTTTTCTTTAGTAGAACTATTGTATAACAGAAAAGTAATAAACAGTGAATAAATTTTTCACCTTACGCCCACGTGACGGTAGCGAAACGGTAGTTTCCGTGGATAATCGATAATCTCAGAAGGATTAATAATAATAATAATAATAATAATAATAATACTCTTTTATTTGCAACATCCACACAAATCAATATTACATATCCATTAAGCTAAACAATTAAATTATACAATGAGGATATCGCAAACCCGGTCTCAAGCTCGGCATATGCTGGCAGAGCTGTCAGCGCCGATCTTCCGCTTGAGCCGTCGGGTGACAACACGGTCGCACCAACACCACATACCATACAGAATCGGAATACATTACATTAAAACCTCCGATGTATGAGGAGATTTGTGGCTTAATCTTTTAAGCCTTTGCCCAGCAGTGGACAATTTAAAGGCAACAATTCAGTTCAGTTTAATAATAATGAATTAAACAATAACGGGTAAAATAAAACAACAATGAATGTTTATGTTATGAGATATATTTTATAATATAACAATTCTTTGTATTTATAACAGTTATATACTTCAAAGATACATTGATGTATATTATCTTATTCTAATCATATATAGTAAACAATTAACGAATGTTTAATTATTTGGATATCAGTTGACACCGTAAAATTCAGTAATAGGGTAAACCGTATAGCTATTGCCCACTTAAGGACTTCCAATGCATTGACATCAAAAAAATAAAAAAGTATTATAACAATCTTCCAATTATTACTTTTTTCTTGTTACCTGATAAATTCTCCAACAGAATATTAACAGTTTTTAGTTAAAACTTACATAACATAGAAAATAATGAAATAAACTTAAAATCTTCTAAAATGTACAGTAATTGCCCCTTTCCTATAGTAATTGCCCCTTTCCTATAGTAATTGCCCACATCACAGCATAGTAATTGCCCAGAAATTCAAAATGATAAGATAAACTTTAAACGTAAATAAATAATCAAAATAAAATATTAAACTTATACATCTAATAGGATAATCTTCAATTTTTCAAAATAAATTGTGTTTGGCTCTAAGAACTTTATTAAATAATTCTTTAGCTGGTGTTGATGAATCAGAATCGCCAGAGACAGAGTCATCTACTTCAAAACAAAGATGGCATGAAAATAAATGTAAATCGGAGCTGTCGGGTATATTTTTTTAATGTTTTGGTGGAATGCAACGTAACGGAATGAAAGATCTTTGAACAAGAACTGCAAGTCAATTCATTTTTTATCACATTGAAATGACAAACTCCACAGGTAGGTTTTGGTACACAATGTAACTAGGTTTTATAACAATATTATTTAAATATTTTACATCTTATCTATATTTTTATCTTTTATCTTTTACATGCTGGTATTCCTCGCTTTTCTCTATTTACTATGTCTATTTCTTTTTTAACTTTTTGGTATCAGTTCAAATTGTGGCTCAGAATGATCAATCAGTTTTTGACTATTATTCCCTAAAGTTGTATCTATTTCCTTAGAACTAATAGTCTTGATATTAGAATTCAGAGTAAAATTTTTATTTTTTGTATTTTCCTCTGATTTTTTATCAATATTCTTAGTATATTTATTTTCATTTTCAGTCTTTTTATTTTCTTTGATCACCTTCTTTTCTTCTTTTAATTTTAACAGATTTTCTTTTTCTTTTTGTTTTCTATGTAATGCTGCTTTAAAATTTTGGATCTAATGGCATAAGGCTGTCGTTCAGTTTGCCTTTTTCCTTTCCTTATTGGCGTTCCTGGCTAAGCTAAACTTGCTTTTGTCACTCTTTCTGATGTTCTGATTGTCAACTTCGGATGTCTTTTTAAAAATGCCTCCCTCCAACCATCACCTGGCCTATTATTTAAAAATGAATTAGGACGCAAGTTTTCCACCAGGAACTTTTGCACGGTATTTAAAATGTCTTCTTTATTTCTGGAAATCCTTTTCTTGCCGAAATTATTATCCAATCGTCTAAACGACTTTCTTCAGCTATAGTTAATATAGGTGATGGCCCTAAGCTAGTTTTATGTTCTAGATTTTTAATGTGGTATCGGAGACTGAACCTAGGAACACCGTACTATTCAGCAGTTTGTCTTATAGATAAATTGTTGGAAATATCTTGCTTCCATCACTGAAAATTCTCTTTGCTATATTTAACTTTTGGTGTTTTTGGCATACTGTAAATGTAATAATAATAACCATTTAAGATAATCATGCATAACAATTGTGAAACAAGTTTTAGCAAAGAGCAATTTAGACACTACTTCGTGTGATGACAAGACACTTTGGTAAAAGAAATGCCCATGACAATAATTGCCCTGGACAATAACTATAGACATTATCATATGGCAATAACTAAAATTATGGTGGGCAATCACTAAAAATATGTAGATTTACATGCAGTGATTGCCCACCGTTAAAATAAGCGTTAAGAATTAAATATTACCAGGTATTCTAATTTAAAACTGAGAAAATACATATAAGTTCATCATAACTATACGCCAATAGTTTAATGTCAAATGAAATGCAAAAAAAATGAGCCTTTAAGCAAGTTATTCCTTATAAAAACTGTTAAACTGCTAACCTTTTTGAATAACACGTTCACCCGTCTCGATAAAATCCGTTATTACTGTTTTTTTTTTCTTTCAGTGTTGTAAGCAGTCAATTTTAAAAATACTATACACTAACCACAGAGCCATCTTGTAAATTTTAATCGAACTAGAATGATTCAAAGATTGCACATGAGACTATTTTTCTTAAAGTGGGCGATCACTGTCAGTGGGCAATCACACTCTGGTTTACCCTACATCATTTCTTTCAGCGTTTCGGAGTTTTGATACAAATGACTAACTCAGAAAAATAATAAGATGTGTTTTATTACGATTTAAAAATTAATAAAACTTCTAAAAATATTTTATTTACGTAGAAATATCTTTTTAATTTGTTATTTTAATCTTATTTTTACTATTCTGTTACCAAAAGCTGTCTACGCATCACTATTTTTTGATTATTATTAAGATTCCGCTGCTCATCCGTACACTTGTTTCTTAAAACCGGTACCGGTAAGTCATGGATAGTTATCCGACGGGACAACAAATAAAAGTTATTGTCCTTACTGTATTGCCATAAATTATTTATCACTTCATCTGTCATATATTCAAATTTGCTACCTAATAAAATTAAAAATTGTATTTGATTACTTGAAGTGAAACAGGCCCTAAGTACCAAATTTATCTTTTGCTAGTCTATATTTATTTGCACGGGTATTTTAAAAACTTTCAAAATATTTTTCCCCTATTTTTTTTGAAAATGTAATATAGTCTATGTCACCCGCGGTTAAAGTAGCTTCCCAACAGTGAAATAATTTTTCAAATCGTTTCAGTAGTTCCGGAGCCTATTTAATGCAAACAAAAACCAATCAAATCTTTCCTCTTTTTAATGTTATAGTATTTATAGTAAAATTATAATTTTGAAAATATAAATAGCTCAATATTACATTGTTCTAGCCTTCCACAATTTCATGCGATGAATAGCAAAATATATTGTGTTAAGATGTTACGTCCTATGCTTAAAGTTACGCAAATTTTTAACAACTCCTATATTTTATATAATAACTAATAAACATTAAAGGCTTACTTTATATAAATTTCAATTAGAGTTATTTTATTAAACTTCGTTGTCTTGAAAGGAGTATTAGATATTATTGATATTATACACGTGAAGAACCATTATATTGGTTTATACTAATCTCAGTTTTAATAGTAATTATATTTGGTAAGTATGGTAAAATTACTAGTGATATTATATAAGTGGAGAATTTATAATAATGTGTCAAATCATTCAAATGTCTTCGTAGAATGTAATAAAAAAATTAAAAATTCAAAGAGTTCGCATTATATATAAAGCGACTGACCTACATCTATGAACGTAAAAATAATTTACTTGTAGATACAATTTTAACAATATTTATAACAGTATATACTCATTAACAAAAAAAAACCTATCAAACATTTTTTTTTAAATATCAAAAATTACAAACACCTGAATACTACTTTAAAAAAATTACACGAATTTCACTTGTCATGAATGAACAAACTATAAAAATGTATGTATTAAATTAGATAAAAACAAATAAAAATGAATATTTTTCCTATTATAGCTACAATATTTGCACTTGTATCGGAAAATTGAAAAATATAAGTTTTCCTTGGGGTCTAAACAGTAAATATTAGTCTTTAATTATTATTTCACGGCCAACGTTTCAAAGTAATTGTGTACTTAAATAAGGCTTTCGCGTTCGTTATTTCATATTGTTACAAAAAATAACGTGGATAGATCGAGAGGATATTAAAACACCGGAAAATTCCCATCAATATCAATTTTCGAGCAACTTCAAAAACATTCAATTAATAATGTTTGTGATGAATATCCACCGGAGACGTGGCACTATGTAATGCTATTTTTAAGTAATAAGTAACTTTAACAAGTTTCAGAGATTTTTTATACAAAACAAAAAAATTGAATAACATTCTTTAGAAGTACTTTAACACGTTAACAGTCCCCATACAAGAGTTCTGAAATACGCCATTTGTCCATATGCGATTTCATGTTTTTTGGTCATTATTCGATGTCCATTTACAGAGTAATGCATAAAAATAACAAAATATAGATTAGGGCCCCGAATATGCCCGTGTACACCGGGCGGTACATGGACTTATGAACAAGAATTTCCGTATAAATGTGCAGTGTGTCAGAAAAATTTCGCCGTATCGTCAATCACATTATTTTTGTCCCACCTCAATCGTATTATATTTGACATTGACGAAAAAATCTCGATATTTTCAAATATTGGATCAGGAAGAAGATCAAGATGACGAAAATCGAGAAGTTGGGCAAGAGATTGAGGAATCCGAAAAAATATTGTCAAAGGTATAGATGTGCCTGATCAGATGGCAAGCTACAACTCTCCTGTCAGGAAAACCATAATATGGTATAAAATGGTTGCAACAGACTTTCTGTAAATAGCTGGTAAATTCTACGATTATATATAACGAGATGGGGGTTTTTGCCCATAGTCTGGCGCAAACTTGGGGAGGCCTATGTCCAGCAGTGGACTGCGATAGGCTGAAGTGAGTGAGTGAGTGATATAACGAGATGCATCCTGGAAGGAGAGAAAAACTGAGCATTCTAGCAGCTATTGTGAAAAAACTGTTACAACCTGAGGTTTTACAAAGTGAAATAAGCACTTCTAGCATGGGACGAACTCCGCAATCATATGCGGGGTCATCAAGGTCATTTGGATTAGCAGGAACATCATCTGGGTTACCGGGACAATCATCAAGAAAACTGTCTTCTTCAAGTTCAAGTACCTCGCTGAGCACACTTTTTGGAGTCTTTGGGCAAGAAATGATCTCGTTTCATCCGAAGATGACGCGTTGGGTGTTATGTTCCATACACACGCGCCAAAGCCAAAAGGGTATCACCGCGATGTACAATTCGTAATAAAACTTACTTTATTGGTTGTTTTTCTAAAATTGAAGTTCACCAATAAGTCTCTGTTTATTTTCTACCAAGTTGTTTATTTCGTGTTGATATAGCAATACTTCCCAAAAAAATATAACATGTTTTTGACTTTTTATTTATTTATTAGATCCTTGGCCACAAGTTCAATAAGAAAACACAAACTAATTTTACAAGTCCGTGGTTCTAGACATCATAGAATAAAACAGGGCTCGTGTGCCTCATAGGGTACACGAACACGGCAGAACCGTGTCCGTGTACCACATAATTATGGTACACCGGACTGTTAACGTGTTAAGCGTACTTTTTATGAACTGAGAAATTTTAATGTTTTTGGCAGCAAACTATGTATGGCAGAATATTTGTTTGATTTTAAGCTTATGTAGACCTAAAATATATACTTATGTAAAGGAGAAATTAATTTTTCTTAATATATGTATATATTCTAGATTTCAAAAATAAATTAAAATATCTGTCTTCTATCATTAGTAATTTTGTAAATTATAAATTCTGCATCATGTAATGTAATTTTTGATACATTTTAGTACAAATTAAAATCTATTTTAGTTATATTAATACGAGGAGGTAAACTTGTTGGTTATTATGTTTTGAGATAACGACATTAATTTCGCAATTCGAATATTATTCACTTTCGTGAAATAATTTAAACAACGTTTCAATAGTTTTACGCAGGCTACAATATTGCATATATTATATTTTTTAATATAGAAAATATAGAATAAAATAAATTATGAGAGGTAAATTATAGCAAAAATTACAGAGGTAATTCTACAAATTGATATGGAATGGTTCAAACCGTTATTAGACACGATATCTCGTGCTTCGTTCTCAAGTTTATTTATAATTTTGCGTACTTTATTACTCAAATTTTGTTTGGTAATTGTATTTGTTGTATTAGGAAAAGCTTTGGTAATACTTTCGTTGTTCAGGGAATTATTTTCTGTTTTTAACACATCAGTAATAGGTTCTTTTTCGTCTTCGTCATCCGATCTTTCAGCTGATCCGAACTGATTGTCAGGACCTTCGATAGGAGTTGAATATTTATACTCTTCATTTCTAGTCGACGCAACGGTAATTCCCGAAGATGGTCCAGGTATTTCTGTTAGAAAAATAAAAACATTTCTTTTTTACAAAATATTTTTGTGTTGTGAATTTGAAACTAATAAAAACAAGTGAATATGAAAATGTTTCAATTGATTACAACTATTATGATAGGATAGTTAAATGTTCAAGTAAGAACTTAATCTAAAGTTGTCACTATTGTTACCTTTCGTACTGAATAGGAATGTATTTTCCTGCAATTTCCTTAAAAAAGATTATGCCCATAATCTGTTACATATAAACTAATCTGAAGCAATAAGCTTGTACTCATAATCATATGACGCTTGTGCGCTTTAATGGATTTATGCTATAATTATGTTAAAACAATCTTATGTTATGTATTTAAGACATGATTTGCATAAATTTGCTAGTAAATGGAAATCTATGTCCGTGATCAGTAGCAGATCTTAAGCTAAGCTTATTTATGCACTGATGCACATTTGGGTCACTTAGTGTAGGTCCCACTATTAGTATTAAGCTTTGAGAATCTATTTCTCTAAAACTATAAATTAACACTTTATTATCATACAATATTTTTTATTGTAAAAGTTATTTTCGTCTACTGCTATTTTTTTTTTGTTTAGTCATGTAATCATATGTCTAGTTAAAGTAGCAATTTTATAATGAAATTCATAAAATAGGCCTAAAGCAACATTTAATCTTAATTTGGTTAAAATTGGCATACTCTAATGTGATATAATATATTAAGTATGTGGGATAATTACGAGGTTAGAGTAAAATGTGTTCAGTTCATGTCTTTTTCAAACATTTCGTATAATTTAGTTAGGGCAAATCACATGAAATAATGATACGCGTTTATTATTCAAAATGTTCGTATGGTGATTCCACATTAGGATTCTGCGCAGTGTTGACGAACCCTACACTTAGTAAACAGATGAATTTAAGTGTCGCTAGTAGCTCATTTCTAGCAGCCTGCAATTGTAAGCATTGCTTATCCATATTAAATAAAAAACGTATTTAAAATATTCCTTACATAAAGTAATATTATTAATTGACGTAGGACATAGCAGGAAATATATTTTATATTTTTGTTCAAAATTTGAAGCAGCTAGACTATGGAAGCACCGGCATCTCATAAAACGTGACAGCTTAATAACATTATGATCTCGAGTAGGGTTGCGATACTGGTATAAGTAAGGTAGCATGATTTCTAGGTGATGCGTTTTGCTGACAGCGGTAAGTAGTGTCAGTAATGTGCTTGTGATGCTCCTTGTGTTGTAGGCGTCTATAAGTTACGGTGTTCGCTTACTATTAGGCGGTTGTATATAGTAATAATGATAAAAACAAACCGTAAAGTCTTATAACGCTGTCGACTTCACCGAGCGAGTTTTTAGCAACACATCTGTAGCCGCCAACATCGTCGACCGAAAGTTTGCGTACCGTTAACACCATGCGACTCTCGAATGAACTGATCACTGTATTGATGACTTCGTATTTATTTGAAGAAATCACCATTTCATCTGCGAATAAAAAAATAATTTTAATACTGAAAAAATTAAGTCTGACGTAACAACTTGTTTCCTGAGTAAAATGTCATTAAAAAGAGCAAAAAAAAAAAATATGATTGCGTCAGGGTTTGATATTAACTCTCTACTGTATATATTTTGACTGACATCAAGCCAAAATATAACCATTATATATGTACTATGTACAATGGAGTATTAAAACTACGAATACGTTTCTTACAATTCAACTATACAATGAAAAATATTAGTTTTATTATTAAATCAAAGTTAAAATGTGTATAAAATACCAATAGTCGAGAAAAACATTACGTTACTTTAATTTTTAGATACAAAATGTTTCACAAAATCACGAATTGATACAATTTCCTAAGTTCTGAACAACGGTTTACAGACTCGCTCAGGTAGAAATAAGCTCTCTTGTCTGTTGTCCACAAGTGATAAAGCGAGTTGCCGTCTTTAAACAAGTCTCTGAAAGTACTGCAAAAAGTATTTTTTTATTTAGCTCAGCGTACTTGTGTCACAAATTACGTTTTGTTGAAACAACCAATATTTACAACTTAATTCCTTTACGATTTAAGGGGGTCTTTTCCGTGATGTATAATTAGTAATTAATAGT
This sequence comes from Melitaea cinxia, assembly GCF_905220565.1. Taxonomy (NCBI): domain Eukaryota; kingdom Metazoa; phylum Arthropoda; class Insecta; order Lepidoptera; family Nymphalidae; genus Melitaea; species Melitaea cinxia. The sequence continues at coordinate 8,730,008 of NC_059394.1, read as the reverse complement.
TTGATTTGTTTGTTTTCAATTATAAATAATAATATAATCTTACTATATACTAAAGTATATCGTGAAACTATAATGAAAAAGAGTTTAATTTATTGCTAAACATATTTGTGTATTAAATACAATATATAACTATATTAATTACTTTCCATTATTATTTTTATTATAAAAATATTAGGACGTTCAACGTTAATTGTACTATGGTAATTTTCTTATGTTTATTAATTAAGCAAATTGCGATAAGTCTTTGTTTATAAATGATATTATAATGTGATAATATTGCTGAAAACTTATTTGGAAAGGAACTTTAAATAAAGCGATAAGAACAGGAATGTCTTGTATAATCTTAATTTCGATCGAAACTTCGGTTTGTTTACTCTCCAGTGTTCGGCTTTACGACGTGCGGCAAAAGATGGCCTTCGAACAAAATTACTTAACAAACCCGTGCTCCCTCCACCCGTTTCATTATAACAAGAAATTTCATCTCAATTAATGTCTGAAATAACATTGTAACACTCTTAATTACGCTCGAGTGAGGGCTGCTTAATTAACACTTACATGTCAGCGGCCCTAACATAGATTGATGACAAACGAAAATGACAATCCTGTATTGCACGCTCTTCGCTTGGTTTTCAGCATGAGTCGCTAAAAAGTGCCAGTCACTCTACGCGAGTTTATGAGTCAACAAAGGATTGATCGACGTGCTAGTATTATACTCGTAAGCCCTCTAACATTACCGTCACAACTCGCAAACAGACTGATGCTTTAATGGGTTTTAATAATTAATAGAACATTGTTTGCATGGGTCTGGTTGTGAACCGGATTTCGGTTGTTCGTTACTAGCATCATAATAGCTAAGTACCAAGATATTTTAGAATCCCCTTATAGACCTGAATTAACGTAAAAGTCTAATTAAATTGTAACAAGCGCTACACTGGGAACAGACGGATGATTAGTAAAAATGGCGAAATTTCTACACGCACTGTGAATATCTATGTTTACAATTTAAAACCTAATAATATTTAAATCGACTTCTATTACAGCTACTAATGTAGCTGTGTGAAGGATTTCTCAACTTGTATATTTGTCAAACTAAGTCGAGTTCCTTTATTCAAAAAACGATTCGTTTTACTAACGAACAGTTCAATTTCGAAACTGTCGTATTAACTCGTGGTGAGACGGACCAAAGAGGATGTAATTTTAATACTTCCAGTAATGTTCATTTTTTGTAGCGATATTAGATTTTCTTATCTATTTTTCTTTTCAAGTTTTACGCTATCTGTCGAGTTATTATTTGGTTAAATTTTTGTAACATTTTTTCAGTTCTAGTTACATGTATTTTTTATTTGGCATATAAATGTACGTAATTTGAATTAGATATATTACGGATGTAAAACTTCGTATATGGATGTGGATACGAATATTTATGATTATGATATTGTTACAGATATTAAAAATTTTCGGATTTCGCCTAAAATTTCTTTACGTTGCTAAATATTATGAAAATTAAAATTTCGTTTAAAGTTTGAAGTTTCGATTCACAAATCAGCAAAGGACACAGTTTTTAGATACGGAACCCTAATTTACTATCTTAAGTCAACACGTCGATCGCTACAGTGAAAACAACTTTTTTTCGAAATGAAATGAAAACATTTATTTCGCTTTAAGGTGATGTACAGCCTTAACGAAAGTAAAATTAAAAGAATATATAATTTCATTATTATCATCACTTCAGCCTATCGCTATCCACTATTGGACATAGGCCTCCACAAGTTCGCGCCAAAATGGCGTGAACTCGTGTGTGTTGCCCATAGTCACCACGCTGGGCATATCATTTACAAAAAAAAAAAAACTTAATAAACAACTTTGAAACTGGATTACAAAAAAAAAATGATAATAGTAGGTAGCAGATGCTATGAAAACCGTGTAAATTTATAACAAGAAACATTTTGCACTGTATAAAAGTAACAAAAAATCGATAAACGCTTCGTAAGTGAGAGCGACATCAGGCAGTGAAAAGGTGTTGTAGGCCAGGTAAGTGCTGGTCATTTAGGTTGGTATGAATGTAACGAGCAATGTTTTACGGCGCTGTAAACAGCCTAGCATAATGATATACTGTGAAAATGAATCTTGTAAACATTTTTATAAGCTTTGTTGTTTACACTAAGTATTCATTTTCTTTTATATTACACATATAGTATTGCGATAAATGAAATATCATTGACAAATTAATTTGTTTAATTTTTTTTTATAAAATGCTGTATTAAATTTGAAAATTTTTCAAGGGTATGTGAGAATTCGGTCACCAACCCGCCTGCCCAGCGTGGTGACTATGGGCAAAACACACGAGTTCACGCCATTTTTGGCGTGAACTTGAGGAGGCGTATGTCCAGTAGTGGACTGCGAAAGGCTGCTGTGATGATGATGATGTGAGAATTGTTATAACAATGCAATAAAGTCATTATGTATCTAATAAAAAAATTAAAAGAAAAATATTTAGTGTGATATTCTAATCAAAGGTGCCTCAAAAATATTCCGGAACATATTATAGAAATGTATATCCCATGTGATATTAACTCGAAATATTAGATACATTCATAAGAATATTATACTGTAGGACAGAATAGTAATTTTAACATAATTTTATTACTATTTTCTGATGTTAAGAAACTAAGATAAACGTAACACACAATAGAAACTTGAAAAACACTATGGACTCTAAGCGCGGTCTACATTGAAAATTAACCCGTAAATTTGAGGCGACAACTGCTGAGCAGAGAACTTTTCAGAACCGCCGACGGCGATAGGGGGACGAAATACGAAGTAACAGCTCGAATACCGCTAGCTCATTACAGCTGGTTTCCTCACTAAGTGAAAAGAGCAGTTATGTGATATAATATTGAAGTGAATTTGTCTGTCTGTCTCATAAATTCCAACGATAAATCGTCAGTGATCGAAATTCAAACTTAATACTGTAGCAAATGTGTGGCGATTTTTTTTCAGAAATGCAATATGTACAATTGCCGGTTCCATTGTGAATACGTAATAGTATGATTTGGGGCGGCTACGTTACGCTCACAGATTTTCTTGACATATTCGTTGCTATAAGACCAGGGAACGAAAATAAAATGTATTATTTTATTACGTAACTTTAGATGGTTTATTTTACGCGCGAATAGGTGCTAATGGATATTTCACTGGATATCACGCGCGGTTTTATTATCATTCTTCAGTAGTAAATTTCACATTTTTCAATGTTATTGGAAGATCTCTGCTTTCGTACATTTTAAGATTATGAGTCAAAGATTACGTGACAGTTTCTTATTAAAGTTTTAAGGATATTGTGTCCATAATGATAAAAATGATATTATTAACTGGTTTGTATTGTTTTTATAATTTATAGACATTTGCGTTATTCGCACATTTCTATAGTTTTGTAGGAAACTATGTAATATATTACTACTATACGTAATATATGTAATATATTACTACTATTTACTTTTACTGTTGTTTTATTTTTTTCGTACGTATACATCATGGGCACTGCACTCTTTCTTGCAAGGCTTAGGTTATGCGTCAATATAAAGCTATGATTTGAAAGTCACAATTTTATCAATGTTTTTATACATTTGCTATAAATTAGTAGTAGTAATGTAAGCTACAAATGATAACGTTCTTTATTTAATCTAGATCTCTAGAATATTTTATAATTTGTAGACAAAGTTATTTAAAACAACTAACTAAATAGTTGTCAGTGTCTTCTCGGTCAGTCTTAAGATGCTTTAAACACAAACGAGCGACAGGAACTAACTGTATAAACTGTATTTCGTCTTGATAGAGCTACGATAGCATGTTGGTCGGTCCGGTTACTTAAGCGGAAACTTCACAAATCGAAAGCCTGACTCAAGTTGGCTGAATGTTTGATCTGCCAACTAAACTTTCTTGTTCTCCGACTGTGTCATTCAACAAGACATGATGTATTTGAATAGTACATTACTCCAATGAAGGACATTTATTTCCTATGGAATTAATTGATCCCTTAAATAATCTTTAACTACTTATAAAATAAAGTGGCCATAAAAAGTGGGGGTCGGACTCGCGCACCGAGGGTTCCGTACAAACAAAATTATTAAAAGTATTGCAGCATAACGTTTGTATCTTTTGATTATGTTGGCTTCAAACTTTTAAATTTGATTGGACAGTAGACTTGAATATTTGATGTGAATTTCAGCTTGATACCTCGACGCGTTTCTGAGAAAAAGAGTCTTGTCAGACCGACGGAGAACAAGGTCGGATCCTATAAGGGTTCCGTTTTTTCCTTTAGTCGTATTTGAGTTTTGTACTTAGCAATAAATTAGCGATTTGATTTTATTTACAAAAGTATGTGGGTTCCACTTAATATTATTATTTATTTTTGGAATATTAATTGAAAGAATATACATAAAAGTATTTATTTTACAAAAAAAAATTTAATTGTCATGTCATTTAGATTTTATGTAAGAATTTGACTAAGACAGTTGATAAATTGAGTACAGTAACAGGGTTCAAAAAATTTAAGTCCACGAGTATATTTAAAAAAAGTATTCAAAACTTTTACGCGTGATTTGGGTCGCGTTGAGTTTATTATCCTATACATATCATTATTCATACCCTTTCACGATTCATGATTCAGCATGTAACATGCCACTTCTGGACATAGACCTCTTTTTCCATGTAGGAGAAGGATTGGGGGTAATCTTCCATGCTGCACCACTGCGGATCGTAGGATATATTCCCTACTATGAGTAACGATCGCTGTCAGGTATTTATAATAACAACTGGGACTTACTAGCTTAACGTGCTCTTCGAGGTAACGATGGAAACCATAAATATTTGTGAAAATACAAATATCCACTACCAGAGCCCATAGCAGGAATCGAACCCACTAACCGCCAGTGTATAACCGTAATACACGGCATACGCACCACTATATCATACCCTTTGTTATACATAAACTTTATTTACATACCCTTTATGTAATAATAATTGAAATCATAGCAGCGCGCTTTTATAATTACTTTAGTATTAATTACAGAAATGATAAAACTTTATTTAAATATAATTTACGTACATACTAACGTATACGTATGATCTAAAATCAAAAGCGCCTTTAAGTTAATTACTTCAATTATATTAGAAGATTTTCATAATGAAACGGCGACGCTATATAATACATTCTCCAGATATAAATTACTAAAGCATTGTCGGTAGTCTTTAGAGAGAAGTCGTAAACGCCGTGTCCACTGAAGTGGAACTAATGAGCATTGTCTTATTTTACCACAATAGGTCACTTTTCTTAAGACTTTAACCCCGACGTACTCGTAAATTTAATCTTAATATCTCATTACTTGCAAGCATTCCGCCTACCGTTTTTTCTTGCCAAAAAACTACGCCAATTTTAAGCAGTAGTGACATTATGCTACTGGTAACGTCAAAACTTTAATCTTTTGAATGTAATTGAGATTATCTATGTAATTATATTGCATTATATAAATATTGCTATTTAAATACAACCTACTTGCTAAAATTGATATTTGTTTTTATGAAAAAATACTTCTACGATAATTAACCTCTTTGTACGCCTCCACATGTGATTTTTCACAAAATTAATATGGTGCTCCTACAGCAATATCGGCTTCTGATAAATAGTGAAAATACACTATTTACATACTCATTTTTTAAGCCTGATCAGGAATAAAAATGAATAAAAATTTAAATATTCTACGGGCTATTAATACAAAAAAAAAAAAAATCAAGTCGTATCACTATATCCCGATATTGCTGATTCCGAGATTCTTTCGTTTTATTATCCTAGTACATTTTTAGATTCTTATATTAATTTTAACATCAAGAGGGTAATATTATCTGTCAAGAGATATTGCTCGTTGTTTCTAATTAATCTTAAATATTCTTAGATAATTGTAATTAAACATTGTTAATTTGAAAATTATTTTACGGAAACTTAAAATGTTGGATCGTATTTTCATATTTCAAAACATAAGAACAATGTTCTCCTATCCACTTATGGGAAATGATTAGCGGCAGTCATGTTTCGTATTGAAATCATTGTTATAGAAAAAAATCCAAGATATTTGTTTGAAGTGTTTCGGATTAAGTATCAATGTTCCTGTTTTCTTTTAGAAATGAGTGACGTGTGAACGTGACATATTTATATATCATAATACAAATAAAAGCTTAGTATGAATAGGCCTTTAGGAGACTGTAGTGTGATATAAATATAAATTATGCGAATAAAAAGTAAAAACCCAGTTAAATAAATTTTAGAACTCCTAAAAAGTCGTACAATGTATCAGCGCTTAGTTCCCTTAATTATTCTCTTATAAACGTTACCTAGGACGATGGTAATGGGTTCGTTGTTATGGTAACCGAGCGAGAAGGTCCCGAGGGAATATACTCATAACTTAGCGGGAGGATGAGCTTCTTAAGAGATTCGTGACGGAAAACGGCTTATCACTTATTTCGTAATAAACTTAAGAACGATAGGAGTTATAAAATGTGAAATGTTTCAAAATGTTAGTGAAATGGAAACCTACTTACGTTACGTAATAAAAAATATATTCTTTGGTATATATTTATACTAAAATAATTAGATATTAGAATAGTCTATAACTAAAATTTGGTTTTAGCACATATTTTCGTGTTAGTGAGACAGGGAATTGTCTGGATTCTAAAAGAGTTATTCACTGGAAAAGGCATTTTTCTCTGATTAGCATACAATAAAATAAGCTATAGCCGTGGTAAAAAATAAATGTGTTGATATAATAATATGTGTATTAACGTTATGAAAAAGGAAAAATTTCTTTTAGGAAAAAAATTCTCCTGGGAGACAAAGTGTGAAGAACATTCTATAAATGGACCTATTATTGTTGATGATGCTTTGCCACACTTTTCTTTTAGTTTTGTGTATTTATATTAACGTATTAATTAAATATAAGTATATGTAAAACTCTAGACCATAACAAAGCTATTTTTAATGCATAATATTCCTATGTAACAGTTACGTATAATGTAGATTACGTAGGTTTATAATTATAAATATTTGGTTGGTTTCACAATATAAATTAAATATTAATAATATTTTACAATACTTACTTGAATCTCTAACCCAGTAGTTAATAGACTTAGGCGAGGACTCCACGTAGCATTCAAGTGTAACGTCAGTTCCAAGAGGAGCACCAACGAGTTGGTTTGGAACTTGGATAACAGGATGGACTGTACAAAAAAAATTACATAAGTGTTTTATTAAGATTATATAAGTACACAAAAAACACAAATTAAGCCTTATGTGAACTTATTTAAAAGCCCGCTATTCGAATATTATATGTGTATATGTTAAGATTTTATCCATAAAGAATACCACCAATTGTAAACAATTTGAAATTTCGAAATATTTTTTTATACTATGTAGAGAAGCAAACGAGAGTACAGACCATCTGATGGTAAGCGATTACCATAGGCTTCTGCAACATCGTTTTTATTTTTGTCTTGGATACATTTTTTTTTGTAATTAAGTTTAGCATAATGTTACACTTTTAGTTATCAGAGATAACGAAATCGTGCAAACAATCTAGCAGCAAAATATAATTAAATGGTGCTACAGAATAACATTAAAACATCATTAATAACAAGAATCCTGTGACACTTGTCTAGATCAACAACAATTACACCGAATTATCTGAAGAACATTTCTGTTTAGTAAATGAGTTTCTTTGAAAACATTTTCCTTTACAAATTATCATATGTTTAATGCTATAAATTAAATTACAAACGATTGTACATTTTCAATATAAGTAAAATATTATTAAAATTTAAACAAAATTTTTAAGTCGAATAATTAAGAATTAACTATATTGCAGTTTATTAAAAATCTAATTATGTTAAAATGGAAATATATATAGAAAAAATGTTTTGAAATTATGATTCCTTAGCATACTTGTGACAGTGATAGCTCAGTAGATCGAAATTGACTTTTGCAGGATAGAGCTTAAAACCATTTGAATCATTCCTTAAAATTTATGTCGTAGTCGATAGTTATTCAAAATATCGTCAGGAAACCTTCATGTCTCAGGGTAGCTCTGAGTTATGTACATTCTTTTCCCGGGGAAATGCATTTACGCACCGCGCCGACGAGGCCGGCGGGAGTGTGGGACTCCTGGCCAACCCAGACTACCCAATAAAACCCAGCGGTGCCCTCATCGCCATAGCGGGGCGCCACAGAAACGGTTTCGCCTGCTACCGCGACGCCCCGACGGTTGGCCCACCATGTGCGCCTTCGTCTATAGAGCGCCCACGGGCACTGTGAGCGCTTTATCATCATGTATGTTATGTTATATACATAAGTTAAGCAATTTTAAAGTACCTAGCGTAACGTATTACATTTCCATTATTCTCTTAATATACGTATATGTCCTATAGTAGAACCTTTTCCCTCGCTATGGGACACTTATATGCCATTGTTATTAATTTTGGGTCTTTTAATTTTTTTTATTTATCTTCACGTAATATTCGACAAATTGTATCCCAATTGCACGCAAACGAACTAAAACTCGTCTAGTAATAAACTTCCAAATGCAATTTGTGTGTTACGAGAAAATTGTATCATTAATTAAAGTAATCCTAAGTACTCACAATGAACTTTGATCATAATCCTCTTGCTCACTGAGGGTGGTACGCCGTTACTCGCGATGCACAAATACGGACCCATATCGGAGCGGGAGATCTTGTTTAGAGTCAAAACTTCGTTTTCATACAAGCTCACTGACAAAGTAAAAAATTAACTTAACACATAACATTATAAAAATGAGTCAAAATATAAATTAATTTTTAAGTTGTGATATTTTGTTACGTATATTAAATATCGACACATTTTATGCTTAAGTACCGAATAAAAAATAACACAGATGAAAGAGATAATCTTAAAACACCAATATTCTATTTCTATCGGGAAGATAAAGTTGATAAGTCGCGCAAAAATAACAAAAATCCAACGAAGTAATTAACCAGCTATCAATTAGACAACAATCAGGAAGGTAATGAATGAAATTTAATTATATTCTCTGAAAACAATTAAACCTTTATTTTTCGATCCATCCGCTTCTCTCAAGACAATACTGGAACTGTCTTCTCGTTTCCACATGACTCTCGGTGCAGGCACTCCCCGGGCGCGACATGACACCCGGACGGTTCCTCCTTCAGGTACCATTACGTCACCTGACGTTTCCTCTGCTACGAAGTCCGGCGGGATTACTACGTCTAAGTAGCCCATCTACGAGATTATAGTTTGTTCTTTAGTGTAATCATTAGATATATATAGTTCGCATTTTTAATGGTTTTGAGCTTTAATTTCATTTAATTTTCATTTTATCTTACAGGTAAATTTTATGAAACAGAACGAAGACAAAGGTGTCTTAGGAATGACAGAGAAATATTAATATTGTGATTTATTCTAATTTTTACGTCCTTAGAATCCTTATCCACGGAATCTATGTTATTTATTAAAACACCTAGGCAAACGATATGAAACAATTTCTATACTATATTATATTAATAGTATGAATATGTTAAAAGATAACATAAATGAGACACGATTATGAAAAAAAAAAAATAATTCATGCGAAAAATGGAATGGCAGATCTGGGGATGTAAACTTTAAAATTCTATGGTATCTTTATAGTATCTCCTGGTAATAATTTAACAATTCCTTATTTTTAAGTACAGTCAAAAATAACAAATTTAGGCTATTATTTCTTATATTCAAGTAAGGCTATAATTCAATCTTATTTTCTCAAGAATTTTACGTAAATTATTTGAATCTTTAGGATAAAAAAGCTAGAACAAGTATTTATCAAGTTTTATTTTAAATTACGTTTAAACATAAAGTTGAGTATATTAAATATTATTTAATAGAATAATATAAATTTAATAAAAAAAAAAAAAAACGGATTTTAAGAAAACTTTTCTGCATGCTTTATCTTTAGAAATAAATTAAAATAAATTAAAAAAAAAAACTATATTTATTACTGTAAAGAGAATTTGTTACATAAATCCAAATGAAATTTTCTTTAAAACCAATAAAAATAATATTAAAAATCAATTTTTCAATCTTCTTTATTTATATTTAGGTATTTATTGTTTTAATTTTTAAATTATTTCTGTTTTAAATTACAAGCTCTAGAACATTGCTTTTACTTTTTTGAAAAAATCTTTTTACGCTTGAACTATGCTAACGTAAAATCTTTCGAAATATTCGTTATTTTAGACATTGTTCATAAGTATTTTATTTTATATTTTAATGTTATAATGTATTTAATTAAATTTGTAGTTTATACCGTCTATTTATATTTATGTTCTCATTTATTATTAAAATAAGTATTAATCAACGTTATTCTAATTAATTGTTTTATTATATATATTCTAATAATTAAAGTTTAATTCAATGTTAGTTCCATAGTATTTACTTGTTATTTACAATTGAAATAAAAATTGCTTAATTAGCATTGTGGTTTGCACCTGTAATTGAGGCAACAATTCAACAATCAAAATTTTACATACATATATAGTCAAGCTATTTTTTTTTCTTGCTGGTGCAACTAAATAAATAGATGAATTAACATATTATGCAAAAATACAACGTAACTATATATTTAATATGCTAGCACTATGTACAATTTGAAAATAACGTTTATTTTATTGTATCTTTTTAGATTTAAGTCTCCCATTCTTTCTCAACGGTGAAAAAAACACGCTGTTAACTGGCTTAGAAAAAATAAGGAGGTTCTCAATTAGACTGTATTTTTTATCTGTATTTGCTCATGATGTTTTACTTGGTGTTCCAATTTTGATGATTCTTTTTTAATCGAGATCAAAAAAGGAGGTTTGTCAATTCGACCGTATATAATATTTTTTTATGTTTGTTCGCGGATAACTTCATCATTTATGAACTGATTTTGCTGATTCTTTTTTTGTTGGAAAGGAGATATCCCAAGGGTATTACCATGACAAGCAAACCAGGATCTGATGACGGCATCCCAGAGAAATAGAGGGGAACCTAAAAAAATCGTAGTGGTGTGTCAAATAATGTGTTTGTTAATTATTTTTTTTGTCTACGTTTTTTTGTCTTATGTTGTATTACTTGCCGATGTAATCGAAGTCGGTTTTTTTCGTTTGCTAGGAAACACAAATATTTATTCAAAGGTAGTGCTTGTTATGTGTCGTTTAAATTTGAGTGACACCTGACTGTAGTGTTTAAGCTATCCTTAGTGATGCGTATTTACTTGATTTACAAATACATACGCTTTATTACTTGTCGATGTTATTGAAGTCGGTTTCTTTCTGTTTGCGATCCAACAAAATTACGTCTCATTTTATTTTTAAATAGTGATTTGAAAAGAAATATGAGTTGTTAAAAGAGGAGTTAATTGATTATTACCAACTGCGCACGGTGAAATAATTTTTGAAACACATTACACGAAGGGCGTCATGCTGCCTCGACGTCGCCGTCGAAGCCTGCAGTTGCACTGTCGCCGCCGGGGATTTATGTCGTTATCAGGCCCGGGTATAAATTACAGCGCAGGGCAATAATTTAGGGGAACCATACACGAATCATTACCCGCTGCGTCGCTCGTTCGCTTCCCGCTAGCGTGTAGTTTAATTCACTTTATCTCTTCAACGTTGATTGTAATCGGAATTTAATTTTCGTATACGTTAAGTAATTTAACGGACAATTACACTTCTTTTTATTAGCGATATCCACATGAAATCTACGATCGAAATTTCGTCAGTCAAATTGTCAGCTAATGTTTTTTTTTACTGATATAAAACTGAAAATATCAAAATGTCAATTACTCAATCGAGTAGGTTTTGATCTTAAATTTTCCTTGAAGAAATATAATTTGATGTTTGACATCAATAATTTACTATGAAGACTAACGCGAAATATTCTTTAGAAAATAGTCGGTGGAATGATTACAATACATACCGATTTATTTTGTGGGCCTGGATGACGAACGAAATAGCTATTTCATCAGTTGCAGTGGGTATATCGCATGAAGGATTTTATACATGTTCGATAACATGCACGATAGTTACAATTTTATTTGGAATACCACTTATTTATTCAGAGATCTGCATTGCCCAATACACCAACTGTGATACAATATCTATATGGAATTTCTGTCCAATTTTACGTGGCGTTGGTTTTGGTACATTTTTTTGGATACCATTAAAGATCATTTATCTAATTGTGCTTGCATCGTGGAATTCGGAGTATACATTTGTGGCAGTCATGGACCCACCCCCATGGTTTTCGTGCGACGGATACAATGAGCCAAAATGTATGGTAAAAAGAGTTAATGTGTCGACATTCCAGCACTGCATAGAATCTCAAAAACTATTTAATCAAGATTGCGGTATGAAAACAGCGAGTAGCTGCTTTTTTGAAAAGACAATTGGTAACAATAACACAAAACTTACTAATTGTATTAATTTATGGAAAATTGTTCTAGCCAGCTTTTGTTTTTGTACTCTGTCAATCGTTGTATTGGTTAAGAGGAAGAAACTTGTTAAAATAATTGTTAAAATGTTTGTTGTATATATATGTGTAGCTTTATTTGTACTTTTATGCGTTGCTCTGTCTAGTAGCGGTACATGGTACTCGACAACATTGGAAATAAAATACGAAGATTTTGTTTTTAATAATTGCCTTAATGTTACAGTAAAAAGTTTACTCGCTTGCGGCGTTGGGAGTGGCGTCATTAGCTTTTTATCTCGAGATGTTCCTTTTCGCAGTCCAGCAACAATGACCGCCGTCACTACACCGCTATGTTCAATCTTTTTTACTATTATGTTCGCGCTTATAGTTTTTAGTGGGATTAAAACTGTATCTTATTATCACGGGGGAGAAGAAAATATTTTAGAAGTGGGGCAAAGTAGCTTCTTTAATGCATTCGCTTCTATTGCAGAGATCATGAGCTACTTTTATGGTATTCCGATTTGGGGATTTATTTGGTTCTCGACGATATTAGCTTGTTTATTCGTTTCTTTAATGATATTGAATTTGTTTTTATTCGAATTGTTGTCGATGCACTTTAAATTTGCTCGAGAGCACGAAAATATATGCTGTGTCATGGTGTTATCGTTATTATGTGTGTTATCTTGTCCATTTTACTGTTCCGATCTTACAGTAGTTCTCGCAGATGTTACTGAAATTATTCAACTCACGAGCAGCTTCTTCTTTTCCGCGGCAATATATTGGATATACGGTTTTCAAAAGCACAATGTAGACATTATATTTATGATTGGTGTAAAGGCGAGCTATTTTTGGAAAATTACTTGGATAGCAAATCCTGTTTTCACTCTATTTCTTGTGTATACGCGCTGGTCACACCTTCTTGTAACAAAATACGACAATTCGTATTTCATTTCATCCATGTCTATAAACTTAAACCAATTTTTATTTTACTTTCTCATCAGCTTCTACTTTTTCATTGTTATTATTGGAATGTTGATTCAATTGAAACTTTTTTATAAATACGGTAAACTACGAAAAATTTTCTCTCCTTTACCTAATTGGGGACCTCGAGATGAAATTTTATTCAGGAGCAGAAAAATGTTTGTTCCCGAAATTATGACGCGGGAATTCTTGTATCGACAAGTTAGGATACACGGATATAGTCGAAAAAGGACCACCGTAAACAAAGGAGTTATTGCTGATGTAAAATTAGACAGAGATTTGTCGCCTGAAAAGGTAGAATGGAGTGCTCTGACATCTAATTAAAGACATGAACGATTATGTCGTTTGTTTGTTAATATCGTCACCTACTATTGTTTTTATTGTATATATATGGCTGTCTACTACTGACTCTTGTCTGTTATCAATTGCTGTAGTTTTTCGCTACTAAGAGCGCCAACCTCGGCAATTTTTGTGCAGAAGATTTGTATCCATCAAAGGACGTTACATAATGTCTACTACTATTTGAACAATATTTTACATTTAATTTGATGTAAATTAAATGCTTAATAAGGTATTTTATTATGTTGACAATATTATTGTAAAGTCTAAAGCACATAAGTGTAAATATACTAAAATACGATAGAGAGATCCTATCAAAAACATCGAATATTGTTATTTTTATTAAGCTTGTTACAAAATTCTTAAATCTAAAATTGATATGTAATCGAATCGTAAAACAACCAAAATAAAAATTAAAATTAATACGTTAATACCTGGCTTTTCATTGGGTCAGTATTGATTTGACACATGTATTGCCCCCGATCCTCCTCACGCACGTTTCTAATGTGCAGATTCCAAACAGTCTGTCCGTTATGGGATACGCCCACTCTGTGATTATTAGTTATCACATGAACGTGTATTGCTTGGATAGCCTTAGTGTCGGCCTTTACCCACCCGACCTGCAAATTTATTGACCGGCAATAAAAACTTACTTACGTGTTAAAGTTACGTTATATTTATGTATAGTTTTACAAATAGACAATATAGAGTATATATTATTTTGTCTTGATTTTTATTTACTATACTAAATTTATATAAAAAAAATAGCAGTTTTAGTTAAGTGTGCTAATCCCAAATATAGCAGATCGGTTTCGAAAGATTGCACAATTTTTAACACTGTTGAGGGTAGTTATGAATTTCAAACATCGCATAAAAATTCACAAGCAGGAGCGAGGGGAGCAACTAGCGAATTTTATATGAAGTCAAAGTAGCTATAATATAGTTGATAAGCGTTAAACCGACTCTAATTTCTATTTTTATTAGGCAGAAATCGTAATTTTTACTCTTTGTTTAAGTTATTAAAGTCAAATATATAAATTGTGTAATTTTTTGACTGTATCAAAACAAACTATTTAATTTATATTTACAAGTAGTAGTGATGGTTTTTTTGTATACAAATTTAGCTTATTGTGTTTATAAGGTATAGTATTTAAAACATTAGTTTAGTAGCAGCTGGTATAATGTTTGTAATAGGCTTACCCTATATCCTCCGAGATTATGTACCAAACATCTGAACGTGGCATCTCGGCCGATCCTGACCGTCAAATTGGTTATGGGCTCGGCAAACTCTGGCTGGAACGCTTGACCTGCGATTAACATTTACTGTTAATACTCTCCGTTACGACTAATCAATCATTAAATAGCAAATTTACAGCACATTTGTGTTAAATTTAACTGTTTGTTACTCTGAACATTTTTGATAAAAAATTAAAATCATTAAAGCTTTTGTTATTCGAAGGTTAAAAAAAAAACTATTAGAAATTAAACTTTGTTTAGTTATTGTGTTTGTACAAAAATGACAATAAACAGTAAATGTTACAGTAGTGGTAATAATGCAATTCATGCAATAGCATAAATCATAATATCTGTTAATATACCATTACTTACCAACGAGCTTTGAATCAAGTCCTAACATGAAAATAGCGAGTAAATACAGAGACCAGCGCGACTCCTGCATACTTTCTATCGCTCTGAACAACCGTCATGTATTAAGCCCGGAGATTTCCACATGACACTGAAAATGATTGTTAATTTAAATTGACATATTCGTAAAATATTATTATTTGTACCGTATAATATATATATATATATATATATATATTATATATATTTATGTAAATTTTGTGTCACGATGTATGTGGGCGATATCCTCTGAAAGTACAAAACCAATTTTTATAAAATTTTATAGGCACCTGTAATTTGGTTCAACTTGGGAGATAGGGTAGTTTTTATCTCAATTGGACCCGGTAGGTGGCGCTGCTATCAGGATGTAAGCAATGAAATTTGGTAGCTGTTTTCCGGGGAGGGCAACGTCTGCCGGTTCCGCTATTTTAATATAAATCTATATTTATTTTAAAGTTTACTAAACAGAATATAATTGATATATTTTGGTAATTCGGTAATTAAAAAAAAGAGTAGTTCACTATCTATTGTTTAACCCAATAATAAATTTAACTATCTCATGTTGAGTTTGCTTGTAAAAAATAAGGAAATCTATATGTTGTATATTAAGGTAAATTATACACTACAATCAACAAAGTAAATAACCCACAGACGATCACTTTCACAACTTCAACAACATTAATTAGGAATTGAACTTGAGTAGAAAGTTGAGTGTGAAGCGTTTATAAATAATTGAATAGTTTAAAACTTAAATAATTAATGCACTGTATTATTTTCACAGTCTTTATACTTTGTGACCCGACTGAGTTTGCCATTAATCAAACACAGTTTAGTATAAATGTCTAAAGTTCAAGTGTACTCGGTAATTAGCCTGGACGTTGTATTTAGATTTAGTCAGAGCTGTCAGTCTCTTAAAACCTAATTATTTATATAATTACTAGCTGACCCCGCAAACGTTGTTTTGCCATATATGTTATAAACCCCCTTAACCCCCCCCCCCTTATAACTTCGAGGTATGAAAAATAGATGTTGTTCGATTCTCAGACCTACCCAATATGCACACAAAAGTTCATTGAGAATCGGTCAAGCCGTTTCGTAAGAGTTTAACTACAAACACCGCGACACGAGAATTTTATATACAAGATAAATAAATATTTTCATATTATAAATAACCTTTCCATTTATTTATAAAATTAATAATGTTTTATTTATATACTAGTTGCCCGGACATACTTCGTTCTGTCAAAAGTTAATGGTGTTTTTTCAAACCTTCCGTGGGCCTTAAGGAATATACAAAAAAGTAAATTAGTCGAATTGGTCGGGCTATTCTCGAGTTATCCGCTTAGCAACATTCATTTTTATATATATAAGATAATGTATCTCTATAATTTACGAACATTTATATAAACTTTCCGAAATTACTATTTCATAGGTCGTAGTAAGTACGTACGTACGTACGTAGTATTATATATTTTTTTGTAATTTAACTACGTCTACTACACTTAATTAATTAATATTAATTTAAAAATCTCGTTTAATAAATTCATAACTTTTCCATTTTATAAATATTATTAACATAATTATCACACAAAATAAGTACGTCGGTAATTCTCATAATAGTAAGCCATTGTTTTTGTCAGCATGAACAACACAACAACAGAGTTGTAACTATAGCGCATACAATGACATGATACGTTGAATAGGAAGGCTATTTGTACGTCTACCGCACGACATTCGCGATTCGATCAGTCAATAATGATTCACTGTTATGAGTCTATCAACCATGTATAAACACGTAACATAACAGAAGCGTAGGTACATGATTTTCGACTGAAGCTGTGACAGGATACGATCAAAGACCGGTAACTACTTTTCCGCGAATATGCGATAATGCGGGAGAAATATTCCGAAGTCACTTAAGTTATCAATACCTATAGGGTCTGTGTATTGAAAGTGTTGAACGTTCTCGGCGGCCGCATGATATCATAAGAAAGGTACATTGAATAACACACAAAAGTTGATCAGAGGTAGTTTTAGATAAATACAAAAAAATCACCTTCTATTTTTTTATTATGTTTAAACAATAGTAAGTAATAAACAAACAGAAGTAATAACAAAAAAAAAATAGAAATAAATAAAATTTGTTTGAAAAATAGTACGCATTTACTTTCATGCATAAACATACATACATACAAACATACATTTATACATATACTAGCTGCCCGGCCAGACTTCGTTCTGTCAAAAGTTAATAGATTTTTATTTATATTGATTTTTTTTGATATTAAAACCTGCAGTGGTTCTTAAGGAACATATGAAAAAATGAATTAGCCATACATACATATATTAAAACAAAATAACAAACATCCACCCAAGAATTAATACATATATATCATTACATGATCACACACAAGTACCAAAGTTTAGTTCCTTCGAAGTCTTAGAATATTTTGTTTACCTCTTAAATATTTTTTTTTTGCAAAGAAGAAGTGATTGAAGATTATAAAAGAGCTTTTATCCCACCATGAAACGATAAGCTGTTTTTAGTGTTCCATGAAAGTCGGATTTGTAGTTTTCCACTTAATCCGGATTACGACATATAACAAAGATTTCACCTGTGAAATAGTGTTTTTGTTTATATTTTAGGCTAAACTAAAGTACGGATAAGTATAATTCTCTTCTCTCGTATAAGTATAATAAATTCGATGTAATATATTATTTCCTTTAATTTATATTTATTATAGTCGACTATTATCTAAAATACAAGTATTAAATTACCCATTTTTGGAACGGTCGACAATGTTTATGTCTTTAACATATTAATTTTTATTTATTTAAACAATTGACGATAAAATTATTTTTATGATATACAAGCCCACGGAACAAATTGCAATGTTTACACAAAATACATTTTATAATTTCCATTATTTGATCGTTATAATGACATTACACATGCGAAAAGCTCATGGTACGTTATTGCATCGGTTCATAACCGCAAATGAACGCAAAATGTTAAAATCAATGATATACGTGGGTGAATATTAATTATCCAATATATGATAGCAATATTTAGGTCACAAATGTGAATAATTTTACAAATTGCTTTATTATTAAAATTTATTTAGCTAAAATATCAACTAAATTTCATCGTCAGGCGTAGAATAATTTTTATTTCTGTTATGTATAATCATTATAGTAATTAAGTGTAATTGGAAAGTACACTAAGCAAATCATTTAAAAAGACTTACATATGTGTGTTTTAAGTCTTTTAAAATTGTGATTAGCCCGTTGGTGCATTTTGTAGACCCTGCTTTCTGCTCCGGGAGTTGCTGGTTCGATTCGCACACCAAGTCCGAGTGGATGTAATATGTATATTTATTTATATCTGTGTTATTTTTATTTTTGTTTATCGAAAAAAAAATGTAGCTCTTAGTCGGCTGTTCCCTATAACACAAGTATTACGTTGCTTACCATGGGAACAGACGACCGTGTATGTTGAAAAAGAAAAATTATCGTCCTATGTATTACATGTAATATAACAGTACTAGATTGTAATATTATGTAATAATATTGTCATTCTATATATGTTATTATAATGATTTCTGTTCATTTCTGTAATAAAAATTAAAAACCTCCGTGGTCCGTGGTCTTAGATGTTCTTAGGCAACATAAAACTTGTGATAGAATCTATTATAAGGAAAATAATATTTTAACCAATGTCTAATGAGGAGTAAGCTTACATAAGTTTATTTTTTTTATGCGACTAGGTCTGCAAACTAGAATACAGCCCACATGACGGTAAGCGGTTATCAAAACATAATTATGTACCCCTAGTTCCTCTGGCGGGTCTTTTCTAAATCTTCAGAAGAAACAGGCTTAACATTATTTTTATGCAACGTACAGGTGATATGGTGGTTTATCATTAAAATATTCGTCTATATCATAGTAACAGTTAATAATTAACAGCTTCCTCACATTATTTATAAATGTATAAATAATCAAACCCATTTAATCTACCCTTTAGAAAGCTTGTTTATTGTATATTTTTTTGATTAGATCTATGTGCTGGTTGAGTGTAGTTTAAGTCGAACAATTGATAGTATTCGTTTATTTTTATTTCATAATGACTATTTATTCTGTATTTCTTCATTTTTTGTGTAAAAGTGTTTGTATTTACGATTTACCACAGTATAAAATTAGATACATTACAAACTTAGTTAGTGTATCCAGTGCTATACAATAGCCTTAAGTTAAAGGACGTATTTAATCATTTGGCCGTGATGAAAACAGGCCGAAAAAAAACTCTTATATTATTAACTTACAGTATTGAAACTGATTAATTAGGAACAATGATTTGTGCATAAAAATAAACCAACCATAAAAATATGAGAAAAAATTACATTCATACGGATATGAAAACAGGCATTTCTGGAGTCGGTTTTTATAGACATATAATTTGCCAAGGTACTTTCGGTAAAGGCGGTCTTTAGCAGACATGTTTTGTATTGTGTTTTTGAATAATTATGTACTAAATTGCGATATACTTTACAATCCTATACCAAGCGGTTATATGTAAGTACCTTTGTGTCAAGTTGAAGTAGCTTAAGGGTAATAGTCTATTTTAAAATATCAACTTAACAAGTTCCATATAAAGCGGTTCTAAAGTTTTAACGCGAAAGAGTAACACAAACATCTTCCATCTATACATTACAAGATGAGGGCATTATGGGCATACTTATATATAATCAGATTGTAGTGGAACATAACATATACTGAATAACTAGCTTCGTATACTATTTTGAATAGGAATTATTTACATATATTATGTATATAATATAGGCTGTGTCATTACGGCAGCAAAGAATATAGTCATCCGCTCTCTTGCCGTGGGTGTCGTAAAAAGCGACTAAGGGATATCACAGTTCCACTACCACTTTGGAACTTAAAAAGCCGACTGATGGCGGGATAGCGGGAAAAGCCAGCTCTGTGGTCACCAACCCGCCTGCCCAGCGTGGTGACTATGGCCAAACACACGAGTTCACGCCATTTTTGGCGCAAACTAGTGGAGGCCTATGTCCAGCAGTGGACTACGATAGACTGGAGTTTGTGTGTGTGTATATATAATACATGCCTATGGTAAAGTCTTAAATATTTGTTTCTGTGTTATTGAATAAATAAAACCTACCTTCTATAAATGCTTTTACAAAACAACAAACCCTCTGATAAAGTTTAAATATTGTACTAATGATTGTTTGAGAGACTAATTCACGGTTTTAGCCGAAACAATATATGCCGAAGAACAGGTCTGCTACTCTCGTCTTAAGCAATTAGCATCGTACGTGTTAAATTCCATTTAACTTTCGTCTATAAATATCCGTTCGATTGTTTGACTTCTCGCTCCTTTAAATGTCGTAACTATCAAATAGATAACAAAAATTCCTCCTGTTTCGTTAATTCTGTTTTTACTTAGGATTTGTCCTATTCTTTTATTATTTTAACTACATATGTTTAAGTATTTTATATTCCTAACTTTTTATTTCGCACTATTGTTAAGTTACCTGTTTTGATTTTAGTTTTATTTTTTTTTTGTAATGCATGCTATGTCCACATCTAGTAGACTCAATTGTACATACATACTTTACACTTTGTACTTTACTTTATATGTCTATTTAAACGATTGTAGTCGGTTTTGTGGACTAATATAAAAAAAATGACATCACATAACATTTAAAAGCAGACTCGTGATTTTATTTGATATTAATGCGAGTGAAACTGCACTTCATTAAAATATAAATATAATAAATGTAGCCATAATGAATAACTAGTGCAAATTGAGTTAGGTATAGACCTGATATTTCATATTATATTCGGTCACAAACCCGCTTCGCCTGCCCAGCGAGATGACTATGGGCAACACATACGAGTTCACGCCATTTATGGCGCGATGCAGAAGCGCCTATGTCCAGCTGTGGACTGCGATAGGATGAAGTGATGAGTGATGATATTTCATACTAAAAAATAAACAAAAAAATTCTTGATATTATAGAAATCCTAAATTCAATACAGTTAGTCACAAATAAGGCTATTCCCGCCAAGATAATTTTTTTAAAACACATTCATAATATTATGCATACAACACCGTTTTAAAATTCATTAAAACATTACTAGTTCCAACGGTTCAAGTCTTACATAAATATAATGATATAGACTAAAACTAATATACAAGATTGTTATCATAAGAAGTAAGAGGAAATTGGTTGGAATTAAAGTCTCTTGCGCCTAATTTCTTTAGACTGCGCCGTTGAATGTCCATATGATCTTGCAGTTGTTCTAACCAAGGATGTACCCGCAAAGCTGGCAAGGGTAGAAGATTATTTCCCGTTATAAATATTATTTTAAGTCAGGTAACCACAAAATCTCCTAATTATTTTAACAAATATAATAACGCTTCGCCGATTTCAAAACAAGGGTTCAAGGTAGTATTAGCAAAATGATAATGTAAAAAAAATTAGACCATCTGCAGTTAGTTTTTCTTAAGTGTCTTAAAAATCTATCTGAGAAAATACTCTTTAATTTCACTTTAGACATCTTATGTCCCTAATAATATCCCTTAAGTATACAAAAATAGAAGTTTAATTAACGTCTATATATTTTTTGTTTTGAAATTTACTACAACTACCTGTTAAGTTTGCACTATTGAATAATAGCTTACTAAATAATTACTTAAAAGATACCTTGGCAAAAAAATAAACTGTGCTAAATTTAATCCGTCTCACCACTTGAGTTTGATATGCTAAACAAATTAAATAATAAAAAACTGTTAAAGTTTCTATAGTTATAGTAAAATAAAGAAATATTGAAGTCGTCACAATTATCTGTAAAATACTTAACATTTTGATTTAAAAGTTTTACGATTTTTAATTATTCTTATTAAAACTTACTTAAATTCTATAACATGTGAGTTTAACACGAAAGTTTCCGGAATGGACGGTTATAATTATTTAAGTAAACATTAAACGTGTGTTATGCATACGTATCGATGCATGAAACTGAAGTACTGCATTAAGTTTGTTACTTCACATATAATAACTTCTTTCACTTTGTTAAACGCATATACGGTGCAGTTTAAGTTTTCAAATTACTTAGTTACTTGTCACGTACTTACTTGTGTGAGGAAAATGAATGTTTTTGTATGAATTGAGTAAACGTCCTCAGCAGTTTCAATCAAGTTAATGTTTGGTGCCTTTCGAATTGTTCTACGTACACGTATCCTGCTTCGGGATAAGCTTTCTTCCATATAAAAGCTATAATTTACATTTATTTTGAGACTAGTTAAATCTTCAGTTTAGTATTATCAGAAAAATACGCTTCAGCCTTTAATATCCCACTACTGGGCATAGGCCTCTTTCCCCATGCAGGAGAAGGATCAGAGCTTAATCCACCACGCTGCTCCAATGGGGGTTGGCAGATATATTCCCTACTACATATGAGTAACGATCGCTATCAGGTGTAACTCTCCGAGGCATGGTGGGGCACCCACAAGGACTGCACAAACACCCAGACCACGGCAAATACCTGTATAGCCAATACAAATCAGAAAAATAAGTAATTCTTAAACAAATATGTTTTAACTTCCCGAATATTTTATCAATGGTATGAAAATTTTAATCGGCTATTTAAACATAAAGCACAATTACGCTTTTTTTTTTTGTAACGCGTAGTCGATAAATGATTATTGAAATAACACAAATTTTCAAAAGTAAATAACCACATATTTTAGCAGTTTTTTTTTTTTAATACGAACTATTTTATTTTCATCTATATTGTTGTTAGAAGTACTCGTAATAGTTACAGAAAGTTGATTACTACGTAAAGTTGTAAGAATGTAATAACATTTTCTTCAATTAATAAATAAAACAGATGTGTGATACAAATAACATAATCATAATTATTATCGACAAAACTTAAATCGTTTTTAATATGTATTTTATTTAATGAGCAAAATATCGTCATATTCGCAAAATACTCATGTTTCTTGTTAATTAATAATCCTTCATGTATCTTTATGAAATATTAGTTTAAGTTAAGTCACAATATTTGACTTTTGAACTTTTGTATACTGTAATATTAACGCCAACATCGATGTAAGAGCATGTTATTCTATTATAAATTTTAAGTGGGACGTTTTGATGAGGTTATTATTAAAGTTTGAAGAAGTGATTAGTTATAATACGAAAGTGAAATAAACATAGTATTCATTTTAAATAGTGGGAGGAAACAAACATTTTTTTTAAATATGTTATCTATTCTTTTTAATTCAAACATACTTATTTATCTTATATATAAAATTCTCGTGTCACAATGTTAGTTAAAATACTCCTCCAAAACGGGTGGACAGATTTTTTGTATACATATCGGGTAGGTTTGAGAATTTGCCAACATCTATTTTTCATACCTCTTACTTATAAGGGGAAGAATTAAGGGGGTTAATAACATATATAGCAAAACAACGTTTGCGGGGTCAGCTAGTATTTATATAATTATTATGATATGATATATTTGAAATTTTTTAAATAAAATTAAAATATTTAATAAACTAATTATTAGTGATAAAAACGAAAAAAAAAACATATAGATATAATTTTCGACGATTTAATCAATTTAATTGAAAGCGTGGTAACGTAGAATGTTCAAAATATACATAGTTATTTATTCATCGAAATTATAAATATCAAACAAACTAAAATACCAATTTTTAAGATTAAACAACGTTATAATTAGTTTTGTATAGTTAATATATATTTATCTAAATAGAATATACTTAAAATACCTTATTTAATACAAAAACAAAATATATAAGAAACAAAAAAGAAAATAAACAAAAGCCGGGCAAGAAACCCACCGACAGTTGGAAACAAAATAAATTTAAAAACTTCGACTGCATGAAAAATATACGAACATATTCCAATCACACGAAAGTGCTTAAAGATAGACCAGAAACTTACCTAAATAAGAATAGAATGATTTCTGCGGTGTTAGCAATTGACGTTATTTAATTTCAGTTGAACACTTTGCGTGTAAAGTTCATCACGTGGTATAACCGACCCGGGCAGCGTGCGATCGGTACAGACGGGTGCGCGCCACACACTGGCGGTTCGCCCATTGAAACCTTAGCTCTCCCGTTATTCTTACGCAGATGTCCGGGTGATGGAAGATATGAACCGATAGATTTCGACTTGCCTTTAAAATATATTGGCGGGTTTGCTTGGCAAATGAAAATGTAGCGACATTTTTCATACCCTCAACACTCAACAGCTTGTAATAATGTACGTCTTACTCGGATTCTTTTGGCGATCCCTCAAAAGATATTTTTTTTATATTTTAATTTATTAAAAAAAAAAAATTATAAAAATTGTGTATAAGCCTAATTATGTTACTAAAGTAATATCTTTAGAGTTTCATCCAAAGTCCTGTTATTAAGATGAAATGGCTAAAATATAGAAGAAAAAAAAAAACATTTTGCTTTATTACGCAGTCTCCGCTCTAACGAAGTTTGCTTTTGTTCTGTCAAATAAGACTTCAGTAAAAAGTGTAAACGTGCTTGTAACTGACAATTTTATCCTTTTTTTATTGGTATTAATTATTAAAGATTTTAATTTATACGATTCAGCGTGTAACATCCCACTGCTGCGCTGGGCTTAATCTACCATGTTGTTCTACTGCGGGTTGGTTAATACAATCCCTGCTATGTATATATATAAAAAAGTATAAAGTATAGTATAGATATACTATACTTTTTCATCAAAGAGTAATTGTAAGAAAAAAACCGTCAGGGTCGGACCACGTCATAGTTTTACTAGGCAGTTACAGGACTGTCGATTTGTAGTTCTAATGAAAAATCACCTGTGGTATTATAATAATGCATGAATGTTTAACAAAAAGCATGGGCATTTTGAGTCCGTAGATGTTAATAAAAAAAGATCCTACTAAGATTAACGATCGCTATCAGTTGTCAATGATAGCAACCAGAATCGACAGCTTAACGTTCTTTCCAAGGAACGGTGGGGCATCCACAAGGACAGACACCCAGACCGCAAATAAACATTTATAAAAATACAAATATTCACTCTGAGCGGAAATCAAATCCGCAATCGCTGGCATGTATGCGCTAACACAGCACGCGCACCACTTAACCACAACGATATTAAATTAAAACTTGTACATATTTTTATTTTTGTAGTAAGTATGTAACTAGTAACAAAGTTAGGTGACAAGAGCTCCTGGGCGGGATTAGGGGTAGGGTCGGCAAGGCGGTTGTAATACTTCTGGTGTTGCAGGCGTCTATAAGCTACGGTAATCGTTTACCATCAGGTGAGCTGTACGCTTGTTTGCCGACCCAGCAGTATAAAAAAAAAAAAACATAATCACATACCAGTCAAACGTAGTTTGAGCAGAAGTAGTATTTTGTGTTTTCACTTCGCTACGCTTCAGCCTGTAATATTCCACTGCTGGGAACAGGCCTCATTCTTCTTATAGGATATATTCCCTACTATGTAATAACGATCTTTATCAGGTGTACATGATAACCACCGGGACCGACGGCTTAACATGCCTTCTGAGGTACGGTGTAGAGACCCACAAGGACTGCACAAAACCCCAGACCACGGCAAACATCTGTATGGCCAAAACAAATGTTCATCATGTGCGGGAATCGAACCCGCAACCGCTAGCGCAACAGCCACAAACGATTGCTATGATCGTTGCGCCAACGAGTCGTATTTTATGTGACGTAAGGTAATACATTCTTTTGTTTCATTTTATTCCGTGTCACACACTAATTCTTTATTCAAATGTTCATTGAGTAAAAAAATATAATATTTCTGTTCCAATAAACGCATTAGGATGGACTTCATGACTAAGCTGTCAACATGTCTATCTTATTCGAATTCTAACGTGACCAGTTGCGTACGTCTAATATTATGTTACTTAAAGAAGCATTGAGTTGCGTGCGGAACTTAACTAAACTCTGTGACAGCTACATACGAACGTACAAAACGTGAATCACTTGTCAACGAAGATAAAAAACCCACATGCTATTGCAAGTCTTTTGTGTAATATTCTGATCATGTGTCAATTCCGTAGCTGGAAATTATATACACCACTATATTTATCTTAATATAAGCTACTAAGGTTACTGTAGTGGGAAGTTTTGGTAACATAATATGAAAATTATAAAATAATAAAACAGTGACATAAAACGTTAAAGTCGAAGTCTACTTTTTAGGTGTCATCCCTTAACCACGTGATATTTTTTGGCAACTTTTTAGCCCTCTCTTCACCATTGGTGATATTAGTGATGTTTTACCCCCCCCCCCCTCCCCATACTTAAAAATCTAGTGTACCTAGTTTTTTTGTATAAAGTATTAAAAGTTTCGGAATATATTCTTTAAATACAAGTTTACATAGACATAGATAAGAAAATGAATAAAATGTTCAGAAATTATGAATGAATGAATAATGAATGAGTGATCAAAGAGTATTTGTAAGGGGAAAAAAAACAGCGTGTGACCACGGACCACCAGTTTTACTAGGCAGTCACAGGACCGTTGATCTGTAGTTAGTATGACAAATCGCTTGTGGTATTGATATAATTATAATGCATGTTTAACAAAAACTAGATATCTCATTATAGCCCCTTTTGAGTCTTACGTGATTAATGGACGACTAATTATGAATAATAAACGTCCAAAAACTTCGTTTAATAAAATAAAGTCAAAAAGCAACACAAGGCGACAAGAAAACATAATTATCTATGGAATTAATCCTTTTCGAGTGTTATTTCATGAATTTCCGAAAAATAAAATATTAATTAATTATGTTATAAACATTTTACAATAAAATTATAAATATCTTATATATAATAGTCTTAGTTACAATAGTCCTCCGAAACGGCTGGACCGATTCCTATAAAATTTTGTGGTCTTTATGTGGTGGTTTCTGTGAAAGTTTGCATGTCGGATAGGTCTGAGAATCGGCCAACATTTATTTTTACTACCCCTAAGTTATAGGGGGGGCTAAGATCTAGACTAGGTAAAACCGAATTAGAAAAACCGAATTATGGCTCCGCTGCGGAACGGAGCATGAGTGAGCGTGTTTTCGCACGCAAGGGCACTTCCCGCAGCGCCGGAGCCAAGCGTTCCTCTAACTTTCGAAATTCTTCTTGTAACCTCAAAACTTTAACCATGGATATCTCCATAACCATGGGGTTCTGAGGTGTGACAGTGGTACCAGGGGTAGCGTTCCCCACCCTCTCCCCCGCCCTTCCCCCCACGGTCCCGAAATTCGGTTTTACCTAATCTAAAGCTTTACCATAGGGGGATTAAGGGGGTTAATAACGTACATGGCAAAACAACGTTTGCGGCGGCAGCTAGTAAAATTATAATATTCATATTTACATACATACATACATATAATCACGCCTCTTTCCCGTAGGGGTAGGCAGAGACCACTTCTTTCCACTTGCTACGATCCTTACATAGTTCTTTCGCTTCGTCCACTTTCATTATTCCCTTCATACATGCTTTTCAGTTTAGGGTATTCTTGACCTGGCCTTTTCTCAAGACGTCCCTTATTTCTAGGTCTACCCCTTCTAACCCTTCCATCCACACTCGCTTTATACACTTTTTTCGTCGTTCTTCTACCTATACCTATACTTTTCTCAATTTTTGTCACTACATCTTCTTTCAGACCACAACGTTTCCTTATCTCATTATTTCTTACCCTTTCATTCAGTTTAACTCTTATCATACTTCTTAATGCTCTCATCTCAACTGCATTTATTCTGCTTTCATGTTTCTTCTGCCATACCCAACTTTCACTTCCGTACATGAGTGTCGGAACCAACACCCCTTCATGCACAGCCAAACGAGCCTTGTTAGACACCTTCTGACTGCTCATAAAGGAGTGCAAAGCCCCATTCACCCTGTTTCCTGCATTCACTCTTCTTTCAATGTCACTCTCACACTTTCCATCTCTTGTAAACTTTGAACCCAGATACACAAATTCATTCACCTGTTCAATTTGTTCATCTCCAATCACGATATTGCAGTCTGTCACTGCCTCATCTCTTTCAAACACCATCACTTTCATCTTCGTTAAATTCATCTTCATGCCCTTTCTTACAAAAGCTCAAGACGAAAATAAGACGCAAGTAATACTTGATCATCAGCACAGAGAACTGATTGATTTTTGATGAGTAACTCATTCATTCTCAACCCATTTTCATTCTTTTTTAAATCTGTCAAACAATACTCCATGAATAGACTAAACAGCCATGGTGACGCTACATATCCCTGTCTAACACCTTTTTCGATATTAAACCATTCAATGTATCATTTATCCTCACACAAGCACTAGAATCCCTATAAAGAGATTGCAATGCTCGTATGAGGATACTGCTCACGCCATTCACGGACAATGCTAACCACAATTCATTCCTCGTCACTCAATATTAATATTTAATCTTTTTAAATACTTAGACCTTGGAGTAGCAGTGCTAAATTTGTTTTAAATGAGATAACTCCTCGCCTTATTGCGTTCACTGGTGACAAGAGGGCTGGTGCATTTTTTGCCCAGAGAATCGGCATAGCGATTCAACGGGGAAATGCGGCCAGCATTCTTGGCACAATTCCACGCGGACATGATTTATATCAAAACTATCTGTAAATATTTAGTTTTTAAGTTGTGAATTGTAAATATGTATAATATTTAATAAGAAAAATTTACATAAAAAAATTAAATTATTAATCTTCTTTATTAACTCGTACTAAATTATCGTTACACATATATAATTGTCTGTATTTCCTTTACAGAATCGTAAACTATACATTTGATCATGTTATGATTTTCAGCAAAGTGTTGTGCATGAGCCTATAAAGGTTTATGAGTTAGTACGACCAAAACAAAGCGTAGCAACGCGCGTAAGATAACAGCTAGTACTACTTATAAAAATACATGTGCTTAACTTCTGACTTACTCGTTGTCACTGAGACTTAATACGTGGTACAGCTTGTATCAAATAGAGACAACCAAAAGTTGTAATTAGTATAAAATGTTGTATACAACTGAAAAACACTCAATGCGACACTTATTTCTCACTTCAAATCTATAGTTATTCATTCACCAATACACACTTTTAACTACATTAAATAAGTTATCACACTAATCACTTATACGCCACTTGTCGAGTAGCAACGTTAATCGCACAGTAAAACAATAACTGCTTCTTAAGTTACAAATTATCATATTTATAGGACAACAATCCCGCTAGTACATAAAAAGATGGCGACTGACCAATCAGAAAATTAGTATTAACTATTCGGAAGATGGTGTCCATCTTTATGTGCTTCCGGTACTTCAACAAATAATAATCAGAATAAGAACGATACAATCTTATAAAATTATTGGAAGCTTACATTTATATGATAACAGTATTTTTTTTTGTAACTACCCTTCAAAACAGATAACAAAGATAGTGACTGTCTAATCACAAATTAATAGGTATCAACCATTCGAAAGATGGCGTCACCATCTTTGTACTAATATTTGTATAATGCTGTTTCGGTATTAAGCGAATAAACAATAAGAGTAATATCGATACAAAATCCAATATTTTAATAATTGTCAGAATTACAAATATAAATGCTAACAATGTAAATGTAATCTTTGTTTAAGTACTAGGATAATATTTCTTTGCTATGATAATCCGAATCCAATTTATTTTAGAAGCATCTATCTTAAAATGAACATAGAATAATTTACACTTGGCTGCTAATTAAAGTAATTAATTGAGATACGTTTTAAAGGAGCGTCACCTGGTCAGCGACGTTGAAAATGAAAGTTATCTAATTGTATGTGTAATAAGCCTAACGAAAGATTATCAGCTATTGTTGCAATGTAGATTTATATTTTTGGTAAACCCAAGCGCTTAATCCATGAGAAGCCGCGGCCTTAAAAATCAAAGAACATGAAATTTTTATTCCATATATTTATTTAAGTAGTTATCAAATAAAAATGCATTTTTATGAAAAAAAAAATAGTCATTTTGGTTTATAGCTGGCAGACTCAAAAAAATATATGAAATAATATAGCGACAGCGGATATATTTAAATAATTCATTTTTTTGTGAAATCTTAACTACACACGAATAATACGTACTCGGTGCATCGTAACTTATGGCATAAAATATACAATTTTTTTAGAACATCTATTGCGCCTGTTTGGATAAATTGCGCCTGATGGAGAAGCTGGCGACCGCACAGCGCGATTGAAATAAAAAACTATGGATATCAAATTGTTTGTGAGCAAAATTCGCATAGCGCATCTCACGGTTAAATTTTTTTGCATTTTTTAAGAAAAGAATGTACTTTAAAGAACCACTTTTACATATATCGCACCCTTAATAAAACAAAGATGTAACTCAAAAATCGCAATTTGTGGGAATTGGCGTTTGAAGTTTAGCACTTTTTCCGCATTGTGTTTGATTAAAAATTACCAATTATTTGTAATGCTTTTAATGACTTTTATTATTGATATCAGTAGTTTAAAGTACAGAGATTAATAGAATAATAGAAAAACAACTGTGTTAAAATCTATAATAGCTGTAAAATGGAGATGAAAAAAAAGTTCCGACTTAAATCTCTTTATGCCAAAAATTACTTAATATTTTAGGTAGTATTTCAAAAAAATTCTCTTTAGTATTAAAACATAACAAAAAGTTTTAAAAATAAATCACAATGTTTCGTTTTATGATTATTTAATTGTAATTATGATGTTGTATGTACTAATGCATCATTTTTTTATAAAACGAAAACTGAAATTTATCACCTTTTTTTTAAATTAAACAAATTTTTATTAATCTTTCGATATTTATATATCTCTTTATGGCTACAAATATTGTTTTTTAAACAAAACAAAAACTATACACTATTATAAGAATTAGGTACAATTAGTCTCTAGTACTGTGTGGCTACGGGTACTGTGTGGCTACGGTACCAAAGAATATAGCCACCCCCTCTCTTCCCGTAGGTGTCGTAAGAGGCGACTAAGGGATAACACAGTTCCACTACCACCTTGGAACTTAAAAAGCCGACCGGTGGCGGGATAACCACCCAACTGCTGGCTTTGAAATACACAGGCCGAAGACGGGCAGCAGCGTCTTCGGTGCGACAAAGCCAGTACTGCGGTCACCAACCCGCCTGCCCAGCGTGGTGACTATGGGCAAAACACATAAGTTCACGCTATTTTTGGCGAAAGCTTATGGAGGCCTATGTCTAGCAGTGGACTGTATAGGTTGTAATGATACACTATTATGTTTATCTTATAACTTTTACGCTCGATACGCTGAAACTTAACAAAAATTGTCCAGGACCAGAGAACAAGACCTATTTCCTTGCGGCGTGGGGTAAGACAGCAAGATGTAATATCACCGAAACTGTTTACCACTGCGCTGGAGGATATCTTTAAGACTTTGAACAAGGCATCAATGTCAACGGTGAATACATCTCACCTTCATTTCGCCGACGATATCGTCATCTTTGCGGACACGCTAGATGAGTTAGGCCAAATGCTAGCCGGTCTAAACGAGTCCTCCCGACGTGTCGTTCTCTGTATGAACTTGGACAAAACGAAAGTTATGTCTAACAACCAAGTCATACCGAGACAGGTATCGGTCGATGGTACCCTTCTCTAAGTTGTTCAGGATTATATTTACTTAGGCCATACTATTAAACTAGGCCGCAACAACTTTGACAAGGAGGCCGATAGGAGAATTCGGTGGGGCTGGGCGGCATTTGGCAGGCTTCGTCGAGTCTTCACTTCGAAGATTCCGCAATGCTTGAAGACAAAAGTTTTCGAGCAATACGTCCTGCCTGTGTTAACATTACCGAGCCGAGACATGGACACTGACGAAGGGACTGGTCCACAAATATAAAGTCCCTCAACGTGCAATGGAACTGGCCATGCTTGGGGTTTCCCTCAAAGATAGGATTAGAAACGAGACTACCGCGAGAGAATGAAAGTAACCGATATAGCCCACAGAATTAGCAAGTTGAAGTGGCAGTGGGCTGGTCATCTGTGGCGCAGGACCGGTGGCTGTTGGAGCAGACGCGTCCTGGAGAAGAGATCGCGTCTTGGCAAACACAGTGTGTGACGTCCTCTGGCCCGTTGGACCGACGATCTACCTAAAATTGCCGGTGTAAGCTGGATGAGGATTGCGGAAAACCGGGATGTCTAGCGCGAACTTGGGGAGGCCTATGTCCAGCAGTGCATTGCAATAGTCAGCCTACTGACTGACAAATATTTGGTTTATTATTGCAGTCAGAGTCAGAAGAACTTTGATTTTCAAACATAAAATTTCTTCTGTTGACAGGCTTATTAAACAACGTATTAAAATCTACAGTGCATCGTCGTCACTCAGGTCGACGTCACTTAGATCTGTGTATTATACTGAAGAAATATTGTAACTGGCCACACTATTGTAATTTCGTCGCTCTCTCAGCTGAATTTGCTCATATTTTGCTCAGTATTTTGTGGTGAATTGGTGTAAGACGTCTTTTCTTCACAATCCGTTTTAAAGTTTTGTGGGGCAGGGTTTTGGGTAGGCATTGAACTATTGGAGCTTGAAAAACTGGATGAAGATGAGCTAGAAGAGCTTGACGATGATGAGCTAGATGAATCGGAACTAGATTAAGATGATCTTGAAGACGAACTAGAGGACTGTAAATGGCTAGTATTATTTAGGTGTCATTTTTCTCGTCAACTCATAAGTGACAGTAAAATATTGAGTCGGTGTCATCATTTTCGTCAGCTCTGCAGTTACATTTTTGGCCTCTGGAGATATATGTATTTTGTTGATTTTCCTCTTCAACCTGCATAACTTCTTTAGTCTAAAATAACAATAATTCATAACACTGTAGTATATTTTAAGGATGAATAATAATCATAATTATTTAACGTCAAAATAGCAGCATTGTTGAATGACAATGATCTATTCAGTCGTTTTGCCATAAAAGAGTAACAATCATCCATCCATACGTCATCCTCATAAACTTTCACATTAATTACAGTAATCAGATGAAAAAAAATTATAACTTATTACACTATTATTATATTACTTAAAAAGCCGACCGGTGGCGGGATAACCATCCAACTGCTGGCTTTGAAATACACAGGCCGAAGACGGGCAGCAGCGTCTTCGGAACGACAAAGCCAGCCCTGCGGTCACCAACCCGCCTGCCCAGCGTGGTGACTATGGGCAAAACACATAAGTTCACGCTATTTTTGGCGAAAGCTTATGGAGGCCTATGTCCAGCAGTGGACTGTATAGGTTGTAATGATACACTATTATGTTTATCTTATAACTTTTACGCTCGATACGCTGAAACTTAACAAAAATCGTGAGCTCTAAGACGACTCCGTTTTCAAAACCTATACAAATAAGCACAACAGTTACAAGTTATTCTTAACTTTTACACGAAAAGGGAATTAATGTTGAAAGTTTTTACTTATCTTTCGTCATTCTAAATAATAAAAAGAAGTAAACAAAAGTGACTTTTATAAATAGCCTTATTTATTACAATAAAGTGATACTTAACCAATTACTCCAACAACTAAGGCATATATTTCAATATAAAACTGAAGTGTTAGGCGTTAACTTTGTAAAATTTGTAAATTTTTAAAACAAAACCGAAGTAAATCCAAATGTTACACATCATTATCAAATGCGTTTTCTGAGAGAATGAAGTATAACAAAAATCATCTTTTTATTTTAAATCCCTTTTAATCTAATATCGAATTATTTGATGTTACTCAAAACGGCAGCACTTTAATCTCCGCTCACTGCCGGTGCATCTCTGAATCACGCCACTTTATAAGAACTGACTTGTCAGTTCCAGTTCATAGAAAAGAGAGCAACAGTCGCGTATCTCTCTGTATCTTATAGTTAAAACGCCGGAGTCGAAGTCTACCTATTCTTTACGCGACGAAGACGGGTTTTCTTGTAAAATCTCCAAATCCACAAATTTTGAGTTACATCTTTGTTTTATTAAAGGTGCGATATATGATTATGTTGCCAAAGCTAACACAAATATATGTTAAAAGTTTCTTCTTCTAAACTCTTCGAGCAGTATCATATATCATTCTGTATTCAGAGGACAGGTACTCCGTTATATATATGTACTTGTATTAAACATAATTCAGCGTTTGAACACAGAAGCACTGTTAGCGACACCAAATAAATTGTTAATTTAAAGTACCTACATGTTATTATAGTAAATAAATATCATGTGATAAAATTTTCTTCAACCGTGTATGCTTCAAATGTCATTATTCTGTGCGTGTGCATGATACGGCCATATTGATTAGTTCTTACGTAAATATACATTAAAAAAAACTAATTTTTGAACTGTTCCAAATTTAAAATAGTACAAAATATCTATGTTTTAATGTTAAGTTTCATTTTATTGACTGACTTTCGCAACGAAAAGCGGTTGTCGATTTCATTGTGTCATTGTCTCAATATACGAGTATATTTCAAAATAGTCATATGTGTCTTTAAGCTTAACATAAAGTGGCAAAATTTAGAATTCATTTCAATATTGTATACTAGCTAACCCCGTAAATGTTTTATGCCATATATGTTATTAACCCCCCTTTATCCCCCCCCCCCCCCCTCTTATTACTGAGGGATATGAAAAATAGATGTTGTACGATCATCAGAGCTACCTGATATACACACAAAATTTCATAAAAATCGGACACGCCGTTTCGGAGGGGTATGATAACTAAAATATTGGCCTAAAAAACACAACGAATGATAATTGCATTTTCTTGCAAACGAAAAAAAAAGCCGACTTCAACCATATCGACAAGTACCTACCTAATAATGACTTAGGTAGATAGATAGTCGATAAAACAGTCAATCAAATACGCACATACTTGTTGCTCCTGGGGGGATTGGGGATTGGGTCAGCAACGCGCTTGCGATGCTTCTGGTGTTGCAGGTGTCTATAGCATAAGCTACGGTAATCGCTTACCATCAGATGAGCCGTACGCTTGTTTGCCGACCTAGTTACATAAAAAAAAAAAAAAAAAACAAAACTTGTATGATCTCGATCAAATTTAAATGAGACCACATGACAAGCATCTTTCAGTTAAAAAAAGTTTTGTCAAACCCCCAGTAAAAAGTTAGGAGGTTACGTACATAAAAATACAATGGAATTTAATATCTCCTTCTTTTTAGGAGTCAGTTAAAAGTAACAAGAAACGCGTTTCGAATACTACTCGATTTTACAGAAGATCACAGCTAAATAACACTGTTTTCAAACATTGTTGGTGAGTAAGGTGACTAGAGCTCCTGGGGGTAGTTGGGGCTAGGGTCGGCACGTGCTTGCAATGTTTTCGTGGTGCAGGCATCTATAAGATACGGTAGTCGCTTACCATCAGGTGGTTTGTTTGTCAACCTTGATGTATAAAAAAACCTACTGATTTCCTTACTAAGGTTTTTTCAATAATAAATAGACAAGCCTCTAACAACATATACCTCAACATTCAAAACAATTATTCCTGCTATATGTTTGAATATTATTCAGATCCTCCATTTTTTTTCGAAATTAATTACAGTACTCTTTTTTTAATATACAAAAATGAGAAATAAATAAAAAGAAACAACTTTATTAATAATGGTGTGAAAATGGTTGCTCGAAAACACGAATGCGCTTGGGTATTAGCAGTATTGTAAATAAGTAATTTGCGTTAAATCAAAAACAAAACACATCTTTATGTTTGCACGAGTAAAATGTTTTACCGAACGATTTGTTTATGTAAAAGCTTAACGAACGTGAATCGAATAGACAACAAAATGACAATATAAATGATGATCAATTTATTCAATTTTGTGACGTTAGAGACCCATTATAATGACTTAATTAGATTGTTCATACTATATAAACGTGAATTTGTTTACTATAAAACTAAGCTGACTATATAATTTTAAGTAGTTTATACATATTTATACAGTATAGCCCTGTCTGACTGTGCAGTGTAAGTTGCTATAAAATTATATATGTACACCAAGATAGTTAATAATATTTAAAAAAAATCTAGAGTCGAAAAGAAATAGTTTAAATATTATTAAATCAAAGTCAAATGAAATAACGAGCAGAGGAATTCGTTTTGAGTGTAATAAACATCTTTAATTAAAACGCTTAGCATTCATAAACATAATTGTATTGGAAAAATGTATATTTCAGGGAAAAATTAATTTTTAAAAATAGAACATAATTAAATGGAGAATGCTAACAAACAATATTCTAAAGAACATGTTTTAACTATCGATAATAGAAATATATTTCAACCTTTAATATCGATTTAGAATGAGTGCTCATTTAAAAATTACAAATTAAAATAGTATGGGTAATATACGTAGAGAACATTCCAACTTAGTTACAGATTGTACAGCTACGAGAGCCAATCTCATTACTTCCAGTTCGTAACAGTTGGGTATAAACCTAGAACAGGTTACAAGGAACAAGGCTCTTCGTTCAGATGGAGTTTTCAAGAGGAAGTTTCGACATGTGTCTCACAAGGCTAGTTCACATCGAAAATGTATAGTTTTGTATATTTCTATTTCGTTATGCAATATATTTATAACTACAGATTTAATTTTGCACTTGACAGTAACAAATAATTTCGCATATTATTTATACTCGTATCATAATCTTATCATAAGTAGAAATATATATCCCACCAAAAACATTTTCATGTAAAATGTTGCCAAGACGAGATCATATGGCTCGCACTGTCAAAAAGTTATCAGATCTCTTGTAGAGCCAAGCTTCTAACTCTACACGCCCTAACTCTACAAGCCCTAACTTCACAAACTCTACACCTTAGTCAAAATATGTGGCTTGGCCGTTTCGCTACCGTCACGTGGGTGTAAGGTGAAAAATTTTTTCACTGTTTTTTACTTTTCTGTCATACAATAGTTCTATTAAAGAAAAAATAAAAAGAAGAAGAATAATTGATATACATATAATACAAATAAAAATAAAAAGAGAAAATATATTTATATAAATGAGACAGGAAAGTCGTCATCTACAACATCGGCAGCCGGTAGTAACGAAACGGCCAAGCCACATATTTTGACTAAGGTGTAGAGTTTGTGAAGTTAGGGCTTGTAGAGTTAGGGCGTGTAGAGTTAGAAGCTTGGCTCTACAAGAGATCTGATAACTTTTTGACAGTGCGAGCCATATGATCTCGTCTTGGCAACATTTTACATGAAAATGTTTTTGGTGGGATTTCACTTCTTTTTGTAAGTTGCTTATGACAATATTATAGTTGCATTTTACCTCCGACACATTTTATACCATAAATATCATCCAATCTTCACCATATTCGGTTTAAGCACGCTGTTTTTGATTTTATGTTGAACTGATATGCAAACGGTGATCTCCGCCAAAACTTAAATACCAAAATTACAAAATGTAAATTTTCGACATAAACTAATAACCGATTTTTATTTTTTTATGTATTTTATTATTATTATTAATAACAAGGAGTCCCTATATCAATTTTCAGACCTCTAGCATCAAAATTTGCGGAAGTCTCATACAAACTTCCATCTCCTAGTTTAAGGGGTTGGGGGGTAAAAGTTCCAAGTTTTAGAATTTTTTTGTTGTTTGTGTACTAATACTAGCTTACATACCAAGTTTCAGCTTTCTGGGACTTCAGGAAGTACTCTATGAATTTTGATGATCATCAGTGAGTGACGAAATCGGGGTTTTTTAGATATCAATAAAATCTAAAGTATAAGAGCTATGCAATTGAAACTTTATATGTTTAATAAGTTCACTATTGACATCATATCCCCAGAATTTTGTTTATCTAGTATAATCCAAACCCAAGTTATGAGGGTTCAAAAAAACGACGAAGCACTTCGAGAAAAGATAGGTAGTGCTTTTCGTTTTTTTTTTTTTTTTTTTGTTTCGTCTTGGCGGGGGCACTACCGTGCCCCCAGATATATATATATATATATATGTGTGTGTGTGTGTGTGTGTATGCGACGCCGCGTTGGCGCAACGGTCTCAGCTATGGATTGTACCTGTTGCGCTGGCGGTTGGGGGTTCGATCCCCGCATATGACAAACATGTGTATTGGCCATACAGGTGTTTGCCGTGGTCTGGGTGTTTGTGCAGTCCTTGTGGGTCTCCCCACTGTGCATCGGAGAGCACGTAAAGCCGTCGGTCTCGGTTGTTATCATTTACACCTGATAGCGATCGTTACTCATAGTAGGGAATATATTCGCCAACCCGCATTGGAGCAGCGTGGTGGATTAAGCTCTGATCCTTCTCCTGTATGGGGAAAGAGGCCTATGCCCAGTAGTGGGATATTATAGGCTGAAGCGTATAAGCGTGTATATATATTTTTTTAATATAATTACATTAAAAATTTTTTTTTCTTCTTAATGAATACTTCTTGCACTGTTTGCCTCGCTATATAAAACACTTACTCATGACCATGGGTTGACTGGAAGAAATCTCTTTCAGAGATAAGTCCACCTTTCCCATAAACCTTACTATTATTTTATGTTTCTACTAGCTGACCCGGCGAACTTCGTATCGCCTAACACAAACTTTATCGTATGGTATTAAAGTTCAAATTGACTTTTAAGTATTATCACAAATCTTTTGTATGGGAGTATAGAAAAGTGTTGTTTTTAGACTGTTTCAGGAAATTTAATTTTTTTTTGTTTAGAATTTTTCTCTCCGTAAGAACCATCCTCGTACTTCAAGGAAT
This sequence comes from Melitaea cinxia, assembly GCF_905220565.1. NCBI lineage: Eukaryota > Metazoa > Arthropoda > Insecta > Lepidoptera > Nymphalidae > Melitaea > Melitaea cinxia. The sequence continues at coordinate 8,690,686 of NC_059394.1, read as the reverse complement.
ATTTTAAAAAAAGAATTCGCGAAATCGGTCCAACCGTTCTCGAGTTTTGCGCTTAGCAACACATTCAGCGACTCATTTTTATATTATAGATATGTATTTTTGAGTGTAATAAAGTTTATTATTTTTATTTTAAAATGTTAAACATACATTATAATAGTTTATGCAGCTTGTTAATAAGATAAAATTAATATAAAAAGAGAAATATAATAAGTGTGTTTGTTAGCAAACTAAAAAAAACAACTTCAATTACATCGACGAGTAATATAGCGTATGTAGACAAAAAAAAAAAGAATTAACATACGCACTAGTCGCCACTAGGACTTTTGAAAGTTCCCCTAGTTTTGTCCGGGATGCCATCATCAGATTTATGTTTTCGTATCATTGTCATACCACCCTTGGGATATCTTCATTCCAACAAAAAAAAAAGAATTATTAAAATTAGTTCAAATTTGACGAAGTACATAAAAAAACAGTGTGAAAAAACAATGAGAATGGCGATCCTACAATGAAAATAAAATTTAAAAATAATTTTGAACAAATGTAAAATTATGTATTATAATATTATAAAGTTATTATCATTGTTTCATTTTTATATATTTAACTAGCTGACCCGGCGAACTTCGTATCGCCTAACAGTCGATTCTTTAATTTTATCAATTTTTTTTTTAGAATTTTTTCTCCGTAAGAACCATCCTCGTACTTCAAGTAATATTTTAAAAAAAGAATTAGCGAAATCGGTCCAACCGTTCTCGTGTTTTGCGCTTAGCAACACATTCAGCGACTCATTTTTATATTAAAGAAGTAATATAATGTTATTAAGCTATGATACAGTGTACGTTCTGTCCCAAGCTCTCGTGGTAAAATACTGTTAAGTATATACTCGTAAAGTGTTTGGTGATAGGATTAAAGGTTTGACTTAATCTTAGTAAAGATATCAGAAGTTATTGATACTATTCGCTAATATAAAATATGTAATTAATAGATTTTACATAATGTAAGTTTTTAATTTGCGTCATTAATGTTTCGATATAAATCTACTTAAAAAAAATTAAAAACATGAAGTTCTAAGTCAATTTATTCTTTTTACAAATTTAAATGTCCTTAAATTTTTAATGGTTGCTCTAATGAACGCTACTTTAAACAAACCACAATCTCTGTTCCGGACCGGCACAGCTCTCGGGATCAATATTTAAGAACATACTACGAGCGAGATCCTACAGACCGTAGACAACATCCCACTAACACGTACATTAAGGATTAGCCCTGGCAACCACAACGGCAAAGGATACTAAACGAAACGTACCCATTTATCTTTTACAATGCCATACATAAAACAGAGAAAGCTCAGGCTGCACTTGATTCAGTGTTTCCCGCCGTCCAACTCCAGATTGTGCTATACCGCAACGTCCGGCTTCCGGCGACGCTGCGCCTGCGCCCCGCGGCCGGAAGTGACGTCATGTTGCGTCACGCTCGACTTGACTGCTTTATTTTACAATTAGAATAATTAAAACGATAAGACTTAGCTGCAATTTTAAAACTAAACATTATACTTTCTTTTTTATTATACTTAAACAATTTAATTATTAAAATTATATATAGATTAGGTTTTAGTAATAGTATCTACATTGAGCATCCTTTAAAAAAAAATTAAGAAAGTGATATTCTTGAAAACAATGTCACTCAAATTAAGTAAAATGTATATTAATATCGCATCGCATTATCAAAGATTACTCCAAAAGTTGTAATCAGATCTCGATGAAATTTAAATGTGACCACATGATAAACATAGGCTTTCGATTAAATTAATAATCATTAAAATCGGTACACCCAGTAAAAAGCTATGCGGATTTTCGAGCGTTTCCCTCGATATCTCTGGAATCCCATCTTCAGATCCTGGTTTCCTTATCATGGTACCAAACTAGGGATATCTCTTTTCCAACAAAAAAAGAATTATCAAAATCGGTTCATAAAAGACGGAGTTATCCCCGAACATACATAAAAAAAATATATATGTATATACGGTCGAATTGACTAACCTCCTCCTTTTTTGACGTCGGTCAAAAAATGTAAAAAACATTGCATACTCAACAATAATATTGAGGTTTTTCTTATTCTTTGCACATTTTAACTCTTAACGCATATGTAACATGCGTTTTATTCTTTGTCTATTATAAATTATATAATAAAATAATATTTTTATTATTGTTACATTTATTTCATACATGTATTTTAAGCTTAACGCGTAATATATTATAAGACAAGTAACTTAAAAATTAAGCGATTACAAACATGTATACACCTTTAAGTTTAAATATAATTAAAAAGTTATAATAAAAATAAGTTAACATTTTTGTACTATCGATCGCTCGCTTCAGCCTGTAATATCCCACTGCTGGAATAGGCGTCTTTCTCCATATAGGAGAAGGGTCAGAGCTTAATCCACCACGCTGCTCCAATACGGGTTGGTGGATATATTCCCTACTATGAGTAACGATCGCTATCAGGTGTGCATGATTACAACCGGGACCGACGGCTTAACGTACCCTCCGAGGCACTTTGGGGAGCCCCGCAAGGACTGCACAAACACCCAGACCATGGAAAACATCTGTATGGCCAAAACAAACGTTTTTCATGTGCGGGGATCGAACCCGCAACCGCCAGCGCAACCGGCACAATCCATGGCTGTGACCGTTGCGCCAACGCGGCGTCTTACGTCAACGGCTTGATATAATTTATATTAGTAAAAAACTTACTACTACACCTACCTACAGTACCTACTCGTACTACCAAGCTAGCACGTAGCACCACCTATGCCACACAATGCTTGTGGTTTCATTTGCCACTACAAATACGCATTACTAAACAATACTGCCGTTTATGCTGCAAATTTTCGGCACTCGCAAGGGAATCAAAACCTACAGGGTACTTCCCGTGAACTCAGAATCTTGAAATTTGGTACGAAGCAAAGTCTTATAGCAGAGATAAAGGAAAAATTGCGAAAAGCATAAATTTTTTGTTACATTATATAATAATTGTATTAATTTTGTTAACTCGCACTTGGATGTTTTTTTTTTTCGTAACAACTATCTATAGAATTATAATGAAACAACTTTTTCGAATTTTATCACGATTTATTAAGTTTTTATTTTTCCTGTTTTCTGACTCGTTCAGCCCTCTCTTGACCATGGTTGCTGTAAAGTATTCGAAACGTCGGGCAATTAGCTACTATTAATTGTCATACAAAGTATATCACTTTAACCGGAATAAATTAAATTAATTGTTCTATCAATTTACTTTGACTTAACAATAGAGAAAACTGCTACAGTTGTGTGATAAAAAATCGAATTATACCACCGGCGCCGGCGTTGACATGGACCGATTTGCAGCCGTTGACAATATATTATAATTATGATCCACGAGGCTAAAAATAACTATCTAAACAAATAATCAACTTTCTAAAATAATCTACAAAACTTTGCTGATACATTGTGATTAACCATTTTTATTTATGTAAATGATTTTGTTAGTCGTTCGACACAAGTTGCATAAAGAATTTGTTGCGTAGATTAATAAAGAGCGCCTAACGCAACACTTAAAACAAACTATTTTAAACCATAAGAATGTTGTATTTGTTTACATACGAAATAACGAGTACTAAAAATAAAAACAAAAGACGGTACTACTAATTTTGTTTTTGTTAAGTAATTTAAAGTGCATATTCGAATAAAATTTTCATCATCATCATCGTAAAATTTTATTAAAGTTAAATTATTTTAATACGAAGAATTCGTTCTGTTTATAAAAGTAAAAAAATAATCATTCCAAAATAAAGTCTATAACCAAAAAACTAAGGTTTGATTTAGTTCACATTACGAGTAGGTATTTTGTACGATGAGGGTTCTCTCCATTGTTAACCTTTTTACGAAACTGGTTTAAATTCGAACCCAATTTTAACTTAATGCTTTGCTCTTTCGGTAGATGTCACTACGAGCGTTTAATATTTTTAAGCAATATTTTTTTCGTCAGATCAGATAATAATAAATAAAATTATATTTAAACAACTATGATTTTGTTGTACATATAAATAAATAAATATATCTTTTATTTTAAAATGAATGTTTTGCGATTGGGTTATTTGTAAATGTTGTGGTTGCAAATCTACTGTTATCTGATTCAACCAGGACCCGCCTTTTTGTAACAAGGCAAGTTTCCGTGGTTTCCTTTTTTAAAATAATGTTCATTGCGGTTCTTGTTTAGTGTCCCCTTTTACGATAACGAATGTAAAAAGATGTTAAGGGCTTTTAAAGAAACTGTTTCATTGGTATTTTGAATCGGGATTTATTTTATTATAAAAACAAATGTTACATACAGGTATATTAAATAAATTTTAATTTATATATTTGCGTAGATGATCTTTCCCACAGACGAAATAGCTTAGACAACGTTTCCATCCTTATAAAAATTGTTTTTTTTTTGTTTCAAATGTAATTTAAAATTATTAGTATCTTATCGGTTGCGTCTTCGGACCCCGCACATGACAGACATTTGTATTGACTATACAGATGTTTGCTGGATGTTTCTGCAGTCCTTGTGGGTCTCCTAACCTGCGTCAGAGCGCACGTTAAGCCGTCGGTCCCGGTTGTTATTATTAACACCTGATAGCAATCGATATTCATAGTAGGCAATATATCCTCCAACCCGCATTAGAGCAGCGTGGCGGATTAAGCTCTGATCCTTCTCCTAAATGGGGAAAGAGGCCTATGCCCAGCAGTGGGATATTATTGAAGCGAGTATCTTATCGATCACTTTTATTTAAAAATTGTTTTAAATTAAAAAACGTCTCAATTCTAAATCAATCACATCATAAAAGTTGAGTAATCTATAAGTATTCTTTTTAAAAATGCACTTATGATTACACACAATAAAAAACTGACGCAATTTTAAACTAAACAATTAAACTTCCAAAAAACTCTTAGTTTTCAATGTCGTGGAATACATTCTTACAAGATATTCTCATAATCTGTCATCACACACCAATGGGAACGCACCATGTTCAAATAATTTGTTTACATATCTGTTCCCGAGTAATTAATACAAACAGACTAACTGTATATATTCAGACTAAATATATTTGCCTTAATGTATACAATAATTATATACTTATTTCGTTAATTCTTTTTTTTTAAATAAAGAATATAAGAAATTGAATTTTTACAATTGCTAAATAAAAAAAAGAGTGATACATATTTTCAATTTTAGCAATAATTTTCATATTCAATTTATAAATAGAATTTCAGTTATAATTATAACTAAATATACATAGTAATAAATATAACGAAACAAAATACCTTCAGCAATAATTCATAGTAAACCAATTATAAAAGTATAAGAGTTTTAAAATTTCGTTACCAAAGTTTGCGCTGCCCTTATTTCGGGCTCATGTTTACTTTAAGCCACTTGTTGAACGGTAACGAAATAGTATAGAAAAATAAACATTCACGTTTTTTGATTGTTGATTTTAACTTAAATTGATATATGGAGATATCTTCGAGATTCGTTTATGTTTCTTTTAAAATGTTTTTTGAATTTTAAACAGAGGAAGTTATATTTTAAGAGTAAGAGAGACAAACGATACCAAAAATCACAAACATATAACAAAAACTGCGTTATTATACAATTATAAGAGCGTATTATTAACTTAGGTAATAAGATACACGCTTTATTTCTGTTTTTGAAACATTCGCGAACAACAATAAAAAATAGGTTATCTGTAAAGTTGGTTTACGTACAATAAATTAACGTGACAACGTCTTAACAAAACATCATAGGCCAATCGAGTGGAAGAGATATAGATGCGGCGCAAGCGCACAATGCGCTAAACGGGACAATGAGCCTAACGCTATAGGTAACTAGTCATCCTTTTTCGTGCATGCAGCCGGTGTTCATCGATTTATTAGACGTTGTCACGTCAAAAAGTAATAAAAAAGAAATATATCATTATCATTTTCTTATGCAGTTAGTTTGTATTTGCAATATACTTTGTAGCACTATTAAGATATACTACTGACTAACTGTACCCCATAGATTCACTCACGTTACTTTGAGGAAAAAATGCACTAAAACATTATTATATCCCATAGCTTTACTTCGTAAATAGACTACCCAACACAAAAATAATATTTCAACTCGCACCAGTAGTTCTTGAGCTTAGCGCGTTCAAACAAATAAACTATTCAACTTTCAAATATTAGTATAGATTACCTTCAGTTATGAAATAGATTTTTACTACACAACGTAGGCTTTGTAATAAATAAACAAATATGTTAATAAATAAGGTGTTGCAATCCATTTGACTCTTTCACGGTATCTATACTAAAAGAATTTTTCGTTAAATATTAATATCTTCAAAGAATTAACGTGAGTTAGTTTATGTTTATGCTTTTCTTGAACAATTAGTATACAACTATTAAACTTCTGAAAATCCCTCCTCTAAAAGTAAATATTATCTAAGTAATACCGAAATATTAAAGCGGTTAGTTAGAAGTTAAAATATACACAATATTTGATTAGAAATTACATTGCAGATTGTTTCCTAGCATCTGTATCTCAGATTAATAATTTGTTTATTAATCTGAGATTTGTATGATCTCATCATATGCGAGTAAGCTGGCAAATTCTTTACCAAACAGTGCAAAAAGTATTCCCGATTTTACGAAAAGTATTATTTCACTTAATAACAAGCTATTCATGAATAAAAATTCGTATAGTTTATCTCATATTATTTTATCTCATAGATTTGGTGTTGCCTTAAAATAACACACACAAACACACACACGCGCACACACACACACGCACACACGCAAGCAGATGAAACAAAAAAATTAAAATGTCAATCGCTTTGTAAAATAACAAACATTGGCTGTATTTTATAGACAATGATGTATATGGTCTTCACTTTTACGTTTTCATAAATTGATGCGAGATTTTATTTAAGTGGCCACTTTTCGACACGAACGCAGAAAGAGCTTCCGTCGAGCCTTTTACAGTTGCGGAGGCGAAATAAGTATGCCTTTCTTGAACCAACCATCTGTTTCTAAAAATTGCTACGTTATCCACATGAAAGATTAAAGAAGTGATAAATTATCTAGATACATTTCGAGAATACAATATATTATTGGATTGTGTTTGCACATCCTCAAAAAACTGTTTTATTCATATTCCGTTTAATTCTGTTGTATATACTCATATAAGTACAATAATAATAATAGTAATACCTAGTACGTAACTTTTCAATTGATTTTATTATATTGGATGTGACGTCATTATTGTCCTCATTTTTTAAAATAATTTTTAATTCTAATATAATACGTCTCTAATAAGTATCTAAGCAAACCCAGTCATTTTATAGCCAATACTTAGTAATGGCGATTGCAATAAGCATTAGGGGACAGTCCGGGATCCTAAAAGCAGCTTATGCATTTAATTTAGCTCCAGTAATGAAGGCGAGAAGTGCATATTTCACGGCCGTCGGCACTCGTGGGCGTTAAGTGGGGTATTTTATTGGCTTATTATACAATATTCTAAGCTAAAAATCGTGGAAAGAGTAGGTTTTTAATTGGGCAGCGAGCTCGCGTGGTGCTGACGGGAGGATTATTCATAGCCGCTTCAGAGCCAACGTTCCGTCGTTCCTTTATATTCTCATTTTTTATGAAATTAATTTGTCTTTCTACGTACGTTTATTAGTATTCATTTTGGATCCACTGACACTATATTTTTTAAATAATGTACATTAGTTTTTTACCATTTCAAGCTTGGCAGAAAATATGTACCTACCGAAATAAGAATATTTGATCCATGACTTGAAGATGTTTTAAGGTTTAGTCAACTTTAAAGAGTAATATTATAATATAACGTATTCTTTTTTTACATCAGTGCAAACACCAAAACCCAAAACATGATTGTAACATTAAAAATATTTGCTACTTATTATAACACACATACAATACACGGACCTCAGGGTTTCCGCCTGACAGCATTATGTGTGTAAAAGAAAACATAGCAGCGCCGTGCGAGAAGATATTAGTTATACTTTGTTGACCGTAAAGAAAGCAATATATTTGAAAAATGCGTATTATATTTTTGAAAAGTGAAGTTTATAACAGTTCGTGTACAATATATCTAAATTATGTTGAATTTTAATCCATATTAAGTAACAGATTTTTATTTTTATTTGAGTTAAATTTGAATTATTTATATCATCTGGCCTTGTATTTTTGAGAAGAAACAAATAAAAAATGTTGTTATTATATATTATATATATTTACTAGAAAATTGGTATTATTCGGGTGTAAATGGTTCTTTAGGACTTTTTTTTAATGTTTTTGATCATATGTTGTTTTTTTTATCAATGTTATTGTATTAGGGTAGAAGTAATTGTTATTAGAGGTCTATAATATTTGCTATATAAATATGTTTTCTTCTAAAAAAAATATTTTGGAAAAGATCTAGCACTTTGTTAAGCTAGCTACTTTAGTTAAAAAAATTACTATTGCATCATCATACAATAATCATGCATCAGTTTTCTAATAACTAATATGTACGTACTGTTTTACCTGTAGCTTTGTACCTACAATGTGCTATGTTTATAGTTCATAACTATATTTAAATACTATTATATACGTAATATATACGTAAATATATAAAGCTATTTTTAAAGTAGGCAATTGACTACATCGTCTGTAGCTGACAGGCCAAAGTTTATGCAGTTCAACATTTCTTTTAATGACGAGAGTATTGAATCTATTTTACGCACATTACGCCGCCGCTTTTGAATTATTACTGCCGTAAAATTCATCACATATCACTACATTAACCACATTTTTAATATTTTAGTATCAAAGATGTAAAGTAGGTGTTCTTTCTTATGTTAACGTATGTATTTTTGTACGAATGTTTTCTTGATGAAATTGAAGAAGATTTAGAAGAAATTTATTGTAATATCGTGGTATATTAAGTATCGTAACTGCTTAATAGGTCACGATATTATAATAAATTTCTTCATATTCTATGTTTTCTTATTCGATTATATGTAAATAATATACAATAGAAAAGTTATAGTTCATATATTGTGTTTTTAATGCTACATTGCTTTAACATTTCGGGAGTGAAAAAAACTTTAAGGTTTAAATGTAAAAAAAAAATTACTTGATTCATTTAACACTAACGGTTTACGTAAGGATGAGACCTAACGGCGCCGAAAGGAGGAACGACCAGTCGATGCTTTCGACTGGTCTGTTAAGTGCGGACAGTCCACACGGGGCGCTTACGCATAGGAATATAAGAATAAATCATAAAATACTGTAAAATTTGTTAAGTAGGCAAAAAAAAATAGTTGAAAATTTGATATTTGCACGCAAATTGTCCACTTATGTTCCTGATATTCTTTTATATTGAAAGAATTTGTATATAATAAGCACCCCGAGTGTCGTCATAGTCACTATGGCACAGATGTCAAATTCAAGTTGCCAATTTGATGTCTAGTTCGCACAGACTAGACAATTGTTAGAAGGCGATTATATAAAACTCAACTTGAGTTTATGTTAAAACATGTGTAATAAAATGTTTGTATGGATTGTTACCATTAAACTGCTGGCTTTGAAATACACAGGCCGAAGACGGGCAGCAGCGTTTTCGGTGCGACAAAGCCAGCCCTGCCTGCGGTCACCAACCCGCCTGCCCAGCGTGGCGACTATGGGCAAAACACATGAGTTCACGCCATTTTCCATCCATTCATTTCATTGTCCAATAGTGGAATGTATTAGATTGAAATGATGATGATGATGATGATGATGATGATGATGATGATGATGATGATGATGATAATGATGATGATGTATTGCTACAAAAAGTCAATTATTTTTAAAAAATTTTGCGAAAAAAAAACCGTGTAGTGTGTCTAAACATGTAGCTACATCAACTGAACCTTAACTAACAAGTCGGAAAGGAAGATGTAAGTTGTAACAGTCAAACAATCATGAATACCGAATATTCCATCCCAGCGAACAAATCTACCACAACTGATTTAAACGCAAATTGGTAACTTACTATTTTTTAACATCTTATTTTGACAACATTTGATGCATAGTTGTACAAATTAACGATATTTTCTTCCCTGACACAAATATAATTCATTTAATTCATGAATTAGTTAATTTAATTTTGTAACAGATTACTTGCACAATCACATTTGAACATGCGAATATTTTTTGGTCTTTTACAAGTACATTGTGATACATGACCTTTAGACTGAGTGAAAATTTTGAAAAAAATAATAACTGCCGCCAATATGTTTAGTCCTACAATCATTAATTATAAAATTATTCATTTAATATCATTACTTGAGAAAACTAAACATCTATCTGATGAGTATTCTCAGAACTTCTACAGAAAGGTAAATAATTTCGAAAAGAGAAAATACCGTGGAATTCTTTATACAAGGTTTCTCTATCTTATAATGGTATCCCATTATTACTAGTATCTCATATCGGCCTGAGTGTTCATACTCAATGTTCCAATAAAGTTTTGTCAGGGGATCTTTGCCGGCACATAATAAAGTATTACAAAAGCCAAAGACCGTCATTGTTGCGGGTACTTCAATCCCAGACCCCTCTTGAAGGATCATTTAACATAGCAAGCTTACTGGAACACTTAAATTTTTCGTTTTTTTTAATAAATTTTACACAAATTAGATTTTAATAATATATCATTATCTTATCATTCATAAAAGATTTTTTTTTCAAATAAAGTATAATTTATATTACTATTTAAAAACAATAAACACAAATTTGTACTTATCTAACATTATATATGTAAAATTGACTGTATTTCAAAGTTATATTAAGTCACATTTTTTCATTTCTTTATTAACTTACTAGCGACCCGCCCCGGCTTCACACGGTTGCAAAAACTATCAGTGTTCCTCTACTATATTATGCATGTATTATACAGATAAATCTTCCTCTGGACTCACTCTATTTATTAAAGAAAACCGCATCAAAATCCGTTGTATAGTTTTGAGGATCTAAGCATACAGACAGCGTGAAGCGACTTTGTTTTATACTATGTAATGATAAGCATTGTAAACTTATATCAGAGCAATAAAAAAAAATAAGTAAATACACAAACGAATATAAAAATGTACCAAAAAAATCACTACCACATTAATATGTTATATACCCGCTATTTATTACCCGTTATTTATTATTTTATTGAGTATCCAACCTGTACGTCCATTTTTATAGAAAGTAAAATATAATCAAAAAAAATAAAATAAAAATATAATGCTTCTTTACTTGTTTCAAAAGGTTCTTATAATCACAGAACAATATATGGTGTATAAGAATGGTTTAATTTGTATATATTATACACATATACATATTTATTCACTAGTAGCTTTTGCCCGCTACTTCACTGTGTAGAATTAGGTCCTAATGTATTTTTGATGATCATTGTATTAAATTAAATAGGCATATTTTGCTTATTACCTTTCCCACATACACTATTAATTATTTTCCAGTAAGTGCATAACTCAATTTTATTATCAGAATATTTAATTTTATCTTTGATGTATTTTGATTTAGCTGCCGCTGCTTTGCATCTATGCAGCTTTAAAAGTTTCAGAATATTGTTTTACAATATCCAAAAATCTAGTCTCCAGCTTCTACTGCTTCATATTGTACTGTTCGTACAACCTATTTTTAATCTTAAAAATACTATTAGAGACTACTAAATTTTACTAAATTTTTATATCACATTAATATCTAAAGTTTTTGTTTAAAATATTATAGAATTCATCTAGAATTAATTTAAAAATTGAATTATAAAGTACATCTGGATTCTGTATCATCATATTTACTGTACATATTTTTTGCGTTGCAATCCTTAAAACATTTTGTTTTCTTTACCGTTATTTATTTACATGTAATTCATCACGAGTTCATATTAATTTGCCGTACATGGAAGAATTTTTGACCGCAGTGATTGGAAGCTAAAACATTTATAAAAGATTTATCGAAAATTTCAGTATTTGAAAACGTCCGCTCGCTACAATCGTCCAGACGAAAGAAGGCCAACGCTACTTCGCAGTTCCCCGGCTGTCATCTACGCAAGGGGTAGTGGCGCGATCCTTTGCTACATTTGTGGGCCGTGTGGTTAAAGTATTGATAGTGTAATATTGTAAATCCGCAAGGCGTAGCAAATCAGGCAAGTCATAATAAATGTCCTAAAATATTATTTTCCTTTTGCTATATACGTCTTGTATTTTTAATTATTTTTTATATAAATATCTTATAACATACACACGCATAAGTCTGTTCTTACGGTAAGCAATTTACACATACACATAGTCGTCTGTCCCTGATAAGCACCTTAATGCTTGTATTATGGTAACAGCCGGCTGATATAGCTAAATATTTTACGTGTTTTGAATTAATATAAGTATTTAATATTGAAATAAAAACTATCACCTACATATAAAAAATGAGTAGCTAAAACATGAAGAGAAAGTAGCTAATCCGATACAAACGGACCTTGAAGGAGACAGATAAGGTTTTATGAGTTCACCGCATCGTTTCTGTTCGACGAACAGTAAATGTGCATTCCATATATTTGTACGGATATAAAATTAAGTTGATATAATTGATATTCAGTGTATAAGTATTGAGGTACAGCACAACGGAAAATATACTGCTCTAAATCTAAACTGCTATCAAGTAAATGTGTGTTCCTATGAGTAAGATTATCAGAACTCCTGCCGAAGATTGGGATAGGGTCTCTGATGTTGCTTCTTTTTCTTATTTAATTGCAAAAATACTTCGGAATATACTTGTACACTGTACTATTGCAATGTAGAAGTTTGTAATTTTATTTATTAGACTGATTTTATTTTAAACTGATTTTTCAAATTGTTTTGTCTATGGCTAATTGAAATGTTTTTTATTTGAAATTCAATTCAAAAGCTTTATTATATATAAAAGCTTATATTCATAAAAATATTATTTCCAATGAAACTTTCCGACTTATCTATTTCCGATTCCATTATTTCATAGGACTGATACTGAATTTTTCTGACTAATTACATCGCTTGATGTTTAAAGGTTTCGTAATTCCTCCCTTTAAAGATTTTTCTTTATGAAGTTTTTATACCTAGTTAAGTGTTTAAATGTGATTCACGACGAAGGAAATTAAGTTTGAGAACTTGAAAACCCATTTTTTTCACGAACAACCTATTGAAGAGCAACCTATTACGAGCTTCCCCAATAATGGGAAAGCTCGCACGTCTGAAGTTGGAAATTCTCCGTCATCTACCGTACTCACCAGATCTTGCTCCTACAGACTTCCACTTTTTCCAGAATTCGGATAAATTTTTGGCGGGAAAAAATTCAATACCTGAGAGGCAGTACAAAATGCCTTTAAAGAGTTTGTTGCCTCCCGTCCACCAGAGTTTTTCAAGGAAAGCATCAATAAGTTACCAATACGATGGCAAAAATAAATTGGTAATTACAAAAAAAAAATGGTACTTACTTTAAATAATCAAAAATATAGAAAAATAGTGCGTTAACTTATTTCATCACAAATGACAATTTCATAGGTACCTATATATTTGGAACACAATAAAATAATGTACTGAAGTTTTTGTTTGTTAATACTTTCTGATATACTCTTGTGTCTAATTTGCGATCAATAAATCTTATAGATAGAAAAATCTATGTAATAAAAAATACCCTTTTATCATTTTATCTATTCATTGAAATAAATGAACACTATGAAATTTATTATGTTCTATATTGAACTTTAAAAAAACATAATTATAAATCATTTTTACAAAGAATGTTGGCAAGGGCAAACATATCTTTACAAGAGATCTCTTCCAGTCTATCTATATTATACCTAAATTTAGTAACCAAGCAGATTAATAGTTTTATAGTTTTCGAGTTCTTATACTTCTGTCAAGCTAGTACTTGTTTCCTGCAACAAATTACTTTATTAGCAATTTTCTTTCATTGTATACGATTAGCCGTTTCTTTTTACTATTATTTTATATTAATTCGTATTACAAAAAGTATACATATTCGCATTAAAATAGTAAACAAAAAAAATCATAATCTTCAATTATTTATACAACATAGTTTATACAACATACTTTTAATATATATTTTGTTCTCAAGTGACTGTCCTTACAGGACTAGTAAAAAACTAAAGAACTCTCAATTTATTGCGCAAACATAAACAGATACACACACACACACACACACACACACAGAGAGAGAGAGACACACACACACACACAGACACAGACACAGACACACACACACACAGACACACACACACACAGACACACACACACACACACACAGACACAGACACACACACACACAGACACATTCATCGCCATTGGTTGGAAAGTAAAATCCTTCGACGCAAGTGCACTGATGGTAGCCTTGGATAGTGCCCCGATTGCCTCTGGATGTGCAGAAGAAAAGACTAAGGACCTGATGAAGAGAGTTACCCAGGCTTGTGACGCTAGTATGGCTCGGAAACGTGGCAGAAATCAAAGACCTTCGGTGCACTGGTGGAACGATCAGATCAGTGTCCTTCGTTCGGAGTGTCTTAGAAAGAGAAGAATATCTCAGCGTAGCCATCGACGACCTAACTCTGCAGAGCTGGTAGCGGAGTACAAAAAAGCGCGTCGGGAACTGAACAGGGCTATTAAAGATAGTAAAAGGAGATGCTGGAAAGATCTCATCGATGAAGTGGAGAGGGATCCCTGGGGAAGACCGTACAAAGTGGTCATGACTCACCTGAAGAGCCAGCCAATGCCGCCACCTACGTGTCCACAACTCTTAAAGAAGATCGTGACCGCGCTGTTCCCACAGCAACAAGAATTTAACTATCTGATAGCTCAGGGTGAACTAGGGGACATTCCACGTGTAACTGAGAGAGAACTGATGGAGGCTTGCAATCGTGTAGGAAATGACAAAGCGCCGGGATTGGACGGTATCCCTAACATTGCTTTAAAAACAGCTATAAAAGCAGCGCCAGCATTATTTCTGGGCGTCTACGACACATGCCTTAAGGAAGGGACTTTTCCTCGGAAGTGGAAACAGCAACGACTAGTGCTTCTCCCTAAGGGGAAAAGGCCGCCGGAAGAACCGTCATCATACCGCCCACTTTGTATGTTAGATACAGCCGGTAAGATATTCGAGCGTATAGTACATCAAAGAATAGAAGCAGTTGTCGATCCACTTCTGGCCGACAACCAGTATGGGTTTCGGAAAGGACGATCAACTCTGGACGCGATCAAGCTGGTAGTTGACACGGCCAAGGAGGCAATCGCAGGTACCAGATGGAAGGGTGGTACGAAGAAGTATTGCCTGGTAGCCGCATTAGACATCAGAAACGCTTTCAACTCTGCTAACTGGGACTGCATTATGCGAGCCCTCGAAGAAAAAAGTGTCCCAGGATATCTTCGCAGAATCGTAGCAAGCTACTTCAAGAATAGAGTCCTAAGGTACGACACGAAGGACGGCCCAAGAGAGTATCGTATCACTGGAGGTGTGCCGCAGGGTTCGGTTCTCGGCCCACTGCTGTGGAACGTCATGTATGACGGGCTCCTGAGACTACCGTTTCCAAGAAGCGTCAAACTTGTAGCGTATGCGGACGACGTAGCCGTAGTGATCGTCGCCAAACACCTTGATGAAATTAACAATATGTTCGGTATCACCTTCGAGCAAATTGACCGGTGGATGGAGTCAATGAACCTGCAACTGGCTAAACAGAAAACTGAAGCTGTTCTAATTACCAGCAGAAAAGTGGTGGAAACGATTACGCTGAAAGTCGGCGAGCAAGAAATCACATCGCAACCATATATCCGATATCTGGGAGTGATGGTTGATGCCCGACTCAACTTTAAGCAACAAGTCGAACACGTGAGTGCCAAAGCATCAACACTGGTTGCTAGCCTGGCACGGCTGATGCCTAACATCGGAGGCCCAAAGCAGAGTAGGAGACGACTACTGTCTTCAGTGGTCACATCAGTGCTCACATATGGGGTATCCATTTGGGCGGACGCACTAGACACCCAGAAGTCATGGAGAAAGGCTGGACCGGTGTATCGTCGGGGCGCCTTACGAGTGGCCAGTGCCTTCCGCACAGTTTCAGAGGAAGCAGTGTCTGTCATCTCCGGAACTTTACCCCTTAAAGTTCTAGTCGAGGAAAGACGAACCCTATACCAACAGAAGAGGTCAACCACACTGAGCGCTGAGGAGCTCAGAACTAAAGAGCGGCGGAACAGCATAATCCGATGGCAACAACAGTGGGATGCCGCGGTGAAGGGTAGGTGGACACACCGTCTCATACCAAGGATCGACATTTGGCTGAACCGGAGTCATGGCGAGGTCAACTACTACCTTACACAGATGTTGTCGGGACATGGCTGCTTTCGGGCTTACCTCCATCGCTTCAAACACGATGATTCTCCGGAGTGCCCATCTTGCCTGGGAGTCATTGAAGATGCGGAGCACGTTTTCTTTGTGTGTCCACGGTACAACCCTCAGCGTGATAAACTGGAGAGCGTTCTCGGCCGGAGAATCCAACCAGAGACTGTAGTGTTGGCAATGTTGTCCACCGAGGCTGCTTGGAACGCTATCAGTACGTTTGTTACAGAGGTCCTCACCGACTTGCGTTCCATAGAAAGAGAGAGAGCAAAAGACAGTAGCTAAAAAGAGATATAAGATCTTACGTACCTGAAGGAAGAGCGGCAGCTGGTTCCTCCCCCTGCGAAGTAATGCCTAACGGCGGTACCGTGGGGATCAGAGGCTGGAGAGCGAGGGGGTTTTTTTAGTGGGTGGAAATCCCACACTACCGACCACCATCTTTCACGGCGTAGTCTTTGAAAGATTTTTTCCTCCTCAAGCAAGAAAAAAAAAAAAAAAAAAAAAAAAAAAAAAAAAAACACACACAGACACACACACACACACACACACACACACACACACACACACACACACACACACAACAACAACACGAAGAAGCAAAAAGAAGAGAAGAAGTGCACACTGGTTCATTGTGACACAAGCTTTTGCCTATCACAACAACCAGGGGACTCATTTTTTTATGAAATTATTTGTTTTTTAAAAATAAAGCATTAATATTATTATTATTAATATCATTAAATCAATTGCACAAGAAGTCAAACCATGCATTTTATCATTTGTTATTTTGTATATTGACTTGTCATTTGTATGTACAAAAATAAAAATATTATTATAAAATTGAATGTGAAGATTACAATCATATTTATCATATTTTTTGTGGAATTTGTATCGTTTTATTTATTGCTTTTACTTATACTAGGAGACCCAAACTTGAGACTAACGTCACCGTAACGTGACGTTTCATTACAAATACGATGATATAGGGTCGTTTGTTAATAATTGTGTTTGCTCGCAAACGAAAAAAAAAACCGACTTCAATTACATCGACAAGTAATACAACGTAGATCGACGAAAAAATAGTCAAGCAACTACGCGTTATCAAAGATTACTCAAAAAGTAGTTATCAGATCTCGATAAAATTTATATGTGACCACATGATAAACATCAGCTTTCGATTAAATTAAAAATTATCAAAATCGGTACACCCAATAAAAAGTTATTACGGATTTTCGACAGTTTCCCTTGATTTCTCTGGGATCCCATCATCAGATCCTGGTTTCCTTCCTGGATCACGGTACCAAACTAGGGATATCCCCTTTCTAACAAAAAAAGAATTATCAAAATCAGTACATCCAGTAGAAAGTTATGCGGTATAATACAACGTAGGTCGACGAAAAAAACGTCAAGTAAAAACGCATTATTAGATATAACTCGAAAAGTAGTTGTTAGATCTCAAATAAATTTAAATGGGACCAATTGGCACACACCACCTTTTGATTAAAACAAAATTTGTTGAAATCGGTCTACCCGGTCAAAAGTTCTGATGTAACATACATAAAAAAAAAAAAAATACAGTCGAATTGAGAACCTCCTCCTTTTTTGGAAGTCGATTAAAAATTTGGTTTGAATGGCGGATGGCGAATATAATACAGCCTGGCCAGGAATTTTTCGGCAAATTCTTTAGCGATTTATCTTTAACATACCAAGTAGATATAAAATATTTTTTATCCATTAACTATATGGGTGAAGATCATGTCTAGTTCGGATCTTAGGCTATCAGTTTTTTAATTATTCTCTCCAATTGTAGATATAAAATATTTTTTATCCATTAACCATATGGGTGAAGATCATGTCTAGTTCGGATCTTAGGCTATCAGTTTTTAAATTATTCTCTCCAATTAGTATTGGTACTACTATTTTTTTCATTGTCTTTATGTACAAGAAGAGTAAAAAAAATAAAAGCCGAATACTTTTTATTTTCGTTTTCATTATAAAACCAAAAAAAAAAGTTCTCAAACAAAAGAGAAATAATTGTCATTCTATCATAAAAAATACTCGACGCTCTTCAATGAATAGTTGTAACAGAAGAAATAACAGGAAGAGGCAAAACGAACCGCATTTTATAGGATTTTTAGCGCGTGTTCACACTAGACTTGGTAGTTTATAAATTTAATCTCACTGGTTTTATCAATGGAGAAGGTTGTAATTATATATGATTGGTTATTTGTCTTTCACGCAAAACTATAGAACTAATTGTGATTAAATTTGCAATAATAAAGATCTAAAGATTTAGCACAACATACATAGTTAAACAGCTAAAACACCTTGCATGCTTCTAATTGAAATTAATATTTCGTAAGGGCTTTTATCAATGTTAAATGGCTGTTAAATGTTATTGCCTTAATTTATCTATCTATATCTGTGTATGTATAGCAATATAAGCATTAGAGCAATAGAGTAATCGCCATTCAGTGACGTAACGGCTTTGTCTCTGTAATGACATTACATGTAGACGTATTATAATTATCTTAATTACAGAGCTTGGGAAATGTTTTGAAATAAATTAAATCTCGTCTTATTCACATATCTAAAAGTAATATGTGTCAGTAAAAGTTCAATAAAAAACTAAAAGTAAGTATGTCAGTAAAAGTTTATTTATTTATTTGTTTATTTCTTACATCTAATGTTACAAGCAGAACGCAATTCATTAGACATAGTAAAAACTAAATAAAAAAAAATAACAAAAAATTAACATACAATATCAAAATAAGAACTAGCTAAAATAACAACAAAAAAAATGGAACATCATAAAAATAAAAACATCAAATTCTTTACGTCTTCAACTGATTTTTACTTTTTATATTCACCAAAACGTGGCAAAAAATTAAAATTGAAAACAAGTGTGAGTACATCTTCATGATCCACTGTTAACCGTAAAATTTCACTGAAAACGAGCATCCTTTAGGAAGTACGAGTTTCACAGAACCAAACAAACCCAATCAGCTGCAAATACAGACACAAAAACAAAAAAGACGTCAGAGTAGAATTTAAATTGCGTTTACTTAACAACTTTACGAGTATAACGCTTTAGTTCCAGTCGTATTGAAATTCACTTCTCGTGAATCGTACGTGAATCATACAGAATAATAATTATCTGATTCTATATTATTTTTTTCAGACTAAAAACTATTTTTCTGGATAATTTTCTCTAAAAATGTTTCCCATCATTAATCAACGTCTTCTTTTATACATTTGTCGGGATAAACTTAGCCAATTTTCCTTCGACAAAAGTAAAAAGTACAACGGTATTTACGATGCTAAGTACAAAAAGAAAACTTGGCTGTTATTTTTATAGGCTGATAAAGTTTAAAAATAAGATCCATTTAAATCCCTTCAAAACTCGCAAAAAGTTTCTTGTTGAAGCGCTTGCGGGCGTAACCGGTGCAAATTTAAAGTATGTACCACCAACGCCGCAGTACCGACAGCGGGTGAGCATGAGATTTCCATTATTGCTGGAGATACGTTCGCAGAACCGTCGCTACATAAGATGCTGGAACAGAATTTCGGTATCATCTGAATACAGTGTAAAGTCAAAGTTTTAAAAGATTTATTTTGAATTATATCAAACAAGATTTTTCAAACAAGATGATTCATTTTTTAGACAAGAATAGAAGTATATTGTTAGTATTTTTTACTTTAAATTAGTTGTTACAAGACATTTTGACTATGAAAAGCAAAGAAATTTTCCATTTAACCTAACGATATAGGTTTAATGGTAGGTATTCGAGACATGAGTAAAGTCAGAAATGTTAATGTAACTTTTGCATGAAAAACAATGTATTCGTTAAATTTTATATTTTCGCAATATAAATTCATAATTATGATACTGATCTACGGGTACGCTTAACAATTTTATATTTTGGTTGAAAAATATGTACCTTTTGACTTTCTAGTTTCAAGTTTAATCTTTCATTCGTAACAGTTTCTAAAAGGGGCCATCTTGTTAATATTTAATGTGACGTTTCTTTTATTGGTAATGTACCGGTAAACCATATTTCGTATCCCCGTATCTCCTGTCACCGTGTCATTTTTCACTTATCCCAACTGTCTCGGTAAAGTTTATTGCATTGCCTCGAAATGGATCAACCTTTTCCATGCATTCACAATATTATGCTTTTGGGGTCTCGCGTTATAAATGTTTACATAGTAGCAGAAACGTACTATTTCATAGTTTTCTTCGCTTTTTAAAAACAAAAAGATTTTTTATCTTCGAAAGGTCAGTTATATCATTTAATTTTATATAAAAGGCACTTATATTATAGTTGTTGTATAGTAGGAATAACCTAGTGAGTGCTTGTTTATTATAAAACTTTTTAATTTTGAATGTTTCATGCTTATCTCATCTCGTTATCATATTTTCTCGTTATTATATAATTTTTCGTGTTGGCTTAAAATTAGAGTCCCTTTTTAGAAATAATTAATAAAATATATGATTTTCACCTATTAAAAATGCGGACACGATTTATACCACAACTATATGTAAATATTTAGTTCTGAAATTGTGACTTGTAATTATGTATAATAGTTTTACATATAACTAAGTCGATAAACCAGCATACGGCTCGTATTTATCGCATTTAGCCTGTAGGTAACATCTTACTGCTGGGCATGGGCATCTTTATCCATGTAGGAGAAGGAGTGGAGCTTAATCTACCACGCTAGCGCTGTTCCACTGGATTTAGCGTGCTCTCCGAGGCACGACGTTAGACCCGCAAGAACAGACATCTGAACCGGAAAGAAATTTTTGTACAAATACAAATGTCAATCCCGAGCGGGAATCGAACCCGCAAACCGTCAGTATTTTAGGTGACTTCAAGTACCACTACACCAGAGCGGTTGTCCATACGGCTGCCTGATGGTAAGTGATTACCGCAGATTGCTTAAAGCGGTATTATTGAGCTGTGATCTTCTGTAAGGTTGAGATACTTTCACTGTCGGGTTACTCTAGATTTTGAGCAGGGTATTTCCTGCTGTGACCTTACCTTGGGTAAATGGTGTAAAACTTGTAAATAAAGTTTTGCCTATTATAAAATTATAACTGTTTCATGTCTGTACGTAAGAAAAAAATGTTAAAATAGTCTTTATAGGAGGAGCCAAAAATATTAGTACTTTTAGAATTCCTGTCCGTCTGTCTGTATATTTGTTCACGTACTACGCATAAACTACTGAATGAAGTTGATGCCGTTTTTTCAGCTTTATTGCTAGAGGTGAAACTTAAAAACTAGCGCAAGTTTCATCTTAGTATAAACAAGAATTGAAGAAGATATATTTCTATGTACGTTTATTTTTATTTTTGTATGTAAAAAAAGTCTAAAACAAGGGTCGCTAATACTTAGAATAAATGTTACCGCTTGTATTTGTAGAATAGTTTCTTTTCATTTATAATAAATATGTAGTCGTTTTATACTTTTGATTCAAGAAAAAATGGACTGTATATATTGTTCTGGTAACATGAATTGAATGAGCTAATGGAAGGTCAAACGCGTAATAATCACAAGGCTTTTTCGAGCAACTTTGAGTTCACCGTTTTCTTTTTTAATTTTTGTTCCTTTTTGTTTAGCCATTACATATATTTAAGTAGAGTTTACAAATATGCAAAGCGGCATTTTGCATTTTTTATTTTATTATTTATTTTTTTTATAACGATTTAAATGGTATTGATGCTTGAAAAAATATTATGCCTGTAAATTAATAGACGATATGTATTACGTAACAAAATACTGTATTTAATGAAAGTATGTATCAGATGAAAATAACAATATTTTTAAAACTATTGAACTTGTGGCGTATCCACATATACAATGTATAGACTTTTTATATGGAGACAATAATGAAACCTCATTTCTTGTTTTTATTTTGTTTCAAAAATTTTTTTGATAGCTGCCAGGAATTTGTATTTTGAATTCTTTTTTATAATTTATGTTTTACAATTTATTAATTCTATGAATCTAGTACATTTTACTACGTGCACGTTGTTTTTTATGTTATTATTATTCTTTAATAAAGAGTCGTTGGAGATAGGAAGATCTTATCATTACTTCAACCGTTAAATAGCACATTCGCTAAAAACTGAATATATTTTACTTAAACGAAACATTCTCTAAAAAAAAATCTTATATAAAATAATTGAAATTTATATATTTTCAACCTATGCGATATAGAGCTTAACTAATTTTTTTATAAAACTAAAATGCGTCAGTCTTTTTTTTTTACGTGGGGAAAATCCTTAATGGATACTTTCCGACGCGGGGGCGCCAGAGGGTTATGTCAGACTCCTACTGACTAAAAAACCACCACGTGTGAGCAGTCGTCCGCCTGTGTGGGGCGAGATGGGGTCGCGCTAGCATTCGCCACCTCGCCCCGGCGGTAGACCTGGACGAAACCTTCGGGCCCCAGCACAATGGTGGGGGTGGCCTCGCTCACAACAAGGCCACTCCTCAGACACTTGGGGTTGTGTCGTCCGGCCGGCCGCAGTTCCCCGACTATCGGCCGGCGACCCCACTATTACGTCTGCGCCGGAGTGGGTCAACGGAGACGTCATTCTCCCTGACCCGCTCCGCGGCCTCCTTCTGCGTCATTACCTCTTTGCAGGAGGAGACCGCCGCCTGCCACGATCTCGAGCGTCGTAAAAGCCATGTTCGACAGTGAGAGATCCCGTCTGAGGACCGCTGAAAGCGCGCGCCGCTGCGAGTCCCACGTGTGGAGCGCCGTATCCTTCTGGCGCCCCACACTCGTGGCTGGCTGGAGTCGCCTCCCGTCTCACGATTTGGTGCAGGTACTTACCAAAGCACCCGTGTCCGGAAAATACCTGCACCAAACGGAAGGTCAGCGGCCCGAACCGCCACCTCACCCACTTCCGATGGACCGGCCTGACCGCGTCCACCGCCCACTGCCTGGGGACCGGCGGGGCCAGGTCCTCCGTGCACCGCCGCAACAGGGTGTCCTGCGCCTGCATGCTTCCTGCACCTCATTTGGGCCCCCACCCGGACCGGGACCCCATTAAGAGTAACCTGCGTACCCAAACGGGAAAATGTGTCAGCCCTAAATTAGTGTACCCTAAGCGCCTGGAGCTTAGTTTGGATAAAGGAAATGTACAATTATCATCATTACAGCCTATACAGTCCACTGCTGGACATAGGCCTCCACAAGTTTACGCCAAAAATAACGTGAACTCGTGTGTTTTGCCCATAGTCACCACGCTGGGCAGACGGGTTGGTGACCGCAGTACTGGCTTTGTCGCACCGAAGACGCTGCTGCCCGTCTTCGGCCTGTGTATTTCAAAGCCAGCAGTTGGATGGTTATCCCGCCATCGGTCGGTTTCCTAAGTCCCAAGATGGTTGTGGAACCTTGTTATCCCTTAGTCGCCTCTTACGACACCCACGGGAAGAGAGGGGGTGGCTAAATTCTTTAGTGCCGTAGCCACACAGCACGTACAATTATATTTATGCTTATATTATTACTATTAAAGTTATAATATAAAAATGACCATCTTTTTCGCTTTTACAGAATTACATCTATGTGGTATTAGAACGACTACCGACTATTGAAAATTAATGAATTGTTCCGTATTAAATTTTAAGAGCTTGATGGCAATTTTTTTTAAAAATAAATTTTAATAAAATTTTCTGCTTAATTTTAATTATGTTGCGTTTTTCACTGCTTACGTATTTTTCAACAATAAGTAAGTACTTCAGCAGCAGATACAAAACTCTTTTATGTAAATTAAAGCCTTACAATTTCATGGAAAAGCGCTCACCCACGTTGATTTACATCTAATTAATAGAATTTAGTACCGTCTATAGTAATTGAAACGAGGCTTTACGTTTTAAATTTGATGCTAAAGACTTTTGTATAATGTACTAATCAAATTTTTAAAAAACTTTAATAAATTGTGAAAACCGCATAAGTATTTATTTTACATAACAATATACATTGTATATAATAAATGTTATTTCTTTAAAATATAACACTATAAAAATAATTTTAAACTTAAAATTGAAAATAAAAACATTCAATAAAAATTTTGAAAAGCGAAAAGTGTTCTACTCGTACTGCAGCCGGCAAGGATTAATCAACAATGCGTACAAAATCGTGGAACGGTTAAATGTTTTGTAAAGAAGTTATGCTTAATACGCTAAAGTTTTATTATTCAATGAGTCTTAGTAACGGGTAAGGAAGAAACATTAATTTAAATAAGAGATAAGCTTTTAGTTGAATTGTAAGTAATACTTGTCTGATCCATCAGAGAATGCGAGTGAGTTAAAAGGTTCCATGAGTCAATGAGAACATTAGTTTGTCAAAATTAAAATAGACAGTAGGAGGGTAGCGCGCAATCTGAGTGCAGGTATTCCATTAACTTACAATGTGCAGATTGTGCTACATAAAAATGGAAAGACTTAATTTAATATATTTTTGATGTGTATAAACCGATATTGCGAGTAGAGTTTCTCTAAATATTTTTATATAAAAATTGTGATTCTATATATATGTTTAATAGTATGTGATAACATATAATATGTATCGATATAATTTTAGGAATAATATAATGTATTTAAAATTATACACTTTTAAATACAAGATAATAATAGGAAGTTGTAACGCTATTACAATCAAATAAATATTTAGGACACTCATTTCAGCCTATCGCAGTCCACTGCTGGACATATTTGTCCGGATAAGTAAATTAAATAACTAGATTTGATTGATTTTATCTAATAAAATTTTCAAACTAAGGAAATACGATTAATCAAATCTCGCGACAAGCTTTTCTATCATATAAATTATGTAATGATATATAATAAGTAGATAGTAAAAGTTTTAAAATTAAATTTGACTTTTTTATTATTATTTTTTTTTCGGACAAAGCCATCAGCTGTATTTTTTTATAATCTCACAAAACGTTAGACACAAACAAGCTATAGAATTTTTTGAAGTAATTTTATGTAGTACCTCAAAGTAAATCACTACTTAATGTGTAAACTCAATTCTTTTCGTTCCGTTTAGACAGTTTAGATACTAATAGTGTATCCACTATTATATAACAATTTGTAGAATTATCATAAAATTTGTGCTACGTTAAACGAGATTATATAAGTGTATTATTTAAACATAAGACCATATAGCTCACCTCAAACAATATTTCTACGTTCTCTATTTCAAGACCTTTTAAACAAGCAAATGGATGAAACACAGAAGTTATAAAAAGAATACGACATTTCTCGTCCCTGTTTATTACTGTACATTAGTTATACAGCTTCCGTAGTGTCGTTTCGGCATGAAATGGGAACTAATGAGATTTTGATGTTTTTTTGACTGAGCTCTTATTTTTCCTCGGTAACATAACGATGTCGAAACCTTAGAGTAGAGACAAGGTGTCATTTTTTTCTCCCTCACGCATTACATAAGTTACGAGGACTGATTTTAAAACTTTAAATGTACAACTTAAAAAAGATTACATCTAACGTTTTTTTTTTAAGGTTGTAATGTGAACGCTTAATATTTTATTTTCAACTATACAGAAAAATATATCATCTAAATACTTTGTAGAACTTTACTAGACATGTTTTGGAGACTATTTTTTGAAGTTTACTCCCTAAGAATCGATTTTCGTGTTAGGCCTCCGGTAAAAAAATATCAGGCAAAATCTACTGAACGAATGACCTCGTTACTTTTTTCGTAACGCCATCTATCGGAACTCAATTGGGATCCGATAGACGACGACGTTTTCTAACAATGCCGCCTATCGCCTATTGGGTTCCAATAGACAGTGTTATTCAATTCGTTTATTTACCATTTGATATGGTATTAATCTTTTTCTTAGACTTGCCACACAGTTCGACTGTAACTACGCTAGGAAGTGTTTATGCGACAGAGTCGAAAAACGTACCTTTTTTCACTGTGAGAAAATGTTTCGCTGATTTTTCATGTTAAATTCCTTTAAAAATAGTCTTTCACACATCATTAATTAACAAAAAATATTAAGCTTAATACAACGACAAACTCGTTAAAACATATTTGACGGGTTTGCTAATGCATGTATACAAGAACTTGGTCAAAATGAAAGCTAGACCTTATATCCTCAAGATACATACTCAATCTTGTAAAATACCCTGAGAGACCTATAATATACGGCACTCCCCGCTTTTAATAAAATAATCACAGAACAATATTATAGATAAAGGAGGTGAGGAGTTACACAATATTAAGAAGTAGGGTGAATTTTTATACTCAGAAAGAAAGGGCAATAAATTGTATATGCACAAACCTGTGATTCAAGTCCGTACGAGAAGTTTGGAAAGCTCAAAAACTACTAATCGTGACTAATGGTGCAAAGCATAATGATCTTAAAATGTGATCACCTATAATCCGATCAAAAATACCAACCGAATTGAGAACCCTTCGTAATCGGTTAAAAATACAATCGATTTGAGAATCTCCTCCTTTTTTGAAGTCGATTTATAATAAAAATGTTTCTTTTATTTTGTAACATGTAGATATATTCACTTTTTTATACTTTATTAAAAATATTAGCAGCAAAGCGAGAACAGTGTGAAATTCATACGTTAAGTAATTAGTTTTGAGAAAACAGTTGCATTTAATACAGCAATTTGTATTCAGCTGCATTCGCTGTCCCGCCCGGTTTAGTTTTACGTTCACTTTTCCCGAAAGTATATTGGAAGTGCAATCGACCATATCTCTGTTCATATTTGCAACAACCCCAACTTTACAGCTTTGGAAATAATTTAGTCGTACTCTATAACTTTTTTATTAAAATTACGCACGAGCGTATAACTTTTCTCAATGTTCCACACAAATTTTTACTTAAGAAATTCTATGTTTTTAAAGTTTGTTTTTATGCACACATATAATATGATCTACGAATATTTTATATATCTACTATAAGTCATAACGCCATTTCTGAAATCTCTGTTCTAAGCTTCTAAGAGCGAACATTTGCTTATATGAAAGTTTAATAATTAGAAACTGTTGTATGAAAATTTTAACTACGGCAAAATTTTTAGTTTTTACTGAGCTAAATAATTTCAAAGCTTAAGAAACAAAAAATATATATGGTTTGATTTATATTACATTAAACAATATCAACAAAAAGCTTATGAGTAAATTAATAAATTAAAATTTATCAAGGATTCTAATTAAAATTAACTGTTAAAGTAATTTTTCTGTTTTTTAAGACAACTGTATAATTGAAATTTCGCTTCGACCTGTAATATTCTACTGCTGGGTATAGGCCTCTTTTCCCATGTAGAAGAAGGATCAGAGACTTAATCCACCGCGCTGCTCCAATGCGGTTTGGCGGATATATTCCCTACTATGAGTGACGATCGCTATCAGGCGTACATGATAACAACCGGGACCGACGACTTAACATGCTTTCCGAGGCACAGTGAGGACAAAAACCGTGACCCACACCCAGATAACGCTAACATCTGTATGGCCGATACAAAGGTTTGTCATGTGCCGGTGCCATTCGATGGGATCCCATCGAACCCGCAACTTCCAGCGCAACAGCCACAACAAGCCAGTGCTGTGACCGTTGCGCCAACGCGCCATCACTTATCGCCAATTATCGGCTTAGCGTCATTAATTGAAAAATTAGGTATGAAATATTGGTAAAATTCGTTTGGTAGGCTGTCATGAAAAAAATGGGAGGATATTTATTTATACATATATTTTACTGAGACGTTTTCGTAACTAATAAATAACTATAACTGAATGCAAAATGTCTCATACCACTTTTAACGGACACTGTCGAGATCTAAGGGATCAAGGATATCTCAAAAGTGTCCCAAATAACATACTACTAGTAACTAGTAAGTTCCTACTGCGGCGAAGATCCTATCAGTTACAAACATGAGATGTAGATATTGAGGATCATACATAAACTACTGATGGTATTGTCAAACAAACGATTCTGTCTCTGATCTAAAGGCAAAATAATAATAAAATGTAAAATATGGTATAAATTTCGCTTTAATCAAATAAAAAAATCTATATAATGACACGGAAAATAAAATAAATATAATTTTGATAGGTTCCTTTGTGTGTTGCCTTATGTGCTTTCCTTTCTAGGATAGTATATTTTTCAATATTTTCGCTTTAAAGAATATCCAACAATGCCCAATTTGTAGAAAAACTGCTAAAGGAAATTACCCACTGAGTAAGCAGTACTGCCCGTTTTATAAGACAATAAAAAATCTAATTTTGTAATATTTTTATTTTTATTTTTTTACTAGTATTTAAAATTACATTCTGAATTTACTTAAATACCGATTTTTAAACAAAAAAAAAGTCCTTCATGGTTTGTCGGTTTAGCGATTGAAAAATGTTTGCGCTATTAAAAATTAAATTTCTCAAAACACCAAATTACGTCTAGTCGCCCATGTCAAAATTTTTGATCAGGCGCAGTAGGCTCTTTCTAGGTCGTTCCTTTAAAATGCCAAAATGAATGTGTATAAAAATCGCGAGAGAAAGAGACATACGCCGTATACTACAGTTATCGTGCGGATATGTTTGTTTAATAAATATATATAAAATAATATTTTATAAATTAAATAGTAATAGGTAATATATGACTGTGTTATACAAATAAATATAATATACATAAATAAATGATCAATGCTAGGTAGCCTATACGGGTTTAAGGGTTAAGGAATTACAATTTAAACTAAAGTTCTAACATTATGGATGTACATATTTACGTAGGTTCGAGTGAATCTGAGTATGTCAGTGTGTGTCAATATATAAATAGGTATACTAAATCAATTGTGTTTTTGAATAAACATTGCACATACCAATAACCAATATAAACCAATATAACTCGAAAAAAAAAAACACTAAATACGTAGGTAGTTGCGTTAATTCGCTTTTCAGTTTAATTTAATTTTAGTATATTAATTTCGACTACTTTTTTATTCTTATATGCTGTGCAGTAACAGTAGAAAGTATGTTTACGAGTATAAATTCCTTTTCCTATAAAAGAGAAGACATTTTTAGAGACAGAAATATACAATTTTTGGTCAATAGCATAACAATTTTTATAAAAATAGTGTGATTACCAATTAATAATTTTTTTTAATTCAAATTATCTAATAAATAAATTCTGTTATAGAATTTATTAGATAAAAATTATTTTTTATTTTGCTTATCGAACAATATATCGATATTGTATTAGGAATTTGTTTTATCTTCTAAGAAATCCCTTGATAATGATCTAACAGTTTGATAGATAAATTATTATATATTGATAAATCAATAATATTCTACTTAACGGAAAAATAATGAATATTTTAAATTATTCCTTTTTGTTTTCGGTAAACACTTATTAGGAGTAATAACAGCTTCAAGTAAATAAAACTGCAATACTAATAACTCATAATTAAATTAATCTTGTTACAATTGACATTGTATTATAACGACTGTTTTAATTACTCTATGAATAACGTAAAAATTGCTGCAAATTGTGACTCAGTCTGGTTTTAAAGAGTACAAAGAGCTAAATATACAAAAATCTCCGCAGAGAATTTATTATCCACTTGTTGTCTTGAATACATAAACGACTTTTAAAATGATGTGACGTGCTGGAACTAAGAATTCCTACCTACACGAACAGCTATAAGATATTAATTAAATAATTATTGATTAAATATCATAATAAATTCCCATTACTAGGCATAGGCCTCTTTCCCCATGTAGGAGAATGATCAGAGCTTAATCCACCACGCTGCTCCAATGCGGGTTGGCGGGTAAATAAACTTAAATAGTAATAAATAGATAGATGAAAATATTTTGAGGAAAATAAAATTTTAAAAACAACCGGACAGTCCCCATGGAGGAGAAGTCTGGCCTTTTCGCCGAGGCCAGCCGGTCGCTGAAGGGATCCTGGTGCCTGGAAATCCGGGAACCTCCATTTAAAGCAGCTGAAGGCTCCCGCAGGGGTTTGGTCGATATTGCACCTCTAAATGCTGAACCGACATACGGTCTAGGACTGCCTATCCGGGCGTCCTGGATGTCACCCGTAAATGGGTTCCCCTGCGATACCAAAAAAAAAGTATAATATCTCATAAGTTCATTCGATATTTGGACGAAGTGTCTGAGTACATCCGCAAGCTAGCCGTCTTGGCGTCCCTTTCTGAATTAAAGATGAGATGTCTGAAATGATCGTTTGGTATACTCTCATACACGGTTACGTCGTTTTTATTATACGGGTACACTTTATGTATGTCGTTACACTAAACTGATTTTATAATGGTTAACCTCGATTGTTAATCGATATATTAATTAATTTTAATATAATAATAATAAAACAAAAATGTAGTGTCTCTTATTACTTTATTAGACTAGAGATTACACATTGCACTTTCAATGAGTATAAAATAGAATATTGCAACGTCACACCTTCATTGCCAATCTCAAAATTCGCATTGTAAATGCTAATTGTTATTGTTATATAACATCGTCATCACATCACATCCTAAGTCTCACAGCCATTGTAAATGTATGTATATCACAGAAAAATCTGTGTGGACTACTGATCATATAAAATTAGTTCATATTTGCTTAACCACTACAACAATGCTATTCAACATTTTTCCTTTTCTCTCGTTTTTCTTCGAAATATATTAGTATCATGTCTGGTATCCACATAACTAAAAATAATACCAACAAAAGATTTTGCGCTGTTATGCAAATTGAATAGCTTCCTGTGTAATCTCTAATCCAGCCGAGGAAAAATCCTAGCGGGGGCACTATAATGCCCATAGTTAGCATTCCCAATCCAACAGCTGAGGGCACTTGGTCCATTCTGCATCTTTCAGTTATGGCTAAGTTTCTTGCAACAATTATCATGCTTCTTCCAAAACCATATAAACCGGATAAGGCCAAAAGTACATATAAGTCGGTCTGATACGCTAAAACTAAAAAATAATGTATATATTTATCAAGCGTCGAGAAATTATAGCAAATTAAAAATAATAATATTAAGAAAAAAACTTAATCCTTTTAATATAAAAACTTGAAATAAATTTAATACACTACACAAATATCTGTAAATAAAAAAAAAAAAAATTTACATGTTTTATATATTATACAATAGAATATACTTACTTTGTCTTATTAAAATTAACCACATGCTTGTCATAATTAGCATCATCCTTGCTTTGATTTGAAATCTATCCTGTATGGATGGCAACACAAGTCTGCCAATTATGTCGACAAAAGCAATTGTCGACATACAGGTCGCAGTTTGTTGTTTGTCCATTTTGGCGACTTTCTGTAAAATAATAAATGTACCATAAATACTCATAATAAAAACGAATACAAACGAGTTTTAATAAATAATAAATAAATAAATATCTTATAATATACACACGCGGTTGTCTGTTCCTATGATAAGCAACTTAATGCTTGTGTTACAGGTAATAGGCAACTGTTATAACCTTTTTTTGGATGAATATACATAGAAACAATACATATACAAATATATAAATACAAATATTACACCCAGACTCAGGCGGGAATCGAACCCGCAACCCGCGGAACAGAAATCAGGGTCACTACAAACTGCGCCAACGGGCTAGTCAATTTTAATGAGGCTCTTTATCGTTTATATTACTTTAATAGTGAAAAAAAAAACCTTATGGCAAAGTATGCAAAAGCATAACTTACTTGCAAGAAAAATGGATATATCATACTGAAATTTTGAACAGAAATAAATGTAAGGGCAGTTCCAAAAATCACATTTAGAAACCGAGGGCTTGATAATAAAGAAATGTCGAATAAGTCATAGATTTTTCTTATTAAAGTTTTCCTTGGTTTAGCGGTAACTTGAACTTCTGAAACAGAATGTAGAATGAATATGTGTTAACAAAATAAAGAATTATATCTGAAGGTAGATTTCTGAATCCATTAAAAACAGTACCGCTTATATTGTCCTTTAATGAGGTATTTTTGTTTAACTCCTTATGACTCTGTGTTATATTTTTGACAAATGAGCTATCACCAGCTGCAGGGGTGGCAGTTGCTTGTTGATCTTTACTATTAATATCTTTATTGGCACTACTGTATTCCTTATTTTTATTTATACCTTTCTTATTTTCTTCTAGTAACTGCATTTTTTCGTCAACTATTACTTCTTCTTCAACTTTTTTCATGTGCCATTCAACTGGTTGAATTAGCATCGTTCCACAAATCTAAAAATAAACATTTTATATAATAATTATTTTAGTTTGATATTTATTAAAAAAAAATATAAAGTTTCATAAAAATAATAATAACTTATTTAAATAACTCATTATGAAACATAAAATATTAAATTTTTACCCCATGCAGGCTCAAAGAGGCTAATAATATGCAAGCACCTCTAAACCCGTAATTTTCTAAGAAGTATCGAACTATTTGTGGCATAAGAGTTTGTCCTAAGCCAGTCCCAGCCATAGCAAGACCCACAGCGAGATTTTTCCGTACTTTAAAATAACCATTTATAGCTACAAACGAAGCATTTTGAATGAATCCTAGACCCAAACCTGAAAAATAATTGCGTAATAGAATATATTTTTATTAGCACTACGTTAATAGATTTTAATGAATTAATTATATATAGTTTACATAAACATACCCAAAAGAAAGCCGTAAGAAAACATCAAATGCCAAATGTTTGTAGCGAATCCACTAAGAAAAATACCAGTTGTACAAAGACAAGCACCAGTAACTGCAACGAATCTAGGCGTCGTTGTTTTAACGAATGCTCCAGCTATTGGACCCCCGAAATTGGTGACAAATAACATAGTACTCAAAACAATTGCTGCTCCCTTGGTATTGTAACCCATAGCTTCTAATGCATCTCCATACAATAAACTAAATAGAGACAACATTGATTGATTGAAAATCTGAAAATTTTTGACAGCATTGTATGATACAATAACATAACTTTAATTTAGGTTAAGTATATTTAAAAAAAGAATGGACTAATGAATATATTTATATACTAGATGTGCCCGCAACTTCATCCGCTTGGAATTCAACAAAAAAGTTATTGTCTATTTAGAGTTATAAAATAAATAAAATTTCTAAAATAAAAGTAGCCTAAGTTACCCCTTACTACATTAGCTATCTGCCAGTGAAAGTCCTGTCAAAATCGATCTAGCCTTTTCAGATATTAGCCGGAATAAACAGACAGACAGACAGATAAAAATTGTAAAAAATGTCATGTTAGTACATGTACCGTATATACGGTGAAGTGATGACTAAATGCATATTTCATCATCACTTCGGCCTAATATAGTCCACTGCTGGACATAAGCCTCCACAAGTTAGCGCCAAAAATGGCGTGAATTCATGTGTTTTGCCCATAGTCACCACGCTAGGCAGGCGGGTTGGTGACCGCAGGGCTGGCTTTATCGTACCGAAGACGCTGCTGCCCATGTTCGACCTGTGTATTTCAAAGCCAGCAGTTGAATGGCTATCCCGCCGTCGGACAGCTTTGTAAGTTTCAAGGTGGTCGTGGAATTGTGGTATCCCTTAGTTGCCTCTACGACAGCCACGGGAAGAGAGGGGATTTAGATGCATTTAGTAAAAAGCGTTTATTTTCATATTACAAACAGACACTCCAATTTTATTTATTTGTTAAGATGCATACTAGCAAAACCGGCAGACGTTGTCCTGCCTGGAAAACAGCTACCAAATTTGATTGCTTAAATACCGATTGCTTAAATACCTACCTGGTCCAATTAAGGTAAAAACTGCCCTATCTCCCAAGTTGGACCAAATTACAGATACTTACAAAATTTGATAAAAATTGGTTCAGTAGTTTCAAACCGATAGCAGCGCCACCTACTGGGTTGGGTAATTGAGATAAAACTACCCTATCTCTGAAGTTGGACCAAATTACAGATACTTACAAAATTTGATAAGGATTGTTCCAGTAGTTTCGGAGTTACATACTGATAGCAGCGTCACCTACCGGGTCCAATTGAGATGAAATCTACCCTATCTCCCAAGTTTAAACAAATTACAGATGCTTACAAAATTTCATGGAAATTGGTTTAGGAGTTTCGGAGTTTATCGCCCACATACATCGTGACACGAATTTTTATATATATAGATAGATATACATACGTCCATAAATCGTGACACGAATTTTTTATATATATAGATAGATATACATACGTCTATCGAATTTTGCGTTAGTCAAAATTTTGTCATTATTTTATATCATATATTATTTGATTAACTTTCCTTTGTATATAAATATTATTGTGTATATTATAAATTTTGTTACATTATTGTTACACAAATAAATACTTAAGGATAAACTGCTGGACATAAAAGTTCCGTAAATCGCTGTGAAAACCTACTTAAAAATTTTGCTCTCAATGACATCCTGTAAATCATTAACTTTGTTATCCCTAACTAAAATGTTAAGTGATGTGCTTGAATTCGTTGATTTAATTCAACTTCTAGTAAAGTTTTGAATATTGACACTTTATTCTTGCTCTTATTATTCTGTACCTGTCTACAAGGAGCAAGAAACTTTGCTTTAGTAAATAAACGACGTTATCTCTGAATATGGTCTATGGATAATATACTTTTGGCCTCGACAAATATTTCGGATTCGAAAAAGTTTCTGGTCAGTTGTACAATTTTGTAGTTCTCGCTATTGTACCTCAGATTGATCGTAACGTATGTTCAGAACGTATGTAAAAAGTTTTAATTTCCAAGACTAGCTTAAAAATTAGTTACACCAAAATGTGAAATAATTATATACTGGCCCTGATTTAGATATTGCCACAATATTAATATCAATGTTTCAAAGATTAAGAAAAAGGTAAAAATGTAAATTTATCAAGTTTTTTTTATAGATATATATTTGTGTATGTATATGTATATATTTGTATATATGTATATATGTGGTGTACATGTACGTATATGAGTATAATATGTTCATGTGTATGTTACATAACATTTTTGCGCCCCATCCCACACTCTTTATTTAGTCCTCTGCCCAAAGGTGGAACGGTGGAAAGGTGGAAAGGTGGGAAGAGATCGCTGTATTAGCGATAAGGCCGCCTGTTGCAACTGATGGAAATTCTATTTTTATATATCATTTATAATACTGTTAAAGCCTTGTATTGGTGTTCGAAAGTGTAAATATATAAAAAATAAATAAATAAAAAGGTAACGCAGGATTGCACTGTAGTATTTATTTATATAATTACATTGAAAGTAAAAGAACAAACTAAAATACAAAATGATTAGGCTTAAAACAAAAAACTCACATTCGAAAGTCCCGTTCCTAATAAAATCACCCATCCCCACCCTCCGTCCGGCGGCACTAGTTTTATTCTTTTCTCGCCCTTCGGTAGTAATACAAAAGAATTTGTTTTTGACATCTTTTTCATTTACGTTTTCGATAAGCAAACGTTTTTTTTTAGTTGTACCTGAAACAACAAAATTTATTCATAAAGTAAATAAGTAAAAAGCAAATATCTTTATTTAAGGAATATAAAAAATAAGAATACGAGAATCTTTATGTAAAGAATCCAAAATAAAATAACACTGTAATACATATAATATAGGATGTATATATATTAGATTGGCCCAAGAAAAAGAATTATCTTCTTTCGAGTCTCGTATAGAAAGAGGCCACTCCAAATAGGAGACCAAAAAAATTTTTTTAATGGTCACTCCAAATTTTTGTAAATTTCTAAAATCATCAAATGTCGATTTTTTTTTAATTGTTTTACTCATTATTTTATTTTATTTTTTTCTACAAAAAAAATGATAACGATCCTGAAAATCAAGTCGAAATTTCAGTATTTAAAGGTCACTCCAAATTTTTCAGTTTTCAAGACAAGTACTTTATATATTTTTTGAGCTGATTCTGAACTTGAATATCAATGATCAAGAAGTTTTTTTTTTTGTTTCTTGTGCTTTAATTCCATTCTTTTGTTCGTTGTAGTGTGTGTTCGTTATAGTGTCGTCTAGGGCAACCGGTCAGATTGCAAAAAAAAAAATCTATTGTTAGAAAAACTCGACCGCCTGAGATTATTGTGCTTAATTCATTACTCTGACGGTTTGAAAAATCTGTCCCTTCGTATTGTTACATCCACCACAAAAACCGGCTAATTGTTTACCATGATCAGAAAAACACACAAGACACATGTACTATTAATATCTGACGCGCGCGAGTGTCTATTCCTTTGTAACTGACGATCGAATCGATCGAAACGATCTCTCCACCGCTGAAAGGGCATTCATTCTAACAAGTGAAATCAGTCGGTCCGCTCAATATAACCACACTCCTGAAATATACCTCCAGGATGGTACCTTGGTAAACGAAGGTATCAAAGAACTCGGTCCTTACAAACCCTTTTAGGACACGTCGTCTTGCGGGCTCAAGGAGCACTATACAAACCTCACCAACTTCGATAACCGAGATATGTACCGAAACAGAGCGAGACAATGTTATCAAATATATATACCAAGTACAGCTGTCCATAATAATAAATGTAATTTTCGTATTTAAGCAGCGGAAGTCTTTGCTAATAATCAAAATACTTTGAAAAGGTTAGGCACTCAGACGGTTATAACTTCAACTGTAAGCATTTTTAACTGACTTCCAAAAAAGGAGGAAGTTCTCAACTTAATTGTATTTTTTATTTATGTTACCTTCAAACTTTTGACTGGGTGGATCGATTTTGATGTTATTTTTTTTAATCAAAAGGTGATGCGTGTCATGTGGTCCCATTCAATTGAGATCTAACAAGTACTTTATGAGTTTTATCTCATATATTATATATATATTTACTTGATTATTTTTTCGTTGACTTACGTTGTATTTATTATTTCAAGTAGGCGTAAAAATAGAATATGTAATGTAATAAAACCTAAACATAATTTCATCAAAAGATTCTGTTGCTACCTAGGACCTTTTCTTTATAACAAGATCAATTCCGCGATTTCAATTCATGGGTTGACGAGAGTTAAGTGCAAGCAGGCTGTGATTACTTATTTACAAGATAAAAATTACGATGAGACAGAAGAATTATTAAAAATACAATCATAGTTACTTATTGTATTTACGTATTATAAAATATATTTATTTACAAATTATACGAGTTACATATACTTATATTATTTTATTTTAGTACCTACATTCTTTAAATTGACAAAGCTGTAGACTCTTGTCTACTTAAACTGATACATGTACTAGCTTAGGCACTTTCGCACACTCACTCATACACACACTTACATACATACACTTGACACACACACATTTATTTATTTATTTATTTATTTATTTATTTATTACAGTTTACATTTATTGCACTTACAGTTTACAACCAAGGCGTACAATAAACAAGCAAAAATTAATAACACTACAACAAATACATTAAAGAAATAACAATTTATCTTATAATACGAGTATACACATTAACATAATTCTAAATACTTAAAGCAAGATTTAACAAATTCAGACGAATTCATAGCGAATATATCAGTACTACTATTGGAGGCCAACATATTATTAAGTAAGCGAAGGGCTGACTGCGTTGGGGCGCTCCGAGCAGCTTGCGTCCGCACACACTCCACCGCGAACAGCGGCCGGGAGCGCCTCATGACCGTACAGCGCGGTGCGCATATACCACATGCCCCCAATGTCGTAGGGTTATCTATTTTATTATTTAGTAAATGGTAGTAGTGGAGCATAAGGGCACACTTTCGCCTTAGCTCAAGAGTATCCAAGCCCACCATACCATTCACATAAAGAGAGGGATACAAATAAGGATAGTAACCATATAGTTTAAAGAACAAATAACGGGCAAACTTTTTTTGCACTCACTCAACTAAGGTTTTATAAAGTTTTTCGTGTGGATTCCAGATTAAAGCATTGTATTCCAATGTACTGCGAATAAAAGCAAAGTATAATATTAAAATTGATTCTTTGTTAGAGAATCTTGCTGATTGTCTTATAACAAACCCAAGTGCTTTGTACGCTTTTTGACAC
Source organism: Melitaea cinxia (assembly GCF_905220565.1). NCBI lineage: Eukaryota > Metazoa > Arthropoda > Insecta > Lepidoptera > Nymphalidae > Melitaea > Melitaea cinxia. Next base: position 8,652,109 of record NC_059394.1, on the reverse strand, counting down.
GTCAATTTAATGTGGTGATTGAATGTTAACGCCGAATCAAAGATTATACCTAGATCACGTACACTATCTACTCTAGACAAAGCTTCGCCGTCGACGGTGTACGTGAAGGAGATCGGGGAATGGGACCGAGTATACGTTACAATTTTACATTTAGATGTATTAAATGCTAATTGATTGTCTCTGCTCCAGGCACAAACATTATGTATGTCATTTTGAAACGCATCGCAATCATTATTGCCTTCAATAGTCATAAACAACTTTAGGTCGTCAGCGAACATCAGACATTGGGTTCTTTTGAGTACTTCTGGAAGGTCGTTAATCATGATGAGAAATTGGGTAGGACCTAAAGTACTACCCTGGCTTACACCAGAAAGTACAAAGTACGGATCAGACCGATAAAACCCAAGTTGGACGTATTGAACGCGGTTTGTGAAATAATTTGCAAAGAACTTTAATAAAGTGGGTGTAAAACCTAATTTTGAAAACTTATTTAAAAGAATATCAATATTTACGCGGTCAAACGCTTTTTGAAAGTCAAAGTAGGCAACGTCAACTTGTTTTCTTCTGTCTAAAGCCCTTGCACTGTAGTCGGTAAAATTAATAAGGTTCGTGGTAGTTGAGCGGCGGGCGCGAAAACCGTGCTGTGAGTCTGACAGTCGGGACTGGATTTGAGCAGTGATATGACAATTTAATATTGTTTCCAAAACTTTTGCAAAGCCTGATAAAATAGCTATAGGTCTATAGTTATCTATTCTAGATTTATTACCACTCTTAAGTACTGGTGTTACTCGAGATAATTTCCAAGCAGTCGGATATTTTTCGGATGATAGTGACAGATTAAAGATAAAGTGAAGAGGGCCCTGAAAAACAGACAGACAGTCCTTTATAAGATATGAAGGAATACCATCCGGACCTGCTGTCGAACGGGGCTTAAGGCGCCTAACTGCGGTACGGATGTCAGCCTCAGATATGTAACTTACAGAAACACACGCAGATGGGATACCAGGCACTGAACAAATTTCATTCATATCTAATCTAGGTTTTGCGGGTAGGAATACCGACCTAAAATAGGTTGCGAAAGCATTAGCAGCGTTTAATCCCGAAACTACATTGCCATTAATCTCATAGTCTGTACATAAATTATTAGATGCACGCTGATTTTTAACGAAGTCCCAGAATTTAGAAGGATTATCTTTCAAGTTAATTTCCAATGTATGTACATAATTTGAAAAAGCACTATTAATTAAAATTTTAGTCATTGTTCGATAAAACTTAAACATTTCTCTATTAAATTCCTGCCCGCTGTGCTTATATTTCTTTAAATGAAAATACTTGTTTTTAATAGTACGTATAATCTCAGGTGTGAACCATGTCGGATAATTATAACGTGATGTATTTAGCGTTACTTTTTTTTTAGGAACACATCTATCAAAGCAGTCATACAAAATTTTATAGAATGTGTCAACAGCCTTATTAACATCCTGATTATTATATACATCGTTCCAATCTAATAATTCGAGATGCATGTACAGACTATTAAGGTCGGCCCTATGAAAATTCCATGCATTACAATTTGCCGTTATTTTATTATCTATTTTTTTTTCTATATTCGATTCCTTATTACAATAATCAAATTGCACTAGTAAAGGGGGGTGATATTTATCTATAGGGACAAGTGGTAATATATCACTCCTGAGATATATATTGTTCTTGATATTACATAAAACCAAATCTAATATACCTCCAGTAGCGTTAACGATGGTGTTAAGTTGAGTCAAATTACAAAACGATACCATGTTATTATAATTTACAATGACATTTTGACTTGCAGAATTTAAATTAAAATCTCCAAATATTAAAATTTTATTTTGCGGGTATTTGGAACACAAGTCTTCTAATAAATCAAAATATTTACAGAAAGTTTCATCTTTGGAGCTAGGAGGTATATATAATACACAACATATAAAAGTTAAAGACTTAATTCTAACGAATGCCGCAATCGCCTCAAGGGTAACATAGTTATCACCTAAACAAATAATATCAATTTTATATTTATCCCGGACAGCCAACATAACACCTCCCCAGCCGGAATCATTGGCCCGATCTTTTCGCACTATTGTATATCCTTTAGGGAATAATTCGGAATCACTAATAGTACTGTTTAAAAAAGTTTCCGTCAAAGCATATACATCATAATTTTCACTAATCACTGAGATTTTACATACGTCTAATTTCGAACGTAGCCCCCGTACATTTTGGTAAAAGATGGTTAGGTACTTTACATTACGACACTTGTGAGGTTTTTTCTTTACGAAATCCATTACGCCACGGTTTAATATGCACATTCTCAGCCCAGTGTTCGGGGGACATATAGATATTCATATGTTTGAAAGGCACAGTTAATTTAAAAGACGCATAGTCGCCACGGGACTTTAATTGTTCGACGAAGCAACTATCATCGGGACATATATTTAAAAGATGCCTAATTACTTGTTCAACTGTCGTTCCTGATTTTAAATAGTATAGGTGAAGATTACATTTTCGTTCCGCGGCTTCAAGTTCGGTTGTACCCGGAGCGGCCGTACCACGAGCTACATTATTTAACGAACGGCGAACTCGCTTCGATCTCACAGTTACCCACTCATTATTGGTATCCGTGTGGGCGTCGCACTCGAAGCAATCTGTTGGCTCCGCATTCTCAGGTTCGTGCGAGGTGACATTCGAGTTGTTTGACACATTCATAGTAGGGGTCGCAGTGACGTCGCTTGTTCCTTTGTTCAATACAGACGGCGCGGGGGACATATTCGGCACCACTCGTACCTTACGTTTCGGAGCGGAGATAGCTGAGATAGCACGAAGTCGACATTCACGCACTGGTCGTTGTTTCGATCTACCCTCATCACCTTCTATATTCTGCACAGCTGATCCGTCCAATAGATTTTTAATTAATCTATTTTGCTCAATTACGAGTACTTCCAATGAGTTCACTTTATTGTGCAGCACGGCAACGGTATTAATCAACTCGCGAACACAATTTTCCAAACTTTTGGTTGACATTATCGCAGATATCAATTTTTGAATACGGGGAACAAATGTATACGTACTAATCACCAGTCAGCAATGCACTAACTAACTAACAGTCAGCACATACACTAACTAACTAAAATATACTTGATTACTTATTCAGCATCTTATGCTTTATTACTTTTTAAGATTGTATCTGTTGTAAATATGTCTACCCCTTCTTATAGAACTTGTGCCATAATGATATTGTAGCATAGAGGAGGTTGGCTGATCATCCTTAACACAGATTATATCTATAATCCATATAGGATGATCAGTCTGAACTCAAAAATTTTGTGTATTTAACCTTATGCATAAGTGAATTTTTGTAATTGTTACCATTTGTTTAAAATGTTTATTTTTAAATAAAGCTATTAATTAATTAATTAATTAAAATTAAATGTCTCTGATCTTGCTTGCTTATTGAATGTACTTTACTAGTGAAATGTGTGATCTATATGTAATCAATGGCTGCTGTTACCTGATAGCTATATTCTTGATTGCTTTTGATAGCTATATTCCTGTAGTTGTATTCTTTTATTAATTTATGTGTAGTTGTAAGTATTAAATTTTTTTTATTCCAATTATACCTCAAAACTTTTCACTGGGTATAGCGATTTTATTATTTTGGTTTTAATTGAAAGCGATCAAGATATGATCACTACTTTTTGAGTCATCTTTGATAACACGCATTCACTCTATATTCTCGTCTACTGACGTTGTATTTATTACTTGTCGATATACTTAATTGAAGTCGGTTTTTTTTTCGTTTGCGAGCAAACAATTATTATATAACTTGTTAAAGTACTTTATCAGTGCGGTTACTGTATGATTTCTACATTTATTGTAAAATAATAGATAAGAATATTTGTTGTTGTTTCATTTATTGTTCTTTAATAAAATTATCATGTCAATTCATCATTACGAAGTCACATTACTCTCGCAAATTTTTATCTTGTAATTTATTATTACATGTCAAGAGCGGTAAACATTTATATAAAGAATTTATTTGAAAAACAAAATACAAATAATAACAATTTCAACAGGAAAGTCGGTGGAAAAAGAAAAACATATGAAAGTATTGTTTAGATTAGGTTCTCAGTAAGTTTATAGTAAATTAAAAATGAGACTAATAAACAATGAAAAAATAATAAAAGCAGAAAGTAAATAATAACCGACTCCCCAAAAGGTCCTAAGTGTCCTGCATCTCTTCGAACACATTTCTTCTTTCACTGTGAAATTAATAACACTTCTGATAATGACAAATTTTTGTAAACGATCTGTCAAAATAGCACAACACCCGCTCAACACTGGTGGTTAGGTATATAGCGCTAAATGACTTCATCAGATATTTACTAAAAACTTTCACTGATATAAATTGAATACGACAATAACCTCGACACAAGTAGTAAAATTGAATAATGTATTTGATGGTGTTTAAGTTTTTTATTCATCAATTATCAAAAAACACAAAATAATTACAATTATTTTCCAGCTCACAACTATTTTCTCAGTTTTTTTTATACACCACTATTTTACTATTATGCCAAAGATCACAAACAATATTCCCAAACCAATAAAATGATGAATTAAACAGTGAAATTAATAAAATATATTAACTATTAATTGAATGTAAAAAAAACAACACGAAAAAATTAAAAATTTTAGTTGTTTCAACAGAAAAAAATGACAGAATTTACTTTTCAAGTAAATAAAGTTCTTTTAAATTTCTTTCAAAAATCTTTATGTTGTACCGATTACTATTTTCACTTGATTTTATACGTGACTTAACTATTTGAATATTACTTATTTTTTTAATTGTATTTTTCTTTCGTATCTATTTGTAAGTTGCTGTTTTATCCATAAACTATTGATAGTGTTTCAAAGTATCTAACTTAACTAAATAAGCCGCATTTTTATGATACATATTTTTTATATACTTAGCACACTAATTATCCACATATAATAACATATTTAGTAAATAAAAGAAGTGTATACGCCTTGTAAAACTGTCCAGGAAGCTCCTTATCCATCCATACGGTTTCCCGGTCAGAGGTTTTCAGTAGACCAGTTCTGCATGCTCCTCGATGGCCAAGGATAAGGGGACCAGACCTTTGTCACACACTACAATATCACCGTTCATAACGCTGTCCTGTCTCGTTCCAAAGTAGGTCCCGAGGCTGCATTTCTCTTGGTTATATATATATAGTCTTAGCGCCTAACATGCTTTGACACCCACACATACACAGGATGAACAGTCTCATGACCGATGACTTTTTATCATAATCGTCTGAGATTTTGTGTCCAGGGCGTCAAATTTGGTCTGAGGCCATCTAAGTACGCCTAAGGTGTAAAAGAGAGTGGGCATGACCCAGCCGTTATAAGCTCGGATCTTGTTGGCGCCCGACAAATATCTCCGAAGAACTTTTGCCGGCCGAACAAAAAATACTTTACGAACTGCCTGTTTCATGTCCACCTCTTTTACTTCTATAGTCTATCGACTTTGTCGGGCTGGTTGAGGAACTGAAGAATAGCAGCCTACTAATGAGGGCCCTGGCTAGGCCGATACGGCGTTCTATTTTCTTCTTCCAGGCGGCGCCGAGCAGGTACATCGCTAATCTAATGAGTAGCGCGTCCAGGGTCATGGTCTTGACTCCAACATGGCGAATATTTATTTGAATTTTATGATAATTTCTATTATACTTTGTAATATTATTAGTAAAGATCACTCATCACATAATTTAGAAACACATTTTTCTCTAATTAGTTTACGTTGATACACGATGTAACACTTTACATTGTGTAAATATATCTTGAAAGATCGACAAGATTGTAACAACTGAAAATTGTTTACACACGTCTGTAATGAATTCAATAATTAGAAACGTGATATTTCACCGTCTTTGCTTACGTTAAACTTCGTTGTTATGAAGTATGCAAATAATATTTATTGATTATTTTTATCAACCATATATATGTATAATAAATTTTACACGCCACGTGTCGGCGCAACGGTCACGGCACTGGTTTGTGGCTGTTGCGCTGGTGGTTGAGAGGTTCGAGCAAGGCTTTGCTGTAAAATATCCGAAACGTGGGCATCTAAAAAACTTAATAAACCGCGATAAAATCCAAAACGTTTTTTTATTATAATGAGTGAAATTCGCGTAAATATTAGAAAACAACATGATTTATTATAAATAAAACGCGTATTACATAATTACTAATGTTTATATAATTTAGGTATTAAATATTAATAACATTTTGTTGTTGCTTACTAAGGTTATCTTATATAAGTACCGTTTTTCTGTCGACGAAGTTGTTTAAAATATTATTATTTTTAAAAACATTTTATTTATTGTATGCTCGGAATTTTTGTATCGATTTAGAGTTACACCCGCGTTGTTATTTTGCGGTCGTGAATCAATATCTCGAATAAGAATTATTTTTTGCGGTTTTAGCGACTGGATATAACCTTAATAAAAATAGCATATACTAGAATTAATCTTTTGTTTTGTTTTTTACATTTTGTGTTGTGTTATTGTATCGTACCGAGTGTAAATTAATGTATTTGAAATTATCATATAGTGCAATTATTTTGATAAAGAAGTAATTTATAAAATGGGTCGCAAGACAGTATCGGTTTTAGTAATTTGTGATCTCATTTTAATAATATACATAATATATGCAATTTACGATAGTGTTATAGCTTTTGTAATAAACTTTACTTTAGTCATTAAATAAAAAGAAAGCTGAATTATTTATTCATGACTAAACATATTTAAATAAGTTACCATGTTTTTCAGAGAGACATGATTTGATGACATTGATGCCTCCCCCCCCCCCCCCCAATTCAAGGTCTTAAGGACATTCTCCAGCACAGTAGTCTAGCGACGAAGAAAAATGGGTCTCTTTCGGGGTCGTACATACACCGCAATACCTCAATATATCGCCAGTCGATACGACATCTCTGCAGAGAATCCAGGACAGCCCAGCTCTCGACTGAGTCAAATTCTTTTTAATGGTCCACAAAATGCCGAGCACAGTGGCTGATTATATTCATCAGTCTTTTGTATAATCTGCCAAATAGTATGGATGTCGTCTACGGTGCTGTAGCCATTTCGAAACCCATCCATCCGTTAATGATCGTTTACTTGGTATACTACTGCAGCTTAAATTAAGAAAACTAATTATTCTATCTTAGTATCCCTAAAGCAGATGTGAGTCCACCGACCAAAATTATGCTAACTTAATTAATATCTTACATGCAAAAAGACAGTTTTTTTTTATTTTATTTTTTTTTATTATATTGCGCCTTATCTTAATCATTATTGTCATTATTATTATTACCTATGTTTATATATACACTTACATGCTATCTATATGTACACTTATTTTCTAGTTAACGTATATTTACACTTATGACCTGCTTGGCCTACTTACAATATACACTTAACCTATGTTATTATTAGTAAGTTGTTTTTTTCCCTTAGTCCTATTTTTGCTCCGGGTGGTTGGAATTCGTCTAGTCTTGATCGTAACGATCATCAAAAACAGTTTATAGACATGGCTCAGAAGTGAGATCAGTCTGTAATTCTCCGACTCGAGGAAGTTGACAAGCGTCTGTCCTATGCGATTCCTGCGCCCCAATCGGTATGGTCCAATTTTCGATTCGTCGCAGTCAGCCCTTTTTCGCGGTCATGTACTAACTTTAGCGTTGAAGTCTCCATGTATGGCTTTTGATATATCCTTACACAAGGCTTTGAAATCATCGTCAGAGTGTGCCAAGGTCGGCGCATATCAGGCATATGTATGTATATCACTTTCAGGGAGTTTATGTATATCTCCTCAGTGAGTTTTAGTAGGAGGTATGTTACCCAGGTTGACATACAGCTGACTTATACAAAGTTGCTCGTGAGAGTTTTGTGGACCAGAAAACCGAAGCCACCTTAAGAAAGCCTTCACAGAAGTAGAAGAAGTGCCCGGAATCCAGGATCATCGTGTCCTCCCCCTTTATTCGGACTTCGACAACACACAACGACACAATATACTATAGTTAATACGATTTAGTTCTACTTCGAGTCCAGTGAGAAGATGGTCCAGCCATAAAGAGCGACCATTATATTATTACATTACGTTAAGATTATGATGACTTATAATGAGACTTATCCGAGAACGAGATAATCCGACATAGCCCACTGAATTTGAAGTGGCAGTGGACTAGTCGCCTGTGTCGCAGGACCGATGGCCGTTGGAGGTAACATGTCTAGAGTTGAGACCGCGTATTGGCAAACGCAGTGTGGGACGTCATCCAGCCCGCTGGACCGACGATCTACATAAGGTTGTCGATGCAGGCTGAATGAGGATTGCGGAAAATTTAAAAGGCGGCATGGGGTGCTGACCTTCAGGCTGACCCAGGTACTTACCGGATATGGCTGCTTCGGTAAGTACCTGCATCAAATCACTAGGAGGGAAGTCATCCCTGCTTGCCGCGAGTGTGGCACTCCAATTGATACCGTGCGTTACACTCAGAGGAATGCACTTCTTGGGAACCCCAGTGCTAGGCCCTGTTGCTTGGCTAGGCCTTGTTGCTCAGCGAGAGGTACTGATTAGCTGTGACCTCCTTTTGCGAGGAGTTTATGGCTCCAAGCCAACATCTATGCGAATCCACTCTGCAGGAGACGACCAGGGAGAAGGAGGCGCCTCTATGCGCTCATTCACCCTCCACAATAGAGTGAGGGTAGGCTACCTGAGCCTGTACCCCTGAATGCTCTATAAGCGAAGGCGGCTCGCACAGGTGGGCCAAACGTCCGGTGCGTCACGGTTGCATTTGTTAGCGATTCCGTGTACTATAATGATGAGTAAATGCATTTCCCAGTTTAAATAAAAAAAAAGTATTGCAGAAAACCGGGATATCTCGTGCGAACTTGGGGAGGCCTATGACCATCAGTGGACTGCAATAGGCTAAACCGGTACTGATACTAATTGTAATGAAAACATTTTAAAAGTATTATATTAAACTTTTTGTAATTTACTATTTAATTTACTATACAATATAAAAATCAAACTGATAAAATTACCCACCCACCAATACTTCGATTAAAATCCTTATCAATAATATTTGATAATTGAAACCAATCTTTCGCATCACAACTATAAGTAGCGTATTTTTGATATGACCTTACTGCTATATAGTTTACTTAATCTACTGCATTATTTTAAATATGTTTATAATATAACATAAAAATATATGATTTGTATTATATAAAGAATATTAAATCCTTACCTATTCTTTACAACTCATATGCATGTGAGAGCTACAGCACTTTGCATGATGTAAAAAAAATCCATGAATTTGATGTTAGTCAATTCTGTTTCACAATCCAGTACGCATGTGAAACGTTAATAGAGCACACATAATTTTTTGTTCATTAAACGACCGTTCACTACGAATAAACAAACATCAATGAATTGACACCATATCAGACTCATCGAGTCGGGCTTCACGCGATAAGATCACATGTTTACTATCCACAATATTACAAGGGGACATGTAAAAACGATATTTAAATAATGTCCAATAAAAATGGATATTGCTCATAATCAGACAAGTCAACGGTTACGTCTGATGTAAGAAAACAAATAACAGAGTCAATTTTCGTGAACGATATGATTTCGACTACGGTCAGAAAAGCAAATAACAAATAGATAGTTTTTAATTTATATTATAGTTATTCCCATGGTTACATATTTGTATATATTTATGTATAGACACATTATAAAACTAATAATTACCGTTACACATTGTTTGAAATAATATTAATATAATATTTATTAGTAACATAATTTAAAATATTAAACTCAGTGTGATTAAATTTAAATATGTCACTTTGAATATTTAACAAAACTGTAAGTTTTACTCTGAAAGGAGACTGTAATTTCACTTTACAATCAGTATTTTTATTATAATAATATTATATTGTTTATAAGACTGAATAACTTCTTATGCCGTTTTAATTGCCAACTAAATTCGACTTTTAAGTAATGTCCTGAGGATTGGAAAATAATAATGTTCTGTATTATTTAAAGATAAAATATTGTTTATAGATTAATAATAAATCCAATTTTTAAGAAATTATTACGTATAAAAAACTTATTGTAAATAATTAATTTCAAGGTCAAAATCGAAACTAGCGACTCGACGGATTATCTGTCATTGTGTAGTGAGTCCCTCAAGACCAATAAACAGACTGAGAATAATTGAACATTTAAGGTCAAAAACCTTCGTATAGATACTAGACTGCTATCTTATAGGTCTCAACAATAATAGCGTTTTATTACGTAGTTCATAATGGTTCCACGTTTTTCAATGTTAAATTACGTTGCCTAATGGCACTGTTTCACGGGGGCCGCTTTAAAGCCGAGTTAGTCCATTACTCTGAGAAGAGCGATAGATGTGCTTCAGAATATTTAATTTTAATGATCTCTTTGCATACACGTTCGTCAATTTCATATAAAACATTATATACGAAATTGATTATTGGATGATTTTGTATGAATTTTATTGAGGTGTAACTGGAAATATATTGATCGAATTTGGGGAAACCCCGACTGGAGAAATATCTCAGCCTTACTGATGATCACGGCTAAATAATACCACTCTCAAGTAGTGTTGAGCGCTTGTAGTGTGTAAGGTAGCCATAGTTCTTGGGGAGTCCTCCCCATATTAATTTCAAGTTCTATTGGAGGTATAAAGAAAATAATTATTCGGATATAAATTTTTTATTATGATTTTTTTCATCGATAAAAATAAAATAAAATAAAAAACTACTTTACAAGATTATCTTAACACCTTTATTTTATTTAGAAAGTATATAACAATTATCGAATGTAATAATAATAATATCAATCTGCAATAATAATAACAGTTATAACTAGACTATACATTAGATACATAAGAATCTTACGCTTTTATTGAAAGTTACGAACGTTTTTTGCCGGTTACCCCTCTGCAACGCCCCATAAGGAACTTCGTTCCAATAATACTTTTTTTTTATTCATTTGCTTAAACTCAAAAACCACGGAACAGACTTAAAAAAAAACTTTCACCAATATAAAGCTTTATTATCAGCAATTAACATAGGGTTTATTTTGTTTTGAAAATTTGGTTTTGTTAATTATAAATGTCGATAATTCTACGCAAGATATAATTAAACATTGCCTAAAAAGTACTTTCTTTGCATGCCATGCCTCGTGTTAATTAAATTAATTACGTAACATATATACGTAAAGAAATATGACACATTTTAGACTTTCTCACTAAAATTGTATGTGTATCCTCATCTACTTAAAATTAAATAAATAAGACTGTTTACATGGAAGTAAAGTACTTCTTAACCTATATAAAAAAAAGGATGAGATTCTCAATTCTAGTCTATTTTTTATATCCGTACCTCAGAAATTTTTGCTGGATGGACAAATATCGATAATTTTTTTTTTTAAATCGAAAGTTGATTCTTCTCGTGTATTATTTTTTAATTCAATCGAAATCTGCCGAGTACTATTCAAGTTATCTCTGATAAAGCGTATTTACTAGACTATACGTTGTATTACTGGATGATGCAATTGCAGTCGGTTTCTTTTTTCGTTTGCACCCAAACACAATTCAGTTATATAAATCTGTACATTTGTCTTAGTTAAATGGAATATAACAAAGTAAAAATATTTGTGAGTATTGCAAGGTGCTGTACGTTAGGTAGGTAAACAGTAATGTTGCTATCTAAACAGCTTCTATAAATGGTATCATGTAATATTCATGAAAAAACGATAAGGTACCCAAGGTGACATTGATGTCATTCGTATTATTCGTTTTTCTACCGAGTAGTTTCATTGTATAATTTGATTATTATTTTGTAAATTCCTCTTTAAGATCGCACCATGTGTTTGAAAGAGTATCTTGATACTTGTAGCAACCATTGTTGTTGCAGCAGTGAATAAGCTCATAATATTATCGGGATACCGATGATCCTGTTGATTTTTCAGTTTTGCGACTTCAATATCCGGTGAAAATTTTTATTACTTTGATAATAAAGAAGTCGAAACTTTCAATTTGGTAGGGATTGACCTACGAAAAAAAATTGTGTGTGTGTCAGTTCCGACGCACGACTGGAGTTTACTCCTTCAGATCGACTGTCTAAATGGGCACAAAAAAGTCTTAGTAGTCTTAGAAAAAACAAATCAAATAACGCCATCTATCGGAACTATATTGGGTTCTGATAGATGGCATTACGAGAAACGTAACGAGGACATTCGTTAAGTTGATATCTAAGATTTTATTTTTGTGTTACCCACATTAGGAATTCTAAACATTTTTGAATATCATATCAAAAATTGACCGCTCCAGCGGGGTTCGAACCCGCGTCTCCGACGTACCGTGTCGGCGCTCTAGCCAATTAAGCTATGGAACGATGCACCCGCTCGAGCGAAATTTTTGATATGATAATTTTTAATTTCGGTTTAAGCGAACCGTGGCGCCGTCTATAGTGAGCTCTTTACAGAAACCCGTAACTATTCAAAGTTTCATATTACAATGAAAATCTTTGACAGGAGACGACACCGTGCTATTTTTAATATCTAAGATTTTATTTTTGTGTTACCCACACAAACATAAAATCTTATATATCATATCTTGTGGGTAACACAAAAATAAAATCTTAGATATTAAAAATAGCACGGTGTCGTCTCCTGTCAAAGATTTTCATTGTAATATGAAACTTTGAATAGTTACGGGTTTCTGTAAAGAGCTCACTATAGACGGCGCCACGGTTCGCTTAAACCGAAATTAAAAATTATCATATCAAAAATTTCGCTCGAGCGGGTGCATCGTTCCATAGCTTAATTGGCTAGAGCGCCGACACGGTACGTCGGAGACGCGGGTTCGAACCCCGCTGGAGCGGTCAATTTTTGATATGATATTCAAAAATCGTTAAGTTGATTTTACTCCACATATTATTTTCTTAACTTATATGGAAATCGATTCTTAAGGAGTAATCTCCAAAATTATTTACGAATAGGCAATGTCAATGTATTTTTGTGTATTTTGCCACATAATATAATTAAATAAAAAAAGTCGTTCAAAGGGAAGCTCTGAGTTTCACTAGTTGTAGATGTTATGTTATTATGTTCGATAACAATCTTTGTAAAGAAACGATAAAATTAGACATATTATTACGTACTAATTTGTTGGTTGTAGTTCAAAGGAATGAAGATAAAAAACAACAACTAGTACCTATATTGAGATTTTGTACATTTTTAATTTATATTATAATATAACTACATACATTAATGCCTTATATAAAAAGTTCATAAATGAATATAAGTATAATAAACTGTAAAAATGATAAAGTGAAACGAATGAATAAGATCTGGGGGCACGGTAGTGCCCCCGCCAAGACGAAACAAAAAAAAAAAAAAAAAAAAAAAAACGAAAAGCACTACCTATTGGAAGTTTGTATGAGACTTCCGCAAATTTTGATGCTAGAGGTCTGAAAATTGATATAGGGACTCCTTGTTATTAATAATAATAATAAAATACATAAAAAAAAATAAAAAACGGTTATTAGTTTATGTCGAAAATTTACATTTTGTAATTTTGGTATTTAAGTTTTGGCGGAGATCACCGTTTGCATATCAGTTCAACATAAAATCAAAAACAGCGTGCTTAAACCGAATATGGTGAAGATTGGATGATATTTATGGTATAAAATGTGTCGGAGGTAAAATGCAACTATAATATTGTCATAAGCAACTTACAAAAAGAAGTGAAATCCCACCAAAAACATTTTCATGTAAAATGTTGCCAAGACGAGATCATATGGCTCGCACTGTCAAAAAGTTATCAGATCTCATGTAGAGCCAAGCTTCTAACTCTACACGCCCTAACTCTACAAGCCCTAACTTCACAAACTCTACACCTTAGTCAAAATATGTGGCTTGGCCGTTTCGTTACTACCGGCTGCCGATGTTGTAGATGACGACTTTCCTGTCTCATTTATATAAATATATTTTCTCTTTTTATTTTTATTTGTATTATATGTATATCAATTCTTCTTCTTCTTTTTATTTTTTCTTTAATAGAACTATTGTATGACAGAAAAGTAAAAAACAGTGAAAAAATTTTTCACCTTACACCCACGTGACGGTAGCGAAACGGCCAAGCCACATATTTTGACTAAGGTGTAGAGTTTGTGAAGTTAGGGCTTGTAGAGTTAGGGCGTGTAGAGTTAGAAGCTTGGCTCTACATGAGATCTGATAACTTTTTGACAGTGCGAGCCATATGATCTCGTCTTGGCAACATTTTACATGAAAATGTTTTTGGTGGGATTTTATTATACTCGTAATGGTTTTTGACAAATATATTACAAATGTCTCTTTACGCGTTATAAAAATCAATATCGTTCAACAAAATTAAAATGAATATATAAGTTGTTCGACTCCCACTGCGTACGAATTATCTTCCTCATAGAATGTTTACATTGCAAATTATATCAAAATCATACTTACGCAATAAGGAAAGGTATCATGTGAGACGAGTCCATCGAAGTAACTCGTCTATTTAAATAAAGTGATCAGTAATATTTAAATGCACTAGGATTTTTTCACGTAGAACGTGATCTTACACACCTACAGAACCCACCATTTGAAGGAACGCAGTAAGGAGTCGAACACCTTATATAAAATGCAAATTTTTGTCCGCCATATTTTTACAAATGAAACACATCGTAAATTGTGGAGCGTTTAATTTGCGGTGACGTTGACAAAAATTCATGGACTTGTAACCGCATTTTTGTTTCTTTTTTTATTTGAAACTGAACTTTGAAACTTGTATGTGCGTGATGTATGTGCGTAAGTAATTAAAAAATTGTATGATAACACTTGTTGTTCGATTGTGTACTATCAGATATAAAACACTTCAATATTGATACTTTTATAAACATTATCTTATAAACCAACTTCAAAAAAACAGGAGGTTATCAATTCGACTGTATTTTTTTTATGTGGGTTACGTCAGAACTTTTTACTGGGTGGACCAATTTTGATGATTCTTTTTGTCAATTGAAAGCTTATTCTTGTGGATGGACTTGAGTCCGCGTATTTATTGACAATTTTTCCCTCGTTTTCTTTTTCGTTTGCAAACAAACACATTTATTAATATTCTAGTTCTAATTATGAAATGAGTGAAATCCATTCCAAATTTTATTTTCAACAGTATAAAAGAATTTGCCACTCTAAAATGAGCTTTATTATTTCAGTATAACGTCTTAAAAGCAATATTTAGTATTTTAAATAGTTCCGGTCATTTTTATCATCCTCTCTACATCTGATAAAAATTATAATAATCGGTATTTACATTACTACCCGTATCAAATTTGTTAAGCTATTACATGATTCATGAGTGCTACAGATATGGTGACTTGATGTTTTTTTTGAGTAATGTAAAATTCTTGTGTCACAATTTTAGCTGCAATACTCCTCCGAAAAGGCTGGACCGAATTTTATGATATTTTGTTTGCATATCAGGTAGGTCTGAGAAACAGCCTATATCTATTTTCACACCCCTAAGTTATAAAAGGGGGGGGTGGGATTATAGGGGCTAATAACATATAATTATGATAAAACCACGTTTGTGGGGTCAGCTATTTTTATTATATAAATTACCTAAGACAGTCCAGATTTTACAACATGTGGGCAGCTAAAAAAACGCATTTAGGAACTATAACGACAAAAGTAGCAAATCATTATTTTTTGTCAATAAATAATCTGAGTTCATATCAAGTTACTTACAAAGGGACGAGTCCTGTGACAACGACCGAATTAACGAGTCGCCGATACGTTGGAATTTACATAAACATGCATGTTGCGCTTTAAGTCGGTACGGTATGACTAGATTTACAACCTCAAATAGTTTCACAACTCCAAGGCCTTGTTCTACTCAGCACAAGTAACAGTAATTAAAGAAGATCTGAATGAACTGTAACTAGAGACTTGGGACATAGTTAATTCAGGAGTTTCCGCTCCAAACAATCATTAAACTTGTCGAGTGAATTAATTGCAGGTATAACTAACCGAGGTTATTTGGACGAATTTATTTTTAAGTCATAGAGATCTTTTAACAGTCTTCAACTCTATAATTCGTATTTAAATGTCAGTCAGTTAGTCTGCCAGTTCAGCCTATCGCACTCTACTCGTGGACATAGACCTTCCCAAGTTCGCGCCATACATCCCGGTTTTCCGCAATCCTCATCCAGCCTACACCGGCAATCTTACGTAGATTATCGGTGTAGTGAGTCGGAGGATGTCCCACACTGCGTTTGTCACACATCCGTTATATATTTAAATTTTAGGTGTATAGACTTATTTCGAATTAGTCCTACTGTTCTAAGAACCATCATTAATAAATTTGATCTCATCAATAATAAAACTGATATTTTAATTAATATAAATTGTCTTTACGCTTAATTAAAATAATCATTTGTATATCACTACACTCATATGGATTAAAGTTACCAAGAAGCCCGGATAGAAGTATTTTTAATATAAAGTATATATTTTGTAGTATAAGACTTAAATCTGAATAAAAACCCTTTTCAAGCAGTTATTATTATTTTTTTATTTTCACTGATACGGCATATATTAATGTTTAAGCAAGTATTCCATTTCATAACGTTTCGATATTCTGAAATGATATTTTAATAGTGTAATATATAGCAGTATTTGCAATTGTGCAAGTATATTCTATATGTGTAATAGAAATCAAGATCCACGTCGGCCATATAAGATCGTAGTATTTTTTTTTTGGAACTCATTAAATACTTCCGTGGCTGAAAATTAATTTTTGAGATGAAGCTACATACTGACAGGGCTAGAATACATGAATGACCTGGGCACAACTGAAGCTGATGTTTGTTAAAATGTGCTATCCACTTATGGAGAAAGAGTAAGTAGGAGTGTATAAATTTTAAAGCCAAACAGAAGAGTTAGTCTAAACAGATCAGTTGAGAATGCTTCTTAGGAAGCAGTTAGGAAGGTAGTTAGTCCAAAATAAAAATAGGTAAAAAAACTTTTTAAGTTAAACGGTTTTATGTTAAACATACATTGCAATGTTTAAGATAAATGTACTAAAAACCAAAAAATAATAAAATAGATACAGTCGTGGGAATTATAAACATATGCATAGACTAGACTAAAATAAAACCGTGGGGCACGTCAATTGTCTACAATCGTTGATTAAAATGTTTGTTTTGTAATGTTACACTATAATTAGGCAGTTGTTCAACCGACAAAGATGGACGTGTGATAAGTAGGGCTAGAATGTGGAAACAAGCTAGCAAGCTCGATTATAAGCGAGTTTTAGGGTTTCATAGTGGCGAGTAGTACTTTTATCATATGTTTTGTCGATTAAAGACAAACTACGAGCAGTGAAACGATTCCTCGCCAGCCAGCAGTGTGAATGTCCAACGATAAACTAGTTGAAACATCTCTTTTATTTACATGGAGTGTATAACTATTGGAATTTCCATGAGCAAGAAAATAGTAAGTAATTTCCTCACCGTCTGCGGGCCAACTGCCTATTTTAACGACGAATTAAACGATTCTTCTATCGCACATTAAGTCGATAATTTGTAGACAATTGACGTGCCCCACGGTTTTATTTTAGTCTAGTCTATGCATATGTTTATAATTCCCACGACTGTATCTATTTTATTATTTTTTGGTTTTTAGTACATTTATCTTAAACATTGCAATGTATGTTTAACATAAAACCGTTTAACTTAAAAAGTTTTTTTACCTATTTTTATTTTCTAGTTTTTAGTTTTTATTTCGCATTCTGTTTAATTCATTTAGTGCTTCATTATTGCAAGGCCCATCTTAAATATTGAGGTTGTATAGTGCACTGTATTCTTCTTGTCAAGCCCTTTTATTTGATACCCATATTGGTGGGATTGATAAAAAATTGTTATCAGACAATTGGTAGCGGCGGCCAGCTTAGATTTCAATTTTGCATAGTAAATTGTATTCTACTTGTTGAGACCTTTCATTTGATACCCATGTTGATGGGATTGATAAAACCTAAGTTATCCGCCATTTTGTAGAGGCCGCCATCTTGGATTTTAATTTTATATAGTACATTGATTATACTGGTTGAGCACTTTCATTTGATATCCATATTGATGGGATCGATAAAACCTACGTTATCCGCCATTTTGTAGCGGCCGCCATCTTGTATTTCAATTTTTTATAGTATATTGTATTCTGCTTGTTGAGCCCTTTCATTTGATACCCATATTGATGGGATTGATAAAACCTACGTTATCCGCCATTTTGTAGCGGCCGCCATCTTGGATTTCAATTTTTTATAGTATATTGTATTCTGCTTGTTGAGCCCTTTCATTTGATACCCATATTGATGGGATTAATAAAACATAAATTATCCGCCATTTTGTAGCGGCGGCCATCTTGAATTTATAATGATAATGAATAAACATAATTGTATTGTCACCAAAATCCAAAGAGTATACAAAATTTCAGATTAATCGGTTGACAGGAAGAGGGTGAAATTTGAATTACTAAATTTGACCCAAGAATAAATAATAAATAAAAAATAAAACAAACGGGGTGAGCTAAATAAAACCGTTTAAAAACGTATGTAGTGGAATAAAAAAATGTGTGCCTGTACTAGTGTGAAACTTCCTTATGACCTTATTTTTCGAAAAATGATCTACTATATGCAACTTTACAGAAATTGGTTATCAAAGTTAAATTAGATAAAGTTTAAAAAAAGGCTTTTATTATCATAGACAAGAATACAAATAATACAATTATTTCATTTTACCTTATTACTACTAAGATTATTACAGCATTTTGATATTTATCACGTCACTATAGTGCTAGAAATAAATAAGGGTGAAATGGAAAAACGGTCAAGTCTAGTGGTGGGAGTAAGTCCGCTTAAACGACATGCTATCCCTACCCGCTGGAGAAAGTATTCTTCGAATCAACCGTCGTAGGGACAAGAAAAAGATGGCGCGTAACGGAAAAATGTGACACGTAAGCAAAAAATGTGACGCGTGATCAAAAAATGTGACGGTTATTTTTTTTACAACGCCGATAAAGAAGTTTCACTTCAAGAAAAATTCCAAAACGTGTAATGTATAAATATTTTTATAGCACAAAGTTATCCGAGTTATATTTACATGCAATAATGAGTCATAATCGTGTGGACATTAATTTATTAACATGATAACTTAGTGCTATAAAAATATTTATGTAATATATTACCCTTATTGGAAAAGTTTAATTTTTTATTCTACTGTATACGTTTTTTGGACGAACTACCTTCAATGACAGCTGTTTGTGAGCCAAGGACTTCCTAAGAAGCATTCTCAACTGATCTGATTAGACTAAAGTCTGAAAGAAAATTCAATTATTTTAAGTAACAAAACTATGTATAGGGTAAAACCGGGATAGATGCCTCACTTTTTGAAATAGCCACCTAATTTTAAAAATATGATTTTTATACGAATAATTTTTATTAATGTAGCTAGCTCAATCCTTTATGTTGAATTATGACTATTTTTTTTTCAATCTAGCCAATGCAGATTAAACAGAAATTAGCTTTTCGTGAACCCTTTCTTTTGAGGATAGATGCCTACCTATATGGATAGTTGCCCCACCATGAAAATAGTGAGTAGGATAGATGCCCTTTAAACCGTGTAAACGAAAAACCCAAACCAAATGTTAGGTTAGGTTAGGTTAGTTCTACTCCTTAAACATCGATTGTCTCTAAGAAACATGGGCCATAGCAATGAAAAATTTTTGTGTTTTTTTTTATATCTTTTAATTGTTATAATTAAAATATAATTTTTATATCACACAGATTACTATACCTAATTAAATTTTTAGAGCTTTTGTTTAACTAAAATATAAATTCTTAAGTTTCAACATATGTATCATATTTAATTAAATTTTACAAGCATTTATTCATCATCATCTTCCTGCCCTTATCCCACTTATGTAGGGTCGGCACAACATGTTCTCTCTATTATTCGTCACTTCAGTGTTTACTCCTTTCTTTCTCATATCCTCACTCACACAATCCATCCATCGCTTTTTCGGTCTGCCCATCGCTCTTCGTCCTTCGACATTCATCCCTAACATTCTTTTACCAACATAGCGTTCATCCCTCCTCATTACATGCCCATACCACGCTAACCTATTGCTCCTCATTTTCTCTGTCACGGGTGCTACTTTCAAACTTCCCCTTATATACTCATTTCTAATCCGATCTTTCCTCGTTACTCCACACATCCATCTTAGCATTCTCATCTCGGCTGCGTGCACTCTTCTTTCATCCGTCACTTTTGTTGCCCAACATTCTGATCCATACATTACGACAGGTCTTATGATCGTTTTATAGATTTTCCTCTTAAGTTTAAAGGGGCATTCGTGGATCACAAGCTATTCCAGAGATCTGTCGCCATTTCATCCATCCTGCATTTATTCTATTATTCACGTCACGGTCTATGTTGCCGTCATTTTGTATTAATGACCCAAGGTACCGGAAGTTGGAGCAGACTGGTAGGGATACACCATCCAAGGAAATATGGGAAAAACCGGACAAACCGCTGAAATTGCAGAATAAGTGCTCGGTTTTAGATCTACTTATTCTCAATCCCGCGCCCTCCAGTCTTTCCTGCCATTTTCCTAGTCTGCTCTGTACCTCAAGAGCATTATCTCCGACAAAAACAACGTCGTCAGCAAACAGCATACACCAGGGTGCTTCCTCCTGTATGTCTGATGTTAGAACATCCATTACTAGGAGGAATAAATACGGGCTTAAAGCCGACCCCTGGTGCAAACCTACAGCCACATTGAACTTGCCAGTTACTCCGGGCTTCGGACCGGACGTGGGTGCTAGCTCTATCATACATCGCCTGAACAAGTCGTACATACTTCTCTGGCACTCCTTTCCCTTTCATAGCCCACCACAGAACCTTACCTTACTTATCGTATCGTATGTCTTTTCCAGATCCACGAACACCATATGTAAGTCTTTTTGTGCGAGTCGATATTTTTCGCAGAGTTGGCGGAGTGCAAATATGGCGTCCATAGTTCCCCGGCCCGGCATAAATCCAAATTGGTTCTGTGTGACCTCACATTCTTCTCTTATTCGTCGCGCTATCACTTTCTCCCATATCTGCAAGCATTTATTCAACAAAAGTATAAATTCTTAATTGTTGGTCTAAAATATTCATATCAAGTCTCAACATGCACATTGAACAATCATACTTTCTCATCGAAAGCTGACTGTAGGTTTTCTATAGTCCAAGAACATACTCGAGCTCGCATTTCTTCCTTTATTTTATATTTTCGCGGCATAGTTCTGCTAGAATCAGTAAAACATCCAAACATAAATATACGTAAATACATAAAAAATATAACAGACACAAAAAAAAATTATCCATATAAACTTACTCTGTATATGGTGAATGAAGGGATAAATAGACTAAGGGCACCTATACCTCAAAAAATCAGGGCAACTGTCCTTTGTGATTGGGATAGATGCCCACGTATTTTTTAAATAAATTATAAACAAAATAGCATCTATTTACAACTATATGCAGACTTAATGACCCAGTATATAGACGTGATAAAAAATATAATGGAATTTATTACTATTTATAAAATTATACAACCTTAAATACTAACCTTTAAAACTTTGACGTGTTTGTAAATTTCGCCACGGAGAAAATTACACACACGATCCAAACGCGGCCTTGCCACACGAATATCTGTGGATATCTGAGGTACGGGGTGACTTCGACTCCTACTTATGCGATTAATTTTTATTTGTGAGTTCGGGATGTTAGGTTTTTAGAACATGAGGCATCTATCCCACTGCGGCATCTCTCCCGGTTTTACCATAATCGAAATGTTACACACAGTTTCCAGTCCCAGGATTGTTTATCGCGATGCATACTAACGTTTTACTAACGTTTTTAGTTACAGAGACTGGTAACTGTTAGTACTTTTGACCGATAAAAATTTTAGCTATATGATTTCATAAAGTGTTCTAAATTTAATAAAAAGTAGTTTCAAAAAATGTTTGACGACCAACACCACGTTTGGTATAACCAAATGCGTTTCCTGTGTAATTAAATGTCAAATAATTTCGAAGAACACTTACTGATAGTAAACATTAAACCTTGTTCACCCGCCATTTAATCCTGTTGCCATCGCCTCGTCTTCTAGCCGCTTTTATTAATCTCTTTTAGTAAACATAATTACGTATTCTTTTTAATAATTTTTTATACTACTGATAGGAGGAAATCAAGACGAGATAAATAAAATATTGATACAATTGATGATGATAAGCGTACTAAATGAAAAATAAAGTATCAAAATAATACTAGCAAACGTTTTCTAAGTGGATATAAAATACGCAAGACGTTATTACCTCTTATCTTAATATTATCTTCATCACGTTTATCTTTCGTGAACCTAGCACTTGAATAAACTTCATAAAAGGATAAAGCCATATAATAACGACTAAAAACACGTATATCCATTAATATCAATTTAAAGGAATCTATGCATACTGTTAGCACAATATAAAGTGAGTTAGTAACCTATTAAATGAATATTAAAATTGAAGACAATAGCTATAAAACTCAATTGAAACTTGTCGAGAAAAAAATAGCTGTACCAGTATTACATATTAAATACATAAATCTACCTGTGCTATTGGGTACCTTATTAAATTTTTCATTTTTTCTCATTTTCTCTTATAGCGAACTTGGAAAATGATCATGAAGAAAGTTATTTATAGTGCGCAACGACTCTAGTTGCAACGTGTTCGACCGCGACGAGAAACCGATGAAATAAGTTGAATTTATCTGCAACTAGCTCCACCGAGAGACTTTGGCAAATCCCTAACCAAATTTAAGAGGAAGTGTGAATTGCCAAACTTAAATTGAAACAAAATTAATTTCGGTTACGGCTCTTATTTAAATGATTAAATAATTTATTTGTACGATTACTGTTTCCGTGCGGGCAATCCGAGTGCTCTATACGGAAAGCTGGAGGCGCAATTCGGAGTAACACATTGCTCCGCAGAGCGCTTAGCACGGAATTCGATTCAACTAATGCAGCCTAATCCTGACCGGTGGCACACAAATCGCGGGTGTGCGTTGTAAAAGGCCTTGCGCAATTCGCAGTTGGTGATTGATGATAATCCCTATACATCTGCACGGCAGAAAACAATACACTTGCAACGTTCGCTCTGCAATAGGAATTTTCTCTGTACATCAATTGTCCTTATAGAAATTTTTATAGTCGTTTATATTGACATGTTATTTAGTAAGAATATATTGTTTTGAAATATGAATTTCTATATAAAGTAAAATAACTGGGTATATAACTATATATACCCAGTAAGGGTATAGTTTATTGTGTATTAGTATCATTTTATAGTATTTGAAGGTCAAATAAATCAATGAAAGTTTTAAATATAAAATAACTGTAATCATACTATAAATATTTATTTATATATAAATTAGTATTCAGAATTGAAAAAAAAAAACTTTGTAAGTGATTATTTATAAGTAATTCGCTATTACCAGTAACCCGAAAAAAAAAAACACTTTTTCAAAACAAACCTCCATCGATCCCGGTGTGTAGTGACGCCGGGTGGAAAGGGGAGCGGAAGGTGTGCCTTCGGAAACAGGATGGTATAAGATAAAGAGAACATTTCCTATAGCACGTCTTGGGAGATTTAGCAACATTCCGAGACGGCCTCGTTCATTTAATGTGCCGCCGGCTAAGTGTAATTCGCAGCTTTTTCTTTGCTTATTTTATTGGGTAAGGAATGAGTTTTTAAATACGATTTTATATTAAGTTTGCGTTCCGTATTTTGTGTCGAGTCAAATAGAGAGGTATCTTTAATTCTGAATTAAACCAATTTGCGAAGCTTTATTGCTACCAGCTGGTGTTGCGGTGCTGCTGCTTCTATAGCATAAAACTTGAAGCAGTCGTAAGATCTTAACGCGTTGCTATAAGAACTAAGTAAGACGCTTTTTAATTATAATGTACGTACCGCATGCAAGTGCGCTTATCGCATTATATTTATAAAATATAATGTAATAACATGCATTACTTTAATAAAACCCTTTATTTTTTATGTTTAGAAAATATAAAACAATAAAACACAATAAATTAACTACGATTAGTTTTTAATGCAATAACCATCAGAAAGTTTTAATAATAATTAACTATTTTTAACCAAATTTCAAAAGTAGAAGAGTTTCTCAATTCGGTTGTATTTTTTCTATATCAGAACCTTATAAATTTTGACTAGGTGAACCGATTTCGATAAAAAAATATATCGAAAGGTGGAGCGAGTCATGTTGTCCCATTTAATTGAGATCTAACAAGTACTTCACAAGTTATATCTGATAAGGCCTATTTATTATGTTTTCGTCACAGAAATAGTAATAAAACCAAATTACTATTTCTGTGATTTTCGTTGACCTAAGTTGTGCTATACCGTATAAATTATCACTGAGTGTCCCGATTTTAACGATTATGGTTTTAATCTAAATAATAATAAAATAATACTTGCTATATCGTTCTATTTAATTTTGATCAACACCTGATGACTAATTTTTTAATAATCTTTGATAACGCGTATTTACTTGACTATTTTTTCGTGTACCTACGTTGTATTACTTGTCAATGTAATTGAAGTCGATTTTTTTTTGCGAGCAAACACAATGATTTCGCTATTGAAAAATAAATGCAATTATATTACAACAAAACAATATTGCTAAAGTATAAACTCTAAAATTATTCATTACCCAACTAGAAAAAAGGTCAGGCTCAACCAGATCATGTATCTGGACCGGATCAGGATAGAATGAGGCATTTCAGATCCGGCAAGCTCTATCAGGGCCAGGTCTGGTCCAGACACGGATAGCCTGATGTAAAATATAATCAAGTATGGTAAGGCATACTGGATCAGGACCCGGCCCGGTCCAGATCAGGATAGCCTGATGTAAAATATAATCAAGTATTACAAAGGCATACTGGATCAGGACCCGGTCCGGTCCAGATCAGGGTAGCCTGAAAGAAATTACGCAAACTAAGCCTGAATCGCACTATTAATGTTTTTAAGCGCACTTAGTATATATACAGTTATCAGGACAGTCTAGCAGGGAGTCCATTGCTACACAGTGGAGCAGTCGTAAGTAATAGTAAATAGTTAATTATTAGAAGTTAATAAACAAAAATTAATCATATAATAATTAATTAATAACAAAAATAAATAAAAATAATTAATATTTAAAGTAAAAACATAAATAAATAATACATTGGAAAAAAATAAACGGAAATAATATAATAATTATGTTAAGTAACATATTTATAATATCAATTCGCTTTTTTTTTGTTAAAACAATTTTTTCAAGAATATACATTCGTGTTTTTTAAAAAGACCGGACCGAACCGGCTGATCAGGTTGAGATGAGATTTCCTGGTCTGGACCCGATCAGGAAATCTCATCTCATCCTGATCAGGTCCAGATCAATCATCTGCGTTACATGCCTTATCTAGTCCTGATCAGGCATGCCTGGTCCGGTCATTCTAAGGAAGACGAAAATATTTCTACTCGGGAATCTGGTCAAACGCGTTGTGTGCCAGGAACGGGTCGCTGATCCGCAGGCCGCAACGTGCTATCCCGCTACGAGCCGTAACGGCCACGCAAGTAAGTACCACCGCACGGTGTCCTACGCATTGCTCCTTCTCGCTAGCAGCCCCCCGTGGGAACTGGAGGCTAAGGTCCTCGCACCGGTCTTGTGGCGCATGACGGAGGCGCGCTTGAGGGAAGAACCGCCTCTTCCGCAAGAGGTTGTGTGATGGAGAAGAGTGGCTCGTAATGACCTCTTCCGGAAGTGGTTGGTGAGCGTGGAGGACCCGGAGGCGAGTCGAGAGCTGGTGGCTGCAATCAAGCCAGGCCTACGTGGCTGGGTCGAAAGACGACATGGTGCGGTGTCGTTCCACTTAGCGCAGACGCTGACCAAACACGTTTTAGTTCTCCTGACTATAAAAACCACGAAACACACACTGCGTCTTACAAGATGAGATCATCGACCAAAATAATAATTAATCCATACAACTGAATTTGTAATATATCTAATTTATTAACGATTTTACTTGACTTTTACTCTCGTTAGTTTTTTTTTTTTGGAACGAAGTACGGCAGGCTTGACTTTTGGCTGTGCGACCGAACTGAAAAAAATGTGATACTAAAAACGTAAGAAAAATATATAACGGAAGTGACGTAATATCAATCACACAACTGTATAATATGACGTTTGTAAAACTAGAATATTACTAGTAAACTTTTTTTTTAATTATTTATGTAATTTTATACTATCAACAAAAATAAATAAAGACATATGTTTTTTTATTTCACTTAATAGTTTGTATTATTATTATTATTTTGTTTGATTTGTTTTATTTTACGGTATTTGTTATTTTCTAAAATACTAAATTTCTTAAATACTTTTATGTACTTAATTATAAACCAATCAACAAAAATCAATCAAAAAAAAATCAAGAACTAGAAAATATATATAAAAATTCAACATTTTTTTTTTTTCAAATTGTGTTGCTTCTATACTATCCGAAGGAACTTCGTTCCTACCTGATGTCCCATGACACCACATTTTTTTTGTTTGAGAATGCTGTGTAACTAGAAAAAGAAGAAAAAGAAGTGTCAAACTGTCAAAATTTTCTTTTATATATTTTATACGTTTTAATTGAAAATTATTTTCTAAATTATTAGCTTACATTAGAAATGAACACAAAATTATCAAAATTTAAGCAATGCGCAGCATGCACAAACGACATCTCAGCAACAGAGGTAATTAAATGCGGTACATATGGCCTGCGATATCACATAGAATGTATCAACACGTCTTACAAAAAAATTAATGACCTACCAACAGAGTATAAGACTAAATGGTCTTGTCCCTCTTGCTGCTCTAAGAAACCAAAAGGTGATAATAGCAGCACACCAGCACGTGGAACTACCGTTATCAACGATAGTCCATCTTCTAATATCACGCATAGGCGACCACAGCCTTCAGTACAGCCAACATCACAGGTACATGAATATTTTACCCTTGAAAATTTAAAACAGCTAGTCAAGGAAGAAATGGACACACTTTTGATTAAAATAGAATGTAAATTTGACAAAATAATGGAAATTAAAACTAGTGAAATGTGTAAAGAAATGTGTGAGATTAAGAATGCATTAAATTTTATTAATAATCAATATGAGGACTTAAAAAATAAAATTCAAGAAAAGCTAACTGTGGTCAAAGCACTGGAGGAAGAAAATGTAAAATCGAAATCGACAGTAGTTGATCTCAATAGCCGCCTAACTCTAATGGAACAGCACGCAAGGATGAGTAATTTGGAAATTCAATGTATACCAGAGCATAAATCCGAAAACTTGCCAAATACTATTTTACAAATAGGCAATAATATATCGGACACTGATATTCACAGATGTACCAGGATTGCCAAAACAAATCCAGCAAATGGCCGCCCACGTTCCGTGATCGTAAAGTTTGCAAGCCCGCGTATTCGAGACACATTTTTGGCTGGAGTAATTAAATTCAATAAAAAAAATAAAGAGGATAAGTTAAACACAAGCCATGCTGGTATAGCTGGTGAGAAAAGACAAATCTATGTCATGGACCACTTGACGCCTGAACTAAAAAAAATACATGCTTTTGCTAGAATAACAGCAAAAAAACTAAATTACAAATATGTATGGATAAAGAATGGACGTGTATTTTTAAGGGAAACGGATGGCTCTGAATGTATTGTTGTAAAGAATATCGAACAGCTGGAACAACTTAAATCTTAGAACTGTAATTTCGAATAATTTAGTTTTGTATTTATTATATATAAAATTCTATAATTTGAAAATATATTACCAAAATGTTAGAGGGATCAAAAGCAAAACACACGAGGTAAAACTTAATATTTTATCTAATGACTTTGATATTATTATACTAACAGAAGCTTGGCTTAATGACGGAGTATTTGATGGTGAATTTATTGATAATCGCTATATAGTTTATCGTAGAGACAGAAAACAGAGTAATACTAAAAAGGTTAGTAATGGAGGGGGAATAATGATCGCAGTAAAAAGTAGTATTAGTTCTAGTCGTTTATCACAGTGGGATAGTACTTGCGAGGATCTATGGGTGACAGTTGATGCAGTAATACAAAATAAACTTAGTCATATAGCTATTTGTGCTGTGTATATACCACCACCAGTCAAAAGTGAAGCACTGAATACTTTTTTAATTAACACATCTAGAATAATTAACGCAAATGAACATGTGCTCATTATAGGTGATCTTAATTTATGTAGTATATCATGGTCTGTATTACCAGAAGTAAATTATATGTACCCAGAATATGGTAATTGTCTTGGTAATTCTCTTATTGATTTTATTGAAGAAAATAATTTGAAACAATTTAATAACATTTTCAATTCCAATGAAAGATTACTTGATTTAGTCCTGACTTGTAATACGCATGTCAATGTCATCAAATACCCAAACCCTATCAGCATAGTTGACAATCACCATCCACCCTTATTAGTTAGTCTTGAACAAAGCGACTTAGCTAATATAGAAGAAAAGACTACTGAAAGATTAAACTTCTATAAGGCAAACTATGGTAATATTATCAAAGATTTAAATAATACACCTTGGCTTAATTTATTTTCAAATTGTTTTAATGTCAATTCTATGCTCACAATATTTTATAATAAAGTGAGGGAAATCATTGAAAAACATGTTCCTAAGACTAAACGTAAAAACAGTAAATTCCCTATATGGTATAACTATAAACTAATTTCCATGTTGAAACAAAAAAATAAATACAGGTTAAAATTTAAAATATTCAAAAACAAACTTGATAAAATACATTTTGAATCTCTAAGAAGCGACAGTAACAAGTTAATGAAGGAATGTTATGATAGATATATTACATCAATTGAAGATACTTTGACGAAAAATCCCAAAAGTTTCTGGACTCATCTAAAAAATATGAAGCAGTCAACAAATACATATCCCGCAAAGATGAAACTTGGTGATAAAATTGCCACTGATGGCTCTAGCTTGTGCAATCTCTTTGCGGATTTCTTCGCATCAGTCTATGACTCGAGTGAATATTCATAAAATTACTCACATGTCTTGAATGTTATCTCAGGTAGCATTTGCAATATTAATATGACATTTATGAGAAAGCTGAAAGGACTTGATGTAAGAAAAGGATCAGGTCCGGACAATTTGCCTCCTTTATTCATTAAGGAATGCGCTGTTCCATTATCATTACCACTTCACTTAATATATAACAAATCTTTATGCACAGGTGTTTATCCTGAGGTATGGAAGTTAGCAAGAATAGTCCCTGTTTATAAGAATGGCGATCGTGAATCTATAACCAACTACAGGCCTATATCAATACTCTCGACACTATCGAAAGTCTTCGAATCTTTACTACATCCAATCTTGTCACGCCACGTTCACCATGCTCTCTCAGAATCTCAACACGGATTTATTGACTGTAGATCTACCATAACAAATCTAGCTAATTTCATGAACTTCGTTACAACATCTATAGATGCGTGTAGACAAGTCGATGCAGTTTACACAGATTTCTCAAAAGCATTTGACAGGGTAAACCACAAACTGCTGGTGGCAAAACTCTCAACTTTTGGCATAGGAGGGCCTCTTTTGTCTTGGATTTCTTCATATTTAGCCAACAGACGCTCATACGTAGTTATCAAAGGTCACAATTCTCTATTTTATCTCGCTGTGTCTGGTGTTCCTCAAGGATCAATTTTAGGACCATTACTATTTAATATTTTCATTAACGACATTACTAATTGCATCAAGAATTCCAAATGTTTAATTTATGCTGACGATTTAAAGCTTGCTAAAGAAATTACAAATAAGCATGACGTTAAGTCTTTACAAGAAGATATCAATAGAGTTTTCGAATGGTGTAAGTTAAATGGAATGGAGCTTAACCTTCCAAATGTTCATATATTACTTTCACACGTAAACGATTTTTTGTTAAGGGAAAATATTTTATTGGTACGCACCAATTACAGAAATTGGAGTATGTTCGCGATTTAGGTATCACTATTGATGGTAAGTTACGTTATAATGTACACATTGATAACATATGCAGGTCGGCACGCAAGATGTTGGGGTTTATTTTTAGAAATTCTAAACAATTTAAAAAACTTAAAACCAAAAAAATTTTATTCGCTACATTAGTAAGGAGTAAGCTAGAATATGGAACGCTCATTTGGAACCCTAACTACCAGACCCATAAAGATAGATTGGAAAGTATACAGAGACGGTTTACGCAATTTTATTCTATTGGACAGGACAAAAGAATGCCCTACTACTCACGGCTAAATAAGTTTCGGTTAAACTCACTCTCGAACCGGCGCAAGCTACTTGATATGGTATTCTTACACAAACTAGTGAATGGAACTGTGGATAATTCAGAACTCCTAAGCAAAATTTCAATTAACGTTCCCTCTCGCATACCACGATATCCCCTTTCACTATTTGCTTATAAAACCCAGAGAACAAACCTCGGTTATTATTCCCTAATCCCTAGACTGAGTAGGCTCTACAGAGAATTTACAGTTAAAAACAAGTCATTAGACATCTTTGCAGATAACTTAGCTGTATTTAAAAAGAAAATATTAAAGTCATTTGATTCCTCAAATCAAAAGTTATGTAGCACTAATATTAACTTATCTTAATTTATAATAGTAATAGTTATGTAGTTCTTTATTTTGTGTGTATTTTTTTTAATTTAAATCCTATATGTTTAAAATCTTTTGATGCTGATGACTCAATTGTCTAAAGTGCATGCTGTAACTACCTTTAAGAGGAATTATATGTATATACTTAATACCTTTGCATATATCTAATTGTAAATTTTTTAAACATGCAATTCTGTTGGTGGTTCTAATTAAATAAATAAATAAATAAATAACTAGATGGCTCACAAATCTTTAATAGTAAAAATACTTTTTTGACATTCATTAAGTGTGTATCACCTAATGGCGAAATAAATATTTTCATTTCATTTGAACAAAAATCAAAACCCAATGGACGAAATCACGAAGGTCATCTAGTTTATCATTAAAACACTTCAACCGACAGGATTAGTTTTCTGTGACCTTGTTTTGCAACGAAGTTAAAATACTAAACAAAATAATTCAAATCCGTACGTTTATTATATAAACTTTTAAATTAATTTATGTGATTTACGCACACAACACAACACACAATTGCGGTTCATTTGTGCCAAATCATCTCGTCTGTGATAATAGTCCTTAATACTCGACCTACTCGATACAAATCTCCCTTGAATCCCTTAAGACCGGAGCATATGAGGCTTATTAACAGTTCCGTTGGCTTAAACAACTGTATATCATCTGGGTTAGAACACTGCCTAAAGCTCTAATCATATTTAATAGGCTAATTGCCAGGATTAAGTTAAGTGCCAAATATTATTGTATATATTTAGCATTAGTGAATACCATATTTTATTTAATTCATGTATTTAAGTTTTAAAATAATATTTCTGCCAATAATATTATCTACTCACTGTACATTGTCGTAACCGTATATAAACAAGTTTTATTTTATTTATTTACTAAAATAAACGTAAAATAATTACGTCATGTATCTACATTCTGTTATACCTAATAGTTTCAAGTATTTATTTTAACTATACTTAACATTTAAAAAACAAAAACAAATCATAGCTATTATAATTTTCAGAGAAACCGTTTTTACTAGAGGGCCGCAAAATTTGGAAACATTGATATTCGGGCCAAAGGCACAGAATGATGGAAAATAATAAGATTTGATGGTACAAGTATTGAATTTTGGTGTGTCTTATTATAATAAAATTAACAGTTTTGAAAATTTGGAAATGTCTGGCGGGTCGTACATTATACACGTCTGGCGGTCGTACACTATTCGGGCCGCACGCGGCCCGCGGGCTACGGGTTGCTCACCCCTGGTCCAGAAGAAATGGCTAATTAGCCATAAGTCCGCTGATTGTACTATACAATCTACAACTATCTTAAAACCATTAATGAGTATCATATATTTGTAAAGTTAAATAAAGTCTAAATGAATATGTAAACAAATGAATAAAATTAATAAGATTACATATAATTGTGTTTGCTCGCAAACGGAAAAAAACCGACTTCAATTATATCAACAAGTAATAACAACGTAGGTAAACAAACATAACTCAAAATCAAAAAATCAAAATCAAAACCAGCTTTATTCAAATAGGCCCCAAGAGCACAGTCGAATCGTCATTTTACAAATTAAAACTAAAAATAAATTATTATTTTTGTAAATGTTAAGCTACCACTGATTTGGAATGTACATTCTGCAGAGAAAACTGTAAATATAAAAACTCAAACAGTTGTAATCAGACCTCAATTAAATTTAAATATGACCACATAATAAACATAAGCTTTTGATTAAATTAAAAATCATCAAAATCGGTACGCCCAATAAAAAGTTATGCGGTATAATACAACGTAGGTCGACGAAAAACTAGTCAAGTAAAAACGAATTATTAGATATAACTCGAAAAATAGTTGTTAAAACTCAAATAAATTTAAATGGGACGAAATAACACGTAACCTTTCGATTAAAAAAAAATCAATATCGGTCACCTAGTCAAAAGTTCGTAAGTAGTAGGTATCATACATAAAAAAACACAATCGAATTTAGAACCTCCTTCTTTTTGGAAATCAGTTACAAAGTACTACAAAAGAACTTAAAAGACTTGACCAAAATAACAATATTTCACTGAACGATACGAAGCAGACATGAATATCGATCCTCGCTTATTTATTTTAAGAACCATCAACAAAGTTACATGTTTAAAAAATTATTCATTGTATTATTAGGTTTTAAGTATCTATATAATTAATATGTGATTTATATACATATATATACTCTTTACATCTATATACTCTATACAAATAAATACAATTGGAGTGTCTATTTGTAATATTAAAATAAATGTTTTTTACTAAATGCATATGGATATATTGTACACGGTACACATACCAATACCTTACCCACACACTACAATAAATTTGACACACATACGCATATTCAAGTCTTTTTTTTATTATTTTAGAACTATAGTCTTTGACAACAGAACCTTAATAATGTTCAAACTTATAATTTAAATTATTTATGGTCGAATTTCGACCACTGGGCTACCGCTAGTACATATAATTCATCTTAAAGGCAAACTAACTAAAATAACGTAACACTGCATCACGCACGCTTTACTTCGGGAACAAGGTGTGAATGCCAAACCAGAGCGCAACGAAAAGTGTGATGGGGAAGGTGAAAGGAAGTTAAGCGGGAAATATAAGTTAGTGGAGATAGGAAGAGAGAGAGTTACGTTTCGTATATTAATGTAGGGGCAAGTTCTCTCTGTCTGGGAGCAAAAGAAGATTAACTTCGGTCATGTGGTCTAAAGCACACTCGTTTTATTTTTCTTTGTTTGTGAGCAAACACAATTATACCTTAAATGTGTTAAGAACTTTCGCACAAAATTATATTTACTCTTTTACATCCTTAGGAATACATGATGAATACATAATTATATTCTGATATTATAAATCTGAAGATTTTGTTTTTTTATTTGTTTAAAAGCTCTAATATCAGGAACTCGCACTAAGAAAGGTTTGAATTGAAACATTATTTTGTATTGGATAGTCCATTTACCGAGGAGGACTAAATAGGCTATATAATCTTATATATATAAAAATCTTGTGCCACTATGTATGTTGCCAATAAACTCTAAAACTACTCTGAACCGATTTCAATCAAATTTCACATGTACCCGTATTTTGGTCTAAATTACTGGATAGGATAGTTATCATCTCAATTATTTGCTTATATCGTGAATGTAAACGAATAAAATGTATCAATTAATTGTTTCTTAAGCAAGTGTTTATTTACTGTTTAGTTTTATGAAGTTCTCATAGATAGCGGTGTACGTTGATTCATCGATAAAATTCTTCAATATTGTTTGACATCTAGGTTGCAAATAAACCCAATAGATGGCGCTGTGTTCTGTTTCTTAGAATATAAATAATTCTATTAGGTACTGTATTTCACGTAATATTTAGTTATGTTCACGATATATAACCGTATTATTTTTATGGTTTGTAACTGATATTTTTATAATTATACTGTGTATTATGTTACAATATTATTACCATTAATAACAAAAACATTTTTGTACTATTTTTGTTAGAGAATTATTAAAGTCTTGGCGCCAAATTTTAATCAAAGTTTCAAGATCTGGGCATCAAATTCTATGGAGTCGCCATCTTTGATATATAAAAATTTCGTGTCACAATGTACGTAGGCGATAAACTCCGAAACTGCTGAACCAATTTTTATCAAATTTTGTAAGCACCTGTAATTTGGTCCAACTTGGAAGACAGGGTAGTTTTTATCTCAATTAGACTCGGTAGGTGGCGCTGCTATCGGTATTTAAGCTATTAAATTTGGTAGCTGTCTGTGTGTAGTTGGCAACGTCTGCCGGGTCCGCTAGTGTTTTTGTAGGTAAGGTTTTTCCTCAAATCAACGCGGGTACGACTGTGGTGTACAGCTAGTTTAAAACAAAATAGCTTATTTCAATTTACGATTCTTTCATGGCGCTCATCGTCACATAATTCGGATATCCTGAATTCGAAGTAGCGAATTCAAAAAGTCTTTTGAAATAAGAATTTTCTATCTTTAAAATACAATACTTTAGTATGAAAGTTTGTCGCTTTCTTCGCCTAAGAACAATAAAATTTTCCGTTTAAATTGCTTCAGTGTCGGTTCCGTAGCTGCCTAAAAGATCCGTGGCTCTTTTGAGCGTCTCACTCTATTGACGTGCAGACAGGTACGATGCTGGTTCAACTTTTTCAAAGGGAACTTAGCAGACAGTCGTGGAATACCCTCGCGCACAACTTTTTTAAATATTTTGTGTTTTGTTTTTAAAATCTACCTAATGACTGGAAATACGACAATGTATTATTAGGAACATTTTGTTTTGTGTAGATAATATATATTTTCATTGTATTTTATTTAAAATAGACAACACACAACAACACACACAAGTTTGTAAGTGCCTTAAATTTTAATAAGATTAAAATATAAACACTTAATTCTTAACGGTCCTTACTAGTAGTTTATTTAACACCAAAAAAAAAACTACAAATATATACATATACAGCCTACACACATAATTATTTCTTTCGCGCAGGGATCAAAGCCGTCACCATTAAAGCATCTTTAATTATTATAATAAAGATATAAATAGTTAAATACAGATATTATTGTCAGAAAACAATAAATTTTAATTGATATTTTATTTGATTATTATTATAGAAAAATTAAAACACACAGATCGTAATAACGACGCTAAGTGAACATTAAAGTTCGTCGATGTAAAGTTTTAAAAAACAGATCATATTTCGCTATAAACGTAGACGTGCAACTTACATTAAATATAGTTGTAAAATTTACATTGATTGTTGGGTCTAATATAGTGTAACTAAACTGACTATAAATATTTTTTCTAATTTATATTATTAAACCGTCACCGTTAGACAACGTCATAGCTTTACTAAGCAGTCACAGGACTGACGATCTGTAGTCTTAAGTAATAAATCGCATGTAGGATAAGCGTAATGAATGATCTTTGACTAAAGGTATGAAAAATTTAGAGCACCTGGATTTTTTCACTATTAAATTTAAAAAAAAATCACAAATCAAATGCCATCAATATCTTGCAGTTTATAAGACAAAGTTTTTACTTTTCAATAATTTATTGCTAAATAAAGATGGTTGTCTACGCTGTATTAAAATCCTCAAGGGACAAGGGATGTAAGAGGTTTCGTGCCATTAAAATATATTCTGCTAACCTATTTAATATTTCACGTAAAATTCATAGTCATCTTTATTTTAAAACCATTATGTTATTCAAATATATAAACAATTGAGAAAAACAACCAGGATTTTTAATGTTGGTATAAAAAAGCGATTATTTCCTATTAAATTATTATTCATGTGTACGTCAATAAAACATATATCAGAGATTAAAGAAAAACTGATACTTTATACCCAATGATAGTAATATACAAAAGATGCGGACTTATAGTTGAAGTCACCAGTATAAGAATAAGTAAGAATAAGGTATGAAAAAATTATTACTTTATATACAACGAACATATTATTGTGCCGTCAGCACATTACATCATATGTATTTGCAGCCCTCAGTTGGAATGAGACACTCGAATGAGATACTCGCACACTTAATAAATATATCGTTCAGTTGTCGTGTTTATTATTATCATTATATACCATCGAGCCGCTAAAGTGGTGACCCCGACGTGATCCTGGTCTGCTGGTGATGCTCCAGGATATCGGAAGGCACACGACGCTATTTATTAACAATTAAAGTACTTCAAGGTTCCAACTCGCAATAGTAAAGAATGAGTATCCCCGTCGGGCAGCAGAGCAAAATGACGGTTCTATCAACACCTCAGAACGACGCTGTCGAGCTAGCTTCCGTAACAGTATCTTCAAGGTTACCAGAATTTTGGTGTGACCAGCCGCGGCTATGGTTCGTGCAAAGTGATGCGGTTTTGGGACCACAAAAGCTCAGTGACGATGCAAAATTTAATTTAATCGTTACTAAGTTAAATAAAGACATTATTCAACAAGTTAGCGACATACTTTTGAATCCACCGGAGACAAAGAAATATGAAACCTTGAAGGCTCGTCTGTTGGCGGTGTACGAGGAATCGGAAACCAGTAAATTTCAAAAATTACTCAGTGGAATGGAATTGGGTGACCAAAGGCCTTCACAGCTTTTGCGTCGAATGAGAGACTTAGCACGTGGAAAAATACCGGATGAAACACTTCTTATTATGTGGCAAAGTCATTTACCTGCTTCTGTACGAGCTGTTTTAGCTGTAAGTGAAGTTAAAGACCTCGAAAAATTAGCTATAATGGCCGATAAGGTCATGGAAACCTCAAGACCTGTGAATATTTCCGAAATTCATACTACTGGTTCCAGCTCAAGTGACAACTCTTTTATATTGGCTGAACTTGCAAAATTAAGTTTACGTATTCGTGATATGGAGAGAAGTAGGTCAAGACCAAGAATTCGTTACAATAATCAGCATAGTCGGCGACGGTCTGTCTCGAGAGCTCGTAATACTATACGGCGTACGCCGGAAAACGCTGATTGGCTTTGTTATTATCATCACAGGTTTCAAAGCCGAGCAAAGAAATGTGTGGAGCCGTGTTCGTGGAAGAAACATAATAATTCGGAAAACTAAATATGGTACGATCGCCGGCGGAGATTTGTACCATTACACCTGCTCACCGCCTATGTATTACTGATAATAAAACTGGACTGAAATTTTTAGTGGACACAGGTGCAAACATTTCAGTTTTACCCTTTAAGAAAAAGTTTTTTAGTGATAAATCATGTGACAGTTATAAATTATACGCTGCTAATGGTAGTGAAATTAAAACCTATGGTACTAAGACTCTTGATTTAGACTTTAATTTGCGGCGGCCTTACCGCTGGACTTTTGTTATGGCCGATGTAAAACAACCGATTATCGGTGCAGATTTTTTAGGACATTATAAATTATTAGTTGATATTGGTAAAAAGAAATTAATAGACAAGGTGACAAATTTGTGTTTAATAGCGTCAGTGACTTTAAATAAGCAACAATCAATTAGAACTATCGACTATTCCAGTGAATACAGTGATTTATTAGCCGAATATCCTAACATAACTAAACCAATGTGTTTTAAGGAGGCTCCATGCCATTCCGTTGTTCACTATATAGAAACAACAGGATCGCCTGTGTACGCACGACCGAGACCTTTACCCTCAGATAAATACGTCAAAGTAAAGGCCGAATTTCAACGCATGCTGGATATGGGTATATGCAGACCCTCTAGAAGCTGCTGGGCCAGTCCACTTCATGTAGTTTTAAAGAAAAACGGCGAATTACGCCCGTGCGGCGATTATCGTCGTTTAAACAATATTACAAAGGCGGATAGATATCCTATACCTCGCATACAAGACTGTACATACTTGTTAGCGGGAAAATGTATATTCTCGCGTTTAGATCTTCAACGTGCTTACCATAACATAGGAATTTCAGAAAAAGACATTGAAAAGACGGCAATTACGACACCTTTTGGATTATACGAGTTTACTCGCATGACGTTTGGCTTAAAGAATGCAGCACAAACTTTTCAACGTTTTCTCAATAACGACGTTTTTAGAGACATGGATTTTTTATTTTCCTATATAGATGACGTCATAATTGCATCAGATTCGCAATATTTGCATAAACTTCACTTAAGAAAAGTTTTCGAACGTCTTGATCAGTTTGGTCTTACAATTAATTTGGCGAAATGCGAGTTCGGGAAAAAGGAATTAGACTTTCTCGGGTTCCACGTATCAGAAAAAGGCTTACGGCCGCTTGAAGATCGAGTTAAGACTATTTCGGAATATCCAAGGCCAGAGACCGTAGAGGAACTACGACGCTTTTTAGGGATGTTAAACTTTTATAGACGTCACCTTCCCAAGGCAGCAAACATTCAAGAAAAATTAAATGCTTTTCTTCACAACTCAAAAAAAAAAGATAAGTCGCCTATTACTTGGACCGATGACTCCATTAAAGCTTTTGAACAATGTAAGGAAAGCTTAAAAAGCGCAGTTACATTGTCTTTTCCATCTCAAAATGCACCTATGTCAATTATGACAGATTGTTCTGCCACCTGTGCCGGAGCGGTTCTACAACAAAAAGAAGGAGACTCATGGAAACCACTTGCATTTTTTTCAAGCAAGCTGAGTGAAGCGCAACAGCGCTACAGTGCTTTCGATAGGGAACTGTTGGCTATTTACATGGCTACAAAGCACTTTAGATATTTAATAGAAGGCAGACCCTTAACTGTATATACAGATCATAAACCACTAGTTTATGCATTTAAAAATAATTCTATTGGAAAAAATGATACACCTAGACGGTTAAGACATTTAGATTTTATTTTACAATTTTGTACAGCAATCGAATACGTCAGCGGGACCGAAAACGTTGTAGCTGACGCATTATCAAGGATTTATACTATCGATTTTCCTTCTCCGATAGATTACGAAAAACTCGCAGAAGCTCAGGAAAATGATAAAGAATTGAAATATTTAATTAATTCAAACAATTTGAAATTTAAGAAAATAATTTTGCCGAATAGTAATATACCTATTTACTGCGAAGTGTCTACAAATAAGGCACGTCCATATTTGCCGCTGGAGTTTCGTATTACAGCATACAAAGCCATACACGATGCCAGCCACCCAGGAGTTCGCGCCACAAGAAAATTGATCCGAGATCGCTATGTATGGGCCGCGATGAATAAAGATGTTGCCATGTGGGTTAAATCATGTTTAGATTGTCAGAGATCGAAAGTGCAACGTCATACGATATCGCCAATTGGAACATTCCAGAAGAGCCAACGTTTCGAACATATACACGTAGATATTGTTGGCCCACTAACTATTTGTAAAGGATATCGGTATTTAGTTACCATGGTGGACAGAGCAACCGGTTGGTTAGAAGCTTATCCAATTAAAGATATTACGGCTGATACGATATCATGGA
Organism: Melitaea cinxia; assembly: GCF_905220565.1. Classification (NCBI taxonomy): domain Eukaryota; kingdom Metazoa; phylum Arthropoda; class Insecta; order Lepidoptera; family Nymphalidae; genus Melitaea; species Melitaea cinxia. The sequence goes on along the minus strand of NC_059394.1, from coordinate 8,612,139 downwards.
TAGTTTATTCTGGCTGGATATCAAGATTTGGATGTCCATTGCGGATTACCACGGATCAAGGACGTCAATTCGAATCTAACTTGTTCACACTGTTGGCAAAGCGAATGGGTATAAAAAAATTGAGAACTACAAGTTATCACCCGCAATCAAATGGTGCTGTTGAGAGAGTTCATCGATCTTTGAAAACAGCCCTTATGTGTAGAGGCAATACGGAAGATTGGGTGAACGAATTACCGTCAGTTCTACTGGGCTTAAGGGCAAGTCTACGCGATGACACAAGTGTGAGCGCTGCGGAAATGGTTTATCGACAAGTCATACGCCTACCAGGAGATTTCTTTTCGCCTACAAAGCTAGAAATCACTGAAAATGAAACTTTTTTGCAAAATTTGCGACATAGGATAAAGCAAATTTCATCGGTTCCGAAACGAGAAAATAGGCAAGGTCGTATATTCGTACATCCTGAATTAAGCTCGTGTACGCATGTTTTCGTTAGATGCGATCAAGTCAGGAAGCCACTGTCACCACCATACTCCGGGCCATACAAAGTCATCGAACGTACAGACAAATATTTTAAAATATTGAAAGCAGATTCGCAGCAATGCATTAGTATCGACAGATTAAAGCCAGCATTTACAATTGACACCAAGGAATGCAAAAGCGCGCCATATGAGGATACGACTTATGTAAACAAAAAGCCGAACGAACCGAGGATTACAATATCTGGTCGTATTAGCAAGCCAGTCGTTCGCTTTACTCCATAATAAAATTATCTGTGTGAACATTTATAAAATTAATAAACGTATAGGTAATTGTAATAACGATGGGAAAACAACAAAGTAAAGATATCAAGGAGGAAATAATAATAGCGCAAAATGGTGCCGGCAACGAAGCATCTGCAACTACAAAACACACGGAAACGATATTCAGAATTGAGCTTTATTTAGTTTTCATAACTTTATTTATCCTGGGAATTATAGGATATTTAATTTGGAAAAATTGCAAAACTAACTATGGGAGATACATGCGCAGAGAGTTGCAAGATTTAGGAATTACACCTTATCGCATAAGTGACCAGAGCCCAAACAGCCCGGTTACTCAGCAAGTGATTGTGTGATGTGAGGTGAATAAAAATTTGGTGCCTAGTTACAGTGTAGTTATTAGTGCAAGTTATGTTACATTAGTTTATTGATACTATAATCGAATTATGAACTCTATACTTACGTAATATACCACATAATGTTAGTTAATAAAACAAAATACATATAAGCATAATTATATTTCTTTTCCAATTTCATGATGTAACATTGAATATTATTATTTTATGTTGTACTTATATTAAAACAACTTTATTTTGTAACATTTAGTTAGCGGCTAATCGAATTTCGATATGTGAGTAGTAATCAATACTTAAATTTTTTGCGTGGTTCAAATGAACATTAATGAAAACAATGTTTATTTTATTTTATTTTATTGTGTTTTTGTTCTGTATTCAGAGTTTATGTTGCAAAACTATTATGTAATCTTTTTTAGTATGTACAAAGATTTTATGTTCTGTGTGAAATAAGTTTCCTATTTTTTGTCACTAAGAAATTGTATTTACTTTATTTTTATTTTTCAAAGGGGGGTGTTATGTGCCGTCAGCACATTACATCATATGTATTTGCAGCCCTCAGTTGGAATGAGACACTCGAATGAGATACTCGCACACTTAATAAATATATCGTTCAGTTGTCGTGTTTATTATTATCATTATATACCATCGAGCCGCTAAATTATTTTATTTACTAAGCACTTTTACACGTTACTTTTATTAACAGTACAAATAATTGTCCAATTAGCTATTTATAATATAATATATAAATGCGAATTTTAACTCTACTTCCTAGTCACAAATATTTACTTATGACATAAGTTGAAATATACGAGTACATGTCAGTATAGAGTTTTTACAAAGCTATGTTCGAAAAGGTAGTTACCGTGCAAGTATAAGTGTAAAAACACTTTATAAATACCTGTTCTCCTATAAACACCCGTCATACACATATATAAACAATAAAGTTGAACTTAAGTTGTTACTTTTTTATGGATACTTATGACATTATAACGTTATCTACTCATGCGCTAAAGTACTGAATACTTGAGAGTGGATTCTTTCAGCCGTCTGAAATGGCCGGTAGTATTTACTGCAAAAGTTGCGGTTTTACGTTACTGCGAACAAAGCATTCGGTAATAACTCCGCGAAACTCCACGGGACAACAGAAACAACTGCCTCAACAAGAAATGGAAAAGTCCGTTGATGTCCAAAGTAGTACATAGTTTTTTTTTAAGACAAATTTTAGTGAAGGTTTTAACAGGAAGTTGTTATCTACTTATTAAAAAATAACAAAGAGTAATAGGGTAAAACCGGGATAGATGCCTCACTTTTTGAAAAATCCACCTAATTTTAAAAATATGATTTTTATACGAATAATTTTTATTAATGTAGCTAGCTCAATCCTTTATGTTGAATTATGACTATTTTTTTTCAACCCAGCCAATGCAGATTAAGCAGAAATTAGCTTTTCGTGAACCCTTTTTTTTGAGGATAGATGCCTACCTATATGGATAGTTGCCTCCCCATGAAAATAGTGAGTAGGATACATGCCCTTTAAACCGTGTAAACGAAAAACCCAAACAAAATGTTAGGTAGTTCTACTCCTAAAACATCGATTGTCTCCAAGAAACATGGGCCATAGCAATGAAAAATTTTTGTGTTTTTTTATAACTTTTAATTGTTATAATTAGAATATAATTTTTATATCACACAGAATATATATAAATTTAATTAAATTTTTTAAGCATTTATTCAACAAAAGTATAAATTCTTAATTGTTGGTCTAAAATATTCATATCAAGTGTCAACATGCACATTGCACAATCATACTTTCTCATCGAAAGCTGACTGTAGGTTTTCTATAGTCCAAGAACATACTCGAGCTCGCATTTCTTCCTTTCTTTTATATTTTCGTGGCATAGTTCTGCTAGAATCAGTAAAACATCCAAACATAAATATACCTAAATACATAAAAAATATAACAGACACAAAAAAAATTATACATATAAACTTACTCTGTATATGGTGAATGAAGGGATAGATAGTAACGGTCGCTACCAGGTGTATATGAAAACAGCCGGGACAGACAGCTTAACGTAATCTACGAGGCACAGTGGGGAGACCCTAAAGAATAGACTTACAAACTGGAAAGAAATATTTGTACAAATGCAAGCACCCCTTCCGGGCGGGAATCAAACTAGCAAACTCTCGATGTTTAGGAGCATACATGGCTGCATGAGCCACTGAGAGGTTGTAATAGAATATACAAACCCCAAAAAAAAAAAAAACGAATTTAGGAACATAAAATAAAAAATACTCGTACAAATATATAATGAATTTTTTATTTATGAAAAGTTAATTTCAGAGCCCTTTCTGTACCTTTCATCACTCTGCGTCAAGTCTAAGGGCACCTATACCTCAAAAAATCAGGGCAACTATCCTTTGTGATTAGGATAGATGCCCACGTATTTTTTAAATAAATTATAAACAAAATAGCATCTATTTACAACTATATGCAGACTCAATGACCCAGTATATAGACGTGATAAAAAATATAACGGAATTTATTACTATTTATAAAATTATACAACCTTAAATACTAACCTTTAAAACTTTGACGTGTTTTTAAATTTCGCCACGGAGAAAATTACACACACGATCCAAACGCGTCCCTGCCACACGAATATCGGTGGATATCCGAGGTACGGGGTGTTTTCGACTCCTACTTATGCGATTAATTTTTATTTGTGAGTTCGGACTGTTAGGTTTTTAGAACATGAGGCATCTATCCCACTGCGGCATCTCTCCCGGTTTTACCATAATTGAAAAAACTTTTGATAGCAATGAGAGTTTAATTTATTAAATATTTATTAAAAGAATAATAATAGCTATTAATCTTAATCTAAATCAGGAATTAATATTAGAGGAGTGCATGCTAATTTGCTGTATACTAACATACATATACAATTATAATAGAAAACGATTAGAGTCAAATAACGTCCTAGTTTTTCTAGGCAGTCTTAGGACTGACAACTTCCATCATAAAACTGATAAAACGCACATAGATAAGCAAAATTGCATTATAATTAAAAATGGCGTGGAATAAAAAATTACTCTGAATATTAAAAAAAATGTATTTATAATTGTAAGTATGTAATATATTAAATTTATTTAACTATTTTCTTTACGTTGTTATTTCATGCACTGTGTCCCCTGCTATATGACACTCTCTCTCATGACCATTGGTTGACTGGAAAAGATCTCTTCTAGGGGTAAGTCCACCTTTGCAATCAACTATACATGTAATCTCTGTATATCCTTTTTAGTGCAATAAAGTATATAATAATAAAACCTTAGACCACAAAAATCGCCTGTGTGACTTGTATGAATAATTGTCATAGGTCCAAATCAAACTTGCGACTGAAAGCATTACAGCTATATCTTGGCAACTACACAATTCTGCCATCAAACATAATTAAAATGTGTTAACCTTAATTAATTTAAAAGCCAAAATTATTTTATTTATAATGTGTAAATATTTGCATTACTTGTTGAAATGGTGTCATTATTTATGAACGTTTTATTTGTTCGTTGAAGTTTATTTAATATAATATATCATGTACTTTGATATTGTCAAATTGAAGTTAACACTTATAATAATAATAAAATTATAAATATTTACAATCCACAACTTATGAACCAAATATTTACATATAGTTATGTATATGAATTATACAAATCATGTCAAATAAACAAACATCATGTTTATATACTGCAATTGTTGTATATATATTATTACGAAAGTTACAATTTATGTAGTAATTACGGCACGAAACTACTATTATAGTAATACATTGTATTACTGGCACACCGTAACCGTATTTATTACAGTAAAGAGACAAGTTCAGTTACAATTGCAAAAGTTTTCAAAGCAAGGGTAAATATCATACTGGAGACATTGCTTAGGTTATAAAAGTATAAGAGTCTTGAAGTAGTTCGGTTAGAGCAGTTCCGTTTGACTTGCGAACAATCCACAAATGTGAACCATACTCAACAATATTGTATTATATGTCAAATTTTCTACGGTCGAAACACTCGAAGAACATAATATTGTGTGTTATTAGATAGCTGGTTAATTATTGCCTCAATATTTTGTTTGTATGATATCGTTGTTGGGTTCATCGCTTTTGGTTACGTTAACAGTCTAATAATTGCAGGACGTTTAAAGTTGGTATTTATTTATTTTTATTGTGTAGATATAAGAAAAAATATATTTTTATTATTATTTTTATTTATGATACTCCATTTTATTATTATATTTCAATATTTGTAAAGTAAATAATTTTTATTATAGGATTAATGGCCAAACAGCGATGACACCGCTTTCCGCTCCAGGATCGTGGATTAAATTCAGACCCTGAGTATGAGTGTAATGAGTATTTATTAACCATCTGCAGCTGAGGTGAGTTTGTTGTTAATATTTGACTGAATCGTGGTCTCGCAGGCATCAAATAAAATTTGCTTACTATGATAATTACTTAGTATTATTAGCAATATTATGCAAAGGCTAAAAGAAACCCTTTGTAGTGAAAATAAGAACAAAATCACGAAATCTGAATACTTATAAGACTCTGGTTCGATAATAATATTATAAACGAGTAGCTATGCGTTGATAAAATGACATTTGTTACTTTTTGAATTACTTGAATCATTTGCGCTTAGGCTGGATACAGTAGTCAAAACCCGAAATTATACTAAAGACTACCATGTCGTCGAATTGATATATTGTTTTGTTCTTTTTTTCTCTAGAGTTGTTCTTCTAAATTAATTATATTTTTTGTATTACTTACCAAAAAACAAAAAACAAAAATCAATTTGACAGTTTTACAATGGAAATGTTTATTTCAGTGGTTCATCACGATACAACAACTTGATACGATAGCTTATATTTCATAAACGGATACAAAACAGCGTTGCAAAAGCTACCGATTTATCGGTAGATCTACCGATTTTGGCCCTTGTCTACCGATATACCGATTTGGCAGTGCTATCTACCGAATTTTTGAAATTTCAAATAATGTAAAATAATTTTCTAAAAAACAAAGGTAAAATAATATTCTTAATACGTGTAACGTTGTGCTGGAACGTTACTCTAATAAATAAGATCTTGTAGTAAAGGTTAAGTTTTTTCACTTTATTTTTATCATGCTTCTACTTGTAGCGCCATCTATCGGCATTTTTCAACACTTCGTGACTATTTGTGTTTCATATCGGCGTTTTTTCTCTAACAGACTTGATAGATGCCGCTGATGTTTTTTGGTAATTATTGATCTTTCTTTAATAAAATCAATTTAATTGTAATTAGAAATTCTAAATTTAATATTCCTGTCTACTCCTTAAATTATAAAATAATTTAATATCTAAATTTAAACTTAATAATTTATAAAAATACAGACTATGCTTAACGCATAGACTTTTGCTTGTCAATATTCCCGAGCGCGGGAAGGAGCGCCTTGCTCGCGTGTCTTTGCTTTTTTCTTTGCACTTCGTTGCCGCCGAACCTCGAGACCTAACCTCGACCCTAACTCGGCTTAAATCCCGCTGGGGTAAGTTCTCATGATATCTATTATAATTACATATTGCTGGTGTTCTTAACTTAACGAGAAAATTGTAATTATTTATTATTTTGCTAATTGTGACACTGGTTTCTGAATTGTTCTTTTCCTGACTCGGAACTTTCTTCGTTCCAGGATTTATTATTAGATTTATATCTTTAATCATACTTTGCTACAAATCGAGTCACTGCCCTCGATTAATAACGGGCTGACTGATTACCGGCATTTACACCGGTGGAGATCTCCGCCGGTCATCGGACGAAGACGGAACTGAAGACCATCATCGCCGGGAATTAGTCAGGCCAGTGGCTTCCATTTTACTTTCTAAGGTGCGTTGTCGCGGCGTGGGCCAGCTAAGGAAATAAAGGCTGAAAATCAGGTGCCTAACGCGCCTGATTCCGAACCTACCCCGTTTTCTGACCGCGTGCTACTAAAATTTATAACTTTAAAATTAGTTTATTATTCTATTTCTACGACTTCTAAATCTACAAAGCGCGGCATACGGTAACACTAAAAGAAAACGGTAACACAAAATCAATGCACGGGGACTTCCCGAAATTCTTCCCACGACGTCGAATATGACCGTTCAAATCCGCGGTGTGTTAAAACAAATTGTACTAACACGTCATATAATAGAGTTTATTATTGTCTGGTGAGTATACAAGGGAAAATCCCTGAAGATAACTTTCGGGTTCGTTTCTTGAATTAGGTATAGGACTAGTGATGGATTATTTTTGGATTATATCGATGGATTAGGATTAGTATTCGGATTCATTATTGACATAGGAAGATTCAATTCGCATTTAACAAATTAAATGTAGTTGCGAAATTTTGTGAAGTGTTAAGCGAATTCATCGCTAATTTATACTTCTTTCACGGCAATGTGCTATTCTAATTTGCACCCACGGGAAGTCGGGAATACTAATAATCTGTTTCATTATTAGCAATTTAGCAGTTGCTGCGAAGAATGAAATTATGCAATTATTATCTTTGATTTGTTTGTAATTATGAAGCTTGTATGGACTACTTCTATAATTAATGTTTCTTAGTGATAAAACGTATACGCTTTTGAGTACTTTCTTTTTCTGTAATGTAAAATAATTATAATTATAAATGGAACAAAAATTTGCACGCCGTTTAAGGTAGATTATATGAGACATTCTATCTAATAACACCTTATGTATTAACTATATTCATGCAAATAAAGAATTTGATTTAATTGAACGGAACAAATTTAAATAAATGAACCCATTATTGACTGAAAATACTTTTGTTTTACTCCGAGTAAAAATCTACCGATTTCTACCGATTTTTCGGAGCCAAATATACCGATTTTTTATTTTACACTTTTGCAACACTGATACAAAATCCTTTAACACGGTTTTAGTATCATAACTATGGTTTATCCAAAATTTATTGCTGAGAAAATCTCTCGTCTGATAAAGTTTATGTGTGTGATTTGACACTACGTTGTATGTGCGGAGTGTTTATGGTAGCAAGCCTTATCTGCCCTCTGAAACTTTGCCTCTCTCGCTGCCCGTTACGACGGTACTGAGTTAGTCACGAATGGCGTTTATGGACGATTGTAAAGTGCGATATCATTATTCTCTCTATTATTACTTCAAAGCATTAGCAAAAAAATTAAGTGTAATATTTTAGGTTAAACCTCTAATATCCCAACCACTGCCCAGCATAGGCCTCTTCCTCCATGTAGGGTCCAAACTTATCTCATAGATTAATTCATTTTTATACGTTTTACTAGTTTGTGTAAAGTATCTCTCATTACATAGGTTAATACGCATCTGTATGACAAGACAGATGGTTATTAAAATCTTACAAAAGAATAAATAATTCAAATATATTTACTATTTGTTATTTTATAGGTTTTTTTTTTTCAAAGTCTGCGGAAAGTTAAGTCCAAATAAATTATAAAGCAGCATTTTTTTGTGAATTAAATTTAATGAAACGTATGTGATAAGAACTTGACTTATTTTTTAGAACAAATTTTGTACATGATATAATGTCATCACAAAACAATAAGCCTTGTAAAAAGCGTGAGCACTTTGCCCGCTTGCGCCTACTCGTGTAATTTTAAGGCCATACCTTCTCACGGGTCGATAGTGAATTTTAATTAATTATTAAAACCATTAATCATTAATCGTAAAGAATATTTATATGAAATGTTAATTTTACTAAATAATTATTCAATTATTCAGTTATAAAAGATATTATATGAGAACTACAAACAGCATACAAATTTTGTAAACCATAGTAATATATCGTTCGATAATTTGATCCAAATATTTTAACACAAAAAATAAACTGTAATTTTTTTATATAATGCTACATAAGGTAAAATCGATCTCAGTTCACATTACTTATTATAACTTTAACCTTCCAGCTATTAAATCAATTTGACACCTTGCATCGTCATTCAACCTATTGACGATTGATCCTGTCAAATTAACCAATGAATTATTTACGCATCAAATAGTTTCTGTTAATTAAGCGAATAATATACGGGTCTCAGATGTTCTGTACTGACCATTTATTACAGTAAAGCTAAGGATAACTACAATATTGCGACAGAGCAATAATGTACTGCAAATGACTTGTCATTAGATGTAAAGCCAGTCATAAGCTCATTATTAATTAGCCCATTTATTAATTGCGGCAACGAGTTGAATTAGTTGAAATATTTGTTTAATACAAAATTAATATAAAAGATTTTAAGATCTTAATTTTAGCCCTCAAGTGTAACAGCCACGCAGTTTCCCTCGCAATATAATAGTCATTGCCCGTCTTCTGCAAACTGTATTATAATACGATAGAGTCTTCTTCGATAAAGATGCCCATTAATTTAAAAAAGAATTAAAAATAATATAGGAGTAACAAACAATCTTTTATTTCAGAATATTTAAATAGAAGATGTAACATTAATTATAAATTTAATGTTAAAATAACTTAAAATACAAAAGTACTTTAATTAAAACTCAGATAAGTTGAAACAATTTATCTCGGTAAGAAGCACTTAATTTACGTTGTACATCATGTCTCGTAATCTGCCACAAAAAGAGTATGTTGAATGAAGTTCTTGTGAGAAATATAAGTTCATGTAACGATGTATTTGATGTTGAGTTATTATTTTGTATTTTCGTTTAATTTTAATTTAAAGTAAAATACATTTATCACTAAATTAGATTCAATATAAAACGAAATTTTCATTGCTTATAAAAACAAACTAATTTTATCGTGATTATATTAAAAAGTAGGTTAAAAAAGGTCTTTTTACCGGAAGCCTCAGCATCAGTATTCCGCGCAGTATTCGTCGGGAGGAAACAAATTCCCAAAATTGAATTTTAGGAAACGAGTTGAATACGACACGGAGTACACAAACTCGAAAAAAAGGAAAGAGATTTATATCATTTCCACAATAGACGATGACTTTACTCTCACCTTATATATCTGATATTTTATTTATTCTCAAAAAATATCTAATATTGGCTGTACGTTATATTTTGCATCCATTTTTCAGTTTACCCATAAAAATGCAATCCAAAATAAAAAGTCTATAGCTCCAATTAAAATTCTACATATCCACATAAAAGTTTAGAGTGAAGAATTGAAAGTTATGGTTAAAAAAAGTAATTTAATTAATTCCAAACAAGTCAAAGTACTTTTAACCGAAGCACATAAATAATGGCTTAAAATTTAAATTGTGTGGTGATTTAAACCAAGTTAAATAATAAAAAACAAACGCAAACAGAAAAAGTATTTTCAAAAACTAAGAGTATTCTCGTTACTTTAAATTTCTAAAAACATTCCATAAGCGATATAATTTTATCTAATTTCACGTTAGCTCAGTAGACTAGCAATTTTGTGACCTAAAAACGAAAGCTTAAAGATATACTGACGTCAATAAAGCTCAGCTAGACGCTTCATATCTTCCGAATGCAAAGATTTGCCTTCTCGGCGGTTTCTGGTTGGTAATATTGGCATCTGGAATCCAACTTCACCATTGCTAGTATTTTTTATGTTGTAAATATTTATCGTAAAAAGAAATATAATTCTTTTCATGTTTTGCATTATTATTTACTTACGAAAAAAAAAACTTAATTTTATATTACTAGTTAATAATTTTTCGTTTATGGTTTAAGCTTATCTAGCTTAGCGCTTGAAAAGTTATTGATTACATCTTTTCAGCATTCCGTCTATCTTATAGGATTTAAAAAATATGGACCTTAAAAAATGATGACGATCCTGATTCTTATCTGTGAGTATGGATTTTTGATTTTCTGCTCCTTTAAATCCTCCCCAAAATTAAGGTCCGATCCTATAAGACATGGATGAAAAAATCTATATCCTAGATTTTATCGTAGTCGGACATAATAAAAATGTTAAGATGAGTTATAACTTTTTTGAATATCATATCAAAAATTGACCGCTTTAGCGGGATTCGAAGCCGCGTCTCCGACTGACCGTGTCGGCGCTCTAGCCAATTAAGCTATGGAACGATATACCCGCTGGATCGAAATTTTTGATATGATGATTTCTATATTTGGTTTAAGCGAACCGTGGCACCGGCTATAGTGAGCTCTTTACAGAAACCCGTAACTATTCAAAGTTTCATATTACAATGAAAATCTTTGACAGGAGACGACACCATGCTATTACTAATATCTTGTTGAACGAAGAATAAGTTAGCAACGTGAAGTTAGCTAGCCAATAAAGTATAACTTCTTACATGCGTACATAATTACACATATTTTTTATTTGATGATTTTTGGAGAGTTTCTGTAATTGACATTAAAAATGAAACTGGGTATTTTAGTTAACCTCTATTTAAGCAGTGCACTACGCAAAAATTGTGTGATTTTTTTTTTTTGGTAGAGAAATGGTAATCATAAAATGGGATTTCAGTTTAATTCGTGGGTATTTCGAAATTAATTAAGGATGGTCATATTGGTTAAACATTTTATTAATATTACTAATTCCAAAACTATACTAATTAAGAGTGTTCTATACAATTTGTTCAGTAAAAGTGCAATTCAGGAGTTACGAAATGGCAACGGAGCTACTTTACGTATATTAATTAGGTCGAAATAACGTTATAAAGAGTTCATTTATTTATCTACATTATTGTTTTGTCTGTATTAAAATTACCAGGATAATCGAAAAGTCAATAATAATAATAAAAAAAAACAGTTATATATACATGAAAAAAGTGATTAGGCTGTATAAATGCAAAACACTTTTCCCCTTTCTATGCAACGTAAAAACAGACGTGTTCAATTTTTCAATTAGTATTACCATTCAAGTGGTGTTGTTAAAGCGCTGTGTGTTTGATATTCAACCGATGGTTATGCCGTGCACACATTTGAATATGTTTTTTCGAATGAAATTCTATATTTCTATTCAAATCCAATACATAACTTAAGTGTAACAACTTTTTAGGATTTTATCGCGGTTTATCAGATCCTCCCGTGACCATGGTTACTGTAAAGTATCTGAATAGCATGTAAAAAACCGCGATGAAAATCTGAATTTTATTTTTCATTTAATAAATGAAATGTGCATATATATGAGAAAACAATACATAACTTAAGTTTTATGGAAATAATAAAACAATATTATCTGCTATTAAAGTAAGCTAGATTTATAATAATAAAAATATAATAATAACATATATAATAATAAAAATGTTTATTTTGGTATAAAAATGTGTAAATTCAATTATAGTAAGAAGACCTCATCAATCGACGCGAACACACACAATTCTCATGTTATGTAAACACGTGGTAAAAGTAATCAAGAAATGCGGTTAATCTAACTTTATAATTTTAAATTACATCAAAGAATATGTTAAAAGTCACCAATTTTATAAAATATTTGTTATTTATATTTCAGAATCAATGGGCTATTTAAAATTGTATTTCAAAATTTATTTCAAAAACGTAATAACGTTACAATGAATAAGGAATGGAAAATAAATTAATTTCTCTTGTAGCGCTTCTAATTACTGTAATATTTATGGCTTCAATATTTTTTGGTTTTATGAAACGGTTCAAAAACTGGCTATTCGCTCTATGTATCTAAGGCCTAATTACTTTCACACTGACGTGAGTAATTAACAAAATTACTGCACGTAAGGCTTATGAACTTAAAAGTTATAAGAGCACTTTGTCATGTCAAGCTTTTAACAGGCTCTTTAATTTCTCTTTGTGAAGTAAATTAAGGCGCTAAATCGTCTTAATGAAGGTATATATAATTAGATAGCGACAAATGAAATTATATTTTATATGCGTTATAAATACTTATTACTCTTCCAAATAAAGCTTCGACATCGTTCATAAAATGCTAAATTATTCAATCATCATTCGTATCTACAGCGTTACAGGCTTACAAGATAATATTTGACTATCCTGTTGGCAGTTTGCAGTGACCCTGTTTTCTGCTCCGGGGGCTGTTAATGGGTATATATATTAATAAATCTTGATGAGAACATTAAACTACGCTGTCTTTATTAAAACGGCTCGCTGTCTAAAAACACTTCTTATACATATAATTATATAAAGTAAATATCTTCTATTGATTTAAAATTAGTTTAGTTATAAGCATCGAGAAATTGCAATGATAAGTAAAAAAAATATTTCAAGGTTGAGTAATGTTGCTAGACAACGTAAGTTCATAAAAATAGTGCTAAATTATTCATTAATTTTTAACCGCTCAGAAGTTTTATGTCTTCTATCATAAAATTAACCACATTGAATAATAAATCTCACGTTCTCTCAATGAAAAAACTCACAAATAGAAGAACCGATTTTTTTTTTAGTGAATACCCAATATACGTATACAGCTTACAAAATATTATAGCTGAAGATCTTGAAACGCCTGAACAAATCGTCATAAATTATAGTTACTTACAATCTTAATCAGGTCAGTTTTCGAAAAACCGGCTTCGTAATCAACTATTCGTTTAGGAGTTACGGTGCTTACAAATAGACACAAGAACACGTCAATGTAACTTTTATAAAATCGTCGTATTATCCTTTGTCGTTAAAATTTCTATAAAATTGAGACGAGCAGTTTGTATAATCATTACATCTCATTATCAGAAAAACAAATATTATAAGATTCTATACATATTAAATGGTATGAAAGTCAAAACTGTACATTGAATATTTTTTTAAGAGAATACTTGGGGTGTGATCTACAATCGACAATGAAGCCAAAAATATAGTTTTTAGAATTTTTGTCTGTTTGTCTGTATGTATGTCCGGGATAAACTCAAAAAGTACCGCATGGATTTACTTCAAATTTGGCACGAATATTATTAAGAAGTCGGGTCAACATATAGGCTACAAATTATCACGCTATCACTTACGGGGAACGAGCCTTTATTACTTCAACGCATTTTGTAACAACGTGTAATCAAACGACGCATATTTGAATGTTGTTGTTATTATGTTAATCCCACCAAAAACATTCTCATGTAAAATGTTGCCAAGACGAGATCATATGGCTCGCACTGTCAAAAAGTTATCAGATCTCACGTAGAGCCAAGCTTCTAACTCTACACGCCCTAACTCTACAAGCCCTAATTTCACAAACTCTACACCTTAGTCAAAATATGTGGCTTGGCCGTTTTGTTACTACCGGCCGCTGTTGTAGATTACAACTGCTGGTAAGGTGGACTACTGCTGCTGGCAATTCTGCCCCCTGCCTCTTCATTTTGGCCCCGTCGCGGGACAGCATGGATGGTAAGTTGGTAACGGCCAAGCCACATATTTTGACTAAGGTGTAGAGTTTGTGAAATTAGGGCTTGTAGAGTTAGGGCGTGTAGAGTTAGAAGCTTGGCTCTACGTGAGATCTGATAACTTTTTGACAGTGCGAGCCATATGATCTCGTCTTGGCAACATTTTACATGAGAATGTTTTTGGTGGGATTTCACTTCTTTTTGTAAGTTGCTTATGACAATATTATAGCTGCATTTTACCTCCGACACATTTTATACCATAAATATCATCCAATCTTCACAATATTCGGTTTAAGCACGCTGTTTTTGATTTTATGTTGAACTGATATGCAAACGGTGACTTCCGCCAAAACTTAAATACCAAAATTACAAAATGTAAATTTTCGACATAAACTAATAACCGATTTTTATTTTTTATGTATTTTATTATTATTATTAATAACAAGGAGTCCCTATATCAATTTTCAGACCTCTAGCATCAAAATTTGCGGAAGTCTCATACAAACTTCCATCTCCTAGTTTAAAGGGTTGGGGAGTAAAAGTTCCAAGTTTTAGAATTTTTTTGATGTTTGTGTACTAATACTAGCTTACATACCAAATTTCAGCTTTCTGGGACTTCAGGAAGTACTCTATGAATTTTGATGATCATCAGTGAGTGACGAAATCGGGGTTTTTTAGGTATCAATAAAATCTAAAGTATAAGAGCTATGCAATTGAAACTTTATATCGCTAGTGACTATTAACATAGTCGGAACTGCAAAATCGCATTTTTTTGTTTATTTCATTAAACGTTCCCAAATGACCAAGTCTATCATCAGCTGAAGAGAAAATTTTTATTTTATGCATAGTTTTTGAATTACTTAATTTAAAAATGTCGGATATTACCTGGCTAGCTCGCTAACAATGTCAGATGATAACTACTAACGTTGTTAGCGGTGCGCAGGAGCGGGTGAGTGCGCACGATCTCCCACTTCAGACTATGTTAGCGGGACTAACTGATGTTGCTATGACACTTGTTTTTTAGGACATTTTATTGTTAATCCTTTACTTTATAACACCGTTCACAATGTCTAGTAGATAAGCACGTTTAATCAAACTAGCTACTGGACGTGGTAAACAAAAACATAATAATAGAAGTAAAAATGCCGATGAAAACATTTTGAGCAAAGCAAAACCTAGTGAGAAACAGGTATTAATTTTTACTTATTATATTACTTTTACGATTTCTAACAATAAAGTTCATAGTTTAATACTTTTGCAAATTTAATAATAAATAATAGAAATTACACGAGACATTTACAGTAAGTAATTTAAAATTGTAGGATGTACCTCATCCAACTTTGTTAACCAGTTTTTGAAAGGAGTTAAATGTCGTTAGTACCATATCCGACGTTGTTAATCGGTTTTCAATATGAGTTAAATGTCATTAGTACCACATCTGACGTTGTTTATCTGCTTATCAAATGGATTCAATGTCAGTAGTACCATAATCGACGTTTTCAACGTTTTTTTTTTTAATTAATTAAATGTCGGATATATTACATGTCGGCGTAAATAAACAAAGTTGTTTACAAACGTAAGCAAGTGTTGCGATACGTCATTACCACTACTACCACTCCGTGAGTCAGGCGAGAGGTGGGGACGGATCGTTATAAACACGTGCACCGCGTAGCGGGGATTCATTCGGACCGAGGCACTCGCTCCGTCAACACCTCAAGTTAAAGTGATTGGTGTCACACCTGAGTCACAGAAGTATTATTTAGTCATGTCTGACGGCCGACCTAGTGAGGATAAGGATCCTAAGGATCATATCCCGCCTTCACCAATTCTGCAACAAGTTTCGGTTCCATCCGAAATACATTTGAAGTTCTTTGAGGTTATGCAGATAACTTAAAATGTCTTTAGTACCAAATATAACACCCAAACATATAAAAATAGTTAATTTTAACTTTTTTTTTTATTATTTCCTATTGAGTTTCTAATACCGAGAACTTTTCAAAATGAGTGAACTCAATTTTTTTTATATATAACTAGATCACCCAACAAGCGTAAGGCTCACTTGGTGGTAAGCGATTACCGTAGCTTAAAGACGTCTGCAACCTACTCACTAATAGGAACACAAAACTGCTTGAAAGCAGCGTTATTTAGCTTTGATCTTCTGTAAGGTCGAGGTACTACCCCAGTCGGACTGCTCCATATTTTGAGCAGGATATTTCTTGTTGTGCCTTACCTCAATAACTACTAAGTATGGTCATAAAATTTTATCATTTACATCCAGACCATAAACAGTTATAGTATGTAATGTTCTTAACTACAGTAACTGCAGGTAAGCGCATCATCTCACTACATAATGGAAAAAATTTGAGGAACGAATTTCAGTTTTTTTCAGTTTTTAACGTGGCAAATATTAGCACAAGAACTGAATTATAGATAAAGAGATGACGAGAAGTGTGTGTGATGATGTCAAATCGTTTTCATTGATTTTATCATATTGTGTCAGCAAAAATTCAAAGAAACTATATTTAGAAGGTGTGGATAGTGCTTCTCGAATGTATAGCATATACACGGAATGATTTGATTCTAAAAAAATATAGTGACAAAGCAAATAAATAAGAATATACTTAACCAAATTTTAATATTGGCTATCATAAGCCTAAAAAAAGATCTCTATGATACTTGTCACACATATACGAAAGTAAAGAATTACCTACAAAAGAAAAGTAATCAGTAGATAAAGATGAAGCTAAGTCGAATGAAGAAGTATTAGCAGCTACTTTTGATTTTGAAAAAGTTTTGATAACACCACATATATAATTATGTAAGCGTGTTTTACTACAAAATGAAATTGTCTACCTTAAACTTTACGTTCTATAATTTGTCTAACAAAATAGCTACATGTTTTATGTGCCACGAAGCTATTGCAAAACGTTGTGCAAATGAAGTTTCAGGTTAACTTTATCAATATATATATATATAACAAAACGCATATAGTCTAGGCAGAAATTTTGGTCCGACTATAGCCCGGGTCAGAACAGGAACGGAAGGAAGGTTTTTTCTCTATACTTGCTTGCAGTAAAAGAATTTGGAGTCACGATTACTCACTGTTTCATGGAGAAGGGTCATACTCAAAATGAAGGGGATAGTGTGCATTCAATCATCGAGCGCGTAGTGAACGCAAGATGCTATATTATATACCAGAGGAATGGTGCTGCCTCGTTCGCTGGGCCAAAGCTGAAGGTGAACCTTATGAAGTTAAAGTGATAACAACTCCAGAAATATTGGATTTTAAAGCCTTGCTTTGAATTATATTAATTACACTGGACACATATGAAATATGTAACAGTTATGACACAGTTTTGACAGAATTTAATATGAATATAATTTTTAGGACGCATTTAAGTGACTAATCCCCAAAAGATATCACAATTTTTATTAGAATTCTATAATGTATCGGAAGGAATCTTCTTGGGTGAAGAAGACTGATTTTCATTGATTGATCTAAAACATATTAATATAAGTCTTAGATTTAACCAAATCTTTGATTACTACCCAAGTGTCTTATTAAATCTAGATAATTATTATAGAAGATTTTGTGTTTTGTTTATTAGATTTTAGTTATGCCACCAATTGTTGATTGTCAATAAGAAGATTTATTTGATTTAGTTAATCTGAATATTACTTTTAAAAAAAACAAAAGCTGTAATTATTTGTTGAGTTATTTCATCATCTCAGCCGATCACAGTCCATTGCTGGACGTAGGCATCCATAAGTTCACGCCAAAAATGGCATGAACTCGTGTGTTTTGCCCATAGTCACCACGCTGGGCAGGCGGGTTGGTGATCGCAGGGCTGGCTTTGTCGCACCGAAGACGCTGCTGCCCATCTTCGGCCTGTGTATTTCAAAGCCAGCAGTTGGATGGTTATCCCGCCATCGGTCGGTTTTGTTAGTTCCAAGGTAGTAGTGGAACTGTGTTATCCCTTAGTCGCCTCTTACGACACCCCCGGGAAGAGGGCTAGGGTGAGAGGGTGGTTGAGTTATTTAAGTCAAAAGAAATATTTTGTATTTATTTTGACGATTTCCTTTATTCAACAAACTTTTCTTTGTTATTTCTAAATAAATATATTCACTTTTTTAAATTTTTGGTGTTTGTTTTTTAGTAATATTTACATACGACGTACATTTGTTATAAATACTAACAATGAACAATGACGTAAATGGAACTTCCGACAAGCAATCATCAATTTCGTACAAGCAACAATGTCGGTTGTGGTACTTCTGACAAATCAGTATTAGTCTTAACCCGTTAAAAATGTAACAAGTGACTTTTCTCATATTTACACATTAAATACCGGCTAGTAATAATATTATCCAAAATATAAATAGCCTGTACAGCATTACTCTAAAATTTCATGACCCTGCTTAAAATGAGTAAAAAGATTACACGCGATTTACACTTTGAATCGCTCTCCTGTAAAGTTGCTGTTTTTCACATCCGACGTTTTTAATAGTCATGGGCGATATGTTTAATAAGTCCGCTATTCACATCATATCCTGAGAATTTTGTTTATCTGGTATAATCCAAACCCAAGTTATGAGGGTTCAAAAAAACGACGAAGCGCTTCGAGAAAAGATAGGTAGTGCTTTTCGTTTTTTTTTTTTTTTTTTTTTTTTTTCGCTTGTCTTGGCGGGGGCACTACCGTGCCCCCAGATAACCATGCTATATAAGCTAGCTTCACACTATCAAATCACGCAAAATAAGTAACTAAGCCGATAAACATAATTAAATGAATATAAGTAGACAAGACAATTTTAAAGCAGCGCCGTCTATGAGATTTTTCTGTAGATATGAAATTTAAAGAAGAAATGGGTAAATGGATCTTATTTTAAAAGGTATAATCGTAGGTATTTTTGGTGCTGTATAGCGTTCACGTAGACGACGTTGCGGGCAGCAGCTAGTATTTATATATATTAACATTACACATATATACATATACCGCTGAACCCGCAAACTTTGTTTTGCTATATATGTTATTAACCAATCTTAACCGCCACCCCCTCCTATAACTTAGGGGTGTGAAAAATAGATGTTGGCTGATTCTCAGACCTACCCGATATACACACAAAATTTCATAAAAATCGGTTCAGCCGTTTTGGAGGTGTATGTTAACTAACATTGTGACACGAGTATTTTATATATAAGATATTATCATATATATTACTTTCCTTTCCTTTTCCTAGAAGTATCAAAAGATGATATAAAAATTATATAAAAGCCGACTATAAAAAAAATATATATTCTAAGTAGATCACATCTACAACAGACATGCTTATTCTAAAAGGCTTCTTTAGTAGTAGCTGTATCACAGACGGCTCGTTTTCCAGATTCAATTTTAAAAATTTGTTTCTCCTACCGAATTCATCCTGAATACAAATCGCGCTGAGTTATGAGTAGTGTTGTCCGCGTTATAAGACAAAACTTAAATATTCTTCGGAAACAATATTGAGACATTTGAAATCAAAGTTCTGTTTTGACTTAAAACAATTACCATAACCAATACTTTCAGTTGATATTACAATATTGTTAACATTTCAACAAATCGCGATATAAATTATGCATTGAATATACTAATAAATAAAGCTTTTTTAAAAATTACTATCTATTCGTATCCACTTATTTTTATTTTTATTTTTATAACCGTTAAAATGTGTCGCAAAAATCATGAATGTCTTTGAGATCGTTAAAGTTAGTAGGTATTCAAGTAAGGAAAATAATCCTTCCTGTTGAGGATACAGTTTTTTTTTGTCTTGAGGATAGCTAAAGGAAAAATAAATGTTTTTCTTAAGGAAATGTGATATGAGGACATCATCACTCATAAAAGTTTAAGTTTTTATGGAACGCATCTGCCAGTCGTGTGCAACGTGCAATATTCCACCACATGCACTTTTATGATAAAACATCTAGTATCTATAAAACTTCGTAATAGGATTTCTTTTATCAAATTGTTACTTGTATTAGTAATTATTTATATATATTGTTACGAACAATATTCAGTAAATCAAATTATGTAAGTTATATGTTGTGTTTATTAAATATTACAAAGATATTTAAACACTAAGCTCTTTTTAAAGTATCTATGCAATAAATGGAACTAAATATTCTCAATAACACATCATACTTTTGTTTTTAATTACATAGACATTTATTAAATTTTGGTAATTAAATATCATAAAAGTAAAAGTTTATTTCATTTCTTAATTCACAGGTTTAAAATCACATATATGTATGTATTAAATGTAGAACATAAATGAAACTTGCAACGGGGGAAACAGAAAAGTGTAGGATAGTTTTTTTTTTTGTTATATATAAAAAACTTATTATCATTTCATTTTTCATTTCTGGTTAAGTTTTACAAAATAAGATGTTAAATCTTAATAAAAAACGTAGGTATCGATGATTAATATCGGAATAGCGCAAAGGTAGCGCATACGATAATGTTGACCACCACATTATTAGAAACGAAAAGGCCCTAGACAACTGTGAAGGGATTTATAATTTTATATCTGAGGAGTATTGCGCGGTTCGACTTACTACTGGACTCTCACTATAGACGCTTGTTACTCTTAGTTATTTTAAATATATTAGCGTCACGTAAATAGCCTCACAATCCTTAGATTTTTTAAACGAAACACGAAAGTATTTTTTCAAGCGATTCCAAAAATCTTTTTGTAAAAAAATGAGTTCTCCTTAGATGAATTACTTGTTTAAGTCAAGTTTCTAACGAATTTATGTCAATATGAAAATATGCGATGTTATTGGAATTCCAGTTTTGACCTAAGTTGGATCAAATCTTAATAAAGAGCTTTTCTTAACCATAGCCTTGAATCAAAACTATAGACCTGAATGAATATATCCATACAAATAAATAAAGCTGTATACACGGTACATATACCAAAATAACATTATTTACGATTTTTGTCTGTCTGTCTGTCTGTTTGTTCCGGCTAATCTCTGAAACATCTGGACTGACTTTCACGGGACTTTCACTGGCAGATAGATAGTTGATCCAATAAGGAGTAACTTAGGCTACTTTTATTTTAGTTTTTATTTTTTATTTTTATAGCTATGAACTTAAAAATAACTATTTAGTAAAATTCCACGCGGTCGAAGTCGCAGGCACAATATATATATATTTGTGTGTGTGTGTGTGTGTGTGTGTTTGTGTGTGTGTGTGTGTGTGTGTGTATGTGTGCGGGTACGCTACATGCCATAGGATATCTACAACAAGTTTATTAAAGTACATAAAAGATTATGTTTTGCACGCTTATTTTACTGCATTCTCTAGTTGTGTAAAATCATTTGTTAGACTAGCCCGACCTCAACATAACGTACTGTCATTTTGAAACGTTCATAAATAGTTTAGAAACGAGTTAATATAAACTCATTTTTATATACTTAACAATATTTTATGTTACCTTTTTATTTTATGTTACCTTTTATGGGCCATTTTTTAATTAAAAACAATACCTTGTTTTCATAATATTATGTACTAGCTCTGCCCGCAACTTCGTCCGCGTGGAATTAAAAAAAAAGGCATTCAAATATGGTTCTGTTCGCAGAATTACAATATAAATAAATTTCAAAATAAAAGTAGCCTAAGTTACGCCTTATTACATCAGCTATCTGCCAGTGAACGTCCTGTCAAAATCGGTCCAGCCGTTTCAGAGATTAGTCGAAACAAACAGACAGACAGACAGACAAAAATTGTAAAAAATGCTATTTTGGTATATGTATCGTGTATACATTCATATGTACTTAGTAAAAAAAGGTTATTTTAATATAATAAACAGACACTCCAATTTTATTCATTCGTATAGATAATTTAAGTCTTTTTTTAAGCTTAAAAATGTAATTTATACTATTATGTAATATTCTACAAAATATTATTCATTTGATAAAAATTAGCTTATTTCAGAGATTATTAATAGAGATGAGCGGCTATTCTATTAAAGGTCTAAATTACCCTGCAATTAAATTGAAAATCTTTTTGGCGTCTTTGAATTTGAAATTACTGAGCAACAACAAACAAAGCTTAAGAAAGTCCGCTTCACCTTACCTTCGATACTATAATTTAAAAGTTTTAATTGTGTTGTGACGTTGACACGTTACAGTTATGACTACGAGTGATTCAATTGAATTGAAGTCGTTGTTTATTATATGATATAGTAGCTATGCCCGCGATTTCGTCCTCTTGGAATTAAAAAACAATTATTGTTCACTTCTCAGAGTTACAAAATAAATAAATTTCTAAAATAGAAGTAGTCGTCGTTACTCCTTATTACATCAGCTATTTGCCAGTGAAAGTCTTATCAAAATCGGTTCAGCCGCTTCAGAGATTAGCCAGAACAAACAGACAGATAGACAGACAGACTAACAAAAATTGTATAAAATGTTATTTTGGTATATGTACCGTTACACCTATATGTATTTAGTAAAAAGTAGTTATTTTAATATTACAAACAGACACTCCAATTTTATTTATTTGTATAGATTGTGTTTGAACTCGGTGGTATTAAAGTCCGTTTTAGAAGTTTATATGAAGTTGAATGACTATTATGTCTCTTTTAAAAATTGAAGTAGCCATGTCATAATTTTCTTGTACAACCCAACTAAATAGTGTATTATTTATAATAGTTAACAAATTTTATATGCAAGACTGAAGAGTACGTATTTTTTAAATTGATATTTTTGACATTTTATAATGTTTTAAATACAATGTACTGGTTGATATTTTGAGAGCGGCTAATTGTTAATATTATGCTTAGATAATATTTTAATTAATCGACATAAGTCTGATCTTTTGGTTTAGAAAATTACTCGTGACTGGGTGTGAATTAAATCTCATAGGAAATACCTATGTTCTAGAAATATCAAGTGTTCTACTGTTATATCTTCGCATATATACCTTTGTAAGGTTCTGTTCAACATTTAATAACAAAGTCTAATACGGAATATTAAATTTTCACTGGTAGTATCTGTCATGGTGGTTAATACTTCGAGAGCGAAAATATTTGTCACCAGTTCATTTAGAGCTATTTAATCAAAATATTAGACAGGGAGAATCTTAATATAATAATCATAAAGTACAAAACATAATAAAAACCCAAAAAAATGTCATAATGATTAGTCTTCCTTACGCGAAAACTTGGAAAGTTACAACAATTCAAACTTGGTCGGGCTTGCTACGAAATAAAAGCGTACATACAAAGTAGAATTGATATTTCTTTGTTTTCTTGAGATGAAAACTGATAAATTTATGATACTGAAATATATAAAATCTCACTCACTGACAATTTTTAACTCAGACAAAAGTTTAAGTCAAATTAAGTTAATCAATTATTTTAAGTTTTCACGTTTAGCTTATCTTCAAAAACTAAACATCACATCTATTAAATTAAGTATAATAATATAGTCCTGGTTTTATTAAGCTTTGTGTTTTCGTGATAGGTGAAGGCAAACTCTACTCCTGTATGCAGTGTGAAATAAAGTAGTGACTAGATAAATCGAGTACGGGGCTATGTGCGACAACAGATTCCCATTAAAGCTCCGATTAAAAAAATGAACTGAAAGTACTCTGAAATAATGCTTTTTGGATAAAGCTTCCGCGCAGGTATATCTCTGCCTATGAGTGAAGGAATTTCAAAATGTGTTATTTATTATTTATACTTTATTGTACACCACAAATATATTACAAACAAAGCATAAAGATAGTTACAGACAGTGAAGTACAATGGGCGGACTTATGGCTAATTAGCCATTTCTTCCAGACAACCCATATGTTATTTTTGTTTCAACCCATGTGTTATTTTTTTTATTTCAATTCTAAGCATTGCTCGACGCCGCGTTGTCGCAACGGTTACAGCCATGGATAGTACCTGTTGCGCTGGCAGTTGCGGGTTCGATCCCCTCACACCGTGCCTCGGAGAGCACGTTAAGCCGTCGGTCCCGGTTGTTATCATGTACACCTGATAGCGATCGTTACTCATAGTAGGGAATATATCTGCCAACCCGCATTCGAGCAGCGTAGTGGATTAAGCTCTGATCCTTCTCTTACATGGAGAAAGAGGCCTATGCCCAGTAGTGGGATATTACAGGCTGAAGCTAAGCATTGCTCATTTTTTTTCTTATGTGACATAAAATAGCGCTTATTTAAAAATGCGCTTAAAAATTATTCTTATTTATTAAGTTCTAATGCTAGTTTTCGATGCTTGGATAATTTTATGAAGAACCACCATCGTTAATGAATTTTACCCCAAAATTATAATAATGCCACTTTATTTTATGAAACCGACTTCCAAAAACGGAAGAGGTTCTCAGTTCGTTTGTATTTTTTTTAATGTATGTTACCTCAGAATTTTTACTCGGTGGACCAAATTCAACGATTTTTTTTTAATCGAAAGGCAGTGCGTGTCATGGCCCATTTAAGTTAAACTGAGATCAAATGAATGCGTATTTACTTGATTATTTTTTTCGACGACCTATTACTGTATAAATTTTCATTGGGTTTCGATTTGGATGATTCTTATTTCAGTCGAAAGCTGATAGTTGAGTTATAATCCCTTTTAAATTTGACCGTAATTTGATGACCGCTTTTTGTGTTATCTTTGATAACGCATATTTACTTGATTATTTCTCGCTTACATTACTTTTCAATAAAATTGAAGTCGTTTTTTTTTTTCGTTTGCGAGTAAACACATTATTATTTTAACACAATTATTAACCCTTTTTTATTTTTAGTCACCGGCAAAATATTTTATTATAAACCGATATAGGTGAATTTATTATATTGTAAAACGAGTTTTTAAATTAGTAAACTTGACTTTTGTTATCACAAGTCCTCTTACACCAGCACGCTTCTTACATTTTTTATGAATTTTTTTTTTTTTTTTTTGTAATACAGTACATATTAAGTTACTTAACGCATTAGTATTGATATAGTTTGTTAGTGATTTTTTTTATTAACTTTAATTAAGCAAAAGGACAAGAGTGCTTGGTTAGTACCCTGAACTAAAGTTAAATTGGATAAACTGGATAGAAACAGTTTTTGAAATATGACTGATTTCAATTCTGTACTATACTATAAGTTTGTAATTTACCTAATTTTGAAGTTTGGTTAGTTATGAATGGAATGTTAATTTTATCACTCAAAACTTATTTCATGAAAATTTTGTGATCTATTCTGTATCTAGACATTCATTTAGCTTTTATAAATTTTAATCTTATAGCTAAATATGTATTTTCATACAAAAACCCAAAAAAACTGGCACTTATTTATTAAACTAGTCCTCATATAAAAGTAGGTTTTCAGCGTTTTTCATAAACTTTTATTTATAAATATTATATTGGGCATATTTTATTTTTTGAAATTTACTTAACTTAAAAACGACTCTCCCAGTACTTTTGGAAGACACGAAAAATCTTATTAGTTTTGCTATATTGTTATTTCCCTCCATCACCTAATGAAACGCATAAATTACTTCCTCTATACAAATGAAATATACGCCGCTCGCCATATACGAAATCGGATATACGAAAAACCCACCGTTAAATACGAAAACAGTTTATCAGGAATTTTCATTTCAGTCAATAATACATTTCGCGTGTAGTGTGCGTACATAGCGCCAACGGAAATTGAATACGAACTACTATCGGGTATGGACGGCGCATGACAGGGTCGACGTGTACATTGTACATTGACTGACACACTATCAGGTCTATCAGTCGCCAGCACAAAGACATCCATCTAGCGTTGTAACAACATCCGTTGACATGTTTCAATTATACTCAAAGTTATCACTGCACAACATTCGTTTTGATTTCACAGTGATAGGGTCTGTCGCGTGCAACAGTGAATAGTCATTAACAGAACTTGTGTCACTGTTGCATCAATAACAATGCTTATACTGGTTTATCACCGACCAACATATTTTTGTATTTATGAGGCAATAAAGTTTCAAAGTTGATAAGGTAACGGTTTAGACATACAAGGGTAGGATTTACACAGATATAGGAAAGGTTTTCCTACTTTTCAAACTTACAAAAGAACTGATCTATTCGCTAATAGGCATCATGAAGAAGTTTCTTATATAAGCACGAAACTTTGTCGGAAGCCACGTATCAAACTAGGGAAAGATTCCTAAACTATCAACAACTTTCAATAATCCCACCAAGTTTATTGTAACGAACATTATTTTGGTAGTTAACCGAAGCCGTTCTCGCTGTCCACCATAAAGTCCAATAGCAAAGACGTCAAATACTAAATTTTGAGCATAAGTTTATTTATAGTTGTGTTACAAAACTTCTTAAAATATATCCACCTTCTAGTTTTTATAATAATTTAAATTTTAAAAGTAAATTAATCGTTTAATGAAATAAAGCAAAGCATTACATTGATTCCATTACTGTTATTATTATTTTTTAAAACTTCCCGATAAAAAAAAATTGAAGACAGAGAAATAAAAAACAATTTTTATGAAACTCGACAAAATGTAATTAAGCTATTATTTTTAGATTAACAAAATTTATATATAAAAATACAAAATAATGAAATTAATTTTGTCATGTATTTAAGTAATTGTCCCAAAACGTCAAACGAATTTCAAAGCCAATTCGGTTTTATATTCTGTGGTGTTTGATCAAAACTTTGAAGTCAGACGTTAAAGTAATTAATTAAGTCGGCGCCTCTTTGATGCTACAGTAGATTGGCTTCAAATTTGCTCAAGAATTACGAGTATGATTAGTAATAGCCGACGAAAAACAACACAACATTTTGAGCTCTTTTGTCTAAGTTTCCTTTCTAGAAATTATATTTATAATTTTAAAATAGTAATTTAATGATTTGTTTTTTTCTTAATTATTATTCTTCCGTAATACACAGTGGTTCCATTCGTTGCTTTAATTGATAAATGGGCTTTTTCGAAGCGGAATTAATTCATTAAAGTACAGTTACATGGCAGTTTATTTTATAATAATAATAATTGTAGTATTCCACTTTAGTATTCATTAAGACAATATGTAGTAAGAACCGCTCTGGTGTAATGGTGTGTGTGACATGTTATGGTTACATGTGTGACATGGTACGGGGTACATACGGTTTACGGGTTCGATTCCCGCTTAGAATAGACATTTATTTAATATATTTCTTTCCGGTTTGGATATACGTCTAACGCAACGATCGTGTTGTTGCAAGTTCAAACCCCAGCGTATTTGAATTATTGTCTTTAAATTTTTCTTTATAAATCTTATTATTAAATTTTATTGACCTACAATGGAGTTTGCTTGTTGCGTGAAATCTGCTTGTGAATATAACGATCCTCTTAAATGTACATTCTGTGAACGTAACTTTCACATTGCATGTGCGCTGCCATCAAAATCACCGAATTGGGGTCCTGACGATAACACGAGGCTGTCGTGGCAATGCCCTTCTTGTGTTGGCAGTTCTCCACGTAATAATGACGATGATACACCTTGCCGCTATGTAACTAAACGCCCTAAACAAAAGTTAGAAAAGAGTATCGCGAATGTTACAAACAAAATTGCAATAACTGAACCAAACTTAAGTATTGCACAGGTCACGATAGAACAAATTCGTGCCATAATAAAATCAGAACTTGAAGTAGCTTTTTCGTCATTCCAAAAAAACTTTGATGAGTTAAGGGCGGAAATATCTACACTGCGCGGTTCTATGCAGTTTCTTAGTGATAAATATGATCATGTCACCAAAAGGATAGAATCTGTTGAAGCGAAAATTAAACCTTTACAAGCTGTTAAGTCTGACTGCTTGGACCTACAAAGTGTCGTCACTTCGCTTCAGGTAGAAATAAATAAAAAGGAACAATGGGCACGTCGTTCAAATATCGAGATTGTTGGAGTCCCGGAAACAAAGAATGAAAACTTACTGAATGTTATTAGCAACATTTCGAAGGTCGTAGATATTAACACTTATGCCGAAGCGGATATTGATTTTGTCACCAGAGTTAGTCCTAAGAATAACGATTCGAAAAAACCTAGACCGATCGTTATTCGCTTTTTGTGTCGTTATAAAAAAGATGACTTTTTGGCGAGGTTGAGAGAAAAAAAGAACATAATATGCAGTGACATAGGTTTTGTGGGTAACAGCAATCGCATATACTTTAATGACCACCTAACTAGTTCCAATAAAATGCTTCTTCGCAAAACAAAGGAGCTAGCTCGAGATAAAAACTATAGATATGTATGGATTAAGAACTGTTCGATAATGGCACGTAAAAATGACACGAGTTCTGTACTGCATATTCAAACCGAAAAGGATTTAAAAAAGATGTAATAGGTATTGATAATGTATACATTTATGTTATTTTATATTACTGTATTTTTTGTTGTTCGATAAGTATTATTGATATATATTTTAATTTTTTATTCATTTATTTTGAGAGAGAGAGGAAGAATTTATTTAATTTTATTATTTATTTAACTTTATCTGTTGATTGTTCCTACACAGGGCTGGATTTGCACAAAAGATATTTTTTAGTCTTTTTACTCGATTTTCATATTTGTTCACTTAATAATTGGGAAGTACTATTTTACCTTAGGACCAATGGGATGTATTTTACTACTAAATTTTGTAATATATTACTATTTTTAATGAATAATTTACTGGTCAATATTTTAATAAAGAAAAATTGTAGTTTTTATGCATATACATTATTTTTCATTTTATTTTTTATTTCTTTATAGTTATTAATTGTTCTAATGGATTCCAAATTTTTTGTTTATTACCAAAATGTTCGTGGACTTCGTTCAAAAACCAGTTACTTTTTTTCCCATGTGCTTAATGTCGAATACGATGTTATTTGCCTGACTGAAACATGGTTGATGCCCAGTGTATTTGATTCCGAGCTCTTTGACTCCAGATATTCAGTGTACCGTTGTGATCGCGATTATGAATCTCGAAATGAAAAACTGGGAGGTGGTGTACTGATTGCTGTGCGAAAGGGATTGACTGTTAAGGATGTTGTTGTCCAACCGTCTACTAAAACTTGTTCATCGGATGTAATTTCCATTTGTATTGGCGTTAAATCTAATAATAAGCCTACAGACTTTCGAGTATATTGCTGCTACTTCCCCCAGTGCTTGTTACAACGCGATGACCAATTTAAGTTTTACGAACAGGTGTCTGAATCAATCATTTTGCACCCTAAAGATCTTTATCTTTTGGTCGGTGATTTTAATATTTCAACAGCTAATTGGTCTGTTGATGATACAGGCGCTACTAAACTATCTCATTTACAACAAGGTTCACATGTTCAGGTAAACTCGCTATCGACTTTTTTGCACATAAATAATCTTAACCAATTTAACATAGTTCCTAATTCTAATAATCGATATCTGGATTTGGTAATAAGTAATGCTAACAGTGTTTTAGTGAAACAGTGTGAGTTTCCACTAGTTAAAGAAGATTCACATCACCCGGCTCTGGATATTGATTTTACTTATTTAAGGTCTAACTATCTTACGGGTGTTCCGAGGGTTGTTAAGCTTTTTAACAAAGCTGACTACAGTATTATTAATAAAGAGTTGTCTGAGGTTAATTGCCTGGAATGTTTGAATTGCTTGGATATGGAAAGTGCTGTTGAAGTTTTTTATAATATTATCAATAAAGTTATTGATACGTTTGTTCCTACTAAGGTTGTACTTGAGCATAGAAAATATCCTATCTGGTATTCTTCTTCTCTCGTCAAGGTTATAAAGGAAAAGTTAAAGTTTCATAAAAAATGGAAAATTTACGGTAACTATAGGGACTATTGTACGTTTAGGATGCTGCGTAAGAGACAAAAAACGGTTGAAAACGATTGCTATAAGAAATACATAGATCATGCTGAGAATACCATTGCTAAAAATTCTAAATATTTTTGGACATTTGTAAAATCTAAACGCCAGAATACTGAATTGCCTGATATGTTTTATCTGGATAATTTTTTTACAAGTGATGGACAAGAGATTACTAATCTCTTTAACAGCTATTTTTATTCATCCTTTGAGTCAAATTCCGGTATTTCTTCGTCTAATAGTAACGACTACGATATTCATACTTGCAACAACAGTTTAAACCTGTTTTCTGTTGATATTTCTTTGTCGATGGTGGACAAATATTTAAAATCTTTAAGTCTAAATAAAGGCAGTGGCCCTGATGGGATACCTGCTATATTTTTGAAGAGCTGTTCTGACAGCTTAAGGTTTCCCATATATTGCCTTTTTTCTAAATCTTTGCGAACATCTGTAATGCCTTCTCAATGGAAAAGATCTTATGTCATACCAATCCTTAAAAGCGGAGATAAACATAACATAAAAAATTACCGCCCTATTTCAAAGTTAAGCTGCATTCCGAAGATGTTTGAAAAGATTATATACGACATTATACTACCTATAATAAGACCTACGATCATTACCCAGCAGCATGGATTTATTAATAGAAAATCAACGGAGACAAATCTTTTGGAATACGTTGATTTTATTTCATGTGCAATGGACAAAGGTTTTCAGGTTGACGCCGTGTACACAGATTTTTCTAAGGCTTTCGATAAAATATCTCATTCGATTCTTCTTGATAAATTGAAATACATCGGTGTGCACGGTGACCTTCTGCGTTGGATTGAGTCGTACCTTGCTAACCGTAGTCAAGCAGTTACTATAAAAGGATTTACTTCATCTTTTATTCCAGTGCCATCCGGGGTACCTCAAGGATCCCATCTCGGGCCTTTATTATTCAACATATATATAAATGACATTACTTCAGCTTTTAAGTGCTCCAATTTCTTATTATACGCGGATGACAGTAAAATTTTCAAAATTATTAAAGACAACAATGACTGTATAGACCTTCAGAATGACCTAGTTCGGTTTAGTAATTATTGTTCAGTGAACTCTTTGTTTATAAATTTGAAAAAATGCAATGTAATAACTTTTAGTAGGAAGCGTTTTTGTATAAATTATTGCTATAAACTGAATGGCGAAGTGATATCGAGGGTTGATGTGGTAAGAGATCTTGGAGTTATTATTGACTCCAAATTACTCTTTGATGAGCACGTCGATTATGTAGCTAGCAAAGCCTATCGTATGTTGGGATTTGTGCTCAGGATATCCAAGGAGTTCAAGCATGCTTCCACCCACACACTTTTGTATAATGCATTTGTTAGACCTATTCTAGAGTATGCTTCTACTGTTTGGAGTCCTCAGTACGGGTGTCATATTTATAAAATCGACCGTATACACAACAGGTACCTAAAGACTATAACAGCAATCTCTTCGGAAAATTTGA
The DNA here is from genome assembly GCF_905220565.1 of Melitaea cinxia. NCBI lineage: Eukaryota > Metazoa > Arthropoda > Insecta > Lepidoptera > Nymphalidae > Melitaea > Melitaea cinxia. The sequence goes on along the minus strand of NC_059394.1, from coordinate 8,580,321 downwards.
ACGTTCTGATAAAACCTATGTCGGCCGTTGACCGGCGTGTTCAGCGGGATCAAGTTCTGTTGTATAATATTGTGAACCAAGTAATTGACTCGTCATATTTGGTTTCAAAATTAAATTTTAAGTGTCCACGTTTAAATTCTAGACATAAAATTACATTTGACATCCCAGCTACAAGAACAAAATTTTATAAAAACGCGTTTATTAACAGAAGTTGTGCCCAGTACAATAATTTGTTTATAAATATTGACATTTTTCATCTCTCTCTCAATCAATTTAAATTGCATGTGATGAATGCTTTGATTTAATGTATCTTTGACAGATGTTATGATATTCGTGATGTTCTTCTTAATTTGATTTTATTTTTTGATTTTAATTTAATTATGATTTTAATTGTAGCTTGATACTTAATTATTTGATTTGTGATTTTTTAAACTGTTTTTTTTTTTAATTTATTTGTTCCATAATGCCCGTAATGATTTTTGAATTTCTTTATTGATTCCTTTTTTTTTTTCTCAATGATTGTTAATCAATTTATAGTAATGTTTTTAGTATTATTATTAAGTTTTTTGATATTGAACTATTGTTGTGAAGCATCTCTTCTGAACTTTGTCATATGTTCTTTTTTAATATCGGAAACTATTTTTGGTTAAGTGATACTATTGTGTTGTGTTTTCCTGTATATTTATGTAATACCGTTTGTTTCCAAAATAAAGTAAAAAATAAAAAAATAAAAAAAATAAAAAAATCTGTCCCTAAGTGTCTGTCCACCGTGATTCGGAGAGCACATTAAGCTGTCGGTCCTGGTTGTAATGATATACAACTGAATGCGATCGTTACTCGTGGTAGGGAATATATCCGCGCATCCGCAGTGGAGCAGCGTGGTGAATTAAGCTCCGCCCCTTCTCCTACATAGAGAAAGAGGCCTATGTCCAGCAGTGGTATACTACAGGCTGATCGTGATCATTAATTTATATGTAATTAAGCTAATCTCATAATCAATAATCATCTAATTAAGTTTAAAGTGCATCATTTTCTTTACGCCTTTTAATTGATATAATTTTATTATATTCTATCAAATATAAATACATATATTTATTGCTTAGCAATTATTTAAAAGTACGTAGATGCTTATAACAAATTAATAATACGTAATAGCTAAAGTTTTAGACACAGTTCCTTTTAAGCTGAAATTAGTAAAATACTAGTATACGAAATTAAGGCAAGTTCATAATGAATATTTATGGTTTTAATACCCTCCAGCTGGGTAGACCCGTATGGAGTTAGCCGAATAACCATCGCCACTGCATACTGAAATTGCCACAATAATTGCCATTTTTATTGCTAGAGTTCGCTTTCAAAGAAACGAAATGGATGTTATTATGAAACTTTAAATATTTCGACTTATCTGAATAATCAATCTAATAAAGGATTTGAACCTTATTTTATAAAAAAAATATTTCTGTAATGTTTTCCATGGAGTTAAATTTTAAAAATTACAGTTTTTAAATATTTTCAAAGAATGATCATTAATCAATCATTTGATAGAGATTATCGGTTTTGTTGAAATCATACTTATAACGTACTTATGTCAAATCTCTCAACTTCTTTTTGCTATACAAAAAATCATATATATTAATACGCTAAAATTAAAAAGTTTGCCTTCCTTTTAGAAAAAACCTCACAATTACTCTACATAAATTGTACATCATTTTATAGATAATTGCTTGTTTTTTTTTTTGTAAATTAATTAATTATTAAAATTATATATCATTATCATCATCATATCAGCTCACGGACGCCCACTGCTGAGCTGAAGCCTCTCCTAATGCTTTCCACGACGATCGGTCCTGCGCAGCATGCATCCAGCGGCTTCCCGCGACCCTGACCAGAGCATCAGTCCACCTTGTGGGGGGCCTGCCAACGCTGCGGCGCCCGGTACGTGGTCGCCACTCGAGAACCTTTTCGCCACATCGACCATCGGTCCTTCGAGCTATGTAACCCTACGAGAAATGTCGGTTACCCTGGTTTTCCTACGGATCTCCTCATTTCTTACTCTATCACACAGGGAAATACCGAGCATTGCCCTCGTTATCGCCCGCTAAGCGACTTTGAGCCTTCTTATGAGGCCCATATTTAGCGACCACGTTTCGGATCCATATGTCATCACTGGCAACACACACTGATTGAAGACTTTCGTCTTCAGACACTGCGGGATATTGAACGCAAAGATTTTCCGTAGTTTCCCGAACACTGCCCATTCGAGTTAGGTTCGGCGTGAGATCTCGTTCTCAAAGTTGGGCTTACCTAACTGAATTGACTGTCTTTGGTATATGTAATGGTCAACAACTTCGAGAACCTAATATTTACGTTTTTAGGTGAATATCCTATTTTATATTTGTCGCGACGTATTATATCATAATATTATATTTTGTCGATACTTTACCGCATATTCATTTATGGCTTACATCTGTAAGTCAGTTGCCAGATCAATGATAAAACCAGATTATGAGATAACAGGCTTACAGGCGCCACTGACGAATGCTAGTACATATATGAAACAGTGCAACAACTAGTGCTCAAGCTATGACATGCTAATGTCACAGGATTATTCATTTGTAACAAACGCACATCACGCATAAAAATCAATCAATGCTTAAATACTATGGATGAAATCCACAGTGAGGTCCCCACACTGCTATAGAGTATCGATTCGACCATCGCAATGACATTCGCAACACTCAGAAACACAGTCGTGGTTCCAGTATCATTAATCAACGAAAGACATAATCGGAGACATCGTAACGTCAATTAAAATGAACACGGCAGTACCACATGGCGTATACACTACTCTAGGCTAGAGTACACACAATGTATTACCCGAAGTTGTATGGAATAGCCTCCACCTCGTTGTCACACTACGAGGGACATTCTACGTATCACAACCGAGATCGCAACGCAGAGCATCGCGCCTTGCAATCGATTCATTTATACTAATTCAAGACGACATCAACACAAAGCTCATTAATCTGCGGTAACCGAAATCAACCAATCCAATATCGAATCACCAAGAAAACGCTACATTACTTTCAGAGCAGTGCTCGCTCTATCTGAAAAATTATCGAATATTGTTATGAGCAGCCGTTTGTAACTTTAAATTTTAAAACGAAAAAGTTTTAAGAACATTAATCTGTTTAGTAGTTTTTAATAAAGAAAATAAACTTATTGTATATGAACAATAATTGAATATTATAATTTTCATCAGAAAGAATTCAAGGACATCCCAGTCGAAATAAAAATAGAACGACTCATCAGGTTACTGGAATTAATAATCATTTTAATAAAAAACAGTAAATAAATGATTAATACTTAAAGATTAAAAGAGGGATAACAAGGTTCCACAACCACCTTGGAACTTAAGAAGCCGACCGATGGCGGGATAACCATCCAACTGCTGGCTTTGAAATACACAGGCCGAAGACGGGCAGCAGTGTCTTCGGTGCGACAAAGCCAGTACTGCGGTCACCAACCCGCCTGCCCAGCGTGGTGACTATGGGCAAAACACATGAGTTTACGTTATTTTTGGCGTAAACTTGCGGAGGCCTATGTCCAGCAGTGGACTGTATAGGCTGTAATGATGATGACTTAAAGATATTTTTATTGATTAACACTTTAAAAAACGGCGGTCGCGCAATGTAATATTTTATATAGCCGGTATTCAAGAATAATTTGAAACAAATATAAAATTATTCATTTTAACAAAATAACATTATGATTATAATTTTCATATAAAAATAAAAATTACTGTACATTGTAATTATTTTACAAAACAATAACTATGCTATGAGATTTATTTTATCTCTTAACAAATGGATGTATTGTGCACATCTGTGTGTACTGGCACAACCTGTAACTAATACGGGTATTTTTTATGTACCAAAACACTACAAAATAAAGAAAAACACATTTCATATTATTCCTAACATTGGTCAATATGTGCAGCAGTTGGTACACACTCAACATTGTTTGACCACTAGAGCAAACGCAACTACTATTAAGCCATTGAAAACAACGAACAATACCATTTAATAAAATGACTTTTATACAAAATGTTAACGCTCCGTTTTATTTTAAATTGTCTAAAATAGTCTGTGTCGATTGAACGAATGAATGAATAATCTCAATAAGTAAAAAAATATTTTTCATTTAATTAAATTAAAATCATGATTTTTTAACAACAAACGTATCAATATACACTTTTAACTGAATTGCAAATTTTAGCTAGCTAGATGAATAAATAAATATTATTAAAAACAAAGGCACAGAATACAAAATTTTATGGGCTACTAATAGATAAGACTTGTATAACAGATTTACGAGTAAGTTAACATCGTGAAGTTAAATAAAGCAGAATTATTTGTTTAAAAACAATAAAAACTTTAACTGCACCAATGCTTACATGGTATCGTTTATTATCAGGATGTATCCGCAATGTATCAACGTCTAATGTACACAAGCAGTATTTTCTTGGAGAGATACTGCAATACGTTTGTTTGTTCCGGACCGTATCCCCCTTTTTATAAGATGTCCTTACGAGTCAAGAGTTACGGGTCGATTCAGCCTGAAAAGTTCAAAACTCCTTGAAAGCTAATACAAGTACACTGAGTTTAAGATGAGAATCTTTAAAAAAAATCATGTTTACAACTCATTTTAATTTTATTGAGATTTATTTTTAATTGAAAAGCTTTATTTTCGCACCTTAAAATGCGTGCGTTTAATCCATTCTTGATTTGGTATGTGTACATTGACATGGAAGAAAAAAATGAGCATCTTGTTCATTAGGCGATATCAAAAAATTACAAGGGCTTTTGACAAATTTCTCAATGTATATAATTATTTTATACGTGATTTCTAGATAATTCATAATATCATATTAATCGACCGTTTCAGCGGGGATCGAACCTGCATCGATATGATATTCAAAATTGTTTAAAATTCCCTAATGTGTGGGTAGCACAAAAATAAATCGTGTGATTTCTAGATATTTTGAAAACACATTTGGACCCGATAGCCGTCAGCAATCAAATTTCGTAGCTGCTGTTTGGGGTAGGACAGCGTCTGCCGGGTCCGCTAGTGGGTACTTTTATCTTATATATAAAAGTCTCGTGTCACAATGTTAGAATAATCATCGGAAACGGCTGGACGGATTTTTTAAAATTTTGTGTGGATATCGGGTAGGTCTGAGAATCGGCCAATATCTATTTTTCATACCCCTTAGTTATAAGGGTCCCCCCCAGATTAATAATATATATGGCAAAACAACGTTTGCGGGGTCAACTAGTAGTATGATATAATTTTCATTTTACTGTCTTCATCATTGTGATGCATCTGTGAAAGCAGAATAATATCTTTTTTCTTTTTGGCACATGGCAAACTACCGAAACACCTTTAATAAATCTCCTATTTGCATTTGTGTTTCTCTCGTATTCCCGAAGTACGTGACTTATCTATTGATATAATTTATAAAAAGTCGTATCCAAAAAAATTACATAAGTACAGACGAGTGGTTTGCCAAACCATTTGCGATCTTAAAAAAAAACATAACTCACAGGAATCATACGTGCCAGCGTAACCACGTTTCAGGATCTTTTCCAGACGACTACCCGAGGAGTAGAAAATAGCGCGAGAGTATACTTCTCTCTATATTTAACTAGACATACCGACATCTGACAATATCTGTCAGATCACACATCGGTACATAAAGGTTAATCATTACCCAATCATCATCATATATATTAATACGCTAAGGTTAAGATGTTTGCCTCCCTTTTAGAAAAAACCTCACAATTACTTCACATATATTATATATCATTTTATAGATAATTGCTTGTTCTACCGGCATACAAAACTAAAAAAAAATAAACTATTTAAAAAGGAAGGTTAGGTATGCTTTAAAAAGAAGGAAGGCTATTTTTTTTCCTCAAATGAAAGCAAGTGAATCTGCGAGGCCCAGCTGGTTACTTTTAAACTTTTAATTAATGTATATGCTTTTATATTTAACCTTGCATTTGATAACAAAAATCATTCATAAATCAACAATCTAAAACAAAAGTGTATTTGTAAAAAAATATTGCTAGTTGCTATTTTAAAAATTGCTTTCAATGGAATAAATTTATTGTACAGTTCATGTATGTAATTTCCTAGTGCTGTTATGCACCCGCGATTCCTGTCATTGCACGGACGATTACCTTGCACCGTATGCGAATTGCAATGTAAACCTCCATTATATATAAACATTATAAATATATCGAGTTATTTATTTGTTATTTGTAACTAAAAAGGATAGGAAAAAAGGTGTATAATATGTTTCATGTTACTTTTAATCATGCGTTCCTGATAACCTTTGTTAACTACATTTAACAACATTCGAACGATCGTTGTTACAAAATTTGTATTTTCATTTAAGGACAACTTTATTATCAACGTGTAAGTGAGAAGCCGCGACGTCCCAATAAAAGACTAATTTGACGGTCTTCTGTCATTCTCTTGACGACAATGGTCTCCCTGATGAGCCGGTGATCTCAGTGACACGATAAATAGCCAGTAATACACTTAGGCGTGCGGACGAGGACGGTCTAATAGCTTGGGGCGTAACGTGATTTGCTAGTTCTCTATTACTTTAATGCTCCACAAGTATTCCGGTAACAAAGGAAGGATCTTAATATAATATTGAGGGAAAGGCGTCACGTACGTGAGTTTAACGGTGTGTTAAAAATTTGAATTTGAACAGATTTGGCAAAGTGCGGTCATACTTTGTATATTTGTAAAGGCTCTTAAGGCCCCGTTGATATTATAAAAGTAAACTAGCTTTTATGCAAGATTATCCCTTACTGTGCCATACACGTGAGTGACGTTTAATGTACCTAAGAGAGGCGTGTTTAATGGAGAGCTAAATGGCTTTTATCCTTATAGATAGTAATCTTATACGAGCGTAACTTCTTAAGATACATATTATTATGAATCAAGACGTAGTATGCCCGTCTTCAACTTAAGTGCACTTCACACGGTCGTCAGTCATCAGCATGCTCCGATGTCTGATATTGACACTAACATCCTACTATGCGTATATTATGTAATAAATTTCCGAATAATTATCATATAGAGTACGAGCTGCGTTAGACAAGATATGTTTATTCAAAACTAAATGTTTAAGTTCGTTATAACTTATCTGAGGGTTGCAACTATGGTCTTAACAATCGAAAAGATTAACCCGTACTGCAAAAATATAATAATTTTGATTACATATCTCTTTCAAGACTTACAAAAATTAACGAGAAAATATTTACAATACTTATCCTATAGTAAAAAAGTTACACTAAAAAACTTTTTTTTTTTTTCAAAATTAACAACGAGATTCTTTAGTAGCTAAAATAATAACATAAAGAGGCGTAGCAGTTCTCGTAGCGTCGGCTACCGCTGTTGAACACGTACAAGTATTTGGAGTAAAGAAAACTCAGTGTGCTGGAAGTAACAATTCGTGTCTAGGGACTAGATAAGACTCACCTTAATGGGAAATCTCCGGTACCTAAATTTTCTTCGTTCATAAAATCGTATTCATTGGTTTTTTTTTTTTAATATTTACGAAAACTTTTTTAACGTTATAAATTTTTACTTTTTAATCAAGCAATTGAAATATTGGATTTGAAACGAAATAAACATTAATTATTGAAATATTTTAATATCTCGTAATGCGGAAATCTACAAATTGTCTTTTTTAAAAACTTATTATTTTTATTTAAAAAATAAATGAAAGGGTTCTTGACTTAAAGGGTTTATATAAATAAAAATATGAGAACAAAGGACAAGTTAAAAATACATTTTCCATATGGTTATATTTACACTATAATGGAGTATTATTAGTAAGTACAGTAAATAAAGTAAAATATATGAGTACAGGAAAACAAATGATGTTGAAAATCGTCAACTTTTTCCGGCCATTACATATATATTGGTCGAGTCAATATATCTATACATATATTGGTTCAACTCAACGCTTCGAACAGTAACGTGATTTTCCAAATCGGACAGCTCTCGGCTTTGAGTGCTCTCAAACGCTGAGTTGGTAAAAGGCATCGCACTCTGACCCTTAGTAATATGATAGCCATACGTTAAATTCAAGAAATCATAACCATTGAAATATAATGGATAGAAAAATTGTTTATTTTCATGACCAACAAATGGTGACGTTATTTTTATAATCTTGATTCAAGCTATTAAATGGCATTTGAGTGGAATTACCAAATAAAATGTATATTTTTCATTTCTTTTTATTTTTTTTTATACAACTAGGTCGGCAAACGAGTGTACGACTCACCTAATGGTAAGCGATAACCGTAGTCTGCAACACCAGAAGTTTCGCAAATGTGTTGCCGACCCTGGCCCCAATCCCCAGGACATGGTTACATTACACACAACAGAAACAACGTTGCTTGGAAGCAGTATTATTTAGCTGTGACCTTCAGTAAGTCTTCGAGATACTACCCCAGTTGGGTTGCTACAAATTTTGAGCACGATATATCCTTCTATGCTTACCTCACCTACCTCAGCTTAGAATAGAATAGATTTATTTTAATTCATTATTGGCTGGGGGCTTGTCGTAATTTAGTTTTTCTTTTTTCAATTATATTTCGTTATTTTAAAAGTATATGTATGTGCTACTAGTTTCTGAACTTCGACCGAGATTGCATTTTCTAAGTACAAGAATAATTTCCAAGTTGAAAAATAGGCATGACATCATTATTGTCTCCTTAAATTCCTTATGGAGCTGCTTTATCATAATTTTGCAGACATACACCTACTTGTCTCAGAATTTCTTTCGAAAAATACAATTTTCCTTATATTATTTACTTATCCCCTTAAATTTAATGACTATTACAACAAAATAAGAACTTCAAAGGTTGCCACCCTTATCTGAAATTTTAACTGCCTCGTACTAACATTGTATTCACTAAGTCAATTTAGCTAAATAAGACCAAACTCAAAACTTCTGCTATTAGCTAGCAATGCTACAGATTTAAAACTTTGCAGTTTTGGAATATGACTTTTTAGCTCTTGTGTATTTTTTTAGGGTTGTTTTTTTATATATTTGACCTTTGTTGTCATTTTTTTTATTTTGATTAGAAGTTAATTACAATATTACGTTTAGTTAAAATAAAATAAAATCAGAAGTATGAGGATAGATTGATAATTTCGTACAAGCAAGGAAGCACCGATTGTTGACTTCATGAACTATTTAGGCTGTAACGCGCAAGGAAATGGGTTAATGAAGGGCAAAATGACGTCATCCATCTTAGTTGGATTCCTCTTAACTCCACGCGCCGTTCCTTGCCGGCCTTAATTCCCTTCATTATTGTTTTTTTCATTTCGCACGGAAAACAAGACCGCCATTGTGATTTACTTTTTCTTTGCTTCTATATTTGTTATTTAATATTATTAATTTACTTCATACAAACGTAAAACATTTCCTTAAGATTTGTGCTTTGGTTTCTCGCAATATACAATGCTTTTATATTACCATCAACCACCCACTACATAATTATATAATTTTAATGCTTGGCTTGTTATAGAATTTTTCTATTTTTAGTTGGTGTGATGTTGGTGACAAACTATCTGGCAATTCTTATTCCTATTATGCAAATACGACACGTTTCAAATTAATGACAAATTATTATATATATTTTTTTCGTACATATTAAATCCAGGATTTTTAAAAAGACCACCCGACTGCCAAAACAGTGCTACCTATTATTTGATAACGTATGCATGTTTTATACACATTATATGCTTCTTTTAATTTTTTTCACACTCTTAAGCTAAATTCTTTGATAGATTTTTATTTATTTTCTTATAAGATTCGTTATTATTTGAATTTTCACTACTTAATTTATTAAAAATATGTGAAATATCCCCTTTTTTAATAATTTTAGTAATAAAAATAACCATGTTAATTTAAGATCTTAATTGAATAAATTTTTAAAAATAAAATGGGACTATTTTTTCTCTCATCTCTATCTTGCCATCTCTTTCAATCCTAAGTAACTGAATAAAGTATTGTAATAGTATTAAAAGGTGGATCATTTATTAAAGTTTATTCTCTGTAAACCTGCACACGTGACGACGCGTCAGTGCAGTGGTCACTGTTTATGACAAATGTTTGTGAATGCTACGAGTGTATAAATGTTTGTCGTATTACAGACTATGTATTTTTGCTGTGTATATTTCTAGATTTCGACAAAAGATGCGAAATGTTAATTAATGGAAAGCCAGTGTTCATTATAAGTGAGTAATCTTTACGCCCATAATAAAACAATTTTATTATACGTCTTTTTTCTCACCACTGTTATATCTAATGCGTTAAAATAAAATTGAAGTAAGCGAATATAATAAGTACCAGAATAATGCCTCGTCAAATTACATTGAACCAATTATATCCTAATTATAAGATGAATTTTCTAGGGTACATAATTATTTCATAAATCTTATACCTCAATTTAAAAGACATTAATATGATTTAAATTTAACAAAAACAAACAATAAAATGACGAAATAAATACACCAACTATTTACATTCAACAGCATCCAGTTGGATATCATTAGTTTTTGATTCTAGTATAATTAACAAATAACATTTATATATATTTTTATAATTACAAATAATTTTAATGGAAGTTACACCTTGTTTTTAAAGTGTACAAAGCATTATTCGTACCAAACGTGTAATCACACCATAGAGTTTGTTTTACACATTTTCTTCATCCAAACTAACTCAAAGTAAAGTCCAAATAAGTTATAATATACAGCGATTGAGATTCGGCCAAAGATTCTCGACCAATATCAAATCATCAAGAATTCTCTAGAGTGCCATTATTTACTTTCAGCGCAGTGCTCGCAGTATGTAGTGATATTTTATTCAATAATAATATGAGCACTCGTCTGGCTTAAATTTTTCAGGTCTCTTTTTCATAATTACTTACATTTGATGTAAATAAAGGCAGTGGAATGATATTTGACGATTATCGGTTCAATATTCGGTAATATTCGGTAATATTTGGTATCGCAGCCAAGAAGTATGTCATAGTCAACAGAGTTGAAGGCACTACTGAAGTCCGACAAGAACATTGCAGTGAGCTTGTTATCCATAGCCCAACGAATATTCTCCGTGACATTCAGCAGCGCTCCAACAGTGCTGTGGGGCGGGAGCCAGACTGGTAAGGACATAAGAGAGAGTTGGAATTAAGGAAAGAATAAAGTTTATAATTTATACTCAAGTAAAAGTCAATCAATCAGTCAATCAGCCTAATGCAGTATACTGCTGGACATAAGCCTCCTCAAATTCGCGCCATACATCCTGCAATCCTCCACCAGTCTACGCCGGCAATCTTACGTAGATCGTCGGTCCAGCGGGCCGAAGGACGTCCCACGCTATGAGTACGTTTGCCAAAACGCAATAAAGGTGTATTTTATTATTATAAGATTTAGATGCGGTATATAAGAATATTAAACATATGTTAAACTTTCTCACAACAATGAAGATACAATTCGAAAATTGGCAATATGTTCTTGTACAAAATTTCAAAAAAAAATCGGTTGCTGACTTATACATTGCTTGTATATTTTCAAAATTTCAGCTGCTATACATAAATTCTGATTACTGTTATGTTTTTGCTGTGCTTCAACTTTGACAAAGTACTAATTTTACATCGTTTCTTGTTTAAGGGCGTCACGTTACACGGCGAATATTAAGTAGACACTTTACCTAGAGTGCATGTAATGCTGTATATTGCCTACACCGTGAAGTAATGATGAACCACCGAATATTGTTTTAAAGTAATATTTTGTAAGGAACCTCAATGGGTGTAACTACTAATTTTAAAATTATTTTATATGGAAGACATTAAATATTGTAACATAATTTAGGGAGGAGTTATTAATTTAATTTAAGTTAATTTCTATTTTTAACCAACTTCAAAGAAGGAGGACGTTACTCAATTCGACCATATATATATATATGTTTGGGGATTATTTCGTCGTTTATGATCCGATTTTGATAATTCTTTTTTTGTTGGAAGTGAGATACCCCAGGTGTAGTACCATGATAAGGAAACCAGGATCTGATGATGGAATTCCAGAGAAATCGAGGGAAACCCACGAAAATCGTAGGGACGATACGTGCGTTTGTTAACTTTGTTCGTCTAGTTACGTTGTATTACTTGTCGATGTAATTGAAGTCGTTTTTTTTTTTCATTTGCGAGCAAACACAATTATTATTACTAATATAAATCTTTTCAAATATGTCGTAAACTGAGTGAGTCGCTAAACTAAGGTAGAGCACAGCAATATATATCTTGCTCAAGATTTGGAACAGTCCGACTGAAGACCTACCTTTACGTTACACAAGATCACAGCTAAATAATACTGCTTTCAAGCAGTGTTGTGTTCCTGTGGTGAGTAAGGTGGCTAGAGGTCCTGGGCGGGATTAGGGGTAGGGTCGGCAACGCACTTGCGATGCTTGTGGTGTTGCAGGCGTCTGAAGGCTACGGTTATTGCTTACCATCAAGTGAGCCGTAAGCTTGTTTGCCGACCTAGTTGTGTAAAAAAAATTATCGTGCAGAGAATAGATAATTTATTTTCCCGATCGAGATTTCGGTTTGTTATTTGATATATAGCAACACGTGTTCACGATAGGAGCACCTGAAAAAGGCTCTTAAAATCTAATCGAGCGTTCTAGACGAGCGGGACTGCCGTCGCATACGATTTGCTATCTTTTCCTCAGCACGGACCACCGCCTCTACAACGTTTTCATATGCTTTTGTCTTATTTTGCCCTAAATTCTATTGAAAGCTTTCTTTTATGATCTATATATAGCAACATTAGGTTGTTTTCAAATTCTGATATACAACAATTTCTAATAACTTTTGGGAGTCATTTTTTATATATATATGAGATGTTCCTATTATGGGTTTGTCACGCCAAGTATTGTAAACCACGAGTGCATAAAGATCACTTAAGACTTAAATGACATCTGAACGTTTCGAATAAATTGATGTATTAAAAGAAGTTCAACTTCTTAAGAAGTTGTTTTACTTTTCTCTATTTATTTATTTTTATTTATTAAACTTTATTGCACACACAAAAAAGAAGATACATTTTAGAACGATTTAATACAAAAACAAATAATGTATGCAAAGGCGGCTACAGGCTCTATATTTACAAAAATTAAGCGGCGTAAAAAACCTGATAAGTTTTTAAGAATAAAATAGACGAAGTGACTTTGATTGACAGAAATTAGATATATATGTGATAAAAATTGAAAGATTATATAAAAACCATTTTAAGAAACGAACGAATAAATATTTTCATGGAAGCATTAGCAAAGATCTTTTAAGTACAGTTAATTTTGATCTGTTAAGTGTGTACGCGAAAAATATATTTATATCATATTTCATGTAAAGATTTTGAAATATTATGTGTTAAATAAAAAGGATTCTTGAAATATATTTATAATTTTATATTAAACTTAGTCTATAAGTAATATAATAAAAAAATATCACAGATATTGAAGTCGTAAATAATAAAATAAATTTAGTATCTTGCAATATACGAAAAGTTAATCCTAACAACGTCTGAAGGGTTAAGAAAATGCTAAAAAGTATTATAGTGAAAGTATTACTGACGATTCTCTCACGCTATGCGCTCAACGTCACTAAACCGATTTCAAGTCGCACCGTCCGCTTGGAATATTGTACAAAGAACTTCCATTAACTGATAAAAACGCACAAATATTTTTCCTTAACACCTTTCATTTTTAATACTTTGGTATTTATAACATTAGTTTACTTACAACTTCTATATTTAGTTATGACGTTTACATCAATCGTATATTGCTATAAATATTTAATCGAGTGTCTCTTTTATTAGACTCAATATTTAGAAAATCACATTTGTAAATGTAATCATATGCTATTCTTTTTTATAAAGTACTAGCTGACCCAGCGAACTTCGTATCGCCTAACAGTCGATTCTTTAATTTTATTAATTTTTTTTTTTTTAGAATTTTTCTCTCCGTAAGAACCATCCTCGTACTTCAAGGAATATTTTAAAAAAAGAATTAGCCAAATCGGTCCAACCGTTCTCGAGTTTTGCGCTTAGCAACACATTCAGCGACTCATTTTTATATTATAGATTTTTCTGAGCATGTATCGAATTGTCAATATTTTTATATCTATTCGAAGTTCAGACGAACAACGGATTTTCTGAGTGTGAACTCTTTCGATCTAGTTCGTTCACGAATTACAGAAGATAAGGAGTGCAAGCTATCGTTGGATTGGGTAGTGAGTCAAAATGTCTTGTTGAGTTAGAAGTAGAGACTGCATGAAATCTTATAACAATTACAACAAATTATTTTATAATTAAGATTGTAAGTTTTGTTCACTTTTTATACAAAACATTTTCATAACTATTATGTCCGAAAAGAAGTCGAACAATAAATAAAAATGGATGTTGCTAAGCGCATAACTCGAGAATGGCTCAACCAGTTCGGCAAATTTTTTTTTTGTATGTTCCTCAAGCCCCACGGAAGCCCGAGTAGAAATTTTTTCGTCTTTCTTATAAAGACCGGACCAGGCATGCCTGATCAGGACTAGATAAGGCATGTAACGCAGATGATTGGTCGGGACCTGATCAGAATGAGATGAGATTTCCTGATCGGGTCCAGATCAGGAAATCTCATCTCATCCTGATCAACCGGTTCAATCCGGTCCTTTTAAAAAACACAAATGTATATTCTTGAAAAATTTGTTTAACAAAAAAAAAAGTGAATTAATATTATAGGTATGTTACTTAACATAATTATTATGATATTTATTTCCGTTTATTTTTTCCGATGTATTATTTATTTACGTTTTTACTTTAAATATTAATTATTTTTATTTATTTTTATGTTATCAATTAATTATTATCGTTAATTAAGTGTTATTTATTAACTTTTAATAATTAACTACTAATTAACTATTTCCTATTACTTACAACTGCCACTGTGTAGAAATGGACTGCCTGCTAGACTGTCCTGATAACTGTATATATACTAAGTGTGCTTAAAAACATTAATAGCGCAATTCAGGCTCAGTTCGCGTTATTTTTTTTTCAGGCTATCCTGATCTCGACCGGACCAGGTCCTGATCCAGTATGCATTTCCATATTTGATTATATTTTACATCAGGCTATCCTGATCTGGACCGGACCGGGTCCTGATAGAGCTTGCCGGAGCCTGACCTTTTTTCTTGTCGGGAGGTTTTAATACAAAAAAAAAATAAAAAAAAATAGTTTTTACATTTATTTAATCTTTACTATTAACTATGAACAGAACGAAGTTTGTCCGGGCAGCTAGTAATAAATAAATAAATAAACGCTTTACACCCAACGGCCCCTAGTAGGATTATCTCCTGTGTCGGGGATTCGAAAACACACACAATACACAAGCACTAACACCCAGATCACGGCAAACATCTGTATGGGCAATACAAATGTTAGCCATGTGCAGGGATCGAACCCGCAACCGCGAGTGCAACAGCCACAACCAGTGCTGTGACCGTTGCTCCAACGTGTCGTCAAATTAATACTATAGGTCTGATCTTAAATTTTAAATGAATATGGTTATTTTATTTCTAAAATTATTTAAGTCTCGCGAACAAGACATTCGTAGATTGAGCTTGGCGAAATGAAAATAAAAAACATGGTAAAAATCCCATTTTTAAATAACTATAGGAATTATTTTGTTAAATGAAGCTACAGTCCTTTTTTGTATATCGCAGGGGAATTACGGTGATAACTAAGAGGACGCCTAGGTAGGCATTCCTAGACCGTATGTCATCTTCAGCACTTGGGGGTGCAATATCGACCAAACCCCTGTGGGAGCCTTCAGCCGCTTTAGTTGGATGACGCTCGGGAGTGACAAGTCCTTTCCGAGGATTTTCGTCAGATCGCCACGCAGCACCGCCCATCTCGGGCACATCTCGAGGGTGTGCTGGGCCGAATCCACCGCCGCGCCACACTCGTAACACCCAGTTGTCGGCTCCCTATCTACGTCTGACATAAGTATTCACCAAAATAGCCGTGTCCGGTGAGAGTCTGCGTCCGACGGAATGTGAATGTCTTGCGCTTACGGCGCATCCAACGCTCAAGGACCGGGCGCAAGGCAGCCATGACGCGTTTGCCATACGGCTGCTCCGCCAGGTTCTCCTTGTTTAAATGTATAATGTGTTTATGTTAATGTAAAAATATGTACATTGTTAGTATGCTTAAATAAATAAATAAAAGTTCTGTTCATCCAATCATGATGTCTCTTTCAAGGCCATTATGTTTTATTTTTCAAAAACTTTTTCCATTCATTTCAAAACATATTCCAGCAATATACACGTCAAACTCACTCTGAAATTGGTACTTGGATTCTTCTCAGTTCTTATTTCAAACATTTCTTTTACTCCCATATCTAATATTAATTCTGTTTCGAAAAAACAATCAATATCACTAATGCTACACAATTTATTATTTTCTTTAATGAATTAAACTTATTTTATTTACTTACAGAATATTTTTTACTCTCAACGTTATATTACAATTATGTTTGATAATAATTAATCAATAGTATCGTATTATTGGTACATTGAAAAGATTCAATGACGGCTAAGTATTATTATTGCTCAATTACTTTTAAATATTATTTACATAATATAATTTAATATTGATATTGGTTTAATATTTATAATAAATGTTTGTTAGGAACATTTCAATGTAATTTTAAATTAATAATAGTTTGAGAAGTTGAGATATTTGATAGATCTTAATGTATACCTATAAATTTACAAATTATATATACATAATATAATTTATCAATAAAAACATCCATTATTATAAATTTATAAATTTATAATAATGGATGTTTTTATTGATAAATTACCTGCCTTCGAAAAAGTTGTTTTGGGATTGCTGAGGGACTAATTACTTATAAATGATTTTTGTGTTTGTTTTTAATTTACTACATCTATTTTTAATTATAGTCATCTGTATTTCAATTTGTAGACATAATATTTTATAATACTAGTGTTACATCTCTTTTTGTGCATGTTGTGACAACTTGAAATGTTGCGCATTTAAGCTTAATTGTACCTATAGTTTTTATGTAACACTTTTAATGTAGCAACTACTGTTTTTCCAAATAAAAATATAAAAAATTAAGAACGCGTCCGCCATGGACTCCTAAAGTACTTAACTGATTTTAATCAAATTTACATACCGTGTGCAGTTTGATCCAACTTGAAATCATCATCATCATCATTTTAGCCTATTGCAGACCACTGCTGGACATAGGCCTCCACAAGTTCGCACCAAAAATGGCGTGAATTCATGTGTTTTGCCCATAGTCACCACACTGGGCAGGCGGGTTGGTGACCAACTTGAAATATAGGCTATATTTTGTTTCGATATAACTATTATATCCACAAAAAATAAGGTGGTACGAAGTTCGTCAGGCCGGCAAGCTAGAATATAAATTTGCATTGACTACATTTTGTTAAAAAGTTACTGCAGGTGAAATTAAAACATTATAAGCATGTAATATTATGACCAGTGTAGTTTTTGATTGATAATACAATATTTTTTCTTCTAATTCAGTAATATTCGTTACCCATTAAAAGTAATTACCGGGGCAGTGATTATGACGAATTCAAACGTTCCCCGTTCCATAAAAATTTAGAATTTGAACATAAATGTTCTGTATCTATTTTATGTCTGTACAGACATTGCCAAAATTACTAGCCAGGGATTTTTTTTTCGCGGGGAAATGCTTTTACACACCCTATCGACGAAGCCGGTGGGAGTGTGGGACTCCTGGCCAACCCAGACTACACACTAAAACCCAGCGGTAACCTCATCGCCATAGCGGGGCGCCACGGGGTCGCTTTCGTCCATAAAGCGCCCACGGGCACTGTGAGCGCTCTATCACACCGCGCGGTGAATGGGAGGAATAGTGGTCCCCTTCTCCCACTCTATTGCGAAGGGTGAAGAAGCTCATAACGGCGTCTCCTTCCCCCAACCAGGGATATACGTTAGTTTTTACATACTTAACATATTACATATATAATACATTCAGTAAACTCTAGGTTTAATATACGTATTTTCTATGTGATATTATAATATGTATTGTATAAAGAGTTTCTTATAGAAAGATAATCGTTACATACTGTTATATAGTTGCAACTTTAAATTGCGAGTTATAAAAGTAAAAGGATAAAGTCCGCAGAGTTCGTCTGTTATAGTTCACTAGACGCAATATTGAACTCCCAAGTACCGATTCACAATATCCACTTATTATATTCCTTTTTATTCTTGTCTTTAGATCTGAACATTTATTACTGTCTTATTGCTTGTGGAGTGCTCGGGGCCGGGGCAGTGTCAACAACGGGTTATTATGTTGAGACTGGCGAAAATTGAACAAGAAAAGACTGCGCAGTAGTGCCAACGAACAAGTGAAAAATACTTACGTAAGAATTATATAAATCAACGTTTTTTGTTTTTAGCTATTTGAACAGCTTTATACTGTAATATTTTTTTTAACAAAAATAGCGATAAAGTGCCACAGCTGGGCAAATGATTCTTTGCTTATAAACGAAAAAGACTAGGTTTATTTGATTTTAAGTGAAACGGGCCTTTCTTAACTTATTGAAAAGGAGGAGAGACTGGATTATAATAGCTTAGTGGATATTTATATTTCATCATCATTTCAGTCTATCATAGTCCACTGTTGGAAATAGGCCTCCACAAGCTCACGCCAAAAATGCCGTGTACCCATGTGTTTTACCCATAGTCACCACGCTGGGCAGGCGCGTAGGTAATCGCAGGGCTGGCTATGCCGCACCGAAGATGCTGCTACCCGTCTTCGGCTTGTGTATATTTACTTGAAAATAATAAGCGTAAGTGGCGCTTTAATTATATATTAATTTCACCAAATTCTTCATATTTTTTTTGAGAAACAATATAATTCATTAGCATAATAACCGCAAATTAGCATAATATCTGTTAAGAAAAAAAATATTTAAAAAATGCTAAAAAAAGCTTTCAATATTCATACCACTGCACTGTAAAGAAGAAAAAAAATATCACTTTATATTGTAAAACAATGAAAAAATTATAAACCATCGATGTTAAAATTTACAAATTATGTTGTATATTTTGTATAAAATGTTACATTAAAACATTTGAGCCGTGGTTAACTCTCAATAATTTATTATATTATGAAGTTTTGTCGCAGCCATGATACATTGAAACTGTAACAACATGACGAGTAAACAGCTATACACTAAAAATGGTACGACTTATTTGTTGGTTTTAAAAGTATTACGTCGAGAAACAAGTCCAATGCTATGGCATAATGCGTATAAAGGTACATTTGGAGGGGATTTATGAAGGAGGCCTTGGTTGGTTTATGATGACAAAGCCGCCGCGAGCAGCACCTCATTTCCTCACTGAAAGTTATAAAAACATATTGAAAATGAGATTCTCTCAGTGGAGGTCCCGGGGAATGTTATCTTATTTGTGATTTGCCTGTTTTTATGCATGTGCGCGTTAAATAATCGTATTTCAAAAAGAAAATTCTTCGAAACAAATGTTGAAGAAATACGTACACTTTGATATTTTTGCTCTGTTCTTTTACTTTGTAAATGTAATTTGATTTTTTTCAGTTTAACTGAAATTATTTATAACTAGATATAAATTAGCTAACAATAGAATATATACCCATAAAAACTTTAAAAGCGTATACCACAATAGTAATATTGTATATGCGTTTTTAACATAAAAGTGACTAACTTATTAAACCGAAAGTGCACGTATAAGTGTCAAAATGTTTTTAAAAATAGACTAAATAAATTTTACTATCGAATAAAGACCCATCTCAAAAGTTTCATTGTTTAAATGAACATACGGTAAAGAGTGTGTTTAATCTTTACTTTTTAAGGAATAGCGTTTTAAACCTTTACATGTTGATGCAAATCTTCAATTTGGTTACTTATTTTGATATTAATACGAACTAAATATATAATGTATGTGTTTTGTTGAGAGCGAAAAACGAACGTTCAAAATAGTAGATTTATAAACCAATAGTATCAAAATTTATAAATAACAAAACACATACACCATCAATTACCCACATTTATAAGGAGAGAGTTATTTTTATTGTATATGTACGTAAAAAACGTTTTAATTAAACATAAAATTTATATAACAATGAGTAAAACATTGAATTCGAGTCTAATGATCGGTAAAACTTAGCTGACATTTATTACTGCTCACTTGTCTAGTTTATGTGAGGGACAATAAGTAGGCGTTTAAAAAGCGGGAAAACAAAGGTCCCGCTACGAGCGTTACTCGTGTGAAAGCTCACAAGTTGCTGTTATCTGTTGAGGGCTAGTGTACAGGGAAAGATTGTCTTGTCAAGAGGGTCTGAGCTCAGTGCGACGCGCCCCGCGAATCTGGGCGGACGCTCTACACCGTAGCGCTGTTCGTAGCCAGGCTGTAGCACTTGTAGCCGATACGAAAAGTTTGACTTGTCACTTGAACGATAGTAAATAAACTTTGAAATGCTACTTAACTGGAACGATGTAAAACTGCTGTATTGAATAAGTATTAGGTAATAAGCATACTTTTAGTGTTCATGAAATGGATTGCAGATATGTGTTTGTTTAAGTGAAAAATTCGTAAGTAATACTTAAATACTACAATAAAGTATATAAAAAAAGACCTTTGGAATAAATATAATTCTATGAGACTGTATTTACTAAAATTATCATAATAATTTTGTGTAGTTGTTTTTTTTATAATTACAGAAGAGTATACATATTGAATATTGTCTGTATGTGTGTGTTGAAAAATATAAAAATACAGATTTATTATAAAGATAAAAAAACAGTGTGTGTAAGCTCCGACGCACGACTGGTGTTTATATATTAAGAAAGATTAACGTAATAATTATATGAAAATAATTAAAACGTCCCCAAATGCATCAAATTATAAATTATTTAAAAAAAAACTCTAAAACTAAAACGTGAATGAACGCTTGCTATTTTATATCGGTACACTAAACGCTGGTATAGTGTTCCTGTATCTTATATAAACAGCTAAAAAACCAGTTAAACGTAATTCTAAGTGTAAATAAGTGTCAGCATTAATTATGTTTCATTATAATTGTGACCTCATATCGTTTCTTAAAAAGTAAATTCTAAAATTAAAGCTATTCATAAATATTTTATTTTTAAGATTAAAAATTTAATACAAATAAAAAACATAATCTATAAAAAGTATATATAATACAAATAAATTACCTCTGCTTGGTAACTTAACTCAATTCACTTACTTTATAAATAATATATCAACAAACGTCTTAATACAATTTTTTACAAAAAAATATACAGCCAGTTACATTAATTTAAACAACATAAGAATAATAGCGAGAAGACGATTCGAACTACAAAGAAAATCATCTGAATGATGGCTTCTTTGGGACCTCCCAATTTTCATTCAGCGAGCTTTGTTTTCAGCTTATATCTACGGCTTTGTCTAAATCACTTTGTTAACAGTGTATCGAAATATAAAAGGAAAATAATTGTACTTATAGTCTTATCAATTTCCATGCATGTGTGTAAAAAAAATTGCTTTAACGTTTTGTTTGAAATTCGATTTATGTGCGTCAGGCACTACTACCTAATTTATGAATTGGGTTATAACAATAATTTACTGAATGATTCTCTGACTTCTCACGGCCATCATTTTTGTTGTATATTTGTATAAATTTGTTCTGATAGTTATAAACACAAAAATGATTTATCCAATTTGGTTCAGTAGGTTAGAAGTTATGAGCGTACATACATTTGTGTTATTTATTTTTATTAATATATATGAGTACCTCCGCTACTCTTAACTTCATTCATATTGCAATCGTTCCCAAGGGACTTGTACAATTTTGCCAGATAAAAAGTACCTCCGATATAACTCAATACTGTAACCTGAGGTAGGCCAAATTACATTCAGTGGTGTTAGGTCAGCCTACGACCTATTCTCAGACCTATCAATATATATATATACACAAAAAAAATCGTTTCAGAGTTAGATATCTAGACGAAGAAGGTAAAATTAGTTTCGCGGAGTTCAATAACAAACACTGTGCCACGAGATTTTTATTGTTTTATTATGTTATTATTATATCTTACACGAACGTGTAATTCCCACACAGCTCATAATTATTAATAATACCTTACATTTGAAATACACTGTAATTAAAATACGCATGTTGTAATTAAATTTTGCGTAAACATATTAATTTATTACAATTGAATTATGCTTAAATATAAAATCAAGTTACTCGTTACTTTGTAGATTGACGTGGTGCGAAAAATTATTTTACTTTATTCGCGTGTTAAAATTTTTGCTTGATTTTAATGTTTATCAATATTATTTATACACATATTGTATATCATAAATGGTCGAAACGCTTTTATATACCAGTTTTTTGTATACTTGAATACTGTTTCAAAATAATATACAGCGTATTTAACTCGTACTACTGCTGTCAATCTGTCTAATCTATACATCTATACAAATAAATAAAATTGAACTGTCTGTTTGTAATATTAAAATAAATGCTTTTGACTAAATGCATATGGGTGTATACAAGGTATATAATTAATAAATTTAATAATTTTTGTGTGTCTGTCTGTCTGTCTGTTTGTTCCGGCTAATCTTTGAAACGGCTGTGCCGATTTTGACGGGACTTTTACTGGCAGATAGCTGATGTAGTAAGGAGGAACTTAGCTACTTTTTTAGAAATTTATTTATTTTATAACTCTGATAACTGAAAAATTAACTTTTTTGTTAAATTCCACGCGGACGAAGTTACGG
Source organism: Melitaea cinxia (assembly GCF_905220565.1). Lineage (NCBI taxonomy): Eukaryota > Metazoa > Arthropoda > Insecta > Lepidoptera > Nymphalidae > Melitaea > Melitaea cinxia. Next base: position 8,557,320 of record NC_059394.1, on the reverse strand, counting down.
ACACAGGTAATTATAATATATGAACGTAATAATATCAAAATGTACGGATTAGGTATCAGTAAACTTAGTACAACAAGAGTCTATTATAATTATTAAGTTAAAGCTTTAGCATGCAGATAAAACCATTTGGGCTAGTGCTAGCAACATGGAATAACACAAAAAAACGCATAACGTTCAATAATTACGGTAGTAAAATTAACATCCACACACACACATACATTACAGCCTATACAGTCCACTGCTGGACATAGGCCTCCACAAGTTCACGCCAAAAATAACGTGAACTCATGTGTTTTGCCCATAGTCACCACGCTGGGCAGGCGAGTTGGTGACCGCAGTACTGGCTTTGTCGCACCGAAGACGCTGCTGCCCGTCTTCGGCCTGTGTATTTCAAAGCCAGCAGTTGGATGGTTATCCCGCCATCGGTCGGCTTCTTAAGTTCCACGGTGGTTGTGGAACCTTGTTATCCCTTAGTCGCCTCTTACGACACCCACGGGAAGTATTTTACGGGGTGTATTTTATTATGAGTATAATAATGTAAGTAAAATAAAACTTTCTTCATCGATTTTTTTTTTTTTTTTTTTTTTTTTAATTATCCACATATTTCGATTCTATAAACCACTTTCATTAGGTCCTCATTATATTTTATTATAAATAATTGTTTACCATTACTATTTACTTTTCATATTAACATTCGAAATATCATTCGCTACTTGAAAAAGTATTTAAAATTATTGAACTTAAAAAACTATCCCTGTACAAAAATCTATTTTACATCAATGGATACGTCTCAATATTTTTAATACTAGGTTAAAAAAATAAGGAACACTTCCTTCCTCTTTTAAAAACTAATTTTAATAGCTTACGATCTTACGGCGGTTGCATGTTTGATCCCCGCACATGACAAACATATTAACCGTATATAACCGTATATATACAGATGTTTGCCGTGGTCTGGGTGTTATTTTATCAGTAATATAAAAACTGCAATAGATATTTGTATAGAATACATAAATATTTTTTATCAGGGGGATCCAATGCGAGCCACTAGCCTAACAGTTAGTATGTAGAAACAGTGCATTAACACGTTGTCAGGACAAATAAGAAAAGTTCAAAAGACTTCGTAAATATTTTGTAAAAATTATTCCGTGTAAGAAAACAATTAAAGTTTTTAAATTTTGTCGTTTATCGTGCATATTCCGGAGACAATAGCTGCCAGTTGCGTTGTTTGTTTAATATATCAACAACCTACATGGATTTATTTTCATTGGTGTGATATTTTATAGCAAACTAGCTGACCCGGCAAACTTCGTATCGCCTAACAGTCGATTCTTTAATTTTATTAATTTTTTTTTTTTTTTTTTAGAATATTTCTCTCCGTAAGAACCATCCTCGTACTTCAAGGAATATTTAAAAAAAGAATTAGCGAAATCGGTCCAACCGTTCTCGAGTTTTGCGCTTAGCAACACATTCAGCGACTCATTTTTATATTATAGATAATCTTGAAATTGAATCAATGGATAGTACCGCATTAGTGCTAATATTATTTCATTTTAAAGAACAACCAAGCTATTTAGCTGTAACGCTTTAACCTGTGTAGTATCCCACGGCTGGGCAGGCCTCTTTCCCCATGTAGGACAAGGATGGGAACTTAATTCACCAAGCTGATTCACTGCGGTTTGGTGGATGTATTCCCTTCTATGAGTAACTATCACTATCAGATGTACATAATAACGACCGGGCCCGACAGCTTAACATGCTCTCCAAAGCAGAGTGGGGAGACCCACAAGGACTAACAACCAGACCGTAAATAAATATTAATTTGTATAAACACAAATATCCACTCCGAGCAGGAATCAAACCCACGACCGTCGGTGTGTAGCGCTGCCGACACGTCACACGCACCATTACACCATATCGCTCGTCCGCACGAAACTACATCATTTTTTTTAAAATTTTGTTCCTAACTTAACATTTCTCAAATATTAATTGATGAAAATAAAATTTTATTTGTAAGGGGAGGGAACTACTTTTTGTGACGTAATTTTGATAGGGGTGTTAATGAGAGTTTGACTTCTACGTGACGTTGGCGAAATCATCTGGGCTAATTTGGCACTATTGAAAGCCATTATCCCAAAAGAAGAAGAAGAAAGTGTGACTTACTGACAAAAAGGGGGGAAAGGGGGTCCAAAATGGGAGAAATTTCGCTTGACGTATTTTATGAACGGCCTCTTATATTTTTTGTTTATCTATAACCATGAGCGAAAAATAATTTACCTGTAGGTATTTTGATGCTATAACGCGTTTGATTGTTTTAATATCCGGATTTATGAGACCGTAAAAATTATATTAAGAAGTCTATTTACTAACAAAGACTAAAACATCACATTATGTCAGTTGTATCGTCTACAAGCAAAAATGTAAACCCCTTCAAAGAAACAAAACATAAGATAGCTGAAACCTTACTTTACATGGCTAAAAATACAGCAATTGAAACTATCTATCTCTTAAATATTTAAACGCAAAATAAAAAATGATAAAAGTCAATTTAAAAGAACTCGCGAAGAAGAAAATGTCTCTGATTTTTTTATAACTTCGCCCATTTCCTTTCTCTCGAGATTAGTTACTTGTAATAAGGTTCGACTTTCACGGATCCTATAAAACTTTCTGCGGAGCGAAAACTCGTTAAGTGATTACTTTCCAATGGAGTGTGAATATTTTTAAACGAGATAGTTAACTTGGGCAACTATTTTAATGGTTCGTCTGACAAATTTACTGAATCGATCTGAATAAATGGAGTTAAGAAAAACCAGTAGATAGAAACTGGGAACTGTAATGTTATCGAAATCATTATGAAAATACCAAATTGGTCTGACGGACACCATGTTTCAGATAAAGTTTCGAAAATATTATATTTGACAATCCACAGTAAGCATAGCGGCAAACCAAACAACTATACAACATAATAAAAAATTGTTCCTTCCTTAATGGACAGTACCATTTTACCAACGAACTGTTTCTTTTTTAAAAGCATTTAATTTGCTCAGACTTGAATATAATTCAGCAAATAATTAATATATTGAAGCAATACAATCACATCATCACTTCAGCCTATCGCAGTCCACTGCTGGACATAGGCCTCCCCAAGTTTGCGACAAAAATGGCGTTAACTCATGTTTGTTGCCCATAGTCACAACGCTGGGCAGGCGGGTTGGTAACCGCAGGGCTGGCTTTGTTGCATCGAAGACACTGCTGCCCATCTTCGGCCTGTGTATTTCGAAGCCAGTAGTTGGATGGTTATCCGTCATCGGTCGGCTTTTTAAGTTCCAAGGTGGTAGGGGAACTGTGCTATCCCGTAGTCCCTCTTACAACACCCACGGGAAGAGAGAGGGTGGCTATATTCTTTACTGTTGTAACCACAGAGCAAATAAAATAATAATAAATGAAATCATTGATTAACAATTATGAGCCGGAAACGATGATGATGATAATGGTATGGCTGCGTTTTCCGTAATAATGCGTCGAGATTTTACTAAAAGCGTATAGTTTAAATTATTTTGGCAGGTATGAAGAGTAAGAGTGAGTTTATTATTTTTATCTCGTAAATAAAAATCGTGAATCAAACTTCACACAAACTTCCATCAAAAATTAAAACCTAATAAACAATTAAAAGGGTGTCATAAAAATTTTATATTTATTACTCAATGTGAACAAATAAAAACATAACAAAAATGATAAATGATAAATATTCTGCAGTATTTAGTAAAAGTTTGGCTGTATATTTTAAAAGAAATAAAAATTACAATTACGCTGTAGCTGGTGTATTAGTCAAATAAATAAACAAATAAATAAAAAACACAATTACTTCTTATTAAAATCATTTTTCATTAATAAATACCTTCGTGTAACGATCATTTAATAACCTACAAGCGCCTTTATTTCAATATTGCCGGGTCATTAACAGCATCGTTGTTGTCTGAACTTATTATCGTTTAATTTATGAGCACATATTACCGCCTGAGGCGCCGTTAAGCTATGCGGGGAAGCCCTGGAAATAAATAAATCCAACAAAACTTTAATGGTGAATGTCGATGACTCATTCGTCCCGCAGCACTTGCCATGTGCAGTCGTTAATTTGTCTCGTAACAACATAAATTCTTTATTGTTCCTATTAGCACTGGTGACAGCTAAGTAATATTATCAACTGTCGAATAAAACACGCCTGTACATTATTGGTTATTACTGGTGCAATCATTAATGTTTGTTGTTTCGTACGCTTGATTGTATAAGTAATTGAACTAAATTCATAATAATGTGTAATTTGAAACTGAAAAATAATTACTACGAATTTAAATACTCGTAATTACTTAGTTTGAAATTTTTAAAACTTAATGTCAATCTCAGTTCAAGTCCCTTATTTTACTACATCGGTAAATCTCGCGACTAATTTGTATAATTATGTCATATTATAAATTGTGTAAAGGCGTTATATTTTGATCGTAAAAATTTTAAAGGAAAAGTTTAATTTATAGTTTTTAGAGCATTTAAAATGTTTGATTTTTAAAGAGTTTTCTAATTTTATTTATATTTTACTTTTTAGTAATTGCTAGACCGGTTTCTTAGTCTAGTATTCTCAACATTTTTTTTTTTTAAATTTGATGCCCATACTGTAAGAAAACATAAAAAACTTGTGTGTGTGGTGTGGCATTTATGAAGTCACGCAAAGAGTACTGTCCCAGTGTTCACACATAAACTTTTACATTTTGAAAACTTAGGATTAAAGGAAAAAGTAACTTTAAAAACAAACTAAAATATTTTATTCATTTTAAACCTATGCGTAGTTAAAATAATGTATATAAGTATTACAAATACATCGAATTCCTATCGTGGATAGTGGGTATTGTGTTGAAGTTAAGAAAACGTATTGATTATGTTAAAAAAACATCAACAAGATACAAGATGGCTAATGTCAAAGTCAACATTTGGTAAATGGTCATATTTTTTTTTAATAATTATTTTTTTTTAATTTTAAACCATCAAGGTATTTTTCTAGTCACTAGATATTGTAATATTCTCAATATAGTTTGATAAGGTGTACTGCTAAACCAGATAGCTGTAGTATCTTCGTAATAGCTAAATAAGCTTAGCTCACGCGAAAACTTACACTTATGAGCCCACAAAATCGTTGCCTCAATTATTATTGACCGTATGAGTATTAAAGATAGATTCGATCGTATTACTTAATATCACAACACACCCATTATGCTCATTTTATTTTAAAGAACTTAAATAATTTAAAAATAATTCATTCATGTAAAAGTAGATGCTAAAGTTACATGTAATAGAACTTTGAAACACTTTTAAAATCATCTTTGCTGCACAGGATTAAGGTCTAGTTTACATTGAAAAAATAATCGCAGATTACCTAGACATCCAGATAAGCCGTGTCATTATAGAGGTTGTCGTAGACCCTTAAAATATAAACATCGTCCAGATGTCGCAGATAAGCGAAGAGAGCTTTTTGCCTTAATGGCAGATTACTTTAGTCAAATATACCCCTATCTGTCCCCTGTGATCCCATAGAGTATTGAAAAGCTATCTTAGATCACTTAATTCGCTTCAATAGTGATTAGGAAATAAAATAAAAAATTAAACTACAGACTGACGATTAAACACAAAGACGCAATTTGCAAAAATTCGATTCACACATAATTTTTGTGAGATGTCGAGTCAAGAGAGTATAATTAAGTCTGATGGGTGTCGGTTTAAGTATACATGCTTACTTTTAGAGATAACTTATGAGACAAGTGCTATTTTTTGCATTAATACCTAATTTATATGATATTGTACATTTAATCTACATATTATTGTAAGCGTTAAATTATGTATCAACATTATGGAAAATTTCTCCATTGCTTGTCAAGACAATTCAAAAATCCAAATATCTAGTAATAAACTCGTAATATCATAAATGCATAATTGTATACTCGTAAGTAGGAAATATTAGAAAACATGTTTTATGTTAAGCTACTTGTTTTCAAAAAGCTTGACACGATAATTGTTGAGAAAATACATTAATTCGCTTCGCTTTCGCTGTGTATTTAAAAGCCAGCAGTTGGATGGTTATCCCGCCATCGGTCGGCTTTTTAAGTTTCAAGGGGGTAGTGGAACTGTGTTATCCCTTAGTCGCCTCTTACGACACCCGCGGCAAGAGCGCGGGTGGCTATATTCTTTATTAACGTAACCACACAGCAACTATTAACATATTACGGTAGGATATTATCAAACTTTCAGAGTAAAAATTCAATGACTTGATGTAAAATCAAAACATGTGTATGAATTTTAATCTACACATTCTAATTCAACTTGAAAAACAAAATTGCTAGACAATACTAATTACGTTATGCGTGCATTTCTATATCTTTGTATTGCTTGTTATGTCACTTTACACCCCACTCTTAGCGCAGCATAATTTCGTCTTTCATTTGTAACCCATGTAAATGTAACTTAATGGAAACTTACTTTACTAGTATTTGACTTTCGTGCTCTCCTTTTCCATGATATTTATAAGAACAACAAGCCACCATAAATATATTTGACATTCATATTTCGACGTTCACATAACCGTGAGGGAAAAATTAACCAATACATTAACATCTGAACTATAAACTATTTCTCTGAACCCTATAGCTACGGTAGAGCCATGTCATACAAATAAGATATTTCTTTGATCACCTCCCAGATCCATCATGAAATTCTTGACATCTAGATTATTTTATCTAGCAGAGGAAAAGTTTTAAAACTGAATAAAAATAAATAATGTTATTTATTTATTTTATTTTATTTATTTATTCTTAATTTACACCGAAATACAGACATATATAAAGAAAGATACAATACAAGATGTACAAAGGCGATCTTATCGCTAAATAGCGATTTCTTCCAGATAACCTTTGGGTACTGGACACGATACAGTAGCAGCGGTTAGAACCGTGCATAAATTAAGGAGGAAAAATCAATAATAAATAGATAAAAACGATAGAAAAAAAATTTAGGTACAGCAACTATCTTAACGGATTTTTAAACACAAAGTTCTCGATATCATTATTTTTAATATTACATTTATAAAAAAAGTATCACAGCAGCCTTGGATTAGTGTTCTTTCTTCCCCGTAATAGATAATAATTGAAACCTAAATTTAATTATCTATTTTGGTCCTGGCGCGTCTCTCACTTTGGCTTCTTAGAGATCGTAATAAAACTTTGCTTTACCTGTGTGGAAAATTTCCCACCAGCCGCCAGTAAAAAAGATTGGCAGGTTGTTTTCCTTTAACTCTTCTATCACTCACTTGAAAATATCTTAGATGGTAAAAAACAAATTAGACTCTAATATCATAAAAAAAATTGTAACCCACTCCCACCACAGCAGCCTTTCGCAGTCCACTACTGGACATAGGCCTCCACAAGTTCATGCCAAAAATGGCGTGAACTCATGTGTTTTGCCCATAGTCACCACTCTGGGCAGGCGGGTTGGTGACCGCAGGGCTGGCTTTGTCGCACCGAAGACGCTGCTGCCGGTCTTCAGCCTGTGTATTTCAAAGTCAGCTGGGTTTGTAACCCACTCAAACACATATATTTACTAGTAGTTACAAATAATTTGTTTGAGATCACCCAGATTATAATACCTGTTTTGAAATTATATTTGAAGAATTAAAGAAAAAATCAACGGTACACGATAATACAAAAAAAAAAAACCGATCAAAGTCAAAGGCGCTTAACACCCAATTTGTTAGCTTTAGTACTGTAATCCCTTAGAAACAAACGAAATCTATTGATAAACATTTTCATACCGGAATTCCTAATTCCTAATTGTTACTAAAGGGACAAAATATGTTTAAATATTATATAAACATTTATTTGTAGGTTGTGTACTGTTATTTTACATAACAGCGCATTCTTTCGTAACCTCGCGGCATTCGTCACGAACTATATTCGTCAGATTTGTTGACATTTAAAGCCTATTATATTCCTTAAAGATTTTTTTTTTTTCAATTACATTCTTCAAAATTTGAGCTCTTTGAATTTTATGATGGGTAATGTACAAAGAAATCAACAAAATATAAATTATATGTATTGAATAATATTCTCAAAGAGCAAAAGTCAGTTAATAATGTGTTATATGTACTAATTTCTTTTATGAATATCGATCACTAAAAACTACGTATTATTATTAATTATGGCATCGGAAATAAATCTTGATTTAATTTTCGTTTAGGACTCGACATGAAATCATCATTGTTAGTTTAAACTTATCAATAGAGAGCGGTTATGTGAAATGACATGACTTTCATCATGTGTAACAACAAAAAATAAAAAAATACAAAGTGGGTTATTTAAGTCAAGATTATTTAAAATCTATAACTACAAAATTAACCGTTAATTTGTACGTTTCAACCATTATGTATGTACGTATATGTGAATACTGCATACAGTTTCTTGTGGTGTAATTATTATGTACTAGTTCAGTGTATTTTAGTTAGTCACGTAAATAATTTAAATGTTTGCATTTTTGATAGCAATATCGCTATTAAATTTTTAGAAATATTATATTTAGCTGTAAAATCCTGTCATCAAATCATAAACCCTATATAGCTTATGACAATATGTAACGATACTCTATCTAACAAATTGTATTCTTTGTGTTGTAAATTCTTAATAAGTAATTAACACAACAAAAATCACACAAGATAATACTAAATGGTTCTCGTCAAAGAATTCACCCCAAGTTGCCCGGGTTTGTCTGCGCTAATTAGGTTTGGCTTAATGAATACAGGACGCAGTTCATCCGTAGTTGTCTGGGTAATTAACAGCTGAGATAGGAAATATTAATATTTATAAGCCCCTGGGTCGAGAGCGAAATTTCGTTATACGTTTTAATAAGACCGTAGTGGTGATGAATTTTACACGTTGATTAAATATAAACAAGAGAATCGTATTTTTTATCTTTGAGACTAATTGTCACAAGCTGCCGACCGATTTGACATTCACGGTTTGTGCTTAGCCATATTGGAAAACATACAAACATGGAATTATTAATTACGGTTTTACGGTTGTAATACCAGTTTTTTTATTATAATAATCCTAATTACTACAATATTAACAAATTCTTTTAAGTCAAGCAGTAGTGTGAATTTTATTTTTCTAAATTTAAACAGTAAAAACACAATATTTTATTTATATTGGAACTCTGTTTTACTTTTTTTAAATTAAAGTTGATAATTTAATGCTGATAACACAACACGTACACTGAGACTATTTTATAGTAAGAAACTCCATGTTCTTTAATTGTATTATCATCCATCTAAATTAGAATCTTTGCAAATTTTTCATTGTACACTGTAAACTAATATTATAAAATACGGCCAAAGGTAACCGCGTTGACGATTATGGTTACAGTATAAGTCGCGGCAAGATGTCTCGTTGAATAAAACCTCTTTCCATTCACTGCATGCATATACACTTTAATATTATAAAATATGGCCAAAGGTAACCGCGTTCACGATTATGGTTACAGCATAAGTCGCGGCAAAATGTCTCGTAGAATAAAATATATTTCCATTCATTGCATTTTTAATCCAATAATGTTGTAACAATTTAAACCCACACATCAAAATGTCCAAAAGCAATGTTTTTACTACTAGGTGTATTGGACCTACAACAACAATCTTAATTATAATAAAAAAACTTTAACGGATTTTATCGGGCTTGAGTGAAATACGCGTAAACATTAGAAAACAATCTTAATACATATGTTCTACTCGTACTTCGTTGGTTTTATTGATACAAATTTATGTATCCCCGATATCGCGGTTTGTAATTGATGTTTTACTGTCCGTGTAGATGACGGCTATCAAAGTCGGTGATCGCATTATGCATAAAGGCTCATGTCGTTAAACTGAATCTCATTTTATTGTTTCGGCAAAAACAAATCGTTTTATGTCAGAATTTAAATTTCAGTGTTCCTGGGAGGACGGAGGCCCCGCGTGTAATAAGGCGATGTTTTTATTACTCGAGGCCCATCTAATAAGCGGACACTGGCTGTTTGCGTACAAACAATCTCATCCCAATTCGTAATTTTACACCTATATCCGCTAGCTCTGCTAACAAAATTACATGACTGAATAAGTTGAAAAAACAAGGCGTTACTTTATTACAAAAAATAAAACACGATAACTGTAACACAGTTGTTCATTTGTTTGATGACTGTTTTATACTTTAAATTCAATTGGAATGAATAAAAATTTGTTGTTTTACATATTTCGCGTTCTGATTTAAAAAATTTGTATGAAATGTACTTTAGCTTTCTCATTTTAAAAATCAATTTCTTCTTTAGTTGGAAATATTTTTAAACATTTATATTAACATTATTTTTTAATTTCATAATATTTTTTTTAATTATGCACCAGTCATTTAATATATACGATTACATAATAAAAATGTAATATTATTAACTTTTATGTAGGAAAAAGTAATAAAAAGTAATTAATTCTACAGCTACACTTGGATACTTGTATAACTTGATTATTATAATGTGTTATCATTTATACAAACGCTGTAAGACAAGAACACAGTCGTAGGGATGTCACAAGAAGATGACACGATGTCGTGGGGAAGATCTGTACGGTTAAATCCCTCCAACCGTACAGATCTTCCCCGTAGAATATTTATTACCCGTTTTTCTTCTTCTATTTGTACTTTTGTTTATAAGATTCTTTATTTTATATCGTTTATTTAATTTATAAAATAGTGAATTCTAGACTTTAAAAATATATGTTTTTTTATTTTATTTTTTTTGAGTTAGAATTTGAATAATTTAAATTATTGGAATTATTAGTTTTGAAAGAAATATTACATTTGTTTGACTCGTTAGAAAACAGAATAATATTTTTCGTTTGGCAAAATGTAATCTATCACATATCAAAAATATCACAAAAACGAGTAAGCAGACCGAGACGCGAATACGTTGACGGCTAGTCGAGCATCAGAGCGATTAATGTGTGCCATCATTTATGCGAGCGATCATGATTCATGACACATCTACATGACTCACGTCCTTACATTATCTGCGACCAAACTAAGACCCAAATTAATTCAATGCAATTGATATTAAAATGTAAATCTCTCACTGAGTGAACGCCACTTGACAGGAAAGATCCGAGGAATTACTAGGCACGTATAATTAAATGCGACATTAACATTGAGCTCGGCGTATTATAACTGCATTATCTGCTTAATATTCATGAGTGGGTAACTTCTCTCAAGTGAAACTGTGACGAATTCTGCGACTTATCCGCCGCATCGAGTTCGCCCCATGAATATGTAGCCACATGACACGGTCTAAGATAAGCTTTCTTACATGCAATGCTTGGTTGGGATTGGAAAATTTATGCCAGACTCCTACGTTTTAGTTTGTCTTTACTCTTTGTTTACATATTCAGAAGACTATATATTACATTATAAATTCCAAAGAATTATTAAACTGATGTTTAATTCTCACGTGCTTTTTTTTCTCAATACAACCGATAAAAATATTCGAAAGGAAATTCCACACAAGTATTTGTTCTTATAAATTACAAAGGAATAGGGATTAACCTCGCCCGTGTAGTAAGTGATATTGGTTAAATAAAAATCAATATCGTAATCGGTTTTGAGTTTCTTAACAGCCCATTTGCTCCAAGAACGTAGTGCTGTTAGAGTTCTTTGAGGCCCTTATTTCGAGATCCTTTAAGGCTACACTTGAGAATGTAAACGGTGCCTTTAGGGCTCCGCTTCCGCCCCTCTGAGAAATATCCGAGATAAGAGAGACGTTTTGGCGCCATTCATGTTTATAGCAGGGCAAATGGCCCTAGAATACGACACACTTATTACAAACAAGTACCCACACTCGTACTATATACTTAAAAGGGATCAGCTACACATTTAAACGTCAAATTCAGATGAATGCAAGCGTTTGAACTTTTATATGGAACGTGAAAACTAAAGTAATAAAAACTTTTCTTCTTTAGAGCATCGCAGAAGACTGAAAATGAGAAGTAGTAAAACTAATGGCGTAACGGATACTAATTATTTTGGCTAATTTTGAAAGAATGAACGATATTTAATATTACACTAAAAAAACCAAAATAATAATATACGATGACTCTTCGCATCATCATCGCATAGGATGGTTTTATTGTTAAATACAGTCATGTTAACTTTTGAGTAAAATAAAAGTAATCCCGTTAACTGTATGTACACGAAAGACAACTAAAAAGCGAGTTATAAAAATAATAAAAACATTTGTACCAATAGTTTATGTACTGAAGAAAAAAATAAAATTTAAATACATTATAAACAATTCTTATGAAAGAGATTTTATAATAAAACGTTAGCTGTAACTGAAACCAGCCGGAGCTTGTTGTATTTGCATGAAAATGATCCCATAACACCTTTCAATGTAATAATACACGTAAATTATTTTTTATTATTCAATTAAGTTTTTTTTATAATGTTAAAAAAATTTCAACGAAATTTTATTCTAATATTGTCATAGCAGTCATATATTTATGAATATTTCAAATATCCCAACCAGTTCCAAAGATACAGCTAAAATGCCGATGAGCCGAAATAGTATTAGGATGTTGATAAAATTAGCTCGTTACGCTTAGATTTATTAAAATAAAATTATTTCTAGTTCAGTTTAATCTTTAAAATAATCTTATAAAAAAACTGCTCATTACTTTAAAAAAAATTTAAGCCTCATGTATTAGATATTTTTTAAAAAACTATTTTTTAAAAACTTCTGCCTATAATAATGTACCACGAGGTACGAATTACGAATATATTAAAATAAAAATACTGTTGTATTGTAACTTTTTTAAAATCTATTCGAAAGTTCTAGAGGTAATTCTGGTACGTGGCATTTTCTTTTCGATTTTTTTGCAGTCAGCTATGTAGCGATGAGGTATTATTTCTGGACATTCCTTTGTGCTCTGGTGAAAAGTAATACACACAGGCTTTACTGAAATTGTCCGAAACAAAAACCGGACACAGGCGCACCGAGGTCTCGGCTTAGGCGGCTGTCCCCAAGAGAACTTGCCAAACAAACTTTTTGTTTTATCAAACTGGTAGTATTCATTTTTTGTTTTATTGCACCAAACCTTCCGGGATTTATGACCGGCCACTTTACATTAATTTCACATTCATTACGGATTCGAACCGCCGCGGTTTGTGTGCGAATTAAGTATATAATACCGATAAATATAATTAATTTTATGTGTTATTATACGCAGACTACATATGCATTATGTAAAATATACTTACTGGCTTTCGTTTTTATCTTACCTAGAAACACTAACGTTCAAAAAAATTAAAGTTCAAGAAGGAATATCTGACTACAATAATTATGTCTTTATAACTGATAAAGAGAAATTCTTTAGAAATTCCAAATATCTTAATCTAGCTGTACTCCGCGGTTTTACGACCGATAATTTGAGGAAAAAATGTACTAATTTTTTTTAAACCATTACTTTTCAACTTAGGCAACTTATTCAGGAGCACTGCGCGCCGCGGCGTCGTTTCATTTGATTTTACATTATCTCCCAAATAAAGCGTCAGAATTAAATGCTATAAAACACAAAGTTTATCTCCATAAAATTGCCTGGTTGATTAAGTACATTCTATATTATATGTACATTATACGCCTGGTTAATAATAGTATAATAAATAACTTTTAATACTTACTTAATTTTTAATTATTTTGTGATTATTAATTCATTACAGACTTATTTTAAAACTATGATATCTTCTAAGATATTCATTGAAATCAAATAATATGTCAAGGAAAACTTTTTTTCAAAAATAATTATTTGATGAATGGTGTATTTATTTGGATAAAAATTTTTATTTTAAAACTGTTTAGGATTAATATTTAAATAAACATAATTTCTTTGGGATATCTTATTTTGATGGTAAATAACGGCATCAAAACTTATTATTGCTAGTGTCCAATGGATTAATAACTTAACCTTATACAAATAGATGGAAAAAGCGGCGGTAGTGTTTAAAAATGCATTCGTGTTCAAATTTATGTGGATTGCGTGTTTGAGGCCACAAAAATCAATAAAATGTTAACGTATCGTACGATAATCTTAGGGTAATTTTTTTTCCGAAACCTCTCCAGCCTCCTGGCCTTTCTAGCCTATTCCAACGATGCTTTATTATTTATTTATGATCTAATAATTATTACTATTTATTGAATTTTGATGATTATTACTATTTATTAAATTGTGATTTGTATGTAAATTCTACACAATGATAAAAAAATATATACAAAACAATAAATATTACAAACGATTATTCGAAACATATTTTAAGTGTACAAAGAAAAACTTAAGTTGCAAGGGACGCGAACAGTTTGAATGAAACATCTTCAAGTATACTTATCATTAAAATAGTTTATTCTAAGTTACGGCCCATCCAGCATCGGACTAAGTAAACCGCATACCACGTACATTAATGAAGATTAATTGTTGACGACAAAACGCTGTGTACACAATACTACGCGAATAAGCGACGGCTAATGAACTCATATTAGTGTAGTGTATGTAGACACGCGACAAAGCCAACATAATATGCGTATTTACGTGCATAATATGTATAATTACAATTTACGACAGATTATGTAATTACCATAATAGTATATTACGTAGTCTCTTTCCTGTAATGTAGACGGAAAGTAAAATATCTTGTGGAGTAAGAGTCTTAATCGGATTTATCACCTTATTGTTAGTTCAAGTTCTTAGACTGCACTTTGAGTATGCCAGCGGTATGTTTTAAGCTAAGTAGATTTTTCAAATATAATCGGACTTGATTTTTCGATATGCTAAGTAAAATAATACTAGTAAGATTTTTACTAGGTAGTAGCATATAATAGTCATATAGCTTTCAGCATTCAGGTTTTCAAAATACGATTGTAATTAATAAGTATTTAAAAAATACGTAACATTGTAACGTAGTTAACGATAGCAATCGCAGCGTTTCAATTAACCTTTCGTGTGGTTGTATTAAATACGATTTAACCTGTAGCTTCTCACTGCTAGGCATAGCCCTCTTTTCTATTTAGAAGATGGATCAGAGCTTAATCCGCTACGCTGTTCCACTGCGGGTTGGCGGATATATATTAAATAAATTTTTATTATTCTCTATTTTATATCGTTAGAGTTTAAAAAAACATATCAAAGTTTCCGTTAAACTGTTTTTTATCTTAGTATAACCAACCGTCTTATAGGATTTACACTAGACTAATCCCTAACATAGTTGAGAATTACTATTATTGAATAACAGTTCCTTAGTTATATACTGTAGGCTCTTATCACGGAAGTATCACACAGTTTCTATTGTAACAGTTACGCCTTCAGTCGACTGCGTTCACGCCTAACGACTCTTTGATTATAACTGTAATGTTTAGTCACGATACGTTGTTCCTATGTTTACATTCATTTCACGATGATATTTTGAAATTTTATTCACCTACTTATTTTTACTTAGTAAGGTTCTTAATAGATTTTGATTTTTTTTTAAATAATAGTTTGCTAAAATAATGTCAATCATAAATAAGAGGGTAAACTAATACTTTATTATTTGTATTTAGTAAAGAATACATAAAACAATGAATGAAATAGAAGCACTTTAAATATTAAATCTTTCCAATCATTTCCCTCTTAAGGTTTTCAAATTCGGGCCGATATTTCTTATTTACAATATCTAATCCACTTTAGCGTCCCTTGCGAAATTCATTACATTACAACCCTTATAACACCCAATAAAACCTCTGGGTGTCGTTCTAAACACTATTCCAGACCCGATACTCGAAGTCAGTTTTAGCTTCGACGGCGTGGAATCATTTATCTAAAAGCCGCTCCCTTCCGCTATCAAAACTAAATCAAGTAGGGCGAGTGACATAAACTCGACCTCCATTGCAGTTAGATAAAATGTAAGGGAAGTTTGATTCACTTGTGTGACAGCACGTACTAGCGTGCCGCTCGTCAACCAGCCCTCATAACGACTCCTCTGTATATTATAGTATAGTTTCTATGCGGTGCGACTAGCGGAGAAATTTTATAAATTGTTATTGCATACGACTACACTAAATTATACTTAGACTAGCTTTTATCGCAGCTTCACCCGCGAAAGTATAGGTTTGAAGGCTAACAATATCTGAATGCCAATTAAATTATAAAAACAGTCTATTATAACTTTAAAAGAATTATGGTAATAATAATTAATCACAAAATGTATATACGGACTACTTTCTCACCACTTTGGCAATTACTATTTGCTTTCGTTATTGTAAGGAGAAGGTTTATATAAAAGAAAATTTATAAAATAATCAATTTATCCACGAAAAAAAAATACGGTGTTACGAGAAAACCTTTAAATGTTCTGAATTGTTACAAGATACTATAAGACAGAGACTTGATTATTAACGAAGTGAGATTTAGAATTAGAAGTTAGCGAAAGCAACAGTATCTAACAATTAGCCTCCAACTTTAACTTTTAATAAATAATGAAGTATTATTATTTAGGTAGGTCTATCTATACATATAAGTATAATTCTTCTGTATGTATCTTTATCACCTAACATCCCTTAAATGATTCGACCGATTTAGTTGAAATTTTGAGTGTACAATGGGTTCGTGAATGATTTGAAAACAAAATTGGACTCGGTAGGTAAAGCTACTGTAGGTATATCAGATGATACAGAACAAAAAGGTACTTTGGCATGAGTTTTGTAGCACTGTAGCGTAATTTGGTCAATATGAAAAAACGTCGACGCGTCGCACAATTAAGAAGGGATTGGTGAAAACCTTCAAAACGAAGCCTCCTTCCTAAGCTAATAGACGCCTGCAACATCAGAAGCATCGCAAGCGCGTTGCCGACCCAACCCCCCCCCCCAACCCAGGAGCTTTTACAACATTACTCAAGAGTAGTGTCTTTCTCAGACTGGAAAATGATTCGAGCTTCTAATTTCAAAAATGACGGACTTTCATACAAATTTAATCCCCTGTATGCCCATTTAAGGTTAGAATTTTCACAAGAAATGAATCAGGTGTTTACCCATTTAAATAAGTAGTCCAAAATTAAATGTTTAAGTTTTCAGCTTAAAAAACGAAAATCTTTTGATTTAACCTTCAACCCCTGTTTGACCTGTTTGAGGGTAAATTGTTTACAAATACTGAAATATAATACATATTTATTCACTTTCAGTACTGATAAAAAATTAAGTTGTATGCTTATAATTTAAATAATGGCCTAATTATTATCAGGCCTTATCACAAAATCCGTTCTTAGTGGACTTAAGCATAAACTAAAAATTTTAAGCTTTTAGCATGAAAAATTAAGGAATTCTAAAAAATCATTTGAGAGCTCTCAGACCTCTTTAGTGCGACCCTGTCGCCAATCCGTTCTCGGAGTACATCTACTAATAATTAATTACCGTTGTTAAATTTTAAGTTTATAGTACAAAAATGATGAACTTTTATAAAAACTTGTGAGAGCCATTAGACCTATTTAATGCTGCCCTGGTGACAATAACTGTTGTTAGAGGACGTCTTCTAACTATAAACTACCTCCGTGCTAAATTTTATCTTTATGCCTCAAACGGATATATATAAATATATATTCTAGATTTATTTTAACAAAATATTATACATATATGATTCGTTATTTCGCGATTTATTTCAATTGGTTATAATTAACATATTTTTGGATTAAATATCACGTGTAAAAAATAATAATACGTTAAAAAGTCTTACCTAAATTATTTTATAAAAATATAGTTTTTCGGTAAACAAATATAACGTTGATGGCATTCATTTTCATAACATTTATTAAACGGTTATATCAAAAGCATTAACGGAGAGCGGAGAGCGATAACCACGTCACAGTAGCACTGTAAATATTAATTAATCTTTTGTTAACTATTATTTACTGTACAATTGATAAAACTGCTGAAAAAGGCTTCTTACGTAAACGATCTCGTTTTAACAAGCGGGTTCATCTCAAGATAAGCGAGGAGCATAGCATCTGGCTTGGTAATTAAGCACATCTGCCTACATTCAATTTTGAAAGCCGGTGGATGAGAGTTGGCCCATACCCCGTCGGGTCCATTTGGGAGGGTAGAGCAAATTGCTAAACTTTCAATTAAAGAGTTGTTATTCAAACCGCTCTCGGTTCCTCGATGGAATTATGTTTTATTTTAAAATGAAAACTGTGATAAGTACTTATTTCCTATTTTATTTAAAACTACGAATAATATTCTCAATTATTTTTAAATTTAGGTGATCCTGCATATTTATTGATAATTAGTGAAATTAACGAACTAAATAACTAATTAGTATATTTCATCCTAATTTGAATAAACTTTAAAATAATTTGGATATCCGATGCGTCAATTCTGATACTAAGTCAAAAGCGTCCTTACAGACAGATTTTGGAACACGGGTTTGAGGTATTGCTTGGAAATTTTTAATGGAGGATTGCAGTGATAAATTGCATACAATTAGTTAAATAATTTATAATATAAATCACGGACAATTCTGACGACGAAAATTTATACAACTCTGTTACAGAGTTACTTATCGAGTCAAGTTGTGAAGCCAAGGTCATTTTGAGAATCGCTTAATTATACAAAGACTTGAGTTTGAGACTTATGTTTATCAAAACCAATATAGTGAAACATAAAAATTACATTTTTTTTTTTTATCTAGTCATATTATTTTCTATTTTGCGACTTTAATTTGAAACAGTTCAAGTTAAAAATAAAATAAATACCTACTCGATTTTTTCAAATCAAATTTTTAAATTTAAAACGAGAACCCTCAAGTTATTCTTGTAAATATCTTTATAAAGTAGACAGGGACATATCAAAGTATAAAATACATACAACGTGCTTTATGAAGTGTAAATATTCTTTTTACTATTAGCGAACTAATAATTGTGTTTGTTGAGAGAATTTTATTGAGATCTGACCACTACTTTCTCGATCTACGTTGTATTACTCGTCGATGTAATTGAGACTCGTAATTATATCGCTTAAACCGAAAATAAAAATCATCATATCAAGAATTTCGCTCTGGTGGGTACATCGTTCCATAGCTTAATTGGCTAGAGCGCCGACACGGTCAGTCGGAGACGCGGGTTCGAATCCCGCTGGAGCGGTCAATTTTTGATATGATATTCAAAAAATGTTTAGAATCCCTAATGTGTGGGTAACACAAAAAAAATAAAATCGTACATATTAAGGATATCTTCTTTCCAACAAAAAAAGAATTATCAAAATCGGTACACCAAGTAAAAAGTTATTGCGGATTTTCAAGAATTTCCATCAATTTCTCTGGGATCCCATCATCAGATCCTGGTTTCCTTATCATGATACCAAACTAGGGATATCTCCTTTCCAACAAAAAAAGAATCATCAAAATCGGTACATGCAGTAGAAAGTTATGCGGTATAAATACAACGTAGGTCGACGAAAAAAGCGTCAAGTAAAGACGCATTATTAGATATAGCTCGAAAAGTAGTTGTTAGATCTCAAACAAATTTAAATGGGACCAATTGGCATACACCACCTTTAGATTAAAAGAAAATTTTTCGAAATCGCTCCACCAAGTCAAAAGTTCTGATGTAACATACATAAAAAAAAATACAGTCGAATTGAGAACCTCCTCCTTTTTTGGAAGTCGGTTAAAAATAATTAGCAATTTATTTATTTAAACTTTGCATTGTATTGATATTTTATACATCTTTTAAAATATAACGAATATAATGATACTCCAAATTCAGGTTCATTTTCCGTCGTCATGGGTTAGGCAGGGGAATATTTTCTAAATACATAATCTGATTCGAATGTATTTTTAAACTGTAACGTAGATGAAAGACAAAAACGGACATTTTCTCTAACTTTATTACAATGCCGACATTATTTTCTAACAATCCTCTGTGAAAAGATTGTGAAAACTTATTTATAATGAATATTGAAAATTTTAAATCTAAGCATTCCCTAACAATGTGGTTTTGATTTACATCTTACTCACACAATATAGAAACAAAAAATATAGAGCGGCCACAGTCAAAAATAAAACTAGCGCATAAAACCACACATAAAACCGCACATACAAAAGTGATGCGAAACAAAAACCTGATAACAAAAGTTTAGTAAGCGTCCTGATTCTGAAAGTAGCAAATCCCAAATAGCGCTAACAAATGTGGAACTGCATTCGTAGAAAGTGTAAACGGATAGTTTGTGGCAACATTCGTGTCCGAGTTAACAGTTGCATAGCTTGCGACTGAATACGAGAATGTAAATAGGGACGAAGGTTCTGTTCGCAATCATGTGAGAAATGTGAGTCTGTTTGCTCTCAGCGTTTACATATCCATCGTGTAAACGTAGTACGTCCTTTAATATTAATATTGTTATATCACTGCTTTTGAATTTGTAATTTGATCGTGCTGACGTAAGCGTCTTTTCTTTGTATGAAATAATGTTTGTAACTGATGAAGATTTAAACTAAATTAAGTAATTTCATAAAGAACTTTTCAGTCACTCTGGTGTAGTCCTCTAGTATGTGTTTTTAAAGCAGATTAAAATATACTACTCATTTTCTATTTAAATGCTGCTTTTCCCGTTTTTAAGATGAACAATATTTTAAAATTCAGAGCGACGATCAATTATTTCGTTCCCCCACCCATACTAACATTCCCCGATCTTTTTTATTATTCTGAACCTTTATCCTCGTTGATCAATTACTATGCCAAGATTTAGAAGAAAGAACAAAATTAAAATTATATAATAAATACTTAGGAAATATTTTATTATATTTTTATTCATCAAAGAATTTTTACAGTGGATTTAATTATATTCTTAATCATCTTTAATTAATAATAATGATGAAAATATTGAAATGTAAAAATATTATGAATAAACACATTTATATAAGTCGGAGTTCTACGTGTAGAAAGGTAATCTATAATATATATAAAAGCGAAAGGTCACTCACTCATCACGAAATCTCCGAAACTATAGCACCTACAAACTTGAAATTTGGCAGGTAGGCTTCTTATAGAGCGTAGACATCCGCTAAGAACGGATTTTTCGAAACTCGACCCCTAAGGGGGTAAAACGGGGGTTGCAAGTTTGTATGAAAGTCCTATGTTTTTGAAGTAAGAGACCTGAAATTTTAAGTGTATGCTCTATAGATGATGAGAAGACGTCCAAATAATGCATCTTTAGAAATCAACCCCTTTTTGGGGTTAAAACGGGGGATGGTAGGTTGACTCACTGATCACGATATCTCCGAAACTATAACACCTACAAACTTGAAATTTGGCAGGAAGGCTCCTTATAGGGCGTAGAGATCCGCTAAGAACGGATTTTACGAAACACGACCCCTAAGGGGGTAAAACGGGGGTTGGAAGTTTGTATGAAAGTCCTATGTTTTTGAAGTAAAAGACTTGAAATTTAAAATGTATGCTCTATAGATAGCAAGAAGGCGTCTAAATAATGTATCTTTAGAAATCAACCCCTTTTTGGGGTTAAAACGGGGGATGGTAGGTTGACTCACTGATCACGATATCTCCGAAACTATAACACCTACAAACTTGAAATTTGGCAGGAAGGCTCCTTATAGGGCGTAGAGATCCGCTAAGAACGGATTTTACGAAACACGACCCCTAAGGGGGTAAAACGGGGGTTGGAAGTTTGTATGAAAGTCCTATGTTTTTGAAGTAAAAGACTTGAAATTTAAAATGTATGCTCTATAGATAGCAAGAAGGCGTCCAAATAATGTATCTTTAGAAATCAACCCCTTTTTGGGGTTAAAACGGGGGATGGTAGGTTGACCCACTGATCACGAAATCTCCGAAACTATAACACCTACAAACTTGAAATTTGGCAGGAAGGCTCCTTATAGGGCGTAGAGATCCGCTAAGAACGGATTTTTCGAAACTCGACCCCTAAGGGGGTAAAACGGGGGTTGTAAGTTTGTATGAAAGTCCTATGTTTTTGAAGTAAGAGACCTGAAATTTTAAGTGTATGCTCTATAGATGATGAGAAGACGTCCAAATAATGCATCTTTAGAAATCAACCCCTTTTTGGGGTTAAAACGGGGGATGGTAGGTTGACTCACTGATCACGATATCTCCGAAACTATAACACCTACAAACTTGAAATTTGGCAGGAAGGCTCCTTATAGGGCGTAGAGATCCGCTAAGAACGGATTTTATGAAACTCGACCCCTAAGGGGGCAAAACGGGGGGTTGGAAGTTTGTATGAAAGTCCTATGTTTTAGAAGTAAAAGACTTGAAATTTAAAATGTATGCTCTATAGATAGCAAGAAGGCGTCCAAATAATGTATCTTTAGAAATCAACCCCTTTTTGGGGTTAAAACGGGGGATGGTAGGTTGACCCACTGATCACGAAATCTCCGAAACTATAACACCTACAAACTTGAAATTTGGCAGGAAGGCTCCTTATAGGGCGTAGAGATCCGCTAAGAACGGATTTTACGAAACACGACCCCTAAGGGGGTAAAACGGGGGTTGGAAGTTTGTATGAAAGTCCTATGTTTTAGAAGTAAAAGACTTGAAATTTAAAATGTATGCTCTATAGATAGCAAGAAGGCGTCCAAATAATGTATCTTTAGAAATCAACCCCTTTTTGGGGTTAAAACGGGGGATGGTAGGTTGACCCACTGATCACGAAATGTCCGAAACTATAACACCTACAAACTTGAAATTTGGCAGGAAGGCTCCTTATAGGGCGTAGAGATCCGCTAAGAACGGATTTTTCGAAACTCGACCCCTAAGGGGGTAAAACGGGGGTTGTAAGTTTGTATGAAAGTCCTATGTTTTTGAAGTAAGAGACCTGAAATTTTAAGTGTATGCTCTATAGATGATGAGAAGACGTCCAAATAATGCATCTTTAGAAATCAACCCCTTTTTGGGGTTAAAACGGGGGATGGTAGGTTGACTCACTGATCACGATATCTCCGAAACTATAACACCTACAAACTTGAAATTTGGCAGGAAGGCTCCTTATAGGGCGTAGAGATCCGCTAAGAACGGATTTTATGAAACTCGACCCCTAAGGGGGCAAAACGGGGGGTTGGAAGTTTGTATGAAAGTCCTATGTTTTAGAAGTAAAAGTCTTGAAATTTAAAATGTATGCTCTATAGATAGCAAGAAGGCGTCCAAATAATGTATCTTTAGAAATCAACCCCTTTTTGGGGTTAAAACGGGGGATGGTAGGTTGACCCACTGATCACGAAATCTCCGAAACTATAACACCTACAAACTTGAAATTTGGCAGGAAGGCTCCTTATAGGGCGTAGAGATCCGCTAAGAACGGATTTTTCGAAACTCAACCCCTAAGGGGGCAAAACGGGGGGTTGGAACTTTGTATGAAAGTCCTATGTTTTAGAAGTAAAAGACTTGAAATTTAAAATGTATGCTCTATAGATAGCGAGAAGGTGTCCAAATAATGCATCGTAATCTATATATATAAAAGAGAAAGGTCACTGACTCACTCATCACGAGAACTTAATAACCGCTGGATGGTCCATCCATCCAGGATGGACAAAGATGAGGCAGGGAGGTAGATTATAGTTAGTTGACGTCCGCTAAGAACGTATTTTGCGATATTCCACCGCTAAGAGGGTTTAAATTAGGGTTGATAGTTTGTATGAAACATATACAGCCTGAAAATAAAACTAAAAATGTGGTGTATAGAGAGGTTTTATAAAAATAACTATTAAATTATACTAAATTGTGCCTTTTAAAAAGTTACTCAGTTTGATAAGCATTTCAAGTGACTGAAATAAAAAAAAAATTGCGTTAAACATCTTAATAGTAATGCATATCTTCATAACCACGCGGACGTAGTCGCGGGCGACAGTTAGTGTATTATAAAACAAAGTCCGCAAAAGTATATGTGATAGATTCCTTCAAAATCTACTGAACGGAGTTTCATGCGATTTCACCAATGGAGAGAGGGCTTCGAGAGAAAGGTTTACGGAACGGCTAAGCCGATTTTGATAATAGTTTCACTGGAAGTTTGCCGGGAAAACTTTGTGACACACTGATTTCTACGCGGGCGAAGCCGCGGGCACAGCTAGTTTTGTATAAATTAATAATGAACGACTTTATTTTTTTGGTATTATAATAAAATATAATCATTTAAAAATATCGGTACATGGTTTTAAGGATATATTTATGGCTTCTTTAATTATTATTTAGAATTTTGTACATTATAAAACATATTGTACAAGACGTACCGCGTAATTTTTACAAGTATACTCATACAATCGAAATCAATACGTACGTTTTATGGCGCAAAAATTACTTTTAAGTCCTTGTATATTAGTGTGTTTGAAATCAGTGATGTTTTACTACTGTAGAACACATTTAACATAAATTTCATGAAGCTTAGTTGTAGATTTTAAAAGTTATTGATAGCTTTTGTTCCTTCTTTTAATATATTATGAAAACTTATGTTCAGAGTTCGTTTTCCAACATTGTAATCGACATCATCGCTTATCGTATATTGAATCAAGTCATTGGAAAAAAAATAGTATTTATGTGCAAACATTTTTTTTAAATAACTCTATCTGTGTGAATTTTTAATTGGTTTTTGTAATTTTCTAATATGTATAAACTCTAATTGTGTATTATTATAACTGTAAATTCACCTTAAATAAATAAAAAAATAAATAAATAAAAATAATTTTATTATAATGAAATTTGAGCAGAGAAAAAAAAACGTATTTCATGTTAAATAGGTTTTGGACGCCTAATAAATTATACAAGCGCTTCATTTAGAAACTTTAACTCAGTTTCTTTTATAACGAATTAGATGTCTCTTTAATTTTTTGCATCATCTTGTACACCCACGAGTGTATTGTACTTTTTGCATCATAATGTACTTTTATGTAGACACACATGTAAATAAAACACACATTAACATTTTTTATTGTTATATTTTTTTCGTAAACTTTATTTTTCTTTTTTAAGTATTTTATTTGTCTTTATTACTATACTTATACCCACTAAGTTTATTATTTGTTATGGAAGAGCCGAGGATCCTGAAATAGGGGTCGGCTTGAGCCTTATAATCTTTTTCTCAATTGTAATATTATAATTAACATTTTTTATAATGAACGTACCTTGTTTCAGCAGCCTGTGTAAGTGTAGCGCTTGCGGCCTGATGCGCGGTCGGCGCCGTACGCGGGAGTATGCTTGTACACCTCATCGTCCTTAGCACCGCGCTTGCGGCGGCCACAAGCGGCAAACACGGTATGGGTCAAATAATGATAACTGCTTCATAGTTTGTAAAATCTTATGCAAGACAAGATATTGGTGTTTATATGTCGCACAGTTTTCTCAAAGAAATCTAAGTTTCTTCACAACTTTTGTGCGTAATATGTTTTTAAAACTTAGTCATTGAAAATTTAGAGATGTGAATTTAAATTTGAACTCGCGATCTTTCAACAATATTCTCGGCTTTCATTTAATAAAAACACGTCACTTGTTTGCATCAGTGATAACTTGATAAGTCAAAGTTATAAACTTATATAGTTATTAGTATTTAGTTATATATTATATTCAAGAGCTAAGACATAAGAATGACTCTTTAATTTTAATCATCTAAGTACATAAATCAGCAAACTTAACTTGTTCACTCGCTTTAAAAGATGAAGATGAAGTTGAGGATAGAACATCACTCTTTCTACTTTACAGACAAACTTTACTTTAATGATGAGATGAAAATTATGTTATAGGTATTTACGCTTCAGCCTGTAATATCCCACTACTGGGCATAGGCCTCTTTCCCCATGTAAGAGAAGCATCAGAGCTTATTAGCTATTTATTTTAGTAAAAAAATGCCTTTTTTGTGCCTATTTAGACAGGCGATCTGAGTAACTCCAGTCGTGCGTCGGAGTTAACACACTTGGTTATTATTTAAAAACAGCACCTACGGTTTTAAAAAATAAATTCAGCATCTATCGACGACAGTGCGAAGCCTGAAGAAAATGCAGTCGTTGCGTTGTCTATTATTTTCCTGGCATAATAAATAGTTTCCAGGTATAATAATATACATAATGTATTCTTCTTGCTACTTTTGTCGACATTTTTAATAAATTTCTTACATCAAAATGTCTAGTTTGAATGGTAGTTGTCAAATATAATATAGCCTGCAGCAGATGGGTAAAGATCGCGTCTATCTCGGATCATAAACTATATAAACAATGTAAATCACTAATACATACAGTTACAAAAATTTACAAACGTAATGCTTTATTGTCATCGTCGTTGAATGTATTTTTTATTTATTTAAAAATTTACATTCGTCGAATGTATTTGGAATAAAACCATATATTACGACGCGTTGGCGCATCATCACATATAACTGGTTGTTGCGCTAGCGGTCGTGGGTTTGATCCTCTCACATGTCAAAAATTTGTATCGGCCATACAGTTGTGGTCTGCTTGTTTGAGCTTGTGTATTGTGTCTGTTTCCAGACCCCCGACACAGGAGAGATGCTTACGTTTATTTTATTTTTATTTATTTAAACTATTTATAATTTACTAGCTGACCCGGCGAACTTCGTATCGCCATATTTTATTTCTCTAATCGCAACTGAGGAAATAAAACCCTTCCGGTATAATCGAATTAGCTAAATTGAAAATAAAACTGGAGTTCTCAATTGAAAATTCATATTGTTGTACAAGACGCGTGGGGTGCTATTATAATTACTACAGGTATACTAAACTACCATTGATAACATTGATTTTGACCAATTGTTTCTATTTAAAAAAATTAATTTAATAAAATTAACAATTATCTCAACACTAATTTATGCACAATATTCTTGGTATTCATTTGTAGCTAATGTGGAAATATCGAGCTCCGCAAAATAAAAATAAAAACATGGTAAATATCCCGTTTTCGAATTCTTTTAGCAATAAAAATAAACATGTTAATTTAAAATCTTATACTGGATAGGATTTACGTAAAATCCCTAACCTTCTTAGAGAACGTAGAAATTTCATGATATGTCTACACATTATCTATAAAAATAAAGAAAATTTGAGTATCTGTTTGTAATATTAAAATAACCGATTTTTACTAAATGCATATGGATGTATGCACGATACATACCTATACCAAAATAACATTTTTTATAATTTCTATCTGTTTGTTCCGGCTAATCTCTGAAACGGCTGGACCGATTTTGACGGGACTTTCACTGGCAGATAGCTGATGTAGTAACGAGTAACTTGGCTACTTTTATGTAAGGAATTTATTTATTTTATAACTTCGCGAACTAATAAATAGCTTTTTTGTTGAATTCCACGTAGATGAAGTCGCGGGCACAGCTAGTACTTAATAAAATAATAAAATTTAAGAATATTATTATTACATAATTTATTTTTATTTCACACAGGTCCTATGGTATGGTATTGTGTTATAGGTAACAACCAACTGAAAGAACTAATTTTTTTTTATAAATATCCACAGAAATAATACACAAATTAAAACACATTTTACACCCAGACTCAGGCGGGAATCGAACCCGCAACCCGTGGAGCAGAAAGCGAGCCCACTACAATCTGCGCCAACGGGCTAGTCTACATTGTTGTTTAATATTTGAATCACTTTCGTGTTTTTATATTAAAAATAGAATAAAACTGTTTAAAAGGAAGTTTCAAAGTATAATTAATTAAATGCTTCGAAAGATCTTATTACTTTAAAAAAAAATAGCCAAAATTATTTGATTTGTAAATTTTTCTTAATAAGATATAAAACAATCGGTAGTCAAATATTTTAGTTGCAATCAAAAGCAATAAAATGAAGCCTTGAAATCCTACTGAAGTGTAGTGTATAGGACAATATTTAAGTTCGATAGTTTACATTCAACTTCGAATATGTAAACTAGAACGTTTTCTAAACATTTTGCCGGAACCTAGAATTTAAGTACAATAACATTTGTTATTACAAACTGAACGCTTTTCTTTTTTCAAGTATGATCACAAAATGAAGCTTAAAATGCTAAACCAGTTATAACAATGGCTTCCTTAGAATACTTAATGTTCCTCTACAGTTTAAATAGGTAACCCCCTGTAAGTGAGGTTAAATATATTGTAAACAGCATTCTTCTTATATATAATATTCTCGTGTCACAATGTTACCATACTCCTAGTTACCATACTCCTCCGTAACGGCCGGACCGATTTTTATGTAATTTTGTGTGCATATCGGGTAGGTCTGAGAATCGGCCAACATTTATTTTTCACACCCTTAAGTTATAAGAGGGACGATTAAGGGAATTAATAACACATATGACAAAACAACGTTTGCGAAGTCAGCTAGTATAGGTATATATATAGTCTTTTGTTTATTATTGTAGAAGTTATAGTCTTTGAAATCAGAACCTTAATGATTTTCAAACTTATAATCTAAATTTAATTATGGTCGAATTTCGACCACTGGGCCAGCACTAGTATTTATTAATGTAAATAATGAAATATTACAAAGCAATAGTACATGTTTTGAACACACAAATTATAATTATACCATTTATTGATACTTAGTTCTACAATTATGCAAGCGACAAATGATCGGAGTAACTTGAGCATAATATTAACACAACACAGCCATTATATGTATATGTTTGCTTCACTAACAGAGCCGTAGTGCAATCAGCGTCATTGTTGTGTAGCAATTATGATAACAATTCCAAATATTATATGTAAAAAGTCTAAACACATTTACAGTACACTCTAAATACATTGTTTAGTTATATCATGTGTGTGCTTACGGTTAGAGGAAAAAGACGAATTTATTATTTAAAATAGACACGTTTCAAGAAAGCTAGATAAAATATTTGTCTATTGTCCTGCATATGAATTTATAAGTTTTTTTTTTTTACTTTCAAAAAAGGGGAGTTTCTCAATTCGATTGTATTTTTTAATGTATGTTATCTCAGAGCTTTTTTCTGGGCGGAACGATTTCGATGGTTTTCTTTTTGAGTAAGCAGTTCTGATGTAAGTTACATTAGAAATAAATAAAAAAGAGTCTAATTGAGAATCTCCTCCTTTTCTGAAGTCGGGTAAAAATACAAATATTCGTATATGTTATTATTTATTATTGATTTTTCCTCCTTAATATCTGCACACTTCTAACCGCTGCTGCTGTATCGTGTCCTGTGCCCAAAGGTTATCTAGAAGAAATCGTTCTTTAGCGATATGATCGCCGTTTTACATCTTGTATTGTATCTTTTTTTATATGTGTCTGTATTTTGGTGTACATTAAGAATAAATAAATAAATGAATAAATAAATGTAATATGTTCATCATCATCATCATTACAGCCTTTACAGTCCACTGCTGGACATAGGCCTCCACAAGTTTACGTCAAAAATATGTTGTAAAAATATGTTATATATGTAATATGTTGTTAGTACTTATTGTTAAAAAATTAAATCTAAGATTAAATATTAAATCAAACCGTGTTGGAGGAGAAGCAGTTACGACAATTTTGTTTATACTAAAAAAAATATAAAATAAAACGTTATAATAAGACTGGAATGAAAGTTAATTATGTATCGACATTTTACAAAAATATTCACATTTATATTTTAAAGAAGTACACATTTTTGTTTTAAGATTTCTCATGAAATTAATCTGCTTCATTTGGAGTCCTTTCTTTAACCTTCTTACCCACGCGGTGGTCTGTCAGAATGACGACATACATATGACTATCCAATTAGCACGTTTTAACAAACAAACTTTTTAGATTTATAATATTAGTTTAGGCTATTAGTAGACATGAATATCTGCATATGTAAGCCCGACTGGGGTAGTACCTCGACCTTACAGAAGATCACAGCTAAATAATACTGTTTTCAAGCAGTATTGTGTTCTTGTTGGTGAGTAAGGTGACCAGAACTCCTGGGGATTGGTGATTGGGTCAGCTACGCGCTTGCGATGCTCCTGGTGTTGCAGGCGTCTATATGCCACGGTAATCTCTTAGCATCAGGTGAGCCCGTACGCTTGTTTGTTGACCTAGTGGTATAAAAAAAAAATTGAAAGCTAAGCATTGAAGGATTTAGGATTGTCCTTTCGTACCTTACGAGACTTATATAGACCTTAGAAACTAAAATGATACTAAGATTTACAGTACAGACTGTACAGATCAATTGGATGATTGACTTCCGTCAATACACATGTACACGCCGTTAACTAATAATGAACGCTAATAAACTAAATTAGCCTCTTCTTTATCGAGTTCTTTAACATTTGGGACGCTAGCTTCAAAATACCATTTTTGTGGCAATAACTTGAGTTATTTTTACATGACAATTCCACCCCATTTTAATTGTATAATCGCTAAAAAAGGATTCTTATCATAATATAAATAACATATTGACCTTTAACGTTAAGATAAAATAAGTATATTTTAGATATTTTTAGTACTCTGTGCTTAAATTTTTCTAAACAAAATAACATTGTAATCTTGATTTAAAAGATGGGCTATAAGTTGTATTATGATGTTTACAATAATATAACAAGTATTAGACGAAAACAATTGAAACATCGAGCCTTATAATTTTCACTAAATTATTATTCAAATAGATACGTATAGAGTGTATTTTGTTTTAATTAAACCGTAGTTTCGAAGACAACATAAGCTTCCCTCGAGGCAACCTCACACTTCGCTTGACGTAGCTAAGTGTAATATTGTAATATTAGACAATATCAAATATTTAACGTTCATAGTGAAAGTTTTTATTTCAAGTTAAACATTTATTGCTCGTCTATAATAAACTTGGATGTTTCATCCCGAAATATCTTTAGCGCACAGCCGCTGTTGTTTGCAAATAATAATATTAGTCTCGGTAAGTTAAAAAAATTTCGCGTTAAATTAGCATAAACCTTGCGGAGCCCTGTACACTTTTTACTTTAGCTCGTCCTTCAAACGGTCCCTTACTCATTGCATTAAAAATTCCCAGTTTCTTCGTTCGTAAATTAATTTTATAGGTTAGTCAAGTTTTCTTTAAAAACAATCCTGTTATTTTACATTACCGATGGAGTTGTTATTTAAAAAAAGATAAAGGTAAAATTTTATAAGAAAAGGGCGGATTATATTGAATATTCGTTATAGAATATCGTCAGTCCTAGAAAAAATACAATTTCACACTGAGCCACGGTGGATCAAAAATGTCAAGATATCTGAATACGGAGCATGCTTATGTAGATAAACGAAATCATATTCATGTTTTTTTCTTATATTTACACAGTGTATATACACAAAAAGTTTTGTTGAAATGTGAAATGCTAGCAATTTCTCATTGTTAATACTATTGTAAATATCGTTAAAGCTGCGGTTTTATTTTAAAAATTTCATGGTATCTCATCTTGTTATTACATTGAGCATTTTTTGTTTCTAAATATATATATAGGCTTTAATCAATTAGTTCCGCCAACCCTGCAATGGAGCAGTGTGGTTAATTAGGCTCTGATCCTTCGCCTACTTGGGGAAAGGGGCCTATGCCCAGCAGTGGGATATTAAAGGTTGAAGCGAGTAAGCAATTAGTTGTGATAAAATTCGATGCAACATGTCTTAAAACTACATAACTCTTAATAAGGAGGCACTTTGTGCTTAGAGCACTTTGTAAATTATTCAAACATTTAGTTTATATTTAACAAGTACCTGAACACGTGCGATGGGTTCATTTTCTCTGACGTCAAAATGTATTTATATCATAAAAGCAGACGTTTTGTCTTTCTGCCATGACACAACTAGCCCAAGACTAAATATCTTTACTCGCTTTCTGCTTGCTACAGCTACGACCTCTGCGACTTCCCTACACCATCTTTGTCGTTGTTGTAAAACACTTAACCTAAGATTAGGTCGAAGAATACACTTGTACTTTTTTATTATTATGAACAGTTTTTTTAAGAACAAATGACACAACGATAACAATACTATGTTGATAAAAGGTAAAAGAAGACTATTATTTACTATAAGAACTTGCTATGAAAGTACAAAATGTTGCCTTTGTGAACTTACAACTGGATCCCTTGAGGTTTATGTCTTTTCGGATCAAGCGGCTTACTGGAGGACGCGCGAGGAAACTCCTTTCCCTCATAAATATTTACTTTATGAAATAACGCGCCTCGAGCTCGGCTAAGTCTTACATACCGGCTGGCAGCAGGTGATAACTGCCAAATGACAAAAAACAGTTATTTACTCTTATATTTCTATTAAGAAAAAACATATCCCGTAATCTCGGTACATTGGGACATTTTTCTCGAAGCTTAACTGAAAAAAATATGTACCGAATATTTATGAATACATTGTATTGTAACGAATAAACACATCACAAAATCTTTAAGTTTAGCAATTATATGAAACTTTTGTTTTCTACTTACAAAAAAACAAGCTGAGCTAAGTGGCGGAAGCGCTTGCTATGCCTAAAAGAAGAAAAAAAACACTCATAAATTAATAAAAACTTCAAAGAAATGGTGCTGCAAAGAATAAAAATACGTTAAAACATAAAATCGGACAAGAATGAAATTTCTTTAATATCGTTAATTTTCGTAATATTGTTACAAAGCTCATTTGATTAAGTAAACATTTTTCTATCTTGTTTATTTTAAAATTACTTTTAAATACCTAATATTGGCACTTACAGTATTCCTGTTGTGTGTACCTATAAAGCGTTTTTGCTGGTTACTCAATACTTTAATGACTAATAATTCGTTAATCAAACAGTATACTATAATAATATAACACATATGGATTGAGAACATATATATGTATAACATATTCGAAAGTTACTAAAATCAGAAAGATCAACACGTTTTAGTTGTCCGCTTCGCATGGAATGCCCTGTTAGAATTTTAATATATTATAAAAGTTTTGTTCAAAATACCAAACATCAGTGGTTTAGAATATTTTTTAGTACATTAATTATTATTATTATTAAACGAGATTTTAGCCGTGCTGTCAACCCGGTTGACTTTAACATCCTTATTGGAAGTCTTGGAGTGGTCAACATTTCTCCTACTATGTTAGACTGGTTCTCTTTTACATATTTGAACATCAACAGTGCGTGAAAACCAACGATGCGTCATCAGAATGGTTAGATATGGATACTTTCCCCTTTGCTGTTTCTTATGCCATTTTTATTTATAACGTTTTAAAATTATTTTCTTCGGCCTGTACGTGAACGACTTACAGTTGTATCAAAATTTTAAGCTGACTGAGTTGCATAAGGATATTGGTGCATTAAATTCGGAACTTGTAAGTTCAGCCGTGGATGCGGTCCTTCGACCGTATAGTAAATCCCAAAAAAAATAACAATGTATACTTTTTGGTAGCAGTAGACTAATAAATCTTGTGGAATCCAGTTATTTGACATTACAATCCCTTACTGCAATACAGTTAAGAATGGGCCTTATTATAGATTGTCATATGACCTGGGTTGCTCATGTCAACGAGATTAACAAATGAATGCACCATACTCTCTCAAGCGTTTCCGATTTTTTCTCCCGTTCACAGCCAAGATTATTTTTGCTCAATCACTCCTTCTCCGTATACTCGACTACCTGATGTGTGCTATTGGATCCGACTGACAAGTTACTCAATACATTATTGCATGTTCAAAATCTTGCTGTACGGCTTACCGCACATTCAGCAATGTGATTGTCTTTACAATCTAATAACCTCCTTTAAGTTGGGTTATATCTTACGAAATGGCTTTTTCCCTGATACGGATGACGTCTATACTTATGCTTATATATACTCAAATAATCTTAATAAACTTAGTGTTAACTAACCGTAACCAAAAGTTACATAAAGTTCCTTTTGCGTTATTTTTTCAGTGTATGGTGCACGACTTTGAAACAAACTACCTAAACAAATCCAAATTGGTCCATCAGTTAATTGTTTACTGAGGCAATACATTCTCACTAAAGAAACTTATTTATTCAATGGGTACTAAAAACAGCACTTCTGCACTTTTTCCTGCTTTATGACACTTCAATCTCACTGTCACAGGTGGGCTGGAAGATATCTCTTCTAGAAATAAGTCCGTCTTTGCACCCAAAAATTGATCAAACTGTATTTTTATTGTTTACAGTGCAATAATATAGCGATTTTTTTATATATTTTTTTTAAATTCTAATAATTAATAATTCAGTTCCATTATAAGAAAGAGAATTCAGGTTCTGTTGCATTTTCGAAATCGTTTATCAAATATTACTGAATGAAAGTTAATAAAAGCGAAACGATACTCACTAAAAGTGAATACCGGTCGATTGATGCGTACGTGAGTTAACACAGTATTCATCGAATGTTGCATCAATAAGTGACGTGTGGAATATTCGTATTGGTTAACGCATACCCTGTACGGACAGCTACCATAGCTGTCGAATACGGTGCGCCTGTGAAAAGTTACATCCAATTAGCAGAAATCGATGACGCGCGAACCAGCTCGCCCATGTGAATTTGACAACTGCTGTCATAGTTTTAAACCAAATTATAGTTTGAAATAAGTCTGGCAAGTTTATCGTAATGTGATAAGGTTTTAAGAGTTATTTTATCTGTTGAAATGTTAAACTTTTAGTAGTAGTTATACATTGCATAAATAAACACGGAGAATTATATATTTTTTGTACTTTGTTCAAGCATATTTTTATCGACGGTAAATATTTTTTAGTCTTTTCATTATTTTAATAACTTTAAATTAAGACACAAATGTTAATCATAAATTTTAAAAACGGTAATGACCATCAGCACTGATTGATTTACTTACAAACTACAAGCGTCCGTCACGGGATTACTGAATAAACTCATATAGCTAGACAAGTATATGAATATATGAGGACATACTGAATTATATCTGCATGTAGCACCGTAACGATTCGATCATAATTCAGCCTGTAGCTCGGCACAGCTGGCCATAGGAGTTTTTCTCCATGTAGGAGAAGGATTGGATAGGATCTTAATCTACCACTCTGCTCCACTGCGAGTTGGTGAATATATTCCCATCTATGCGAGAGTTCGCTAGCAGCTGTATATGATAACAACCAGGACCGACAGCTTAGCGTACTATCCGAGGCACGGTAGGGAGACCCACAAGGACTGACATCCAAATAAACTGGAAACAAATATTAATATAATAATTGTGTTTGCTCGCAAACGAAAAAAAAACCGACTTCAATTACATTGACGAGTAATACAACGTAGATCGACGAAAAAATAGTCAAGTAACGACGCGTTATCAAAGATTACTCAAAAAGTAGTTATCAGATCTCAATAAAATTTATATGTAACCACATGACAAACATCAGCTTTCGATTAAATTAAAAATTATTAAAATCGGTACACCCAGTAAAAAGTTATTGCGGATTTTCAAGAAGTTCCCTCGATTTCTCTGGGATCTCATCATCAGATCCTGGTTTCCTTATCATGGTACTAAACTTGAGATATCTCCTTTCCAACAAAAAAAGAATTATCAAAATCCGTACATCCAGTAGAAAGTTATGCGGTATAATACAACGCAGGTCGACGAAAAAAGCGTCAAGTAAAAACGCATTATTAGATATAGCTCGAAAAGTAGTTGTTAAATATCAAATAAATTTAAATGGGACCAATTGACACACACCACCTTTCGATTAAAAGAAAATTTGTCGAAATCGCTCCACCCAGTCAAAAGTTCTGATGTAACATACATTAAAAAAAAAAAAATACAGTCGAATTGAGAACCTCCTCCTTTTTTGGAAGTCGGTTAAAAACTGGAAACAACTATTAATATAAATACAAATATCCATCCCGAGCGGGAATCGTGTTTAGGCGCGTTCACGCCATACGCACCACAACACCAGAGCGGTTGCCAAGGATTCGTAATCCATTCGCAATAGGTAAAGATATAAAAAATGTAAACGAACATACATGATCTTTTTTTAAGTTGTTAAAAAATTAAAATATTTTCACCTGCGAGCACTTGAATGTCTTAACGTTAAATAAAATATTTCTACTTTAAACGTAGTTTTTCTTATTATAATTTAGACTTTAAAATAATACAACCTTCATAATTTAAAAAAGTTTTAATTCTATAATTTTTAGACTCATATTTTTATACTTTTTTACTATATAATATAAACTGCAGCGTAGGAAAAATGTAAGCCTGCAGAACAATACAGAACTAAAATGTTTTGCTCTAAAATGTACTAGGAGAGGAATCAAAAAACAAAAAAAAATGCTTCGCGTTTTAAAGGACATACGATTACTTTTATTTATACTTTTATCAATTAGATAATACGTATACATAATCGTTTAACCCGTTCCTCGGATTTTGTAATTATCGTTACAGTTCAACAGAGAAAATGGGTAAAGCTACATAGAACTTTTTGAATGTATAAGGATTAAAGGTACTTTACGTAGAACATTCGGGCATTGATTATTTATAACGATAAGGTTATTAATATTTATATAAATGTTTTTCGGCTTCGGTTTAATAAAATATTCACTCTTAAATATGGGTATTGGATTATTTAATTAACAAATCTGGAAAACGCGTTATAGCAATTTTTTATCAATACATATAATAAAAATGTAACGGATCGCTGTCTGTGCATGAAAGATATAATTATGAGAAAAAACATTATTGGGACCTTTAAATTATTGTTAGAATTTTTTTTTTT
Source organism: Melitaea cinxia (assembly GCF_905220565.1). Taxonomy (NCBI): domain Eukaryota; kingdom Metazoa; phylum Arthropoda; class Insecta; order Lepidoptera; family Nymphalidae; genus Melitaea; species Melitaea cinxia. The sequence goes on along the minus strand of NC_059394.1, from coordinate 8,520,512 downwards.
TTTTGTTTTTCTATGCGTTTGTACACGGTAATTTCAAAAACGGCTTATCCTATTTAGATATGAATATCACACAATATTTTAATATTGTGGTAAGCTTCATTTAACATTTAATGTTTGTTTCATATCAATTGGTTCATAAATTAAAAAATTTGCCAATTTAAAGTTTCACGTTGAGCATAACAAAACGCGGACGATTCGCAGGCTCAGCTAGTAATATAATAAAGAAATAATATGAATTTAAGTAGATAGTAATTATGGAAAATCGCATAGCTACATAATAGCAGCCAAGTTGTAAAAAGTGATAAATAATCACTTTAATAAATTCACATATTTATAAAAAAGAATTATATGGTTTCATAAAACCACGATACAAGTTAAAATTGAGTGAATAAAAACATTTACAATTATAATACACGGATCAAAACACACAAATACCGCCGAACACTTGCACGAATAAGTGATAATATAAATGGTACATGGTCTGCTGATGCAAGATATCGGCACCGCCATATTGGCCTTGGCTGCTCTGCATGCGCCTTTCACTTTATCCCTACTTCGTGGCCAGCTGTAATGCAACATGCGATAGATGAACAAAATATTTTGGGGCGATAGAATAAAAGTTTCACTTTAAATTTGAATACGTCAACGAACGAATAAAACATTGACCATCCTTCCAGAATTGGTTTTGGAACATTAATCTCTGTAAATGTTGACATTTAAACAACAATTGTGTGTAATGGACTGTCGCTGCATATGCTATTATAATAAAAAAGGTAAGGGAAAAGTCTTTTCGTATTTTTTAGTAAAAAGTTGCAATACAATCTTTTCAGTTTTGATATCATGAAAAGGTGACTTTTAAAAAATAATTAAAAAAAAAACAGATTTTTGACCACTTCTCATTTGTTTTTCTTTCCGCCCATAATGGGTGAATTCAAAAATTCGATACATTTTAATGTTTTACTTTCAAAAACTGAATATGCGACTCAAGCCGCGAAAAAAGGAAATAATGGACCGTGTACATATTTGCGATTTTTTCTTAAGACATAATGATGACGAATCATTTTTGAAGATATTGATCACTGGTAACGAAAAGTGGATCACCTACGATAAGAATGTACGAAAGAGATCGTAGTCAAAAGTCATACTATCGCGGAACCCGGTTAATGCGATACGTAATAAAGTGATCGGGTATTATTCATTATGAGCTTTTACCGGCGGGTAAAACCATCGATTCGGAATTCAACTGCTAATAGCCGATGAGAATTAAGCAAGAAATTGAGAATATGCGGCCAGAATTGATCAACACAAAAAGATGTGGTCTTTCGTCACGACAACGCTTTTAGCCACTCAACAAAAATGTAGAGAGTTTGTCTGGGAAATCTTAATGCATCCACCATATAGTCCCGATATTACACCCTAAGATTTCTAAGTGTTTCGGTCACTTCAGAATTATTTAAGTAGTGTAAAGTTAACATATAGAGAGGACTATCAAAGCTACTTGTCGCGGTTTTTTAATGAAAATTCCAAAATTACTACAGCAACGGAATCCTATCACTACCTTCGAGATTGCGGAAAGTTATCGAACAAAATGGTAAGTATATATTATAAGTGATGTAAATAAATTTTATAAAATCTTACCTTGAAATTTTATATAAAATACGAACAAACTTTTCCTCGACCTAATATATCTTGCTGTACACAGTATAAAACAATTAAACTCAGTTTTGCTCATTAAGATAACTGTCTTTGAAACTCTGAACAATACTATGGTAACAGAATAGAAAGACATAATTGCCCTTCTTTTATGCATTGAACGAATGTTTTATATATTAAAAGAGGTTTTAGCACTAATACGCTATGCCTATGGTATATATCGGTGGAAAAAATAAAATTCGAAACGTTTCTAAGAGTACCGTCATGCATTTGTCAAAGTGTTTTAACACATATAATTAAGTTTAAACAGAGTTTCTCATAACCTCTCATCTAAGAGATGACTGTTAGTCTAAGGAAAGATATAACCCGCATACTTGTTTTGTAAAATGATTATCAAATATATTTTAGGAAGCATCAGCATCGTAGATATAAACTTGCGTGTATTGAAACGCAAGTACACGAAATAAAAAGTGCTAAAGTCTTTACTCAATTTTTTGTCATTTTTTTTCAGTCTGTTCTCATTCAACATCAGGACTACTAAAAAGTGCTTCGATATACTGGCAGCTTTGAAACAGGATTTTTGCACTACAAATTGTTAAATCTGTTTGTAGCGTGATTTGTAAAGTCGCTTTTATCTTTATAAAAGAACTATAATCTTTAAATTTTTGGAAACAAAAATTTTTTAGAAAAAAAACTTGATTAGAAATATTTATAATATATGTAAAATTAATGATCAAATTTACTAAATAATAAGAATAATAGTAATGGAGAGAAACATTATTAGGGAAAAAACGTTAAAAATTTCATGATTAAAATGTAATAAATACGTAAAACTCGCGATCCTCGCGGGTATGATCAAAGCGATTCGTACAGAGTACCTGTCATGTTTTAATTTCATATTGATGTCGCGATGTAAAGGGTTAAGAAAATTAACTTTTTACCGTAGTAATAGGTTTAGCTTAGCTTATCAAAATTTTAATACAATTTAATACAATTCAGCGGAAAATATCCTAATCAAAATCTAAAGCATCCGTCAAGCTGGTATTTCCTTCTAGTACTTTTCCTGTCAAGGAGAAGTACCCCAACTTTACAGAAGATCAAGGACAAATAAAGCTCCCAAGTATTGTTGTGTTCCTGTGGTGCATAAGGAAACCAAATCTCCTAGGGAAGATCGTGGGTAGGGTTAGCAATGCACTTGCGGTGCTTCTGGTGTTGCAAGGATTCATAAGGTTGGCCGTACGCTTTTTTGCATCCTTTTCATATAAAAAATACGTATTTACTAAGTTTACTTTTTCCCGTTCCCGATTCCCAAAGTTTCAGATACTCTGCAGCTACCATGGTCACGGGAGGACTGAGGTGTCAGACGTCCTAGACGTTACAAAGTTATTCAAAACTACCCGACATATATCAATATTTTATTTAGTCCTATCTACGCAGAATGTGCTAATTGAGTCTTTAATCTGTGGTTTAATGCTTGGTTTTTGATTTAATTATATTAATAATGGGATCCCAAGCAGGTGGTAATAGCCAGCCATTTTCTCTATTGAAATTTTGATGTTTTTTATTTCATTATCCTCACGGATCATCCTTGGTTGGAATCGGTGTTCTTTTGCGAGGATCTGAGGTTTATCGAATTTAATATAATGGGTAGCTGTGTCTAGACTGTTTTCACGGTTAAAAGTTTACAAATAATTAGTTTAATTCAACTTCCGTTAATTTCTGTGAAAACTTTAAAATATATGAATGAAAGAAAAAGGCATAAAGGGGAATTTATGAGGCGTAAAAATTATGCTCTGATACGACATATATCGACTCTGACGTTATGCATTATAAAATTTTTTACACTTATGTTACCTTATTCCATCGAATATTTTTATGAAATATGAAATGTTTCTAAAAACAAAATCAAACAAAACAGTTTGAATAATGCTTTCTGAACGATATAATTTCTAATTTTTGAGTGGCAATGAGTAAAAATATGACCTTTTCAAGTCTTGGGTCTTCTGTCTCAATTTAATGGAGGTACCGCAGCCATTTACATTTATTACTGCTTCACCGCAGAACGCCTTGTTTAATCTTAGTGAAAATAAAATTTACGACCAGGTCTGTCAAGTTGAGAACAATTACGGTTGAAATGTATGTCATCATCTCCTACCCTTTTGTGGTTGATGAGATAATTTTATTATTGTGAAAATCGACGATAAGGATTTAATGTATTGTTTACATAATTTCAAGCAATGTTTTTATCGAGGTTTATATGTGAATAATAAATTGTCATACTATGACAGTTTTAATAACAAATATCATTATTATGTCAGTTAATCGACTTTAATAAGATGGTAACCTCGCTTTCACAAACGAACGCACTCAAACGAACTTATTTTTTTCTATGCTTTCCATAGAAAGAAACATTACATAATATCAAAATTTTAGTACGTTAAATCAGTTAAAATACTTCTAAGAACTACCCGTATATAAAAACATTTTTTGGAGTAACTAACCCAGCGTCGATGACGCTGGGTCATATTGACCCGAGGCAATTTTAAACTGATATATTTTATTTTTGCTTTGGTTGTATGGATCGAAAGTTTGTGTAGCTGGAGATGTGGCTCCCTTCTACCCGCTCCATTGGTAAACTCAGTGCGACGTCACATGCGCTGGGAGATACAAGTGCGTCAAGTGAAAACGGGTCATTATGACCCAGCGTCATCTTTGGCGTCATAATTTCATGAGTAACGTTTATATGTTTATTTAGTGTTGAATTTTAATTAACTTTGTGTTTTTAAAGATTTCTAGTGAAAAATACATTGACAAATGACCCAGCTGGAATTGTGGCGTTGTTAGAAAAGTCTGATAACAACAATGAAGACTCCCAAGGTGCTTCAGACGTGGGTGTTAAAGACCATTTATCTGAACGCAGTAATGAGTGAAAGTAAACAAGAAGCTAGTGATAAGGGGTCGGATTCAAAAAATATTAATCTTACGTACAAAGTCTATGTTGATGACCAAGGAAAGGATGGAACAATGTGGCAAAAAGCACCAGCAAGATCGAATGTACTTTCCAGCTTACGAACTTAGTGCTATACATAACGTGAGCGAAAACTCAAAACGATAGCCACTAACGATTTTCTAGACAATGTTAAAAATATATGGCATAAAGCGAATACATTGGGCCAAAAGGAATGATACACGCAGTAAAAGACAATTTTTCCTAATTAAGCTGGGCCTTGCTCTAATTCACGAGCATATACAAACTCAATAGGATTTCACTTGGTGATTCTAGTGAAGAGCGTCCCCAAAAAGTTCCAGGAACTCGAAATAGATGTCAAGCACGACTGTCCTACAGGATAACAAAACGCCTCACAATTGTCATGCGTGACACATTTACATTTGCCCAGGTGGTTTGAATCCATACTGCGATGATTGCAGTAGTTCCGTGTTCCTGATTGATGACGTAGAAGACTAATATATTTTTATTTTTATATTACAAAGCTTATGTGATCTCTCTGTTAGTACATAAGACTATTGAATTCTATTGTTGCTATGAATACTTTACCAAAAACTCAAAATATAAACATGTTTTGTTTTTAACGTTGATTTTGCATGTGTTAATAAAAAAGTGAATAACATTTTAATTTCTAAAACTTATTGTTATTATTTGTATTTTTATTACTTAATCAAAGAACACTTTTTAATAAACAGTCATTAAAATTAAGCTAACTAGCTAAGTTTCTTGAAAAATTATTGATAAAATTCGGGTCAATATGACCCGGCGTCATCGTCTTCGTAATTATTTTCACGTTATTTGCGCCAGGTTGGTAATGTTTATACGAAAATCAGTTTGAAAGTGGTATATATCCAAATTATGTATAATAAATACAAAAAACCGACAAATATATTAGTTTCTATGTTTTATTCATTAATAAATATGAATTACGTATAGTATGGTTACAATATCAATTTCTCAAACTTAACAAAAAAATGCTGTTTTATCATTAAATAAAATGTTACAAACTATATAATCAAAATTTTTGTACAAACTTACTTACACTTAAGAAACTTTTACAACTCTTTGAAATGACAGTCGATTGAATAACTACTGCGTAATAGCTGCGTAAATACGACTAGCCCGTTGGCGCAGTTTGTAGTGACCCTGCTTTCTGCTCCGGGGGTTGTGAGTTCAATTCTCACCCTGAGTCTGGGTGTAATGTATATATTTATTTATATATTTATATATATATTATTTATAAGTATGTTTATCAAAATAATTGTGTTTGCTCACAAACGAAAAAAAAACCGACTTACATTTCAATACAACGTAGATCGACGAAAAAATAGTCAAGCAACTACGCGTTATCAAAGATTACTCAAAAAGTAGTTATCAGATCTCAATAAAATTTATATGTGACCACACGATAAACATCAGCTTTCGATTAAATTAAAAATTATCAAAATCGGTACACCCAGTAAAAAGTTATTGTGGATTTTTGAGAGTTTCCCTCGATTTATCTGAGATCCCATCATCAGATCCTGGTTTTCTTATCATGGTACCAAACTAGGGATTTCTCCTTTCCAACAAAAAAACAATTATTAAAATCGGTACATCCAGTAGAAAGTTATGCGGTATAATACAACGTAGGTCGACGAACAAAGCGTCAAGTGAAAACGCATTATTAGATATAACTCGAAAAGCAGTTGTTAGATCTCAAATAAATTTAAATGGGACCAATTGGCACACACCACCTTTCGATTAAAACAAAATTTGTCAAAATCGGTCTACCCGGTCAAAAGTTCTGATGTAACATACATAAAAAAAAAAAATAAAAAAAAAAATACAGTCGAATTGAGAACCTCCTCCTTTTTTGGAAGTCGGTTAAAAAATATGTAGGTATACCAGTCGGCTGTTACCTATAACACAAGCATTAAGTTGCTTACTTTAGGAACAGACGACCGTGTGTATTGTGTAGATATTTATTATTTATTATTATTATAAATATGATTTTTTTACTAGTTTTATGTATATATATATATATTCTTTATTGCACTTAAAATTTTTGTACAGTTATTTATATACAAATTTGGTTAGCAACGGTGAACTTATCTCTAGAAGAGATCTCTTCCAGCCACTCTGTGATATTGAGAATGTTAACATGTTACATAAATAAATAATGTTACATAGCAGGCTAAGAAAGTTCAGTAATGTAGATAATATTATAATAAATATATAAAAAATATTTATAATAGAACATTGTATGTGATTACTTTTACTACCAACTATGTTTTCATCTATTTTATTTAAAAAAATAAATAAAGAAACCCTTCACACTCGATGGGCCCTAAGTATGATTTTCGAATAATATAAGCTTGATAAAATAATAATGACTAAATAAAATAAGCTCAAAAATGATAAATGTACCTTTAGACAATAAGTAGCTTCAGTGATAAAAGTGCGGAAAAATAATTAGTTTAATAACGGATGGTGTTAAAGCACGCGTTAGCGCAGCGGTCACAGCACTGACTGTTGCGCTGGCGGTCGCGGGTTTCGATCCTAGCACACGACAGACGTTTATTTGTATTGGTAACGTAGATGTTTGTCGTGGTCTGGGCGTTAGTTCTTTTCTACCGTATGTGTTTTCGAATCTCCGACAAAGGAGTAAATCCAAAAAGGGAAAGTTTATTTATTACATTTGTAACCCCAATCCCTTTAACATTTTTTAAGAATAAATGGTTTGTCTCCAAATAAATGGCAGGTTTTAATAACGTTTTACTAAGCAAAGCAATAGTTTTTAACTTAAATTACTGAAACTGTATGCGACTGTGCAATCAAAACTATTTCTGGACAAAGCCACGTCTGAATACGAAATACGTGTTAATTTTGTATGCCAGTAGTATCTTTTACGTACGGAATACTGAATCGTTAAAATTTTGTTCAAAAGTACATGAGAGTAAACTCTCGTATTCTACATTTTGACTACCCATTATATGTATAGTACCTGGATGACCAAACTTATATATATATATATATATAATCACATAGTAAATGTAAATTAAAAAAAAATATGAAATAACTTATTATAGCTTGGCTTTTACTCAATTAAAAATTTAATATTTGTTTTAATTACTAAATTAAAATAAAATAGAATGTAAGAATACATAATTCATTATTTTCTTCTTAATCTTTTATTAAACGTAAGAGATGAGTAAACGATTTTTAGCAATTACACTTAATATTTTTTTCACTTCGTCAATCTTTAATAAAAAAAGTAATCACAAAAAAATCAGATCTCCAATCAATTAAGGTTCAATCACTAAAAACAAATACTACTAAGTTGGTGTAGAGTAAAATGATTTTAAATAGGATTATGTAAAGAAACCATTTCGAATAGGAAGAAAAACGATTTTTAGCAAATAAAACGTCAGTAGAAGGTTTAATAATCTTTATGAGGTACAAATCGCTCGTTATGTAAATCGAATCTCTTGCAAATTTAAATTGCTTTCCATAAGTCATTTTTTACTAGTAAAACCACGATGAATCCCTTTAACCAATCGAGTAGCCTTCAGTAGTTGGCAAAGGAATTCGTATTATTTAAAAATAAGCATTTTGGGTTTGTTTTATGCACTATAAAAAACTAATATTATTTTATCAAAAATTATAATGTTAACATTAGTCTAACTGAGGGGCGACACAGCAGGAAATATCATGGTTAAAATCTGAAGCAGCCTTTCAGAAGACTAAAGCCTACGTTACCTTACAGAAGATTACATCTAAATAATACTGCTTTTAAACAGTGTTGTATTTTTGTGGTTAGTAAAGCAACCATAGCTCCTGGTGAGGATCGAGGGTAGGGTTAACAATGCGCTCGTGATGGTTCTGGTGTTTTAGATTTATATGCTACAATAATCGCTTACCATCCGGTGAACCGTACACTTGTTTGCAAACCTAGTCGTGTATAAAAATGTTATTTCACCTAGTACAAACACCCTAAAATTGTTGTTATTCTTATCCTTTATTATACAGCATACAAGCTGTTGCACCCAAGGAAATAACACAGACATTACATATTCAAATATAAAACATATAACAATTAGTTTACAAATAAATAAGTAATTTAATTAATATTACATTTAAATTGAACAGTTTCATTAAAATAAATCGCAAAAAGTATATATTCATTGGGCGTTTTATACGCATCAATTTTATAAAATGTAGAAGCATTTATTATATATGCAGTGAATTTCAAACCAATAAATTGGTGATCCAGCAAATTTTGCATAGCACGCAGATTTCATTGCCCGGACGATTTCAGCATTGCACGGCATTAAACCTAGTCCCGACCATTACTCAATGAGAGCTGACTGTGCATACAAAAATGTCATCGGACATTTTCATTTCGATGACTAGTTCCGTTCGATCTAATACAAGGAAAATTTATAATCCGATAGTGTGATTTTCCTTTTCCATTTCTCAACAAGTTACTTTGATATTTAAATTTACATTTTAAGATTTTATGTACTTGCTTGTGATTATTTTATTTATTACGTTTATTCTTTATGTTATAAATTGGCGTTTTATTACAATGACCTTTTTAGGCATAAAACTGTAGATTATTTTTTTTTCATTCATCAAAGGTATAATTACATCATTTTTCATTTATTCTACACAGAATGATTTTATAAAAGATGTTTATTAATGTAAGAATATGTTTTTTTTAACGGACTTCAAAAAAGAGGAGGTTACTCAATTCGTATATATGTATACAGATTACGTGACAACAGACGGTTGCAGATCCAAATGTATCACTTTTTTTTAGCTCAATTTATTTGCAAAATAGAGAAAGTTCATGGTAGGAGTATAAATTTTATTATTGTAATTTATGGCATCACGATCCCTCCTAGTGGGCCGCCACCAAGGGGGTATTGCAATTGCAATTGACACGACAATATATATATATATATATATATATATATATATACATAAGCTCTCTTATGAATTACCCTTCTTACTAAAATTTAAGGCATACATAAGCAACTTACTACAGAAAATAAAATAAAAAACATAGATTTAAACAAAAGTAAAAACTTGATTCCAAGTCAAATAAATTAAAAAATAAAACATAAATATTGTAAGCAAGAAAATAAAGCAATCTTGGCAAAGATAAAGACAGTTTAACGCCTAAATAATACACACAATATGAGCGGAACTGCATTCCAAGTGACAGTAATAAAAACGTACAAAATGAGAGTAGTTGAGCGCCACAATGACGGAACTAGACACGGTGTCAAGCACAGAAAATTATGTCCATTCATCCGGCGCAGAGGATTAAGTGAAATGGGGTCGCATCTTCAGTCTGACTTACGACCCCCGAGGCCTGACGACGGACAAGTTTAAGCGTTTCATTCGGAACATACTACACGTTTGTTAATTAAATTGTAAATCAAAAAATATGATAACTCTCTGGGATTTTTTTTAATCTAGTTGTCTAATTCACTGAATTTGTCTTTAATTAGACGATAAAAAAATACTTTTCTGAACCAAAATACAATTATTTTTCATTTGAAATACAAGTATTGATTCATTAGTGTCACGTATGGCTGCTTGTGTTCATCTTGTGTTTTTTTTAGGACTACCGACACATGATTTTATCCTAATGGGGACCGAATTATATCGGGGTTGAATTATAAGTTTAGTATGAGTGCAGGCATATTTATTTCGAAACATTTTTGTGTTTTTGGTGTATTTGAAAATAGATGTTGAAAAACCGTCATTATAAACGACCTTCGTGGATGACACTTTATGAATTACTTAAGCATTCAACAAATAAAAATTTTATATAATAATGTATTTTTGACAATAACGTCGATATTGCTATAGAAAAAATAATAATTCCCTATTATTAAATTGAAATAAAGGATAGAATTAAGGTGTTAACAAATGAAACAGATAATGCTAAAGTTTTGAAAAAGTTGATCCGAGTTAAGAGTTATAACGGATATTTCGAAAAAGAGTTTCGAATGGCGGAGAGTGAAGTAAGAAGGGGCTGGATAATGTCCTCTGGCACTAATTAAAACTTTCGAAAGACCGAGAAAAAGGGTTGAGAAATATTGCGTTCGACGGATAGTAATGGCGATGCGGGCTTACTTAATTCTCTCGGTTTTTCTTCCGTAGAAAGAAATTAAAATGAAAAATCCAATTTTTAAATTATAATTGCCAGTTAATAAATTTATTTAAAGTAACAGAACTAAAAAATTATTGATAATACAATAACACTTAATACATAGGATTTACAATATTCTTCTGATCTACAACATAAGCAATAAGCAAATCAAATACACACATAATATTAACAATAATATAAACCTATACCTACTATTTGTTACACATGACGTAACCAAAACATAAACGTAAGGGGAATAGTTTCTTTCTTATTTAATCTAATGCAATCAATCAGGAAACCGCGAGGATGGACTCGATCAGATATTATTATATTGAATGGTAGTCAACTTTCTATGATTGGCCAATTTTTCTAAAGTTTGCGCGAATTTCACTCATTTTAATGAAACAACTTTTTCACTATGGTCACGGTAGTACTACTTCCTTGACCATGGTTGCTATAAAGTATCCGAAACATCGGGCATTTAAAAAACTTAATAAACCGCGATAATATCCGAAAAAGTAACTTTCATTGTAATATTAATATTATTAAAAAAATTATAATATTAATATTATTAAAAATTATTTTTAATTTAAAATACTAAGCAGAATAAAGAACAAGTAGAAAAATTAACTCTGCATTTATATTATATTATTTTTGTGAAAAATTAAGCAAGCAACATTCTATCGCTTTTATTATTCTAAAGCTAAGTAAATGTCTGATTTTTTCCAAGATCGAAAGGAACTGGCGTATTAATTAATTCCGTAATCAATCAATGTTTTTTTTCTTCTGGTAGCCAGTCATTCACATTGTTACAAGTCAACAGAACGTGGCGGGTAATAAGAGTTAGGATTTACTTATATTTATTTTTGGGGTTCGTTACTCAGGGGGTGAATCTTAATACTTATGACTCCGATTTCCGTCCATCTGTCACAGACCTAAAGGTCTTATTACATATATACTTAATTTTTTTGCGAAACACTGAATACAGTATTAAAGTATAGCTTGACATACATATGATTAATTAGTTTTTTCCACATACTGTTAAATATTACGCTGATAGGAAACAATTTAATTGTGAGATTTATTTTCTTTTCACTAGTTTTTCGTTTTTGTTTATAGCACTTTAAGCTTCAAGCTTACATTTAAATATGTATTATTTTTAATAAAAATCTAATCTCTCTCATAAACAAACTATAATGAATGATGAATTGGGTGATCTAAAACAATTAAAATACTACATTTACATTCTTATATTGATTATGTCTGTAATATCTCACTGGTATAGGTCTTAGGTCTCTTACTCTGTGTAGGAAAAGGCTATAGGCGTATAACACTGCTGGGCATAGACCTCTTACTCTATACAGGAGAAGGCTTAAGGTAATAATAAAAGTTTAATCCACCACAGATACAGTTACATTTTATCTTAATAACACTTCTTATTTAATTCTACAATTAATATTTTCACTTAAAAAGTGTATCAACACATAATCCACTGCAACTACAAATACTGGTCAAGCTGAACGAAATTGACGAAAATCAATAGGATATCAGTTAAAATTTATATCGGACCCTATTCAAACGGACAACGAGATGAGAGGGAAACATTTTGCTATCTCAAAGCAATCTTTTGACATCCGGTCGAAGCACCATCTAGGCAATTAAGTACGGGAAACTCACTAATGGTGTATACAGAAGTAGACGTAATTTTCAAGTCTCAAGAGGCGAAACCAGCAGCGATCGTTGTTACTTTTAATGACTCATTATGATAAATTAATTATTAAGTTTAGGAACTTTAATGGTTTAATACAGAAGTGGAATATCGTAGAACAACAACTTAAATTGTTCAACCTCGGTTAGTTCGGTTTTGTAATAATTATGTTTAATCTATACATATTGTAATAAAACTGCTTCGTAGGTGTTCACTAATTTATTTTCACAACTTCACACAACCAAACAGATACTAAGAATGCGCCACTTCTCTCTTAACACGTATTTATATAATATGAACAAAGTCAATTGATTGTCTAAATTACATTGAATTACCAATAACATATTCAAATACATTTAATTATATAGTATTACTATCAACTTAATTTTAACTAAATTTAACACTTAGATATCTAAAACAATCCAATAAAATTATAAAATGAATATATTTTAAGTAGACCATTAAGATCACTTTTTTTTTCAAATACCCTACTTTAAAAATTACTAAAATCACAAATTGATAGTTTATTTAAAATACAACCTTATGAATTTAATACACTTTTAGTAGACTTTTAACAATTTTTAAAGGAAACCCAACACTCGACCATCCTGACGACGTGTGCGTCCTCGTACACGAATCGCGTGCTAACCCAACACTGCCATATAGATAAAGAAGAAAAGAAGATAAATTTGTAAACATATATAATAATTTCACTACATTACATTACATTTAACTCATAGACTTCTTCCATATATAATTTACAGTTCTACTTTATTTAATGAAATCGTGAAAATAAATAAAATAAACGAGTCATGAACCAATCACTTCTCATGACTTTTAAGATGTGAACCAATCACTTCTCACATCTCAATCTCAAATTTCACTGAACCATGAACCAATCAATTCTCATGGACTTTACTATATAGTAGGCTAGTCATGAACCAATCAATTCTCATGACCAGAATACCAAAGATACTAACCAATCACTTCTCACATCCTAACATCACATTATATTTCCAGGTAAGTGAAACATTCCTTCGTTTACTTCTCATGAACTTTATCACTATGTCATGAACCAATCAATTCTCATGACTTCATAGTGAAGATCTCCACCAATTCCTTTTCGCATCCATATAGGACGTTTCTGGCGTAAACTGTCACTTATACAATTTAATCGTTTTCTAGACCTAAAGCAGCCACGTGAATCCATGGCTGCATTCGATCTGCTGCGACTACAGAACCGCGTTTGTTTTTAGTGTTACTAAAACCTGGTATTGACGCGATCTTATACCGATCTTGTCCTAAAACTTTAACTACTCTAAAGGGGCCAATATGCAACGGAAGAAGCTTTTTGCTGCTACCCTTATTTTCAAACGACGTTTTCACAATTTTAACCAAATCACCTTCTTTGTACAATCGGGCTGGTTTCCTGCCCTTATCGAAATATTCTTTTTGCTTCTGTTGTTCCTTATTAATTCTTTCTTTTGCGTTAAGCCTTATTTCATTTAAATCAACTTCTTGTCGTGTGTTATCGATAATTTCATATAGGGTTGCACTGATTTCGCTATTCATGGATGTTCCAAACATGATTTCTGCTGGAGTTCTACAAGTCGTCTTTTGAACTGTGTTATTGAGTCCCCACTGAACTTAACCAACCTGATTATCCCAGTCCTTTTCATCATATTTCAAATTCTGTGCAGTCAGAGAATCTAGGATAGTACGGTTGTACCGTTCTACCTGACCATTTGATTTTGGGCTCGCTACGGAATTTAAAATATGTTTAATACCTTTGTCCAGACAAAATCTTTTAAAAATGTGCGATGTAAAACAGGATCCTCTATCACTAACTAATCGGTCGGGTGCCCGAAAAGTATAAAAAATATCATCTAATGTCCGTATAACGTTTCGAGCTTTTGTATCTCGAACTGGTTTAATAAAAATAAATTTAGTGAATCCATCCACTACTACTAACAAATACGAATTCCCTCTTTTGGACCTAACAAAGGGTCCAAGATGGTCAATGTGCAGTGTATGGAATGGAATTTCCACTTTAGGTATAGGATGTAGTAGACCTTCTCGATTATTTTTATTGTTTTTTGCATATGCGCATTCGATACACGCTTTAACATACTTTCTAACAAATTTAGTCATCTTTGAGAACCAGTAATTTTTCTTTATTCGTTCTAATGTTTTCTCTATACCAAAGTGTCCAATATCGTCATGATTCATGCGGCATATTTGCCATCTTGCACCCTTTGGTACAACCCAACGAATATTGTTTCTATCGCCGTCTAAATACCTGTAAAGCTTGTTATCTTTAATCAAAAAGTTATCTTTAATATATTGTAGTCCTTCAAAATCTTCCTTACTGGCTAAAATATTTCGTATCCTACACAGTTCCGTGTCTCCAAGTTGAAGTGTATGTAACCAGTCTTCATTAGCGATCGTCATAACAGCAGGACAACAATCAATATTTCGTAAGTCATTATCATTCACTGGGTTCCTTGATAGGGCGTCTACGTGTGCCATTTTAGCTCCAGCTCTATATTCGATTGAACAGTCATACTCTTGTAAAGATAACCACCATCGTGCTATACGTGGTATTAAGTCACGCTTTGCAAAGGTGGACCGTAAAGCACAGCAATCGGTCACGATTTTAAATTCTTTCCCTAGTAGAAAAACTCTAAATTTTCTTAAACAACAGACTACAGCCAACGTCTCCAGTTCATATGAATGAAAATTCTTCTCCTCGGGGGACGTTTGTCGACTGTAATACGCGACTGGATGGAAAATATTATCTGTTGTAGACCTCTGCAAGAGTATTCCGCCCACACCGATCTTACTGGCGTCCGTGTGTAGTTCTGTTTCTCCACTAGGGTTGTATAAAGCTAGAATAGGTCTTTCGACTAGTGTAGCTTTCAAGCTCGCAAACGCTTTTTCCTGTTCCTGTTGCCATTCCCAAGTAGCATTCTTTTTAAGCAGTTTATTAAGAGGGAAAGCAATTTGAGCAAAGTTTCGAATAAATTTCCGGAAGTAACTGACAAGTCCAAGAAATTGTCGTACGTGGTGCACATCATTTGGGCGTGGAAAATTTATGAGGCTATTTATTTTCTTTTCTCCTGGACGAATACCTGAACCGCTAATTTCGTATCCGAGGTAATCGATCTTGTTCTGTAAGAAAGCACATTTTGTTAAGTTTAACGTTAGATTAGCCTTTTCAATCAATTTTAAGATTTCTTCTAGTCGGTCTAAGCACTCTTCTGCATTCTTGCCAAATATCAAAAGATCATCGATATACACTGTCGCCTTACTAAAACGTGCGGAACCTAATATTTTGTTCATCGTGCGTTGAAATACAGCTGGGGCATTTGCCAAACCGAATGGCATTCTGTTAAACTCGTAATGCCCATCCGGGCTGACAAATGCTGTTAGATGCTTACTTTCCTCATTGATAGGTATTTGATAGTAGCCCGAAGTCAAATCCAAAGTAATGAACCAGGCCTGTCCAGATAACTTTGCTATCTCGTCCTCTATGATCGGCATCGGGTATCTTTCTTTGATAGTAATTGAATTCAATTTTCGATAATCAATACACATTCTGAAATTGCCATCTTTCTTTCGTACCAAAATCATGGGACTAGCATATTCGGATACAGATTCTCTAACTATGCCAGCTTCCAACATTTCGTTTATCATTTTCTGCGCAGTTTCTCTTTCGTGGTGTGATAATCTGTATGGTCGGTACACGACGGGTTGCCTATTCTTTATCTCTATATTCATTTCACAGACATTTGTACAGCCAAGTTCTTTTAATGAAGTAGCAAAACATTGTTTATAACAATCTAACATCTGAATTAACCTTAATTTATCATTTTCGGTCACATTTTCACCAATTTTTATGTCATTTTTGTTTATCCAGGTATTTTGTACACTTAGCGTGCTTGTTGTGGCAGTTTCAATTATTTTATTCACCAACTCCACCTTTTCCGTACGACATATCAAAACATCCTCCATAAGTAAACAAGGGATCATATATGGTAATACAGTCACAAACAGTAAACCTTTTGTCACAGTGTATATTCCACCTTTAATGATGTACTGCTGATTAGGTTTACCCAATAATTTACTATTTAATACTATATCCCCACTTATTGCTGGTTCACAGAGTGCTTTTATAGACGTCTCTCCATATATTTCTACATCCTTTGCTATCCTTATCTTAATGTGCTCTTCTTGCTTTAAGTCCGTGTTGCTAAATGGTAATTCCTTTCCAATATTGAAAAAATGTAATCGATTCGCGTCCTTATAAACTATAACATGACATTGTTCTGTAAAAGATTGACCTATTAGAAGAGACGTGTCCAATAGGTTGTCGCTAACAACTTTGCAAGTTACCTTGGCTTTTACATCATCAATTAGAATATCCAACAATACGCTTCCTGCGGATTGTACTAACTCATTCCCAAAACCCCTTATAAAAGATATAGCTTTGTTGATTTCGACTCCTAACTGTAATGCCACAGTTTTCTTAATTAATAATACTTCGCTGCCAAAATCTATAAATGCATCTAATAGGTTTCCATTTACTGTCACACTTTTTACAAATTTCGAATTAGGTCTTGAATCAGTGATACACATCGTACTAGGTATTTCGTTTCCTAATGGTCTCTTGTCTGTATTCATTAAACAACTTTCCGTTTTATGTCCGATCTTATTACAACGATTGCATCTTATTAAAGGCTTAGGACACTGCAAGTAGGGATGACCCTTTTCCTTACAATTAAAGCAGAATATTAGATTCGGGTTAGATATAACAGCGTACTTTGAATCAAATCTTTTATTCTCGACAAATTGTCTATTCCTATAGGAAGATCGTTGAGAAAGATTACCCATATCTTTATTACTCATTAGGTATTGTAAGAGTTGTTCTGGATGAGAGCACCGCAATGCCAAAGCACTAGATTTAAGCATTCTGTCACTAATTCCATGAATAATGCAATCCACGGCACGTTTTCCACTGATATGGCATTGATTCAAAAGTGATAACTTTTCATAGTAGTACACTTCTATAGGTTCGTTGAATTTACTTTTTCTCTTGAGCATGTCTTCCAAAATTTGACCGTAATTCTGTTCACAGGGAAAAGCCGCTAACAACTTATCTTGCCATTCTTGCCATGTGAATAGTATTGAATTTAGCCCCTCGTACCAAGTTTTAGCCAATCCTTGTAACTTTTGCATAGCAAAATGTGTGGTGGTTCTTTCGTCCCAGCCATAAACACAAGCACATTCGTTAACTTTACGTAACCAAATATCGATGCGCTGATTTTTAGTTGAAGGGTTAAAATTTGGTAAAATATTTTGATGATCTACATTTTTGTTGTTATTAGTAGTAGTTTGTGTTGATGGCTGCATCTCTTTTGCCTTTAAACTATTAACTATCTGAATCACATCCTGAATAGTAAAAGATGGGCTCTTTGATGTTAATTTTTGTTGATCGTAGTCTGGTATATTCTGTGTGTCCTGACCACGCTGCTCATGGAATCCGGATTGCCGCCGCAAACCACAGCCGCCATGTTGTTCGTAGTTCCTTCTTCGCAACCGACGTTCTAATGAACGTTCTCTGGACATCCCACGCTCCCTATTGTTCTCGGCCCATATCTCTGGACTTAGTGAGGCTTGTATTCTTCGGCTCCTTATTATTGGACTTCGACTTCGTGAGCGACGACCAGCATGTTCACTTCGTGCAGACCTTGTTTCATTTATTTCTGCCTCGAGTGTTTGCGGCTCAAACATCTGGTCATCCTTTCGCCCTCGTCTACTAGTACTCGACATCTGAAACTCGAGAGAAAAAAAAATGTATTTTAGTGTTTTGTTCAAGTAAATTCGTCGCATGGACATCTCACGTGATTAATTTACATCCACACAGATAAAAAGTTATATTGAATATCTAGTATGTATCCCATTACGGAGTACTCAACGTTCCACAATATATTAATGTCACATAGTACGTATGATTAAAATTACTTTACATAAAATTTAAAAGTAAAAATCCTACTTATTATCAATAAAATTCATTTAAAAAAAGATCATTACTCAAATTTATATATAAAAAAGTCGAAGGTAAGTCAAGAAAATATTAATAATCATACATAACTAAAAGTCAATAATAATAAATTCAATAATAAATAGATAACTAAAATTGAGAGGAAAAAAAAATTACATTGCTATTTGTAATTATAGTAGTCATGCAACAAAAGAGAGCATTTTGAGGAACCAACGCTACTTAAGACTGACTTCAATTTCTGGAGAGTAGCCCCAGACAAAATCAAATGCCAATGTTAAGACGCTACATAAACATGCAATATTATCAGGGAGTGCCCTGACCTTATATTCACATGTTCAGCAGTTCCCCCAAAATACAGTCACTTTCTCATTACACCAACACTGCCAAGGAGTAGCCTTGACCAAGTGTTAAAGCAAATAAGTTTATGCTGCATGACATTATAGCAATAAGAGTATTACGTTTACAATTAAAATTTTTAAGTAACATAAACTACGATTACCGGAGAGTAGCCCCGAGCCAACCGTCAGTAAATGTTATCTCACTGTTAGTGTACGAAAATACTTTCAATATGTGAATCAAATTTAAAATGTATACAATATATATATTTACATTATCAGATAAAAGTAAATAATAAATAAAATAATAATCATATATTATAATAATAATTGTCACTATTATCGCATTAACATAATAACGTCCGAGTACTAATACGAAAGCTATGCTTATTACATGTAATTTTAAATGCAAGAAAAATACTTACACCACTATAGCCAGGATCCCACTTCTGAGATGTAATAAAACTGCTTCGTAGGTGTTCACTAATTTATTTTCACAACTTCACACAACCAAACAGATACTAAGAATGCGCCACTTCTCTCTTAACACGTATTTATATAATATGAACAAAGTCAATTGATTGTCTAAATTACATTGAATTACCAATAACATATTCAAATACATTTAATTATATAGTATTACTATCAACTTAATTTTAACTAAATTTAACACTTAGATATCTAAAACAATCCAATAAAATTATAAAATGAATATATTTTAAGTAGACCATTAAGATCACTTTTTTTTTCAAATACCCTACTTTAAAAATTACTAAAATCACAAATTGATAGTTTATTTAAAATACAACCTTATGAATTTAATACACTTTTAGTAGACTTTTAACAATTTTTAAAGGAAACCCAACAATATAAATAAAACTGAAATGTCTGTCTGTGATTTCTAAATAACTTTTGTTTTTTTTTTCAAGTCATTCAAGTGATTTTGATTGTGAACACAAATCACAAATAAACGTTTTTTTAAATTATGTCTGCCTTTCTGTTTGTCTGTTGTTTGTTTAAGCGCGCTAATCTCTACTACTACTTACGGAACTACCGCTTAGAAGCTATCCAACAAGCCCATTTACCGAAAAAGACTATAGGCTGTTTTTTTTCTCAAATACCTCGGTTGGAACCGCGTGGCACACCTAGTCATCATTTAGTTAAACTTATTCCATGGGAAAAAAAGGATAAAAATATACTATAATCCATTTTGAAATGACATGTTACAAACTACGCATACGGTGTGAGGGTGGGGTGTGGTTTAAGTGTGGGGTGAATTTTATGAATAACAGAAGGTAGACATAAAAAAGATTAGACCATTTTTTAACTGATAAATTACGAGTATTGTTTTCTAATGTTTACGTGAATTTAACACATTATAATGGAAAAATTTTTGCGAATTTTCTCATTATTTAAATGCCCGACGTTTCCTCCCGTGACCATGGTTGCTATAAAGTATTCGAAACGCCGGACATTTAAAAACCTAATAAACCGCGATAAAATCTGAAAAACTTATTTCATTACTAGCGACCCGCCCCGGCTTCGTACGGGTGCAATGCTTTTACTAAATATACTACAGATTGTCTTTATTTATAGTGTGAAGCTAGTTTATAGCATGGTTATTAACATAATAACAACAACATTCAAATATGCGTCGTTAGATTACACGTTGTTACAGAGTACATTGAAGAAATAAAGGTTCACTGCTCGTTCCCCGTAGGTGATAGTGTGATAATATGTAGCCTATATGTTGACCCGACTTCTTAATAATATTCGTACCAAATTTGAAATAAATCCATGCAGTACTTTTTGAGTTTATCCCGGACATACATACAGACAAACAGACAAAAATTCTAAATTTTATTATATGTATAGATAATCACAAGTATGTTTAAAAATGTTTACTATTGTTAGGATAAAGTTACGTTTTGATAAATGGTCACAATAATATTACGTCTCATTTTTAGTATCAAAATAACAGGGACTTAATAAAAACGAATAAATTTCATAGCGAAAATTAGTTTTTAGAATTTTTCACCACCTTCAAAAAAAGGAGGAGGCTCTTAATTCGACTACGTTTTTTGTGTGTTATCTTATATCTTTTTAGAGCGTCTATAGATTTTCATGAATCTTTAATTCCCACGTCGAGATTTAAAAAGTGCTTTTATCCCTAGCAATGTGTACTTAATTATTTTTAACTACCTACGTTGTATTTACATGTCGATGTAAATTGAAGTCGATTTTTTCGTTTGCGAGTAAACGCAATTATTCCGTTTTAAATTTTCTGAAAGTTTTACTGGCCGATAGTTTTTACAATCGGAATTTACTTTTTTTAAGTAGCGTCACGCCTAAATATCACTACGAGATTCATTTGAAACTTTAATTAACGCGTGAAAAATTATAGCTTACTATTCTGATAATATGTACGTTATGTACTATAAGGTTGTGTCATATATAGCCTATAATCTAACCGAATAATGTGGGTGTTTAATAATGGTGCTTTTTTTAATAATACAGCTTTCATTTGAGTCGTTGAAATTTAATGAGTTAGATTTTTAGTTATTATTGAATACAAGTGATGTAATAAATAATTATTATAGATTATTAGAATTATTACTATAACAGTAAAAGTAACGTATAAGCTTTACTAATACGCTGAATACATTTGAACAAATATTGTTAAAGGTTAATAATTATAAGTTATATAAATTTGTTTTAACTGTGGAGCTTACTCTATTATGAATAGCATAAGGTCTCTGCCAGTTTATCGAAACACGGTTAACTGTACTTTCAAAATACACACATGAACGAGTATATACTGGAACATTTAGCATGAAAACACCCTAACGAAATCACTTTGTCCCTGTTGTTTTCGTCGGTATGTTTATTGAGACATAATTTGAAGTTCAATTCCTTTCGCTCCAAAACACAGGAAACTTCGCTAAGTTTATTCAAACCAAACAAGGTGTGCCCGTGTGAAATCTCATTTACGAAAATCCGCAGAAAAGTTGAGGGAGGCGACGGTAGAAAACATTAGGTAAACAGGTGATGTCGAATTGTGTGCTCCAACCTTTACCTGTAATAAACTGCCGAGACGAAGTCTCCCATCTTCTTTTATTTCAATTTCCTTATGCCGAAGGAAAAGTTTGACTATTGTTTCACCTTAAGAAAGAATAAAAATAGTTAACAAATTTAACTGTTATATTAAAACAGTAAACGCTTACGACTTTATGATAAATTTTGACTTGACAATTTAATTACATTTATTGAAAACAAAACATAAATTACGACGACGCGTTGGCGCAACGGTCACAGTACTGATAGTTGCGCTGGCAGTCGTGGGTTCGATCCCCGCTCACGACAGATATTTGTGTTGGCCATATAGATGTTTGTCGTGGTCTGGGCGCTTGTGGTTGTGTATTGTGTGTGTTTCCGGACCCCCAAATACGAGAGAAAATTCTACATAAGTTAATGGTAAAACTGAAAAATTTGTATAATAAATACGTACTTTTATATAGAAACTTAATTATTAAAGAAAAAACACATATTGTATTAATTCACTATCTGACAAAAAAAAAAAATACGGATTGTAGTAACAATTGTAAAAAGAACTTTTTTAATTTGCAGGTTCAAAGCCGATAATATGTTACACAAATAAAGTCACTCTCTTCTACTATTTTATTAGGGATGAAATTAATATAGTTGATTACATAAGGTAATATTAATTGTTTAAACCAACCACTATTAATAATAATCTATCTAGTTTCCACAATCCCTTACTTAACTTGAAACAAAATTACAAATTTGTTTATAACGGAACCTTCTAAGGATTATGATCTCACAAAGCTCATAAGCTGGATTTTGTTAGAAATTAATCCTTTCAATCAGTTTTGTTAAACTTGTTTACCACAATTTTTAATCGATATTTATAAGAATGGTGCGTTTATGCAGAGTTTATATTTTTTTAAATCAACGTGTTCGGTTTTACTGACTTACTAAAATACACATTTCTAGCTTATTTTCTAAAATATAAATATCAAAATATTAAAATTAAATTTTTATGCGATATAACGCAGTATTAAAAGACTTTGGAAATTATGGAAAAAATATAGAAACATTATGACGTAATGAAAAAAGATTAGAGTTAATTTTGATTCTTGATATAATATTTTGCAGTATTAGATTACATCGTGAAAACAAAAATTAGATGTACAAAAATCTCATAATACTTAAGTAAATTTTATAATGGGAAGAAGTGCGATTCTTCGTCACGCGATCTCTAATGGTATAATAAAGTTAGCAGAAAGAAAACTTTGTACAGCGGGTTGCTCCTTTGCGTATTATTAACGTTACCAGTATAACAGACCTCTACCATGTTTATAAATTTTTTGAAAAACGTATTATTTAGAGTTTTCGCCTCGCCGTGACCTTATATAAAAAAATTACGCTATTTTACATCTATATTAATAAACAAGCAATACCTGTGCGAATAATTCGCACTAAATAAGTAAAAAAATTACCATCCGTCAATCATGTTGACATTGTTTCAAAAATAAAGCCGTCATAAATAATTAATTAATTTACAAAAACCAAAGCAATAATAATTTTTTTAGTTGTGGATACCGGTAGAGCAAGCAATTATAATTAATTATGATAATATTTGTTAGAACGAACTCATTTTATGGATTCAAATAATTGTGTTTGCTCGCAAACGAAAAAAAACCGACTTCAATTACATCGACGAGTAATACAACGTAGATCGACGAAAAAATAGTCAAGTAACTACGCGTTATCAAAGATTACTCAAAAAGTAGTTATCAGATCTGACAAATATCAGCTTTCGATTAAATTAAAAATTATTAAAATCGGTACACCCAGTGAAAAGTTATTGCGGATTTTCAAGAAGTTCCCTCGATTTCTCTGAGATCCCATCATCAGATCCTGATTTCCTTATCATGATACTAAACTAGGGATATCTTCTTTCCAACAAAAAAAAAGAATTATCAAAATCGGTACACCCAGTAAAAAGCTATTGCGGATTTTCAAGAGTTTCCCTCGATTTCTCTGGAATCCAATCATCAGTATCTGGTTTCCTTATCATGGTACTAAATTTGGGATATCTCCTTTCCAACAAAACAAGAAATATCAAAATCGGTACATCCAGTAGAAAGTTATGCAGTATAATACAACGTAGGTCGACGAAAAAAGCGTCAAGTAAAAACGCATTATTAGATATAACTCGAAAAGTAGTTGTTAGATCTCAAATAATTAACCATTCGATTAAAAAAAATTTGTCTAAATCGGTCCACACGGTCAAAAGTTCTGATGTAACATACATAAAAAAAAAATACAGTCGAATTGAGAACCTCCTCCTTTTTTGGAAGTCGGTTAAAAATGAGTCCATTGATGCTTAGGTACTAGAAATCGAAAATACCTATATTTCAAAAAAATAATAGCACAATTAGTAATAGCATATTCATAAATTAATGCAGCTAATAATAATCTAACTAAAATATTAGATACTGGTATGAAGCAGAAACCTGTACACTGTTTAATGTCTTTCACTTGATCGACTTTTTTCTTGATACGAAAAGACAAATTTCCCTGTACTTTCTAAGTCTGAATTTTTCTACACAAATTATCTCATTTAGATAGAATTTTATTTTTCAAAATAAACCTCTTCGTAAGAAACATTACAAGTCTCACTTAGACGGTCGTATTGTGAAATCTGTTTGGGTTAAAGTCGTCACGTGCAGTCGCTGATGAGCCGTAGACGTGATATCACTCACTCGTACGTGACCCAAGCTTTATTTCAAAATTTCGCGCCTAAACTTTAATGTGGGAGTAAAAACACTCAGTCTTAATGTTTCCCATTCTACGTTCTCTTTGACACTCATTGTTACTAAAATGCCGTCTCCGCTTCAAATAAGTTTTATGACTAGCTCATTTTAGTTTTCTTCATTTGGGTGTAGCTTTATAATTATGAAAATGTGAAAAATGGGAAAAGTTTACTCTTGCCTTGCCCACATCTCTGGCTTACATTTTTAATGAAGGTTGAATTTTTGGCTCTTTTATCTCAATGACCAAGTAGAAAAGGGGAAGTTTCTTCAGTGATCCTCCGGGTGGTTATTAATAAGACGAATTAATCATCTCAGAAAAGAAAATTCTTTTATGAGTATATTATTGTATCGTTGTATTTTTTAACTTTCCTTTAATTTGAATTTCATCCGTTAGTTAGGATATTATTCATAATTGATTTTTTTTGTGCTTTAGAAAATATTATGATATGGTTTACATTATTCAAACAAAATAGCTTTTTGTTTTTAATATATTCCACTATCTGTGTCCCGCGATTAATTTGAGGGAAAAACGTCCTAAAATGTAATAAAGCATATACTCGAAGCCTTCCTCGTACAATATACTATCCAATAGAAAACGTATTTTTCATTTCAAACCAATAGTTTCTGAGGTTAGCGCGTTGAAACAAACAATGCATTTTATAATATTGGTATAGATATTGACTCAATGCGGTCGTAACATTACAACAATATGCTCTAAGTTCATTAAAAATTTAAATACATACAAAAGTATAGCAATATATACATATTTACAGTAAAAAAGTTTACTTATAAAATAAATACACAAGACTATTTGTAAAGCTAGACAATATTTTTTTTTCACAATACCTTCCTATGAACACACATTCTTCAGTTAGATTATAAACGAAATGTAATATGATCCTAACGATGACCCTATAAATGATACGAAGTCTGAAAAGTTGACCTTTTTCCTCAGATTTAGGACCGGAGTTTAATATAAATAAGCAGCTTCGAAAAATGAGTAAGGATTCAATAATCGGATATTAGTTTATTTCGAGAGTTACCAGTATATAAATACAAGTAGCCAAGCTTATATACCAGATGACGATTATTTTTTTTTTACATGCAATTCTTTCAACATAAATTGAAAATGTATATTAAAAAGAAATTCATAGATTTTTTTATTATTATTTATTATTTAAACTCGTGTTACATAAAAAATTACAATAATGCACTCCAAAAATCGCGGTGTCCGTGTGTGTGTTTATAATTATAACTTTTTATTACGTTAAATATAAGCTACATTGTATACTTTAAATTAAAACACAGTAAGAAACATGAAAATTTCCCCGATTACCAACATTTTAAATGAATGATAACGTATATCAGAATTCTTGCTCAGTAACAAAATATTATTATTAAATGGTGATACATAAAATATATTGTATTAGCCATAAATTGTTAGACCGTCATAAATATGAGTACACTGATATTGTATCTGTACTTTATATTTTATGCTTGCAGTAATACATTTTTATACATAATGCTGACAGCCGATAAAGTATTGACGTTAAATTATTTAACGCCGTTGTATACATAGATAAAAACTTTTATAGCGTAATCGATTGTCAAATGATCCTAAATAGATTAACAGACAATCAATCATTTCTCCGTGATGCTAACGAGATATTGTTTAGGTCGCAAAAAGTGGAACACACAGCACAAGCTGTGCGACAACCGCATTAATAATTTATCAGGCACATGACGTCTGTTTGCTAATAAAGCGTAAATTTGCGATGGAAATATTAATAAAAGCAGCTTGCACCCGGAACTCGCTTCGGAACCGCGCCGGCAGCCCACCCGATGACAAATGACCAGTTGCAACTTTCATTTAGTTTCCATTTAAATTAAACAAGCAAATCAGCAAATATTGTCTAGCAAAAATTGTTGTATATTCCCATTTCACAACCGCGGTTTATAAGCATTTTAATAATGGAACGGGAAAACAATTCTCACAATGAATTTATTAATACTATGAAATAAATTGAGGCTGATATTACCAAGCAATTTCAAAAGGTTTTAAGCAATAGCTAAATAAATGTGTTTATTTCAATTTTACTACAATCAAATACCTAGTTTTACTCAGTTCATTTTTTTATGAATAAACTAGCTGTGCCTGCGACTTCGTTTACGTGGAATTAAAAAAAATATTGTTCAGTGCACAGAGTTACAAAATAAATAAATTTCTAAAATAAAAGTAGGCTAAGTTACTCCTTATTACATCAGCTATCTGCCAGTAAAAGTCCCGTCAAAATCGGTCCAGCCGTTTCAGAAATTAGCCGGAACAAACAGATAGACAAAAATTTTAAAAAGATGTTATTTTGGTTTATGTACCGTGTATACATCCATATGAATATAGTAAAAAGCGGTTATTTTAATATTACAAACAGACACTCAAATTTTATTTATTTGTATAAATGTCAAATTGAACATACTTGTAATTAAATATAATAGTTTAAAAATACAGATACTACTAAGTGTACAGATTTTTTTAATTGTACCTATTTTTAGCGAATCCTTTCAGAATATGATTTGTCATACTAAATGAAAATGATGTTCGATCTTCGAAATTAGGTCTTCTTATACATTTACGAAGATTATTCGTTGTACGTCTTCTTCAACCATCACAACTCGTCTGTTATATCTATAGTACAAATATGTATGTATATATTATTTACCACATAACAGACACACGATTTCATTTATTAGCCGACTTAAAAAAAGGGAGGAGGTTCACAATTTGACTGTATTTTTTTGTGCATGGTACCTCATATATGTATTTAAATTGTATTTTTTTATAAATCTTGACTGGATGTACACACGATTCTTTTTTTTAAGGTGCCGGTCATGTAGCTCCTTTGAAATTTAACTGAGATATGACAAGTAGTTTATGAGTTATACCTAATAAACTTAAAGTGATTATTTTAGTTGATGATGATGAAATTGATGATTTTTTTATTTTATTAACTACCCTAGATGTTTGCCTTGCCTTGAGGTTTCACTGAAGTACTAAAATATGTTTAAGTCATTACTGTGCCACTAGAGCTACTTACAGTTGCGACGTGAACCGGCGTTGTTTCATTTGTTTTTACATGATCTCCTAAAATATACGCTCGAATTAAACGCTATAACGGACAAAGTTTATCTTCATTAAATTCAAAATTCAAAATAAAAATCACTGCTGGCTTTAAAATACACAGCCGAAGATGGGCAGCATGGTGACTATGGGCAACACACATGAGTTCACACCTTTTATGGCGCGAACTTGTGGAGGCCTATCTCCAACAGTCGACTGCTATAGGCCGAAGTGATGAAGTGATGAGTTAGTAGATTAACCTTTTTTGAAGGCTGGTACTAACCAGATATTGAAAAAAGATTGAAACTTTCATTTCGTCATTTATTTAAATCCATTTAGAGGTTCGGTACTCTCCCGGAGAAAATATTTGAGTAGGAAATATGAAGCATTTTATGTTCGGGGGTCTATTTTCGATCACAAACGTAAAATAAAGAAATTAAAAAAATAATCTAGGTACCGAAAATAATTCCAGGCCGTTGTAGAAATGTTAAGAAAACTCAACTATTACACAACTTAAATATTTTCTTTAGCTCTCGGGCAACATTTGTATATTCCTTTTAAAAAAGTATTTAAATTTCAAATTTATAAGCTTGAGGTTTTCATTTTATGCTATATATACTGATTTATCATTCGCGTTATGGTCGACATAGCAAGGCTGTCTCCGGAGAATATATGACCTCTTTGAAGCGCAGAAAGATGGGTAATTTCATTGAATTTATGAACGTATCAACGTTGAAATTGCGAAGTTGAAAATTTGGATGTAAAATCGTGATAAACATCGGAACCTCTAATATTATGAAGTGAGTTTTTTTTGTAATTATGTTAATGTATACGAACGTATATTTATTGTTATTATTATTATTTTATTTCAGGCTGTTTTGAATGATTCATACTAAAATAGTGTAATTTTTAACAAGGCAAAAAATTAATAAGGTAAGTTAGATGTTTTTGCTTATTCTTATGAATATTATTAATTCACAATTCGTAGCTATAAGTAAAAAAAAAACTTCTCCTAGTTTTAAAAATTAATTAATATTATAAATTAAATTAATTAAATTAAAAAATTAATTAATTAAGACTCAAAGCCGTACATAAAAATAACAAAATTATCGATAAACAGAAAAAAATAATGAATAGAACATAGTTCTATACATATTCTACTAAATGCTAATTAGATAAAATGTAAACGTCTCTTTAAAACAAAATTATTTGGAATAAAATTACACTAAAAGACAAAGAAATTAAATCAAGGAACAAAAGTGCGAAACTGTGTCGAGACCTTACGTTACAAAGAGCGGTTCAAGCTCGTGTTTTATAAAATTAAAACTCGTTTAACTTGTGCTAATCGGTTCTAAAATTCATAAGATCGCTTAACAATGTTACAAGTATTGGTTTGATTTTATGTGAAAATATGTTAACAGATTCATTTTTGTTTTTACACAAGAATGTTAAGTAGTGAACTATTAATTTAAAATTTTAAAAAATGTAATAATGACAAGTGTAATAAAAAATGCATTTTTACGGATACATACTTGTTTGTACATAAATAACTTAAACATATATGACGACACCTGCGCCACCGTACGCAATTAGAAGAGAATTTATAAGAAACAGATGCACCGATCACGCCACCTAGCACATCATTCGATACTCACCTACCCTCACTCATTCTATTACTCGAGTCATTTTGACGTGTTTAAAACGACCGGAGCAACCGCGGCTAAGGTAGTCTTGGCTCTGACTTGGCACGGTGCACTTGTTGTATTCTGCTAGTAGCTTAACTTGACGCTTTGGATAGTTAATTTGTGCAAAAAAATTAATTGTTACATAGTATATTACGATCTGTAGTTGTTAACTAATAACTATCTTGTGTTACCTTGCATTGCAATTAACCAATGCGACGTCCTTTCGACATAATTATGTAAACATATGTTTAAAAAACTAATGTATTACAATCATTCTTTTGTTTTCAAACAATTATTAGTTACAATTTATTTGTCAGCCCTGTAAGAAGACTCTCGGCTTCCAAAATTTACTAATATTGATACTTCTCAATTACTCTATTACTTTGGTATACTTACCATTTATCATTGGTAATATCTATACATATATCAATACACAAAAATATTATAAAAATATATGGTAAAAATATTCAGACCTACGAAATGTTTTCAGTATGACAGATATTACATTTACATTTTTATACATACATTACCATAATATTACATTATATATATTTATAATATTTAGATTATTTAAAATAATAACAAACATCGTATTAACGCGAATAGGAGTGATAAACTTGTGGCTCCAAGTTTCAAACTTCGCAAAGTAAACATTAATATTACTATAATATTACCTTGAGTTGAGTACATAACATAATTTCACGATGTTTTTACCGCTGACAATAAATATATTTCAATTTTTATTCACTTCAGCCTGTAAAACCCCACTGCTGGGCGTAGGACCCTTTCTCCATGTACTCGTAAGAGAAGGATCAGAACTTAATTCATCACGCTGCTCCAATGGGCGTTGGTGGATATATTCCCTACTATTAGTAACGATCGCTATAAGGTTTACATGATAATAATCGGAACCGACAACTTATCGTGCTCTCCGAAGCACGGTAGGGGGACCCGCAATGACCGCACAAACACTCAAACTACGACAAATATCTGTTTGGCCAATACAAATGTTTCTCATGAGCGGGGATCGAACCCGCAATCGCTAGCACAGCAGCTACAAACCAACGCTGTGACGTTGCACCAACGCCTCGTCGTTAAATTTTTATTAATATTTATTTATTACCAAACTAGCTGTAAAACTATTTCGTTCACAGTGAAATTCAACAAAAAAGTTATGGTTCAGTTCACAGAGTTATAAAAGAAATTAATTGCTAAAATAAAAGTAACTTAGGCTACTTTTATTTTAGAAATTTATTTACTTCGCGAACTGAACAACATTTTTTTTTAATCCACGCGGACGAAGTCGTGGGCACAGCTAGCATTTTATAAGTACCAAAATTATGTATTGACTGTTTTTAAAACTGTCAACATCTCCTTTAAAAATTGTCATCCGTGGTTGTTACTGTGCTGTGGTTGTTGCTTAGCTGACCCACGACTGCTTCCGCGTGGAATAGTGACTTAAGACAGATTTTTTTTTGTATATCTTTTGGTTTATTTTGTGTTATAAGCACCGTCGTTTGGATATTTACATGTTCAACGTGATTCTATAAAATGGCATTACGTTTTTATTTACAAACCGATTGACATGAAAAAACACTAAATTATAAGTAGACCTCACCACAATATATTAGTGAAAACCAGATCTAAATCGAACAAAGCGTTTCTGAAATTAGCGTGCGCAAACGCACAGACAAACAAACAAAAATTCTAACGATCATATTTTCGGTGCTATTTGCGTTGATAAAGTTCCCAATAATTATCTATCGTTGTGTCCATTTATTATAAATATTCTTTGACGATTAGCAGGAAAGTGGACATAGGGTGCCAATCAAACCACCAATTGCAAATTCATGCGACGTTTCGATCCTTTATTGGACCATCATCAGGCATCTTTACATACGGTAGTCAAAAGACATCTCCCCGTCAAAGTTCTTTAAGTAAGATTCTAAATTCCAAACATTATATACTATTTTTTAAGTTATATTCTAAACTTTAATCTCTAAATTTTGAAAATTTAAACTACAACATTTGAATTTATTAGGTAACAATATGCACACTTTTAAGTTATTAAGTTTTTAATTTTACAATTTCAAGGCATCAAATTCTCCGAACTTGACTATTGAACTGCATCTTTACATATGTTAATTAAATTTATAATTTTTTTTCCTCCTATTTTGGTTCCTTTAATTTATATTATTTCTACCCACATGTATTTTTCTTCAATTTTATATATTAATTTTTATTATTCATTATTTAAATTGTTAAGATTTACAAAATATTAGTCATTTCTTATCAAATTGTCATTAAAATTAAGTCATTTAAAATTGGCTAGTTAAAATTTACATTAATATTTCTATTTTGTAGTTATTGCTCATTAAATTTACATTTTGTTCTCCAACCTCTTGTATTTTCATGTATATAGTCACATCAATACATATTTTTGATTATTAAATTACATCCTCCAATTAGTTTTTTAATTTTAATTTTTTTTTTTGTTAACGGCCGAAAAACACGTCACTCCACATGGATGTCACAACTGTCAAAAAAAAAAAAAAAAAAAAAAAAAAAAAAAAAAAAAAAAAAAAAAAAAAAAAAAAAAAAAAAAAAAAAAAAAAAAAAAAAAAAAAAAAAAAAAAACTTCCAAATAATATTTTTTTTCATATATCCATCCACGTACGGACACCAATCCGTTACATTTTTATTATATGTATTGATGATGTATTGATAACAAGCTTGTTTGAAAAATTAAGAACTTGAAACCGGACAATATGAAAATAATTATTGAAACATAAATACGAACCGGATTTAATAAATAATTCATTTCACATAGTGTACAGAATAACAAAATTGTATTGTCATGTTGTCATAAATATGTTTTTAATGATAATATATTATTTCACAGTTACCATGACGTCGAAATAATAAGTCTTAATTATGAAGATTTAATGTATAATAATTGAGTTTTTTTTTTTGTTATATTGACAACCGCTTTGGTGTGAAAATGCCTATAAACCGGCGGCCACGAGTTATGTTTCCGCTCGAGGTAGATATTTGTATATGTACAAATATTTGTTTCCGGTTTTGGTCTGTCCTTCCACAAGATAGATACCTCACCCTGATTTCTGATAGTGATCTTTACTCATAGCAGGGAACACACTAACCTGTAGTCGAGCAACGTAGTAGAATAAGCTTGTTTCTTTACCTACATGGAGAAAAAGGCTTTTGCCCGGCAGTAAGACGTTACAGTATAAATCAATATATTTATTAATTTATTAATTATTTCTTGCATAAATATAGTCAAATAATTTTACATAGTAGTAAAAAAGGAAAAAACAGCAGTACAGAAATAAAATTAAACAAAAAGTAGTTACAATGATAGCATGCAAAGGCGGTATTTTTATTTTGTTTTGTTATTGCTTTAAGCAATCTCTTCCAGACAACCCCAGGTAAAAGGAGATTATTAGTAACAAAGTACGGGATTGTATAAAAGTAGATAAATATAAGTATAATTATAAATACATGATATAGCTATATAGCATATATACATACACATATAGAAAAGAATAAGATAAATCAATCAATAATTTTTTGAAAGTACCTGATAACATTGTAGCAATTTGTCTCTATCAAGAAGAAAAGAGATGAGCAAGATGAATGAGCAAAGGTGTGGTAGGATCAGAAATTTGCAAAAATCGGCATTTAAGGTTTGCTGTTGAGAGTACTTTGAACTGAAAAAGCATATAGTAGTTAAACTTTTTGATATCTTCTCTTAAGAAGAGAATAATAATGGCCTTATCGCAACTTAGCAGATAATATACGAGTACCGTTATCATCATGCAATATTCCTTATTATCAAACAATGTGTAATTAAAAATAAATAATGTTTTATAATAGATGTTAATCACGTTACACGATTTGACTTGTAATTATTCAAAACGCCTGAACATTATAATAATGCATTCATTTATCATTTCCTCTTTACCGTGTACACATAGATATGTTGTAGGTACATATCTGACTACGCTACGCTTCAGCCTGTAATATTCCACTCCTGGGCATAGGCCTCTTTCCCCATTTAGGCGAATGATATCTGACTATATATAACATTAGCATGTTATACAATACGCCAAATAATTTCTTTTATTTTTTACACTACGTACTAAATTATTAATAGTCACGCTTAAAATGTTTCTATTTATAAATATAATGCACGTAAGTAAAATTATCTCATGGTTTTCTGCAAAATAAGAATAACTGAAAATAAAATAAATAAAATGAAGAACGGCCATTTGTAATATCTAATCTGGCGTACAATTTTAATCAACAAAATAATTTTCTATGTTTCATATTATACCCTTATATGTGTAAATATTTACGAACCACATATCTATATAAAATTAATATGAAATAGATGAAGGGTTTCATGCCATTATTTTACAAGGTATCAAAGATATTTTAGTAGAAGCGATACTTTTTTTTTTGTCTTTTTTTAATTAAAACTGATTTCGTTTATATTTTGTTTTAATTAGTTTATGTATTTATATAGGTATCTATTGTGTTTCAATTCAACAAGTAGGTACTTGGGTGATACAATTTTGATATAATCATTAACCCTTGTGTAATTATATATCAAGTAAAACATGATACTATACTGACCAATAAATGTACAATTTATCATCATATTTAAGCAAGTAAAATCATGTGAATAGTATAAATATTATTTACATAGTACCTAGTATCTAAAAAATATTGAAGCAATAAGAAGTTACGAGTGTTATGAGAGATATCGTATAATGTCTTCTGAGTCCATTTCCGACAGCTACGATTTAAAGTAAGGGGGGTCGGTCGTGTTGGTTTAACTAAAATTACTGCATTGTTGCAAATATATAAGGATGTTTCCACATATATCACGAGGCCGTGTTGTAAGCTCGAAACAATGTACGAACACTTCTTATTGCTGGAAAATAGCACGTTATTTAACACTAAGCTGCAAGCTGTTGCGCGCCTTCTGTTTCAGTGAAAAATCTTTAACGTTTTATTTTGAGATTATTATTATAGATTATACACTTAAAAAAATTAAAATGAAATATTTAAATAGAAACAACTTTCTAAAATATTTTTGAAAAACGAAATATATGTACAACAGAAAATATTCTAAGTTATGTTTAAAAAGATTTCACACGTAAAAAATATAATTGTTACCGGCAGTTTTGCTCGTTGAATATTCTACTCATTTCATGGTAAATATACTAATTTCATGGGAAGTAAGAGACAACCTTCTTCTAACGCAAGGAAGTAGTTTGTTGGTCGTTGAATACTTGTACAGGCCGTTTTATCCTATCCGTTAAGTTATACGGTATTCATCATAAGATTAGCAGCATTAGATGATGACTTTTAGATACAAACATCTAATTATTTTATTTTCAAATTTCGAAAACTTGCAGCTAAATTACAATTATAAAAAAATGATTTAAGTTATGGCCAATTACATGTTTTTACAAGTAGTATTAATGGATATATAGAATAAAATTAATTTAGAATAATAATTATGATAAATGAACGCACACAGGCGCATGCAAGCACTTCACGATTATAGGCAGGCTCGTGACTTTCTTAATTTCTTGTCAAGTTTCATCTTTGCGTTCTGATGGGGTAGGCTAGTGTATTCTTTTACACAAATCAATTAAAGAATTATCAGTGAACAAAAAAAATATATAGGCAAACGTAGAACCTGCACCTTTTTTTAGATCGTTTGAAAATAGCTCATTTTGCCATATATATCAACGTATTTATATTTTATGTACCCCCATACTCCATTAGTCATATATTTTGTCTTATAACTATTGAATAATTTGTATTAAAAGTAACAAGACTTTACATTAAGACCCAGTCATATTTTAAAGTTTTGAGACAAATTTGAAGTATCTTGAAGTATTTTAATAATTTCTTTACTTATTCATAAACTACTGAAATTTCGATAAGTTATTCCAGCTCAAGATTTTACCCAAACTTGTAATACTAAAACAATATCCAGCACAGCGACCTAAATAAAAGTAAGATATTTTGTAAACATTTTACTGCGTTCCAGCCTGTGACGATATTGTGGACGCCGTTGTTTCATAACGACACTTTTTACTGCCTTCAACGAGACCATTCAGTAATGTTATGTCCCCGCCATAGATGTCGTTATACACCGACGGTATTCGGACGTGTAGTACCCGGAAAATAGGGTACCGATAGAAAATGTTATAATCGTATTGTTTAAAAGTTCCTCTTCCGCTGTATACAGTGTACACGTAGGTCACCGTCTTAGTTATAGCTAAGAATATTCTAGTAAAGTGGTTGAGAACAAAGTAGTGTTAATGGTACTGATTTTTTTTTTTGGACAACGAGGCATTAATGATGCAATTTCGCTTATATTGATTTATTAATGCTTTATCTACTGGTATAACTTACTAAATATATTGTAGTTTTGTATAAAGAAGTTAAAAGATTTAATATCAAATATAAAAAAATAATTTGGAAATGTGAAAATGTGATTTATCCCTAAGATATAATGTTATTAGTCTACACGTATATGTCGACGCAAAACACTCAACATAATCTTTTATTTTACATTTTAAGTTTGATTACTTAACATCTAGTTAATAATGATAATTAATTTTAACCTATTTTTTTAGTAATGAAATAGGCAAGCTTCATTTATAAATCTTAATCGATTAATTTTTAAAACCAGTTTGTCAACATTTGTTATTACTTCCTTAGAAGGTACGAACATCAAAAAGTTAACTTTAAATTACTAAGTTAGGTTCAAAATTAATTATAAATCAAATCTTTAATTTAATTCACAATTTATTCATGAATAATTCTTTAGGTTGATTTTAAATTGTTGCTTTTTTGAATGTTCGTTGGAGATTGTTTTGAACGATGAGTGCGCTTTCTAAAAAGTTACACGATAATAATGCTCCGTTAACTGCACTATTTGATAGTAAAGATACTCACTCGACATAATGTTATTAAAACGAATATTTTACGAGCGAACATGATCCATTTCGAAGTACGATATTAACACGACGACAATATTAAAACATATCTTAATTCATAAAACTTGAGTAGTGAGTTTGTTGCACGGTCTTTGCCGAAGTGCAACTGCCACTGACAGTATCAAGCATGCAACAGCAACAAGCTCGCAACTTTGCGGTGACATCGTAGATAAGTAGCACACGATCCGCAGAGTTGCGATTCCTTTCCTGTGTCATCATTACGACAAGAGATAAGGTTCGAGCCATTGTTTCTGTAAGTAATTTAGAAGGGCTGTTTAGCTTTTGTTCTTTGTGAAACTGATGTCTATACGTACATTAGGTGATGCTATATATACTGACTATCATATAGACATCTGAACGTTTCCAAGTATTGAGCGTAGTCAGTTTATATTTAGTCACGTTCTAATCAAACCCTCATAATATGTGATTCTTTTTTATTACATTTAAAAGCCACAGTGCTTCTAGACAATGTAAACTACATAATTTGAGCAAAATAAAGACTCCTTTATCATAATAATTTTAACTTTAATTAGTAGTCAGCTTTTGTTGATAAATCTTTTTTCGTTGTCTAGACCAATTAAAGAATTTTAGAATTAGAATTAAAGAAAATTACAAAAGTCGGTTTAATCTTTATACTAACGAGCGACCTATCCCAGCTTCGCACGGGTGTTATTATTAAAGAAAAAGTAGAAGTGAGAAATGTTAAGAAGCAACATTAACTTAATTTAGTAAAAGCCGAAATTGCGCTTTGATGAGTCAAATTGGTTTGACAGCTTTCCGTCCAAAGTACGTGTTGTCACTACTATTTATTTAGGGTAAGATAGTGCGCTCAACATGCCATTTGTAATAAAATAGGGGATATGAAGAGAGCGGTAGTGCCTATCGCCCTGTGGCACCTGAGCGAGTACTAGAATTTTGTTCTCAGTAGTTTTAACTTGATATCTTCTAAAGTATTTATTCAAATAAAATATGTATATATTTAATGCTCATATTTACAATTATATCAATTTCCACAAAAGTTATATTTACAAGTCTTTTTCTGCAGTAGCAGGGTTGACTTAAAGCTTCGTCGATCGACTATAAGCTTCATTCATCAAACTGATCCACTAGTAGATATATTCACAACTATAAATAACGATCGACATCAGGTGTTTATGATAAAAACCGAGACCGACAGTTTTACGCACCTACTCTCCGAGGCACTGTAGGAAGATCCAAAGGAACAGTCACTCAGATCGTAAATAAATATTTGTACAAATATATATATGTATTAGTTAAGGAGCCTGTATGCTACTAACTCCGCACCACTACACTACAACAGTTGTCTTGTACATATCACAATCCTCTAGCACATCATTTTTACTAACCGACTTCAAAAAAAGGAGGAGGTTACTCAATCCGACCGTATATACTTTTTTTTAATGTATGTTCGACTATTTTGTCGTCTACCTACGTTACGTATTACATACATCGATATAATTGAAGTCGGTTTTTCTTTGTCTGCAAACACATTTATTATAAGGTGTTTACTCGCATTCTTAATTTGTTTTAGGTAATGGGTTTTTAACTAAATTAATTCTATTTTCTTTATTTTTGTTACCTAACGAAGGTTGCAACCCCGACCAGTAGAGTAATCAATCTTCTTCGTGTTTGTGACCTCTTTTACCACTATTTAAATATACGAAACTATAAAATTACCCACTAATAAAAGATATTAAACTAAATAAACAAATGAACAAAAATAAATGCTCAATTTTATCTATACAAATAATTTGTAATAAAATCTACTCAGTTTTGAGAAAATATTACATTATTATATCAATTATATCAATTGCTTATTGCTTTTTTTTAACAATGTAGTTCCTAATGTTGCCAAAAAACTTGTCCATCATTATTATCTACACTGGTCATTAACAAATATAATTTTACGATATTCTAAAATATACAAACACGTGAAATTTTCATCACATTTTTTTATTACGCATAATTATTCTTATAATGAAATGTTTTTGGCAGGAGGAGTAGAAGTACCGGAATTTGGAGAACCAATCACCAACCTGACAGTTCCCATCGGCCGCGATGCGACTTTCAAGTGTATAGTCGTCAATTTAGGCAATTATCGAGTGAGTACATTATTTGAAGAGTGTAATCTTACAGCCAAACCGTAAATTAATAGATATATTATTCACCTTTAATCATATATGTCATTTTAAACCAACTATCAATTCATTTAGTTTCAGTAGCAATTTAAATAGTTTATTGATCGTGTGTAGAGCTGACAAGTTATTGGTGCTTACACTTAGCCGTGAACGCCTTATCTCTGCAAACATAAATTGTATGCTAATCATTTATGTTGACTAATGAGGTGAAACGTACGAGATGTTGACGTCATACACATAGCGTATAAATTATAGGCTCACAGGGTTGAAAATCAAATACAAATATCCCAAACTAACCATTAGTCAGTTCAACTGAATTAGAAAAATGTATGTACCGTGCAAGCTCGCAATAGTGTAGACATTACCGTTTTTTTATTTTTAAACGGTTTTATTTAGCTCACCCCGTTTGTTTTATTTTTTATTTATTATTTATTCTTGGGTCAAATTTAGTAATTCAAATTTCACCCTCTTCCTGTCAACCGATTAATCTGAAATTTTGTATACACTTTGGATTTTGGTGACAATACAATTATGTTTATTCATTATCATTATAAATTCAAGATGGCCGCCGCTACAAAATGGCGGATAATTTATGTTTTATTACACCCATCAATATGGGTATCAAATGAAAGGGCTCAACAAGCAGAATACAATATACTATAAAAAATTGAAATACGAGATGGCGGCCGCTACAAAATGGCGGATAACGTAGGTTTTATCGATCCCATCAATATGGGTATCAAATGAAAGTGCTCAACCAGTATAATCAATGTACTATATAAAATTAAAATCCAAGATGGCGGCCTCTACAAAATGGCGGATAACTTAGATTTTATCAATCCCATCAACATGGGTATCAAATGAAAGGTCTCAACAAGTAGAATACAATTTACTATGCAAAATTGAAATCTAAGCTGGCCGCCGCTACCAAATGTCTGATAACAATTTTTATCAATCCCACCAATACGGGTATCAAATAAAAGGGCTTGACAAGAAGAATACAGTGCACTATACAACCTCAATATTTAAGATGGGCCTTGCAATAATGAAGCACTAAATGAATTAAACAGAATGCGAAATAAAAACTAAAAAACTAAAAACTAGAAAATAAAAATAGGTAAAAAAACTTTTTAAGTTAAACGGTTTTATGTTAAACATACATTGCAATGTTTAAGATAAATGTACTAAAAACCAAAAAATAATAAAATAGATACAGTCGTGGGAATTATAAACATATGCATAGACTAGACTAAAATAAAACCGTGGGGCACGTCAATTGTCTACAAATTATCGACTTAATGTGCGATAGAAGAATCGTTTAATTCGTCGTTAAAATAGGCAGTTGGCCCGCAGACGGTGAGGAAATTACTTACTATTTTCTTGCTCATGGAAATTCCAATAGTTATACACTCCATGTAAATAAAAGAGATGTTTCAACTAGTTTATCGTTGGACATTCACACTGCTGGCTGGCGAGGAATCGTTTCATTGCTCGTAGTTTGTCTTTAATCGACAAAACATATGATAAAAGTACTACTCGCTTACCAATATGAAACCCTAAAACTCGCTTATAATCGAGCTTGCTAGCTTGTTTCCACATTCTAGCCCTACTTATCACACGTCCATCTTTGTCGGTTGAACAACTGCCTAATTATAGTGTAACATTACAAAACAAACATTTTAATCAACGATTGTAGACAATTGACGTGCCCCACGGCTTTATTTTAGTCTAGTCTATGCATATGTTTATAATTCCCACGACTGTATCTATTTTATTATTTTTTGGTTTTTAGTACATTTATCTTAAACATTGCAATGTATGTTTAACATAAAACCGTTTAACTTAAAAAGTTTTTTTACCTATTTTTTTTTTATTTTTATTTATTCTTTATTGTACACCACACAAAGTAATTTCATACAGAATTGTAAAGAAAAAAAAAAGTATAATGCACAATGAGGCGGCCTTATCGCTCGATAGCGATTTCTTCCAGGCAACCTTAGGGTTAGGATTAGAGGAAAAAAAAAGAAATAAGTAGGTGGTGTATAATAAACGTACATCAAACAAAATGAGATACAAATAATACAAATAAAATATATATAATAAACTACTCAATATTCCTATAGGTATAAAAATACACGTACATAACAATAAAATATAAGTACACGGTAAATAATACACACATACATATATACATACATACAAACATTTATACATATATATATATATATATATATATATATATATATAATTAAGTCCTATTAAGAGACAGGAGAAATGGTCTTTTACAAGTTTTTTAAATGAACCAATGCTTTGAGCTTTGCG
The DNA here is from genome assembly GCF_905220565.1 of Melitaea cinxia. Classification (NCBI taxonomy): domain Eukaryota; kingdom Metazoa; phylum Arthropoda; class Insecta; order Lepidoptera; family Nymphalidae; genus Melitaea; species Melitaea cinxia. Next base: position 8,479,433 of record NC_059394.1, on the reverse strand, counting down.
AATATGTAAGGGTAAAGTATTCCACAAAATAATAGCCTGAACAGCAAATGAACCTCGATAATATTTGGTCTTATGTACAGGCATTCTAAGCGTAAGATTTCCAGACGAACGAAGTACTTTACTGTGATCTCCAACGAATTCAAATTTGTTCTTCAAGTATAAAGGACTAGTTGGTTTAAATAGTACACAATACAGAAGTGAGTGAATGTTTTTTATTAATTATGTATATTATTTTGTAGAACTAAATTGCAAGAATATAAAATGTGTCCTAATAAAATGTAGCATTTTATTATATTTATTTGGCTACAAACAGGTATCTGTTAAATATAATATTACGAAACAAAATATATTATTAATATTATACTAAATATTTCTATACAATCTACGAGATTCTAAGACTTCTCAGCTACAATGGTAACATTTTTTTTTTTTAAGAAGGCGATAGATTTTTTTTAAATACACTGAATGAAATTAAGTATTCTTTTTTGTGGGTGGTATTTTGATATAATTAATACTAATAAAACAAGGTTTTTATACGAAAAAGCTGTAATTTTGCAATAAATAAAATTAACAAAAAAACCAACTGTTCTTTTTAAAGAAATAAAGACTATAAAGCAAAAAGCTTTTCGCTGTATATTTTATTAATGCAGCTATTTAAAATAACTGTAACGTAATTAATATAAGCTATCTGTACGAAATGCTATTTAACTGTTCCTAATAAGTATTAATCACTCACTCACTTACTAAAAAGTAACTAAGTGATTATAAAGACAATTAAAAAAAGTTTTTTTTTTTTTAAATTCCATTACTGACTTTATAAGGAAACAAAATGTGTCGGAAATTAAGCAAGGCGTTTATTATTTATCATTAATATAAAATAGATAAACCTTTGCATGTTAACTGAATCTTTGAAAGATCCATTCAAATAACTCACGTTAAATTTAGAAATTTCGCATTATAGCAGTATAAAAGGGAAATTAATCTCCAATTTCAATAAATCACCTTTTGTTCAGGTGGGCTGGGTGAAGGCGGATACAAAGGCGATACAGGCTATACACGAGCACGTGATCACGCACAACCACCGAGTGTCGGTATCGCACGCCGATCACTCGACCTGGTACCTGCATATCAAGAACGTGCAAGAAGAAGACCGAGGGCAGTACATGTGCCAAATAAATACAGACCCTATGAAGAGTCAGGTGAGCAAATTATTTTTTTAGTATAATCTAGGTCAAAACTATTATTATTAGCTAAAATATTTTGTAATAGGAATTCGTTTTTTTATTGGAATTTATCATAAAGTTGTGGTAGTATATCTACCACAACTTTATAATACATTATATAACCGCTAACTGCCGTGTAGGCGGTTCCTAAACACCGACGATCGCGGGTTCGCTTCCCGCTCGGAGTAGATATTTGTATTTATACAAATATTTATTTCCGGTCTGGTTTTTAATCCTTGCTCGTAATAAGTATTTATCACTCACTCACTTACTAAAAAGGAACTAATTAATTGTAAAGACATTTTTTTTTTCTTCAAAATAAAACATTATTGGCTTTATAGTATTTCTAAGGAAACAAAATGTGTCGGTTTTTATTCCTTGTGGGTCTCCCTACTGTGCCTCGGAGAGCACGTTAAGCTGTCGGTCCCGGTTATTATCATGTACCTGATAGCGATCGTTACTCATGGGGAATATATACGCCAACCCGCATTGGAGCAGCATGGTAGATTAAGCTCTGATCCTTCTCCTACATGGGGAAAGAGGCCTATGCCCAGTAGTGGGATGTTACAAACTGAAGCGTATAAGCGTAGATATACACTTGCAAATCGACCAGTATAATGTAAGTAATCTATGTACTCAAATCACACAAATCGACGAGCCAAAAAACTTATACAAAATGACTAAACCTAAAGTTTAAGGGTGACACGTGGACTCATTTTTGAATGTATATTTAGCAACCGTTGTACTAAAACTATCATTTTTTATACAGATAGCTAATTACGAGTAACTGAGCGTTTTAAAATACATATTCTAATTTCTAAATAGCCGTTTTTTCAGAAAAGGAACTATAACGGTAAACCGATGTAGAGGTACGACGTCAATGTATTATATACATTACAAGCATACGCTTAATTTAAAATCAAATGCAAGTAATTGAATCAATCAATGTCCCAATATTTATAGATTCAAAAGTCATTATTATTTAAACACCTTCCCTTTTTATTGTTTTTTAGACAATAGTTTTTTTTAGGACAGTTTAGTTCTTGTCTTGAAAAAAGTCCTAATTCAGTTGTTGTCAGTAATTAATAATAGTAAAAGACATCAACATAAACAAAAATACATAATTTAGATACTAGTCTTATTAATGCACATAAAATTTACTTATTAAATATCTAAAGAAAGAAAGAAAATTTGTTCTTTGGCCATTAATAAAATAATATTAAATATAAATAATAATATTAGTAATAACTAATGAAAGTGATAACAAAAGAAGTTTAAAAGAACAATAATAAGAATCTCAATGGACTCCTAAACCACTTAACCGATTATAATAAAATTCGCACACCATGTGCAGTTCGATCCAACTTAAAAGATAGGCTATATTTTATTTTGATATATTATGTTATTATTATATTTCAGGAAAAAATAAGGCGATACGAAGTTCGCCAGGTCAGCTAGTAATATATAAATAAGAGAAAGAACGCCAAAAAAGATAATAAGACAGGAAAAAAGGCCAATCAGGATTCTGTCTTCGCTTTTATAAATAATAAATTTCTATAAATAAATATATAATTTAACTTCATTTGTTATACGTATTTTAATTGAAAATATTTTTACAGCAACAATATATAATACAATTATCATAATCAGAAATATTATATTGGAATACACAAAAAGCTTACACTAATTTACTCTGGAATAATAACGACTTTTGAAACAATCGTAATCATGATTGTTATTGTTCTAACTACTTCTATCAGAGCTTAAAATTACATTAAATATCATTAAATTTTACGTGGTAACATTTCTAAGCAAATTATTATTTTACAACAAAATTAAATAAACGGTGAGTAAGTAAACGATATAAAATTTAAATGTGCTTATTAAGTGTGGTTAGAAATCAAACAGCAAAGACGGTGAAAATCTACTACTGCGACATTTACATTACTTTTTATAATTGTTTCCATTTAAAAATAATGTTTATGCTTCTAAATATTGAAAACCGTATTCCTAATGTATATAATATTTTCGATATATACCTTTGTAGATACAAAGTGTCTACTGAGTAATGAAACAAAATAAGTCTACATCTGTCTGAGAAAAATCGAAATACGTATGTTTTTGCTTGATTTATTTCTGAGAATAATATCAGTTCATTTTATAAATATTGTTATATTATTAAATTCTATTGTGTTTATATTTTTCAGCTTATGCTATAGCTATTATCAGCTTCTACTAAGAAAATCCTTAGTTATATGAATAAAATTAAAGTGTCTTTATGTGATTTCAAGGTACCTGTATCAAGTGTATAATACACTCAAGTGTATAATACAAAAAAGTGTAAAAAACAAAAGAAAAATTAAAATGTCATTTACTGTCCAAGCTGTTCGGCTTTGGAACTCCCTTCCTTTGCCCATCAGACGCGTTGAATCCCTTCCAATTTTCAAGAAGTCGGGGAAACACTATTTCTTTCAATTTTAATCCTTCTATCTAGTCACATATTATCTCCTGTCCTCACTTTGAATCTTATCATAATAATTCATTAACTTTATATACGTCTATGTATGTCTATTACAACTTTCCATTTATATATGCCATGTACATACATATACTTTATTTTAATTTATTATTATTTTTTTTTTACATTATTTTTTTGTCTAAATATATTGTATATGTTTAGGTAAAACTGTACACCTAAACTGTCTACAAGTCTAGAAGAGATCGCTCATTAGCGATAAGGCCGCCTTTTGTACTTAACTCCTATTTTTATTTTTGTATTTTTGCTCACTCTTGGTGTACAATAAAGAGTTTTTATTATTATTATTATTATTATTAATGTTTGTCTGTCCTGTTTTTCTGTTTATTCGGGTTAATTTTCGGAACGGGTAAACCAATTTTTATGGAACTTTCACTAGAGGAAATTGTATAGCAAAATATAGGCTACTTTTAATCCCGAAACTCGGGATTTACGAGGGATAAACCGAGTTGAGCGCGCGCAAGTACTACCACCCAGATATATATGAAATAACCAAACGTTTTCTATTAAATACGACAACTTTTGCGAGCAAATCTAAACATCTAAGCTAAAAAATGTGTTTGTTTGTTTAAACGCGCTAATCTCAGGAACTACTGGTTTGAATTGAATAATTATTTTTGTTGGATAGCCCATTTACTTAGAAAGGCAATTATTATTTTATTATTAGGCTATTTATCCTCAAATGAACGCAGGTGAAACTGCGGGGCACAGCTAGTCCATATTACTACGTATACATTTTCTAGTTAGATACATTATTACATCAGTCAGTCAGTCAGTTTAGCCTATTGCAATCCCCCCCCCCCCCCCCCAAGTTCGCGCCAGACATCCCGGTTTTCCGCAATTCTCATCCAGCCTACACAGGCAATCTTACGTAGATCGTCGGTCCAACGGCCGGAGGACATCCTACACTGTGTTTGCCAAGACGCGGTCTCCACTCAAGGACCCGTCGCTCCAACGGCCATCGGTCCTGACACACAGATGCCCACTGCCACTTCAACTTGCTAATTCTGTGGGCTATGTCGGCTACTTTCGTTCTCTCGCGTGTAGTCTCATATTATTTACATGTATAAGCATAATCACGTTTCTTATACTGAAATAATATGAAAATAAATTTTAAAAAGTCATCATCAATGAGGTAGTAATAAAATTACCATAACGAACATCGTAAAACAAATTGCCTCTTCTGCCTGTTTAACATTCGACGCCCGCTTCAGTATATCGTGCTCAAAACTGAAAGGGTTTCAATTATTTCAAAATGTGATTATTGAGTCGAAAAGCTGCACGATATAATGCATTTTATGAAAGCCGCTTTTGATTCAATTCACTTCAACAATCATATAGAATCCTTCCTATAACCGTAGTATTAATCTTAAATTAATAACACTTAATAACACTTATAGCGTCTAAATCAAGTATTTTTGAATAGAAATCTTTTATGCGTTTTTAGCGTATGCTTTATATTTTAATACTCTTATTTTGTAAATATGTTTAATATTGTAAAATTATTGATTGACTATACCGACTTTATAACTTCCGTTCAAGTAATAAACCACAAAGTTTTCGAGATGAAATATTTTTTCTAGATTATTAGTAACTGTAAACGTGAATGAATATTTGTGAGTTTGATAAAGAATATATTTATCAATTACTAGAAACCCGCCCCGGCTTCGCACGGCTGATACTAAATATAAAATAAATATTTGCAATATGAGCGCAAAAAAATATGTTTATTTACGATATCAAATTAAAAACCTCTAAAACTATCAGTGTTTCTCTACTATATTATGCATGTACTATACATATTAACCTTTCTCTGAAATCACTCTATTTACTTAAGAAAACCGCATCAAAATCCGTTGCGTAGTTTTAAAGATCAAAGCATACAGACAGCGGGAAGCGACTTTGTTTTATACTAAGTAGTTATATCAACCTAAATCTTGTGTTCAAAGAAAGGAAAAAAATATATAATTAATGGCTCAATTTAACTGAAATATAAGGTTTTATAACAACAGAAAATAACGCCCAAGTTCCATGTTTATTAAAAAATCAGATTTAGTAAAAATCTTTAGTAAACTTTCAATTTTAAGATACACACTCAATTTTAAGATAGATACAAAACAACAATGTAAAACAAACATTTTAGTTTTTCAACGGCTCTTTTCAGCATAATGAACATTATGTGACAGTAGATAGATAGATAGATAGATACTCTTTATTGTACACAACAACAATCAACACAATAACATATCACAAATAAAAATAAAATAAAAATAAAACAGTGTACAAAGGCGGTCTTATCGCTAGAGTAGCGATCTCTTCCAGACAACCTTTGGGCATATAGGACACAGCGTAGTGAAAAAGCGGTAGGGGAAGTGTATACAGAGAAGTGACAATTAGTGTCACCTAGAACAATATCAACTATCGAGTATAAATACACATACATATACAGCACAATACATACACACATACATAGATACATACATACAAACATATATATATATATACACACACATATATATATATACACAGACATACATACACATATATATACATACGCATAAAAATACTATACCTACATATAAACGAAATACATATAATATGAATAATAGCATAGAATACAAAATACAAGTGAAGCGATACTCCTACAATATGTTATGCAGAGATAAAAACAATTATGACGTACTAAGTGACAAATAGTGCGCCTTGAGGTATTTTTTAAAGCAAGACAGGGATTGGGCTTGTTTTATAGGAAGAGGTAGAGCGTTCCAAAGTTGAACAGCTTTAACTGAAAAAGAATTGGAGTAAAAAGTAGAACAGTAGTTGCTTCAAGGCAAATTCTTTGTTATTAGACCATTTGAAATTATTTTTGACCAGTGAAGTTGTTTTTACGTTTAAACTACGATATTAAAATACAAGGTGTAATTATTTAATGTAACGGTTTCTCATTTTCATTTTATTATATTTAAATTATTTAATATGTACGATTTTTTTTTTTTTTTTTTGTGTTACCCACAATTAGGAATTCTAAACATTTTGATTCTAAACTTTTTCGGTTCGCTTAAACCGAAAGTAAAAATCATCATATCAAAGGTTTCGCTCTAGCGAGTATATCGTTCCATAGCTTAATTGGCTAGAGCGTCGACACGGTATGTCGAAGACGCGGGTTCGAATCCCGCTGGAGCGGTCAATTTTTGATATGATATTCAAAAATGTTTAGAATTCCTAATTGTGGGTAACACAAAAATAAAAAAAAAATCGTACATATTAAAAATAGCATGGTGTCGTCTCCTGTCAAAGATTTTCATTGTAATATGAAACTTTGAATAGTTACGAGTCTCTGTAAAGAACTCACTATAGACGGCGCCACGGTTCGCTTAAACCGAAAGTAAAAATCATCATATCAAAGGTTTCGCTCTAGCGAGTATATCGTTCCATAGCTTAATTGGCTAGAGCGTCGACACGGTATGTCGAAGACGCGGGTTCGAACCCCGCTGGAGCGGTCAATTTTTGATATGATATTCAAAAATGTTTAGAATTCCTAATGTGGGTAACACAAAAATAAAATCTTAGATATTAAAAATAGCACGGTGTCGTCTCCTGTCAAAGATTTTCATTGTAATATGAAACTTTGAATAGTTACGGGTTTCTGTAAAGAGCTCACTATAGACGGCGCCACGGTTCGCTTAAACCGAAATTAAAAATTATCATATCGAAAATTTCGCTCGAGCGGGTGCATCGTTCCATAGCTTAATTGGCTAGAGCGCCGACACGGTAAGTCGGAGACGCGGGTTCGAACCCCGCTGGAGCGGTCAATTTTTGATATGATATTCAAAAATGTTTAAATTATTTAGTTCTAAACTGTGTAATCCTAAAAAAATATATGATGATATCATTAAAGTAAAAGGTACTCTCTTATATAAATTATTATTTTTTAATTACGAGTTTGCAAAATATATTTAACTCCATAAAAAGCCATGAGCTCTTATTTCAAAATACTTAAAACCTCGTTTGTTTTTAAATTCTACGTTTTAAATGCAAAATCTGATAAAATATTTACATTTTTATTATTATACAACTGCGTCGGCATTACATTTTTATTATCAAACAAGTGTAGGGGCACCTTGATACTGCTTGTAATTTCGTAAAACTTTTAATATCTAATTAAAAATAACTTACTTTTACGGGATTCTGAAGGCGAAATTGTCCAGGTCAATCGTGTCTCATAATTGAAATAATTTATCAACCTATTTAGATAAATTATATTAAGTAATAAAATCTTTAAATTAACTAATAAACTAGCTATAACACAAGTAAATAAAATAAAATATGTACTTAGGTTAATTAAATGCTGGATTATACGTATATACAGTGTCTTCTACAAAAATATTTGAACAAGTAATAAGCTTCTCTAAATTTTATTTTATCAGATGGGATACCTAGAAGTGGTAATACCACCCGATTTTATCCCCGAAGAAACATCAGGAGATACGATGGTTCCCGAAGGTGGCACGGCGAGGCTGTCATGTAAGGCGCGTGGAATCCCTCAACCAAGAGTTATGTGGAAACGGGAAGATGGACAGGAAATTGTTGTTAGAGATAACACTGGAGCTAAAACTAAAGGTAGAAAACAATAACTTTAATAGTAATATTTTTTATAATTATCTCCTTATTTAAACAAGGTAAAAAAGTTAAAAGGTTCTTTAACAAAGAAAAAATAGCTATATAATCTTGTATTAGTCTATAACATTAAACAAGGTATTTCCATCTCCTAGCTCTAGACATAGTAGTAATTAAATATACCTACCTACTTGGTGAAACTACTTTAAGCCTTAGTTACGCCTTTATTTTGCAGTTAAAGTTACATACTTTATATATTCCTACTACAGCAGGTACGACCAATTTGTCTGATTGCGCTTTGCTAAACGCGACGTTTCAGTGCAGCTCAATTACTTCATTATGCAATTGTTACCGTTTAATTGTTATCTCATACGATTTTAATTTTGAGAAATCTAAATGAAAAACAACTGTTATAAAACTCGAACACATTAACATGAACAAAGCATTACTTGATTCCTGAAGAAATACTATTATTTTATGATCCTTGTACTAAAAATGAACATGTTTATCATCTTTGGGAAACATTTGCAGAGTTCGTTAATAACTGATGACTGTAATTACGCCCACTGAATTATTTGAAAGGCATAATAAATAAAATAAAACTTATTTAACTTAAAATATTGACACAACCTTACTTGTTTGTTCCTTTATTCAATTCCCACTAATTTCACACTCTTGTTACAAGAAAATCTTGTTAAAATTTCCAACCTTTAACCTTCCTATACCGTGAAAAGGTGTGAAACGTATACTTCGCACGGTCTATGGGACCGAAAGTATTAAAAGCGTTTTAATGGATTATTTAGTAAAATTATATCATGAAATAAAGTTTGATTATAGACAGGAATATATAAAAATATATCAAACAGAGACTTATAGGAAATATTTACTTTTATTACCATCTAACAGTTGCTCATTACAATCTTGGAAAAATAGCTCAAATTTTATTACCTACAAAAAAAAAAGAACATAATTATATAGAATCAGGATGAAAAAAATTTGAACCACTTCATATAACTCAACAGAGTAATCAGGACATGTCATAATAGCATGATCCATACAAAATATATTTTTACAATATATGCAATTATACAGTACAGTCTATTGTACTTTTTTTGAAAACCAGTAATTAAAACATCCTTTTTTGTTGTGTTCTATAACTGTGGGCTACCCTAAAAGCAAATTTCATACAACCGCTCCTCTTATGTATTTTTCGTCAATTTTTAGGTTAGGTATATGATGTAATCAAAAATAATTTAAGGTATTATTATATAGAAATTAATAGTCATTAAAAAAAAGTAAAACTAAAAGTATTCTAAAGTATTTCTTTTATAATTTTGTGACGTAAATTCGCATCGGTCTGACATAGCGATCGATGTCGTGAATACAGCGATATATTGCGCTTCATTAATTTGAAGATAGCCATGAATCATGAGACTAACAAAAAATCCATAGTTCTAAAGATTTCCACTTTTTTTAAATAGGCAAAAGTATATCGTCAGTCAGACCAAAGCGTGATTATAGGAAGGTTAATAAAATACTTTTTATTTCGTCTACTCAATTCCAAATACATTTTTTTATCTTGTAGTTGATTATATTTCATGTATACCATCTACGCCAATATTTTAGGTTTGCTCTCTAGTGATAATATTAAGAATTATTTAATATTTTTGGACAGTCAAAAAAGCAATTAGTTTTGCGATTCAGGGTTGATAGCACAAATAATGATCCAATAATTTAATTCAAACAATTAATTTTAGTTGTATATGAGGGTTTGTGTATATGTTATATATGTATATTGTATGAATTGATTCCATAATCTCTTTATATTACTTGTTTCAGAATATACTTTGAAATCTGTTTGTTAACTTCGCAGCCTTATTTTTCTTTTACTTTTCAACAACATGCCTAAGATATTATAATGGGTAATCAAACCTCGCGCTCAAAAGTTTCTTATTAATGTTTCTGATATAAACTGTAAGGAAATACATATGTATTTGTACTGTCACTTGTAACGTCTATATATCTCATCTTTGCTTTCCATCATTCAAGTTTGTCTTCGTACGCAAACAAATCTTGTGAACACATTTATTAAAACAAAAATATACCAAGATGTAATAATATAACAAGGTATTGTACAATAGTACAAAATCATGTTACGTACAATTACTATACGTAGAATAAAAAATAATATATTTTTTAGCAATTTATAATGTAAATAATTATTTTAAAAACATAAGAACAATATTAGCTTAGCCAAAAATATTAGTTAAGGATTTATTCAAATGTAAGATAAAATTATGTTCACCGCCTTATCTGATCAGAATACAATTTCCGTAATGTTTGTGTAACATTGGTAGCAAAATAGGGACCATGTGGGACGAAACCAGTCAAAGATAAAATCAACGTAGTGCACACGACACGTGATTATTTTGATTAGCGTGCGCTGATGGCTACTTATTATATAACAGTAATATACAGGTAGAAATAGAAAATAAAATTCGTTAATTTTATTAATATTACACATTCAAATATTGTTTTATCTCGTATTTTATTTATTGATTTGGGTTATTTTTTTATATATAATGTAAAATGTATTTAGTAGAATACAGATATGAATAAAAAAGCACCATCTACTATTACTGTAAAGGCTTTTTCACTTTAGTGTGGACAACTTTTTGGAAATGAACACTAATAAATTTAGTCCACTTTGTACCACGCTAATTAGTAAAAAAATAATCCATTAAAATTATTAATATAAGAAAAAACATTACTATATATCAAAAAATTCTCGCTATTTTAATAAATCATCTGAGGCCTGGTAATTGGAAAAATGCAGCAAACTTGGTGACCTCAAATTACAGCGAACTCGGCGGGCTGCAGGAAAAATATTTCATTTGTCTTAGTTTATCTGAATAGCGCAAGGACGGCATTGTTTTTCTGAATATGTATAATAATACGAACGTCTGTGTGACCGCATTCGTGGTGCCACAATGAGCTGCGCGGCGACTATTCCCGGGATGAGTTTCGCGTCCAGTATTGTTTAAAGTTTGTCGTAATTAGTAGAGTTCCCCGCTGAATAGACTCCTAGGTCGCATTGTACGAATGTTAAAACGCTTTTTGCGGATCACTAAAATTCTTATCTGAATCTAATTATTTAATAAATAAAATATCATTATGGTCACATTGAACATACATATATTATTTTTAATGTATTTAATTTTAACTAGTGGTCGCCCAGTGGTCGAAATTCGACCATAATTTAACCACAGACTTTAACAACAAACAAAAGTGTATATATGCGTGTGTGACAAAAACATGATAGTGTGTGTAATGTTTTTTACTGATTTAATGTATTTTTTATGCATAATTTAAAAAATATATAAGCATTATGCACTCCTTCTCCATATAAACTATAAGTGTGCGAAATTTTGTACTCCTCTGTCGTACATTGTCGTAAGAAGGTGTACAAAGTTTTCACTTCACGTATTAATATTTATATATATTATTATCCACACAGATACGCTAATTAAAACTAAGATACAAATTATTTTAAAATGAAAAGTCTCCAATTTTTTTATATATATTTTAAGAACATCATAATTTTCTCTCATTAAATGAATCAAATAATTTAATATGGTAGATATAAACAAATGATTCTTGTTTGCAGTTCTGGCATACCAAGGTGAAGTATTAAAGTTGACGAAGATATCGCGTTCCGAAATGGGGACATACTTGTGTATCGCAAGTAATGCAGTTCCGCCTACAGTGAGCAAGAGGATTCATATAAGCGTACATTGTGAGTTAATATGATAATTAACTAAAAAATAATATCTATAGTTTATGAAGTTTCTGGCGTTATTACCAGATCAGTAATATTAATAGAGTAGATAGCGGAAGATTTCTTTTATTTCTTTTAAAAAAAGAAAAAAAAAATTAATTGAAATTAAGCTCCATAGCAAAAGTCATCAGTCTTAATTTGTTAAAATAAGATTTGTTTGTCCTGGTCTCTATTATTCATCTATCCCGCTCCTTCGTCGTGTGAAATAGGCCATATGATATTTATCTTCTTCCATTCTATCAGTTGTTACCCTTCCTTCAATCAATTTATATTTTCTTCGTTTACCATCATTCACGTGTATAATATTATTCAGATCACATGACTACCTCAGAATTAGCCCATGTTCATTTTTGCAATTTATTTTGGTAAATGTTTATTTACAATGTAGTAATATTTTGAGTTTCGCTAAATTGCATAAGAAGACAATACTGCATTAGTCCAAATTTTATCACACCATTATTGCAAGATGGCGCAAACTAGACAGAAAGGTGCGCGGGTAAAAATAATCACAAGGTGACACTGTCCCAGAGGATAATAGGTTAATTATTTTAGATCGCGCATTACGCTTAAACATAGTGGATATAATATTTTCATGTCTTTATTTTATTCGCATTAATGTTATTAGTCACCGTATCGATAAAATAATCATTTATCAAACATGTAAATTACTATGAACGCGATTTGATACTCATGCCTAAAATCACATTTTTGCGATACAGTCGTACGTCAATTTTTTTTTACAGTTCACCCAGTGATTCAAGTACCAAACCAACTCGTAGGTGCACCTTTGGGCACAGACGTTACCCTCGAATGCTATGTTGAGTCTTCACCCAAGTCAATCAACTATTGGGTTAAAGATCCAGGTATTTTTGTTATTAACATTTTTTTAAATCATATATTCGTAAATTTTATTAATATTGATATGAAATAAAATTCAATCAAAAGTCATATTTATAATTCATCATCGAAATAAAATTGAAAAATATGAATATTGAACAAAATCTATTGTGTGTTTTTATTTATATAACTAGCTATGCCCGCGACTTCATTCGCGCATAAAACAATTATTGTTCAGTTCGCAGAATTACAAAATAAATAAATTTCTATAATATAAGTAGCCTTAAGTTACTCCTTATTACATCAGCTATCATCCAGTGAAAGTCCCGTCAAAATCTGTCCAGCTATTTCAGAGATTAGCCGGAACAAACAGACAGACAGACAAAAATTGTGTGATGTATGTTCTGTGTTTATATCCATATGTATTTAGAAAAAAACAGTTATTTTAATATTACAAACAGACACTCCAATTTTATTTATTTGTATAGATTACATGAAGTTCGTTAATTTTTACAGTTTTGTTATTTTTTAATTAATTTTGTATTACAAACTATGGTTAATAAGCTGTCACAAAGTCACTACACTCTGTAGATCATACTCTTATATAAGATTTTGTTTTACAAAGTACAAGTTTTAGGATAGTCTTAGGTAGGACACAAATATAGACAAAGTAGATAATCCTATGATATTAATATTCTTACTCATCATTGTTCATTTGTTCACTAACTTTTTAGATGTTTGATACTAAAGAAAAGAAGCTCATTCAATATATTATAGATATTGTATAACTAAAAATCTAAACAAATAAGAAGTGTCTGTCTGTGATTTTAAAATAATTGTTTTTTCAAGTGCATATAATTAAATAAATAAATATGATAATGAAGAAGGTTTTGGAGTGATAAATAGGCTACTTTTTATGCTGGAATTCCCCCGGAATCGGGGTTTACGCGGGCGGGTAGGACCGCACTTTTTCCTATTAAATAAAATAATTTTTGCAGGCAAAAACAACTTAAATCTCAAAAGGTTTAAAGTATAAAAAATAAATATAATAAAAATAGTAAATAAATAAATAAAATTAAAATACAACATTCTTAATACCAAACAATTTACTGTTATTTATTGAGTTTTATAGTTATTTTCTTTTTTACTTACAATATAAATAAGTTTTCAAATGTTTGTCTGTAACTTTGTCTGAACATCTGTTTCTGAAATAGCTAAAATAATATAAAAAAGGTCATAATATATGGTAACATATACTTTTTATCACATAATTCCCACGGGATCAGGATGGCACCAGTAAAAAAATATACAACATATGTATAATTTCTGTTCACAGCTAGCGACAATGTCCCTTAAAATGCAGAGCAAAGAACTCGTCATTTTATAAATCGGTGTAATAAGCCACTTTTAATTAACTACCTACTTGTGACAAATAATACAAATTTTATAAAGTAAATAGTAAATAAAAGAAAAAAATGCTTGTTTTCGAAATTTATATTGACGTTAATAGGATTATGATTAACTTGGTAAAGCATCACGAATATAAAAGAAACAAATTATAAAGCGGATATAAAACTCTAGGTGTCTGCCCAAAGTTTTTACATTTTTCATAAAAGTTGGTGAAGGAAAGATGAAATTCTAATATTGGATTTAAAAACAAATGTTTTTTAAGTAATAAATTGTACCGCAGGTGAACTGATAATACCGTCGGAGCATCATGAGATGGTTGTCAGACAAAAGTCTATGTTTGAAGCTGAAATGTCTATGACGATCAAAAACATTAGGAGGGAAGATCTCGGCAGCTACATATGCGTAGCAAAGAACTCCTTAGGGGATGTTGAAAGTAAAATAAGACTATATGGTATGATAAAGCTATATATGTATATGAAATAATCAAATTTTAAAACCACGTTTCAACTAAGTTTATTTATTTGAAATTATTTTTTATAGAAATTCCGGGTAACGACAGGCACATATTTCAGTACCCAGATGAAAGGATCGTTTCAGAAGACGAATATGGAACAGAAATATATGATGAAGATTTCGACGAAAAAAACACTGAAAAGAGCAATCGAGTTCTAGACAAGGCGAACAAATGGTACTCAAACGATGGTAAAATAATCGTTACAAATAACAGCGCATCAGTATTGAAAGTGACAATTTTTATTGTTACATTTATAAGTCTATTAGATAATTTATTTTAAAACTATTCAGCAATATTATATTAATCCTCAACCGTGCTGTCGAGTCATAAATTACTGTCAGTTATTCTAGAATAATATTATTATTATTTCTTACGCAAAATTTTAATTAATTTCTATTACTTAGTATGTAAATGTTATACAATCTTGTTGTAAGTTTTAAATAACCGCCAACATAAATATTAATATCCAGAATATTATTTTAAAACTATAGTAAGATTTTTATTGGCTTTAGCTTTTCAATAAGTTTTTAATTAAAGAATTTCAAAAAAAAATATTAAAAAAAAATATTTGACCTTTTTTATAATTTATTTTTAAGCAGCGCGTAACGTGATAATAACTAGTATTAACTTGTACATAGTTTTATAAGTTATATAGAACATATAATCGAAAAAATATTTCATGTACTTCCTATTATTTAGGCTCTACCTATTCAAATAGTAAATGTTTATATAAGATACGTGTTAAGCTGTGTATATTACTAACGTTAAATATCTAAAGCAGTTTATGATGTTTAAGATTATATATTACATACGAATATACAATTTTTAAGAACAACTTCTGCTTATCAATCAACGAATGTTGTTCAGATACAAATTTCATTTACCTATGCTTTAAAATAAAATAAAAAAAATATTTCGCATCGCATTCACCCTGTTACATCCCACTACTATAGGCCTCTTTCTCCGTGTAGGAGAAGGATTGGAGCTTAATCCAAAAAAGAAAGAAAAGAAAGATTTATTGTGCTACAAATTTTAAGTAACTTCAATGAAACGGATGGTTTATGAGTTTAACTTAGTTTTATAATGGGTGAAAAAAATATATAGGCAACACACAATTAAGTTATTACAATAAAAAGTTGTTACGGCTGTATGTGCGTGTCAATAATGTGATATTGAAGATACAAAACATTTCTTGCTTAACTTTGTAAATATTAATATACCGTTTCTTTTAATAGTCGCTAATATTTACATATTTTTTAGGCCTTTCATTATTTTGTTCTATAAAAAAAGCGTGCTTTCTGGTTAAGCTTTAACAGGTGTAGGTACTGTCTTAGAAATGCAAAAACATTAACTTCTAATTTAACTTATATGCTACCTTTTCATTTATTTATTTTTATAATTATTTCATGTAAAGATTACATTCGGAGAGTCAACGGGCTTTGCAAAAGTGTATCTAGTTGATAATTTCTGTACAATGTACACTATAATACTTACTGTTACAAAAAATAAAACAAATGACATATACATTCCTGATTTTTTTCTTCTCTTATTTGACCCTGTTTTGAATATTACATATTTATATATAAAATGAAAAACACAAAACAAACAATTTAAATACATCCATTAATTAAGTCGTTCTGAAGAATGTCGTAAGAAAGACTTTTTCTATGCTGGAAAATGTCTTTACGCACTGACCTGAGTTTGGGACAGAATGCGGACTGGATCCGGACTACCCACTAAAAACCAGCGGTGCCCTCAACGTCGTAGTTCGACGCCACGGAATCGCGTTAGCATGTAACCGCGATGCCCCCACGATTGGCCACACGCGCTGCGGCCTCCTTTGATTATAGAGCGCTCTATTGCGTTGGGATGAAGAGGAGAGGTACAACGGCGACATGACCGAATCTTTCTCCACAGCTTGATGGTTACAAGGAGTGTTTGAGTTACGCCCCACAGTTTTTCCTATCTTTTTGGGACGACAATATTACCCCCTTATAATGTGCCCTGCCGGTTTGCCAGCGCTGGTGCAGACTGCACAACACGGCATAGCGGTGCGTGTGTTGATGTGTTCTAAGAAAGACTATCTTAAGCTTACCTTTACCTTTTTTTTTTTTTTTACGTGGGGAAAATCCATCATGGATACCCTCCAGCGCGGGGGCGCCAGAGGGTTATGTCAGACTCCTACTGACTAAAAACCACCACGTGTTAGCAGTCATCCGCCTGGGTGGGGCGAGAGGGGTCGCGCTAGCATTCGCCACCTTGTAAGCTTATCTTTACCTAACCTAAGCTATTAAAGCTAAGCTTGTCGAATACGGTAAGTACTTTTAACATGCATTCCCTAGAAATAAAAAAGGAATAAAAGTTTATTTTTTTAAGTCTTAAGTATTAATTTTTTAGGTTTTTATTAATTTGTAATAAGTAGATAAATGGGTGTTTTAGAGTTTTCGGTAATGGTCGTCAGAAATCAACTGTGGATTTTTTTTAGATATTAGATTTATTTATTTCTATGCATTTTCTTTCCTCTTTTTTTTTTTTTTTTTTTTGCACTACATTATTTTTCATCATCATGGGTTAACTGGAAGAGATCTCTTTTAAAAGATAAATTCGCCCTTGTGAATTTTTTTTAATTGAAAACTGTAAATATGCTGCAATATTCAATAAAAATACACTATTTATTTTTTAAGCCTGAACTAAACAGTAACGTTTTAGCGTTGCGGTGAATTTGCTGTACTCAAGCGAAATTCGTAGAGAGCTTTAATCCTGATGAAGTGAATTATGTCACAAAAAATAGTCTTTACATTTTTATTTTTTAACGCTGTCGTATTTATCGGCAATTAATTATAATTACGCTGATAGCATGCTCTGCAAAAGGATTCATTAATCCAATTAACGCTTGGCCGTAAATATATCGATTGACGTCATCCAATTTTATAATAATTTAATTAAATGGCAAAGCAATGAAATTAATATTAATTTAAGAGCTTTTGTCACCGTACTTAATTGTTCATGTATTTATTAAAAGTCAGTATAAATCGAATAAAATTAGTATCAAATAACTTGGAAGTTTATCAGTAATTTGAGGAAATTCGCTCATTCATGGTCTAAGTGATTGGGCGGAAAATTAGTTGATCGTCTGCCGTTACTCATCGGATGATTTAATAAACGAGATTGGAAATAATTATCTGATATTACTATAATAACTTTCACTTCTAAAAAAAAAAAAAAAAAAAAAAACACATTTAGAATTAAATAATCATGGTATTATAAACGTTCTGGCAGGTAGTACCTAATGTTAATAATATCACACATCAAAGAATAATTGTAACCCCCTGATACGGTTCTCTTTTTATTATTTTTAACGATAAGTTTTGGATTTTCTTTTTCTTTAATAAATATAAGAAATTTCCTGCTCAAAATATGAAGCATCCCGACTGTCCGGTGTAGTACATCAACTTTACAAAAGATCACAGCTAAACAACAATGTTTTCAAGCAGTGTTGTGTTCCTGTTACTGTGTAAGTTGACCAGAGCTCCTCGGGGGAAATGGGGAGGGATCGGCAACGCGCTTGCGATGCATCTGATGCAGCAGACGTCTATAAGCTACGGTAATCGCTTACCATCAGGTGAGCCTTACGATAGTCAGCTAATCTAGTCATATAAAAAAATAGTGCTATTTGTAAAGATTTTTATCTTATATCATCCCAAGTAAATAAAATTTATTTAAAAGTGAATGTTTTTCAACACATATATGTGTTAAAAAAATTAGTAGAATAATTAATACGTGGTAATCAATAATTAATAGAATAATTAATACGTGGAAGAGGAACATTGAAAGCAATACGATGCATTAGATAAGTATATAAGAATGTTCTTAAATGACTATACACCATAAACAAAAGAAAGCCATAAATAAAACAAAACTATGAAAGACATTTTATGTCCCTGTCACGTAATTGTCTTAAAGAATATTAGAGAAGAGTTATAACCATTATTTTTCTTAAGAAAAAGAGGATCTTATACTAACGACCTTAATTTGGGCAATCTAAACATGGCGCAGAAGTGATTGATGCCCGTTGTCTTCTCTGACTGTGTAACAAGTGTTTTTACGTGACTGTAGACTAATTTTCCCCTGAATATATAGCAACGCATCGCGAACGTTTTTATGTAATTATAATTTACATTACAAGTACACAACTTGGTTCACTCTTCAAATTTAACATACTCCTGTAAAAAAGCTAAAAAGAATTAAACATTAGCTTTAGATGAACCACACGGTTGGAAGTTTCTGTATATTCCGGGTTTCCCGCAATTTGGACCTTATAACAAAAATTATGATGACCCTTAGTATTTGTAGCAACAACAAGTCAGTTTATCGATACTTAAGTTTAATTTAAAATCAATGTGATAAACTTTTAAATATCTATAGAAATACTTTTAGCTGTACTAGGTCCTATTTTAATTCTATGTAGAAAGCCAGCTTGTATCACGGAAAATCTCAGAAAATTGAATTCGATGTAAATTTAAACCGTAGAAATCTCAAAGAGATGTTGGAAAATTTCACGCTACAAGCGTATTCAATCTAAGAGTCTTGATTATAAGTGCTCAACAGAATTGTAATATATTGATTCGATTGAAATAGTAACTTTAAAACTCAACAAACCAGAAGTTAATACAAAAACACGCAAATCACAGATCATTTCACAATAGGACCCGACTAGAAAAAAGGTCAGGCTCAACCAGATCATGTATCTGGACCGGATCAGGATAGAATGAGGCATGCCAGATCCGGCAAGCTCTATCAGGACCAGGTCTGGTTCAGACAAGGATAGCCTGATGTAAAATATAGTCAAGTATGGTAAGGCATACTGGATCAGGACCCGGTCCGGTCCAGATCAGGATAGCCTGGTGTAAAATATAATCAAGTATGGTAAGGCATACTGGATCAGGACCCGGTCCGGTCCAGATCAGGATAGCCTGATGTAAAATATAATCAAGTATGGTAAGGCATACTGGATCAGGACCCGGTCTGGTCCAGATCAGGATAGCCTGAAAGAAATTACGCGAATTGAGCCTGAATCGCGCTATCAATGTTTTTAAGTGCACTTAATATATATGCAGTTATCAGGACAGTCTAGCAGGGAGTCTATTTCTACACAGTGGAGCAGTCGTAAGTAATAGGAAATAGTTAATTAGTAGTTAATTATTAGAAGTTAATAGATAAAATTTAATTAATAATAATAATTAATTAATAACATAAAAATAAATTAAAATAATTAATATTTAAAGTAAAAAAATAAATAAATAATACGTTGGAAAAAATAAACGGAAAATACATATCATAATAATTATGTTAAGTAACATATTTATAATATCAATTCGCTTTATTTATTTATTTATTTTTTGCTAAGCAATTTTATTCAAGAATATACATTCGTGTTTTTAAAAAGACCGGACCGAACCAGCTGATCTGGATGAGATGAGATTTCCTGATCTGGACCCGATCAGGAAATCTCATCTCATCCTGATCAGGTCCAGACCAATCATCTGCGTTACATGCCTTATCTAGTCCTGATCAGGCATGCCTGGTCCGGTCCTTCTAAGGAAGATGAAAAAATTTCTACTCGGGGAAATTAACTATTCTTGAGCAAACATTGTTTCATCTGTTTTTACGAGGTCTACGAGTTTTCCCTACAAATCCTCCTTAGTAAATTTCGGCTCGTCGAATAAAATTAGAAGAAAAAAAAACCGTCTAGACGATGAAAACATTAAAGTTATTAAATCGAGGAACGACGAACGTGATGAAGAACCATTTAATTTGATTGAACATAATTTTTATTGCGATAATCTTTAAGGCATAACTTATTGAGAAGGGTAACAAGACAAATATTATTAAATATTCTCAAAATCTCTATTCTAAATATGCAAGAAGCTATATAAAAAAAAAATTAAATAAAAACTCTAAGGATTTATTGTGGACATCCGTACAATCAAGTACGAACATTTTGCGTATCTATAATGACATTTAGTTTTCGTTTAAATTGCAAAATGTTACGTGGAAGCGGACTGTCAATAAGCAAACAGTAAACAATTCTTCTCTATCAAACAGTCATTAGTATTGCATTATAATCGGCAAACATTAGTTTTTATGTACTTTATTTGTAGGAAATTGTTTATTCAACTAAAGCGATAACAGGAAATAGGAATGATTTAACATTAAGTTCTCACATAGACAACTATTTATTCTTAATAAAAAGTTTCTACTAAATAACTTTTATAATGGTATAAGACAAGCAAAGCAGATAATAAATATCAATCACGACTATAATATTATTTCAGACGACAAAGTGATCTCATTGAAGATCCTTTTGACATTTTTAATAACCCTAAAACATAACATCATAAATCACGATGACTAATTTAAATTATATCCTACGTGGAAACTGATGGTATGTTTTTTAAATAAGCGGAACACTTGTGATTACAATAACAATATAAAATATAATGATGAACCAATGAAAACAGATAAAACAGAAAATTGAAAATATGAATATTCAAAATATTTTTACGTTGATCAGTCATTTTTATCACACACAAAGGCAAGCCCTTAAACTCTTAAATCTCCTCCTCTAACTTAATCCCTTATGCACTATATATATCGTTTATGCACTAAGATAGTATACATTTTTATTTGTTTTTTACAGCGATCTGATATTTTTAGATTATTATAGTTCAGTTCATTTCAAACATATTTATGCAGGTAGAGCAGGATGTATGATGCTTAAAATCTGTAGCGGGCTGCTCCAACTGGGGAAGAATCTCAACCTTACAGAAGATCACAGCTAAATAATACTGCACTCAAGTGGTGTTGTGCTCCTGTGTTGAGTAAGGTGGCCAAAGCTCCTGGAAAGAATTGCGGGTAGGGTCAACAACATGCTTACGTTGCTCGTGTCAATAGGCTACGTCGTAGCTGCTACAATAACAGCTTGCCATCAGATGGGCTATAAGTTTGCCGACCTAGTTGTATAAAAAAATTCATATACTCGTATATTAGTGGTAGTAATATAAGTTTTTGGGACTGAGAACGTCCTAAATTCTGATTTTTCATTAAAAATAAAACCTGGATCTTCATTTACTCAACACTCTTTATTATTTTCATTATAAATATATTATTTAATAACCAAATTAATGGAATGTATAAAGTTTTTAATCGATGAGTCACATTCTGATGTTTCCTATAAAATGTATACGGTTAAAGTGAATGATTTCAGTACGAAATACATTGTATGTGATATGACATTAAATTCGTAACTGATATTATTTGTATTATTGAGAAACTTTTAATCGAATTGAGCGAAGGTAAGGTCTGCAGACCACGGAAACTGTACTCCAAATTTCCTATCTATATAATAATCAATGTATACAATTTTTATTCTTTCTAATGAAATAACGTAACTATTTCGTCGGCACTTAACTTTCAGATTGGCCTCATATGAGTACAGGCAAGCAAATAATTTCGGGTAACAGATTATTATTATTTTTTTTGGTATGCACTGTTGATTTCTTAAATGCTGTGTTGTATTTAAACAAATATTGCTATAACAATCAATTATACAATTAATTTGCGACACGGTGCATGCGCCATTGAATATGAAGCATATAATAGTTTTTTAGCTTTGAAAAATCAACGGTGAGATGATTTACAACATGTGATCGTATAGTTAGCATTAAATAGTATTAAAGTAACAACGAAAATATATTACTGGTATAATAAGTGCTTAAGCTTGTCTTCTCTCCTCGGTAGGATTGTTGAGGGCGTTAGGTAAAAGTTAAAGCTTAAGCTTCTGTGGACAGCAGACCTAACTCGATTCTTGCGATACCTAATGACACACCTGCGCTTTGCACGATTCTGAAAGGAACGTCGCTTTACGGAATATTGTCCACATCAAATGTTGTGCGACTTGAAATTGCTTCTATAATAACAACATTAGAAAAATAAATCTCTAATAATATAAAACGTTTCAAAGGTATGAAATATCTTAGAAGATTCTATGTATTATATACTTTCCATAACTCAAATGTTGTTATTATTTGATATGTGTGGTATAAAAGAGTAAGAGTACGCAGTGGCTCATGGACTCAGATATAACGCGTTGAAAAGCGAGTTCATGGTTTTTCGGGCGACGGGCGCGAGGAGACAACGGAGAGTAACTTGTGTTACTCTAGGGGGCTCTCAGCTGAAAAGAGTTGACCGATTCAAATATCTGGGTCACTGGGTCACTGAGAGCTTGACAGACACGGTGGACATTGAAAGAGAGCGTAGGGCGCTGTCTGTTCGCTGTAACATGTTGATTCACAGATTTGCGCGCTGTAGTAAACAAGTCAAAATAACACTTTTCAAAGCCTACTGTCAATCGTTCTACACGTGCGGTCTGTGGGTCGATTTCACGCAGCGAGCATACAGTGCACTCCGTGTCCAGTACAACAATGCGTTCAGGATGTTGTTTGGTTTGCCGCGCTTCTGTAGCGCGTCGTCTATGTTCGCCGAGGCGCGCACCGACTGCTTCCACGCGATCATTAGAAAGCGGTGCGCGTCGTTGTGGGCGCGAGTACGCGGAGCATCGAACACCATCCTGAACGTCTTGGCCGACCGATGGGACTCCCCACTATTTTGTCGCTGGGTACAGCTTCATGCTCCTTCTGCTAACTATAATCTTTAGCACAGGGGTCCCATAGGAAGAAATTATTATATTACATTTATAAGTTTTACTAACTTAGTTGTAAGTTTAGTTTTAAGTTTTGTGTACCTAACACGTAGATTATTATTAAAATGTATTTTTTATAGTTTATACTTTGTAATTGTACTAACACTAGATTATAAGAAAAATTATTACTAACACTATATGGGCTAGTCCCGAAATAAATATATTATTATTATTATTATTATAAGAATTTGTTTACTACAAAAACAGATTTTAACTGTCTTACTGAAAATACTATTACAATTAAATAGCTAGTTCCGTATTTAATGCGTGATTTTACGATATAAGTTTATAACCTTTCACAGTCAGTACGGTGACTATAAATTATTTTAATTTAATTAGTAGGCGCCATGGTCCACGGATTACATAGATTCATAGAGAATTTCAAAAAAATGAAATTTTACAACTTCTATATATATATATATATATACAACTTCTATGTATATGTCCTAATTAACTGAAATGTTGCATATGTGCGTGTGAACCATGTTATTTAGCTAATTGTCTGACGTTAGAGCTGCAAGATAAATGATTGATGACAATCGTGGTTTTTAATGTATACATATATTCTATTAATGTTAGTCAAAAAATAAAATGCTATAGGTTTTATGTAGTGAAACGATGACAATAATGATTTAAATATATACATAGATACAGGTAAATACGTCTCTGTGTAATGTGTAGTAATATGGTTCGTAATTGAGTTCAGTCAAAGCTTTTAACATTTAAGGACATTAGTCGAAAAAGAGTACATTTTAATAGCAAGAAAGGTTGCTCGCATAACGAAAAAAACGACTTCAAGTAAATCAATAAATAATACAGCGTAGGAGGTCGGTAAAACAATCAATTAAATACGCATTATTAGAGATAATAAAAAAGTGCTCATTCAATCTTGATCAAATTTAAATGAGACTACGTGATAAGCACCAGTTCTATTAACAAAAGAATCATTAATAACGGTACGCCTAGCAAAAAGTTATGAGGTAAGGCACATAAAAATATACTGTAATTGAGGATATTGTGCTTTTTTTGAAATCGGTTTAAATCGGTAATATAACGTCTTTATATGAACACTAGAAACTTTGATCATTGTTATACAAAGATTAAATTTATGTTGTGAAGTTTTAAACTATTTAAATATAAAACTAATATCTAAAATGTTATTCTACTAAAAGTCGACAAAGTTAATTACAAATTCAAATATAAATTTTAAGTTTCATAAAAATACTCCCGACCCCGAGTATATTTATTATTTATGTATGTTTATCGAAAAAAAAATGTAGCTATACCAGTCGGCTATTACCTTTAACACAAGCATTAAGTTGCTTACTTTAGGAATCGATGACCGTGTGTATATGTTGTAAATACTAAAAAAATATATTAAATATAAATTCTTTTTAAAAGGGCTAAAAGAAAAAAAAGAAAAAGAAAGATATTATAATACAACGTGTCATAAAATAGGCGTTCTTCTGTTTATGGCAATACGCGTACAATAGCCGTAAATTATACTTACGTACAAAAATGAAACAGTAGTACAAATAATTGTGTTTGCTCGCAAACGAAAAAAAAACCGACTTCAATTACATCGACGAGTAATACAACGTAGATCGACGAAAAAACAGTCAAGTAACTGCGCGTTATCAAAGATTACTCAAAAAGTAGTTATCAGATCTCAATAAAATTTATATGTGACCTCATGATAAACATCAACTATCGATTAAATTGAAAATTATCAAAATCGGTACACCCAGTAAAAAGTTATTGCGGATTTTCAAGAATTTCCATCAATTTCTCTGGGATCCCATCATCAGATCCTGGTTTCCTTATCATGATACTAAACTAGGGATATCTCCTTTCCAACAAAAGAAGAATTATTAAAATCGGTACATCCAGTAGAAAGTTATGCGGTATAATACAACGTAGGTCGACGAAAAAAGCGTCAACTAAAAACGCATTATTAGATATAGCTCAAAAAGTAGTTGTTAGATCTCAAATAAATTTAAATGGGACCAATTGGCACACACCACCTTTCGATTAAAAAAAATTGTCGAAATCGGTCCACACCGTCAAAAGTTCTGATGTAACATACATTAAAAAAAAATACAGTCGAATTGAGAACCTCCTCCTTTTTTGGAAATCGGTTAAAAAAGTACTCTGTAAACTACCATGACTCTGTCATTGAAACGACACTAACGTACAAACGACGGTAATTTTATAAATAATGATTATTTAATAATTAATTTTATTACTTTTATTAAAGCATTAGAGCAAATGTGTTGCTTAATTAAGTTATACTCGTAATATCGATTCAAATATCGCAGTTAAATGAACGGACGCCAGTTTAATAGCACGTTGTATATATAATAATACTGGCTGACCCCGGAAACGTTGTTTTACCATATATGCACCATATATTAACCGCCCTTAACCCCGCCCTCCATAACTTAGGGGATTGAAAAATACACGTTGGCCGATTCTTAGATGTACCCGATATGCCCACAAAATTTCATAAAAATCGGTCCAGCCGTTTCAGAGGAGTATGGTAACTAACATTGTAACATCTAACATCAACACGAGAATTTTATATATAAGATTTTTAGTGAAATTGTTATCTACTGATTTTTAGAGATTTTCGTTAGAACTGCTTAAAATTTAAAATAAATAGCATTATAGTTAATGTCAAAAATTCTTATACATGTTAGTGTGAGAAATTATCCGTAACATATTTTTTTTAAAATATTATGAAAACCAAAATTTAAAAATAACCTTATTTATTTCTCATTTAATTTATCTTAAAAATTAAAAAGCTTGGTCTTTTCTTACATACTAGTAAAGATTAAACGAAGCATCAAAATCTTAGACCACGATTTAATTGAATCCCTCAGTTGCAAATTACTTACCCCGAAAGTTCGCTAACAAACCCAATGAGATACTGCTTCTATATCCCTAAGCTTACGAGGTATGAACCAAAGGTTGATAATAATTAACATTCAGTGGAGATTACAGTAAATAATGTTGATTTTGATAGTCTTAGGGTACGAATATGCGTATTTCAAGTACTTCGAACCTATCTAGAATCATAATTAATATCTTTGTAGATGTTTATAAAATACTAAATATAAGTTGTACAAGAAATTCTATTATAGCATAATTAAACTTTGAACTAATAATAATAACAAGTATAAATATTTACATTTTATGTAAATGAGATAAAATTATAAACTCTATATCTATACTACAAATTTTATACTCAAGTTTTAAATACTTATGGACAGACACATTTAATTAATTGATTAAAAATGTAGTTGATTTCCATTCGAGCTTTAAACAAAATTTATTATTGAACAAAATTTATTATCTATAAACAAATAAATAAAAATGGGGTGTATGTTTGAAATATTAAAATAGCCGCTTTTTACTAAATTATGCATTTGGATGTATACACGGTACATAGGTATACCAAAATAACATTCTTTACAATTTTGTCTATCTGTCTGTCTGTCTGTCTATTCCAGCTAATCTCTGAAACGGCTTGACCGATTTTGACAGGACTTTCACCGGCCGATAGCTGATAGATGGTAAGAGGTAACTTGGGCTATTTATATATTTATTTATTTATTTATTATTAATACTTTATTGCACAATACATTAAAGCATTGTACAAAAGGCGGACTTAATGCTAAAAGCATTCTCTACCAGCCAACCTTAGGACGTACAAGAGCAGAGGTTTGTAGGTGTGCAAAATCGGGTAGTAAAATTCAGATAAAGAAAGAAAAAAGGTGGTATTTCCTACCATATTTTACAAATTTATTTATTTTCTACAATATATTTTTTATTAAATTCCACGCGGACAAAGTCGCGGGCACAGTTAGTTTTAAATAAATACTAAAAGTGCCGCTAATAAATTGAACATATAATAAATTTTAATTTAGTGACAAGTTCAAAAGTATTTATTTATCTTCTTTTTCCATAACACCGCAGTAATTAGAATGGCACAATTTTAATATTTACACTCAATGCTCAATTTGACTTGAAGAAACTTACAATGCGATATATCAAACAATGTTTGATTATTTTGTGATTTATTTTTTCTTGTTTAATCTATGAGGTATTGGGAAAAAGACTAAAAGGAAATTTTACATAATTAAGACTGAGACAGTTGCTGGTTGTAGTATGTTGAAATCTTATATTAGAGGTTGGGAAATATTATAATATTCCTCACATTAACATAGCACAAAAAAAAATGTCCACACCAGGTCGAATACTTGTATGGTATAAACAAATTTAATATTAATAATATAATAATGTGTGTACAAACGACTTCTTCGTGATATACTACTTTTGTTAATAGGGCAATGACTCATTTTCTACAAAAAGTTTAAAGATTAGGCCTAGTTCACAGTTAGCATCACAGTTGTGGAAATCAAATACAAACAGAATAACACATATGCTTCAGACTGTAATATCCCACTCCGGAACAAAGGCCTCTTTTCCCATGTAGGAGAAAGATCAGAGCTTAATCCACTACGCTACTCCAATGCAGGTTGGCGGATATATTCCTTACTATGAGTAACGATGACTATCAGGTATACATGATAATAACCGGGACTGACGGCTTAAGGTGCTCTCCGAGGAACGGTTGCAACCCACAAGGACTGCGCACAAACACCCATACATGGCAACCATCTGTATGGCCAATACAAATGTTTGTCATGTGACCGATGCACCAACATATCGAATTACACATAAACAAACAAAATTATTTGGCTTCTATTTCTCTTGTAAAGACCTATCTATCTATCTATGGTATACTATCTTATATGGTATACTGTCTCTGTCGTTATTACTTAAAAATTTCCATCTAAAATTAACAACAAAAAAAATTAAGTGCACTTCACTGACAATAGGCTATTTTTGTATACATCAAAAGATATTGTCGAATAAAATCCATCCTCAATAACCAAAATCTCTCATAAAAAATATAAATGCAGTAAATTCAATCATAAGATAAGAATAATTAAACAATTCAATAAAAAAGCAAGTTTTTTATTTATTTTATTTACACATAGTAATAATATGTGACACTAAATATTATTGCAAATAAACTGAAATACTTTTCATGGGTTCTCAGCGAATTGAGTGAAAATAGCGAAACATAGTTGAATGCGGCTGCATTATCAATTCAATGCACTGAGATGCGAGTTTCCTGTATCAACTTTACGCTAGTTTCAACAACATTTACCGCAGCCAAAACTCGTACTGGAATAGATCAACAACGTTTTGTTGTAAAGTAGACACAATAAAGTTACTTTAATTAGACACGGATAGGACAGTAGTGTTTCGATGTATTTTATATGTTATATTGTAAATACGTATTTTATTATTCACTTCAGCCCAATACAGTCCACTGCTGGACATAGGCCTCCTCAAATTCACCGCAAAAATGGCGTGAAGTCATGTGTGTTGCCGATTGTCACCATGCTGGGCAGGCGGGTTGGTGACCGCAGGGCTGGCTTTGTCGCACCGAAGACGCTGCTGCCCGTCTTCGGTCTGTGCATTTCAAAGCCAGAAGTTGGATGGTTATCTCACCATCGTTTGGCTTTCTAGGTTTTCTAGGTAGATAGTGGAACTGTGTTCTCCCTTGGTCGCCTCTTACGACACCCACGGGAAGAGATAGGGTGGCTATATTCTTACTGCCGTAGCCACACAGCAATTTTATTATTAATTTATTCTGATTACTGCAAAGCTTTGAAACTATTGTATAGATTTAACAAACTACGTCACAATGATAAAAAATATATTTACCGAAAAATTGACTTTAAAAATTCCTTTTTATGTTCCCCAGCGTGTATTTTAACATGATTAAAAAAAGGTATTCCAAAAAATCACAGAAAAGGAAAAGAATAATGAGGTTTTTTATTCTTTATATTATAAACACGCATTGTTTGTGACTTTCCTTAGTATTTCCTCAGAATTTGCTTTCTATACTCGACTTTCATTTTAATGAAATCAGTTTCACAGCAAGCACTGACATCTAAGGAAGAAAATTCTTTTTTAAAAGCTTTATTTGCTTGCTAATTTGTATTGTTAGTAGATATTTTTATACGTGCATAATAATTTTCAAATTAATAATTACTATTTGTAATTTTTGACAATATTTTCAAATATTGTAGACCAAGTGGACCGATGTGTTCTTGTATTTACTAGCATAAAACTGCGCGACTCATCTATGAGCGGTTTAATTATTACTAGAACTAAAAATGTATTTGCCGTTGAAAATTTTTGCTAAATGTATCTTAAAGTAAACAAAAATAGTGGTAGAACAACTTTAACTGATTATTAAGTTTGAAAGAGCTTATATCTAATTACGTCTAATCATACGACAATACTGGCTTGTCCCGCTTGTGAAGCTTTACTACACAAAAGCACTCAACGATCTACTCGCTCGAATATACTCGTAATCCGCACAACTCGCTCCACACAATATAAAATCTTAGCGCATTTATATTCATAATAAATTTAAATTATACGTATACATCGTACGAACTGTAACTTCAAATGTTAAGAATCAAATATACGGAATAAAGCAATTATTATGCAGCACGGTCCCGGTTTCACGAAAAGTTATTTTCCAGCTTATTCTCCATTCCGTACTAGCCTTAATACCTCCTTCAAATATATAACTTTAAGTTCTTATGGATTTATGAATCAGTATATTTCCCTCTTGTCGCAAAGAACAAAACGTCATTCACATATCTTAAATCTTAAAACTAAACCCGAACCAAGCATAAATCTCAATAAATTAGCTGATTGTAAAGTGATTAATTATATGAATTATTTCCATAGGATAGTAAAAAAAATATTACATATGGAGAGAGTACAAAGGACCGTTCTGGACGAGTCGTCTTTTAGACCGTTTTAGTACCCTACGGAACAATTGTTAAGGAGCATAAAGTTTTACCGATACTTCAATTATTCATAATTGACACAGTGTTGAGACAACGTGTAACTCTTAACTTTCAACTCGTCCTAGTCCAGTGGCAAAAGACGATAGAGTACAGTAGATCGACATGTACACACTTTGCTATTATTTGTTGAAAACGCCCTTCTTGCTATTTGGGCGGCTGCCTGTACAATAAAATTAATACCAAATTACAAAATAATATAGAAACTCACAATAACCAAATGGAAAAAAAAACTATTTACTACTTGGCTCAAGTGACAATTGCAATATGATAACAGCCAGGACCTATAGCTTAACTTACTCTTGGACACGTGCTGAAGCTTTTAAAAGAATAAAATCTGGCTAACATAAAAAAAAATTATACATATATTTACGCTTTTCTTTAATGCACTTAAAATATTTCTAAGAACGTTTCGAAATAACCGTTTCATTTATTCAATAAAGCAGTCGAAAACAGGTTATTTAATTACTTTAACTATTACAAAGTAACTAAATATGGATAACTACTATTATACTACTATTGTTATGACGTTGTCACATTATATATAAAAGTTTCGTGTCACAGTGTTAGGTACCATACTCCTCCGAAACGGGTGGACCGATTTTTATGAAATTTTGTGTGCATATCGGATAGGTCTGAAAATCGTCCAAAATCTATTTTTAATACCCTTCCATGACAAGGGTATGAAAAATAGATGAGACGCCTAAATTTTTTTTTTTTTTTTGTTTCTTTAACATAATTTTGTACCTATTTTATTATGATTTGGCATCGAAAAATACATACAACCCTAAATTTTCGCACTCCTACCACCAACCCCTACTTTTAATAGCTAGACAACGTTTGTAGAGTCAGCTAGTAATAACATAATACTTTCATTTCTTTTTTAATGAACAATATGTACAACATATGACTTTGTGGAAAGAACATGTCTCATATATTTCTGAAGAGGAAAACATAACGATTTAAACCCTATCCCGTCTTTCCTTCATCCCTGTCTCTCTCTAAGAAATCCACTCATTTTCAAACTTAAACTGTCCAATACAAAAAAAAAAACTGATCTACCATAAATAATTAATGATAATATCGTAATAAGCAACACAGTTGAATAAACAATTTCTCATAAATAATAAGACGTCGTAATACATTTTTACTTAAGAAACACAAGTTAACAGCAAACATCGCGAGAGGCGTTAATCCGGTACTCCGTAAAGAATAATGAACACACCGGCATTTTCAGGCATCAAGATATATTCTCTCCCCGAAGACCGCCTCGAATAAAGTTTAATAACACAAATAGGAACGAATTTACGTGTCAACAATATTTGAACACACTGATGATTTATCGCCCGACAGCTATTTTAAAATATTTTAGAATTAATAATTTTAACCGACTTCAAAAAGGAGGAGGTTATATATATTTTTTTAATGTATGTTCGGGGATAACTTTGTCGTTTATAAACCGATTTTGATAATTATTTTTTTGTTGGAAAGGAGATATTTCTGATATGGTACCATGATAAATAAACCAGGATCTGATGATGAGGATCCCAGAGAAATCGAGAGAAACTCGAAAATCCGAATAACTTTTTATTGGGTGTACCGATTTTGATAATTTTTAATTTAATCGAAAGCCATTTAAATTTCATCGAGATCTGATTAGAGTTTTTGGAATAATATATTGGATAGTCAAAACATTGATTTTAATATCGGGCAAAGAGACCCTTAATATTTTTTTATTCTAATTTTATTATTTATTATCTATATATAAATATAGGCGGTGTGGCTATGGCATTAAAGAATATAGCTACCCCCAATCTTCCCGTGGGTGTTGTAAGGGCGACTGAGGGATAACACAGTTCCACTACCGCCTTTTTTTCTCATTCTTCTTCTTCTCCTCATTCTTCTCCTTCTCCTTCTCCTTCTGCTTCTCCTTCTCCTTCTCCTTCTCCTTCTCCTTCTCCTTCTCCTTCTCCTTCTCCTTCTCCTTCTCATTCTCCTTCTCCTTCCCCTTCTCCTTCCCCTTCCCCTTCCCCTACAACTTCTTCTTCTACTTTTTTAAATATTAAAAAAAAGTCAGTTGAGGATTTTTTTAGGCAATCCATTTTTAATATTTTATATAAAAATTTATTATAAAGTAGGTATGTTTCATTCTATTATCAGAGCGGTGAAGATCGATTTAGTTTCAGATCTTAGACCATCATTTATTTACTTACTCATTGTAATAATAAAATAACCGCTTTTTACTAAAAGCATATAGATGTATACACGGTACATATATCAAAACAACATTTTTTACAATTTTTGTCTATCTGTCTGTCTATCTAACTGATGTAATAAGGAGTAACTAAGGCTACTTTTAATTTAGAGATTTATTTATTTTCACGCGAACGAAGTGAGCACAGCTAGTAAATAAATAATAAATGGATAAAAAAAGAGTATCAATTTATTAACAAACTTTAAAGTAAGACCTTTGTGAGCAAATAGATTCAAATATTTTCAACAAGGCCTAAACGTGCCGCAATTCAATAAGAGCCAAAATGGAAAGTTTTACCCAAGATAAGTGTTATATCAAATCATTTAAGATACGTCAAGAAAAAGGTACACGAGGCAAAGGATATGGGAAATGGTTAGATCAGTCACCAGCTTATAAATATTTTCATTGTAGTGGAACGAAAATAAAGTTTTGGCGGAAGCTCGGTTTTTCTCTTAAGGCCCTAGCATATTTTGTAATTAAATCTTATTATTAGAAGTAAGTCTTAACAAATCAGTTAATAGCAATTTGTACATAAACATTTTTTTTTTCATCATCATCATTATAGCCTATACAGTCCACTGGACATAGGCCTCCACAAGTTTACGCCAAATAAATAACGTGAACTCATGTATTTTGCCCATAGTCGCCACGCTGGGCAGGCGGTTTGGTGACTGCAGGGCTGGCTTTGTCGCACCGAAGACGCTGCTGCCCGTCTTCGGCCTGTGTATTTCAAAGCCAGCAGTTGGATGGTTTTTCCGCCACCGGTTGGCTTTTTAAGTTCCAAGGTGGTAGCGGAACTCTGTTATTATCCCTTAGTCGCCTCTTACGACACCCACGGGATTGGAGGGGGTGGCTATATTCTTTAGTACCATAGCCACAATTTTTTTTAATTGTATAAATATCTTGACACATTGTTGTAATTATTATTGTGATACTTAATATTTTAGACAGCTCTTTTGAAACAGTGTATGACACAGGACACAATAAATAATTCTAATATTATTGAAAATTCGTTATATTAAAAAAGATTTTATAAATTTCACTCTTATACAATACACAATATACAACTATGCTATAAATTATTAAGGTAATTTATTTCTTACTAGCTGCCCGGACAGACTTCGTTCTGTCAAAAGTTAATACTACCTAAAAACTATTATTTTTTTTTTTAAAGTATTAAAAGTTTTCCGTGGGCCTTAAGGAACATACATAAAATAATTAGGCGAATTGGTCAAGCCATTCTCGAGTTATGCGCTTAGCAACATTCATTTTTACTTATATAGATGCTAGTGATTATGTGTCGTTTTAGTCAATGCCTTTGAGTATATAAAAATTTAAGGAAAATTTACCAATGAAAGCGGGATTTGCGGTGATTATCTGCGCGTCATTAGTTCAATCTAAGCTTTTGTGTGGTAAACTGGTCCAATGGGACTGATAGCATTATGATGCTAAAAGGATCGTGATCCAGACAGACTTAATTGGGCGCGTTCACATTACGACCGGCTGACACTAGTTCAAGCATTTGAATTAATGGCGTTGCTTTTAGATGTATTAGTGTATGCAGTTATCGAATATTGTTTTCAGTTTTAACCACAAAAAAAACTTTTTTCTCTATAAGTAATATAGTCCTTAAAATTATTGCTACAACTCGTCCAAGTTGAACACGAGTCATTAGTACAAACACGCATAAATTGTGTAGACAATTATCATGCTCGGTTAGACATACCATCACAGATAGTATGATAGCTGGCTTTTAGATATACTAATATTGCTCTCTCATACTCTATAATGATGATAGAACTTATTGTTTTGATGAATTAATTTAAATATTAATTATATTTCTATCTAGACTATACCACCCACCGAGAGTATATGTAGAAATACCAGAAATCAAATTGGTTAGTAAAAATATATACTTTATATTTAGTTACCATATTTGACTATCCTCGAATTCATTTTTGACTTGTTACCTCTTAATGATCAAAATAAGGAGGATAGAAGATTTCATAACTATTTGAGTACCAAAGTATAATAAAAGAACAAGAGTTCTTTATTTTATTTTATTTTTTATATGCAGTTACTCAATGGTTACGTATTGTCAGCCGGATTGCCAAACAAATGAATTAAACTTACACTATAGCACAAATCCAGATTAATTCTATTTCTGGGTCTATAAGAATATCATTAAAAAAGATTAAAAAGTAAACAGTCTTCTAAGACTAGTAAAGATGAAAATGGACAATTCTATGATAGATAAAATGTAACTTAACGTGTAGATACACAATAAATTGAATATAAAAGCCAAGTTTGAAACATATGCGAAGTTATTCGTTCTACTTTGAGTTACGACAAAGCAAAACTTGTTGGAACTAGCGTCAACGTTAATACAGGAAACTCGCGTCTCGACACGTTAATTCTGAAGACTCCGGTCATTTCAACGTCGTCTTCTTTGATGTCTTCATTTGAATTATCTATATTTTAATTATTGTATTTAGTATATAGCTGTACTATATTAATATTTCTATATATTAATATATTCAATATTCATATAATTAATTCTGGTAATTTATTGAAGTTAGGGACAGCATATATCTTGCTTATAATCTGGAGCAACCCGACTGGGGAGGAACTCAACCATACAAAAGATCACAGCTAAATAACACTAGCAGTATTTATGATATTTTCTGGGCATATTTTAATTTTGGCCATAATCCCTAAGATTTAATTAAATAGTGAGGGGTGTAAACTCAATTTTTCAGAGAGCCGTATATTGAATTTAGAATGTTTAGACAGATTTAAAAAAAAAATTTGTGTGCGCATTAAAACTTTCGTAGAGGAATCGAATAATGTCATGATTCTTATTTCTGTGACACATTGCGATCGCGGGCCGTATTGATACGACTCGAGGGCCGGTTAAGATCCACGGGCCGTATCTATGACATCCCTTAAATAGTGTGTATATTATTTAAACATATATTTTATTCTTTATTTATAAACATATATATAGAAAATTAAGCTATATAATACCACATTTTATAAAAGAACTTCCTCTAGCTTAACGGGAATCTTTAACAACAAAAAACATAAAATATACCTAAAAAATATTTTATTAATAATATCCAATAACACCATATCACAAATTTAAATGAAAAAAATTAACTGAATTAAATTAAACTGGTTGGTCGGTCTATACAGCGTTTAACCGATTGCTGTGTGACGATTATTATATAATTAATAAACGCTTTGAAAATAAAATGATGTACTTCAACATTAAGTTATATGTATTATGTACCTATACTTATCTAGTGATAATGTCGACAATACTGATGTCCGGTAAGACTCGAATGAGTTTATGTGGCATCTTATTATTAGTAATTTATTTTATATTCTTACATGTATCATAATAAAATAAAATATCATGTTCCACATGAAATACTTAATGTAACTATATTTCAATCCAAAAGTATTGTTACTGTATACCGTCTGAATAGGTTTTGATTTAAAGCAATTTAAGTATTTTTAACAGACTTCCAAAAAGGAGGCGGTTCCTCAATTCGATCGTATATATGTATATATATGTGTGTGTGTGCGTGTACAAGTATAACTTCGTCGTTTATAAAGAGATTTTAGTAATTCTTTTTTGTTGGAAAGGAGA
This sequence comes from Melitaea cinxia, assembly GCF_905220565.1. Taxonomy (NCBI): domain Eukaryota; kingdom Metazoa; phylum Arthropoda; class Insecta; order Lepidoptera; family Nymphalidae; genus Melitaea; species Melitaea cinxia. The sequence continues at coordinate 8,442,826 of NC_059394.1, read as the reverse complement.
TATCCGAAGTTGTGATAAGGAAACCAGGATCTGATGATGGGATCCCAAAGAAATCGAGGGAAACCCTTGAAAATCGTAGTGAAGACTATTGCGTTTGTTAATTTTTTTGCTCTACTTACGTTGTCTTACTTGTCGATGTAATTTAAGTCGGTTTTTTTCGTTTGCGAATACAATTGTAATATTTTTAAGTTAGAATGAGTATAAAAACTAACAAGAAGTTAATATTTTATGAATATTAGTTAGCTACTTTATTAAATGTGATATTTTTATTACAAATATAATATTTAATAAAGTTATAATAACCAATTATAATTATGTTGTAATTTGAATCGAGGTTTATTTGATGTCACAGTCGAAATAAACATAGAATGACTCGCCAGATTACTGCGATAAATAATAATAATAAATTCAATTTTTAAATACAACAATTAAACGCTAAACAATTAAAAAATATTGTCCGTTTTTACAAACTATGCTTTCCTTCTTCGACGCCATCTTATTGAGTCACTAAGCGTCACCGCAGTCACAGGATGAAATATTTTGTACAACTTAACTGAAAAAAAAATTAAAGTAACGCTACAACAAACTATTATATATATACTATCATAGTCTCTGACTCTAAAAAAAAATGATAAAAAATATTATACGAAATTAGTTTATATCAGCCTTTCTATTCTGCTACCGTCATCCTTTATACACGGTAACTAACAAACTTTTATGAATTTTTTGAAATTACTAGTCACGAGACAAATTAAAATTTATACTTTACTGAAATCGAAATCAACCTGATTCAAAATAGTACCTACATTTATAAATTAATTAACACCAAAAATACCTTATATACTTCATGGATGAATGTTTTTTTTTTTTTTTTTTCTTTTCTTTAATGACGAATGATTAATTTTAATGTTTTAATAATAATGACGACGCGTTGGCGCAACAGTCACAGTACTGGTTTATTGCTATTGAGCTGGCGGTTGCAGATTCGATCCCCACAAATGACAAACATTTGTATTGGCCATACAGGTGTTTACCGTAGTCTGGGTGTTTGTGCAGTTCTTGTGGGTCTCCCCACCGTGCCTCGGAAAGCACGTTAAGCCGTCGGTCCCGGTTTTTATCATGTACAGGTGTATCAGGTGATAGCGATCGTTACTCATAGTAGGGAATATATCCACCAAGCCGCATTGGAGCAACGTGGTGAATTAACCTCTGATCCTACTCCTACATGAGGAAATAGGCCTTTGCCTAGCAGCGGGATATTACATGCTCAAGGGACAATAATCTTACGATGTCCTAACTACCAAAAACAACCATATTACTCCACAGTATTCTTCCATTTCATTATGGTACATATTCTGACGCGAACTTGGGGAGGCATACGTCCAGCAATGCACTGCAATAGGCTGAACTGATGAACTGAACTGATTCTTCCATTCCATCCACACTATTACTCCAGAGTTCATCCTCAATTTATCGCTTTATTATTTCTAAGATCCATTGGGTGGAACCTATTCAAGCTAAAGGACAAGAAAATAATTAAATATAAAATAAACAAAAAAAATACTCAAACAGGGATAATTTCTGGCGCTATAAAATTTACATACATTCATGTAAGTACGTAGACCGCCATTTGTACTCATCTTCTGTTTTTTTTTTGTAATTTTGTTAATTCTTGGTCTACAAAAAAAGAGTTTTTATTATTAGTATTATTATACTACACGTTTATTTTCAAAAATAAACTACCAATCGTTATTATATTAAATTAACAGTGCTATAAACTTCTCTTAACTAGACCGCGATCTTTATCCATTTCAGTAAAATAGGAACCTTTCATTTCGTATTAAAATGATTGAATCACTAAAAATTCTACTTCATATTCTCAAATATAATTTAGTTATTAAATATTCGAGGCTAATATCTGCATTTAAAAAGCTTCAGCCAGACTAGATTTTTTATTTTGCTTTATATGGTTGAATACAATCTTTATTGCTTTGCAGTTTCTATAAGCGTTACCGAGCCTTAAGGTTTATTCATCTTTGAATTAATTATGTTGAATATAAATTTGACTTATAACATTTATATTAAAAAAATCTATAATCCATAACATCCATAAAATATATTTATTAATTCTTATTATTTATTTAAAATATAAAGTATCTTAACTAAAAACATTAGCATTCAAGGGTGTGACAAAAATCAAAAATAGGCATATAACAATTTAACAGTAATACAATCAACATTTTTACACAACTACCCTTCAAGCTTTAAAAATCAAACAATCACAAAATAATGCAGTCGCAGTAGGTTGTGGATACACACGGGGTGATTTACAATGAAAGATATTATTTAATGTTTATTTCTATTAACGAAAAGAAATATTGTTTTAATTTACATTTCATATATGTTTTTATGATTAACTGTCTTCTCCTATATATAAACATACTAGCTGTGCCAAACCCCCAAACTTCCAACCCACGTTTTATCCCCTTAGGGGTCGAGTTTCGTAAAATCCATTCTAGCGGATGTCTACGCCCTATAAGGAACCTACCTGCCAAATTTCAAGTTTATAGCTGTTATAGTTTCGGAGATTTCGTGATAAGTGAGTCAACCTACCATCCCCCGTTTTAACCCCAGCAGAGAGATGATTTCTAAAGATACATTATTTAGAAATCTTCTTACCATCTATAGAGCATACATTTTAAATTTCAAGTCTTTTACTTCAAAAACAGGACTTTCATACAAACTTCCAACCCCCGTTTTACCCCCTTAGGGGTCGAGTTTTATAAAATCCGTTTTTAACGGATGTCTACGTGTTTCTAAAGCTCTAGTCTTGAGATATTCGTATTTAAAAATAATTTCCTAAGATTAGGTACTTAGGAAAAGAAGTAAAAGAACAACAATATTAAGAAAAAAATTCTGTGCATACTTCGACAAGTGATACAAGTCAAAAATCTTTATTTTACAGGAGAGCAAAACCAAGATTTTAAAAAAAAACCTGATTTGTGAACTAAGGGGGCTAGCTTTAATTGAAGTAACTTCTTTTGTAGAGTAAAACATTGTCCTATAAGGTATATTTTACTACTATGGGTACATATTTAATTTAAAAGTAATTTACGTTTTTTCTTTTTTTTCCTAATTAATGTTCTTCTGTTGTTCTTTTTTTTTACATTCATTCAATACTAAAATTATGTGATAAATGATACTTGTATAGTTTAATTACTTTACACCTAAAACTTGAATTTGTATCAACTATTATTCTATATAATTATCCTATCCCTTTACATTTTTTGTTAACACTCGTCTATTCATATAATGAAAAATCTGGGTAAAATATATATATATATATATATATATATATATATATATATAAAATTTATATGTGTTTGTCGAAAAAAAATATTATATATATATGTGTGTGTGTAGCTATACCAGTCGGCTGTTACCTGTAACAAAAGCACTAAGTTAAAAATTAATCTTAAAATCTCTCGATAAAATTTAAATGACAAGCACCAGCCTTTGATTAAAAATTAATCATCAAAATCGGTACACCTAGTAAAAAGTTATGAGTTAATACACATCAAAATATTGTTGAATTGAGAACCTGCTCCGTTTTGAAGTCCATTAAAAATATACCAACATAAATAATGGATTGGGTACATCAGAACCCAGTAAAGACTTCACTTTCATCAGTGTGATTTTTTTATTGTTAACATGTACAACATTGATAAATAATTATTATACATCATGTTTTATAACCGTACACTTCTGATTAAACAATTGGTTACAATTGTCAAGGTCACCCATTTAAATATTTATATAATTCACCAGCCCTATTTCCCTATATGATCACATCGTATACAAATGTAGCTTTAGTCTGTGTACCTATTATACGAGTAAGAATCTTAACATAGTATAACATCAATCAGTCAGTTCAGCCTATGGCAGTTCTGGATATATACGTATAACATGCTCCATATATAGTATAACATGCTCCAATTAAATTTGAACCTAACTAAACTTTTTGTTAATACTGTACTGAATTCTAGAATTAAGGAATGTTTCACATAGCTTTAGCAAACAAATTCATTACGGTTGTAAAATGACGTATTTTAAATTTACGTAATTGTCGCTCATGGCAAAATTTTTTATCGACGATATAGATATTTTGTTCATGTGGTGTGTTCTGGAATACTAAGCACTGAATTTCATACTATTATGGAATTAGATAAAAGTGTGCAAATATCGTTCAAGAAATTATAACAATGAAGAACAACTGTCACTGATCACTCAACATAGATATTTAATTTGATTTATCTATACTAATATTATCATCATTACAGCCTATACAGTCCACTGCTGGACATAGTCCTCCACAAGTTCGCGCCAAAAATGCGTGAACTCAATTGTGTTGCCCATAGTCACCACGCTGGGCAGGCGGGTTGGTGACCGCAGGGCTGGCTTTGTCACACCGAAGACGCTGCTGCCCGTCTACGGCCTGTGTATTTCAAAGCCAGCAGTCGGATGGCTATCCCGCCACCGGTCGGCTTTTTAAATTCCAAGGTGGTAGCGGAACCGTGTTATCCCTCAGTCGCCTCTTACGACACCCACGGGAAGAGGTTCCCCAGCTTGCCCAAAGTAACTATTCCACGCGGACGAAATCGTGGGCAAAACGAAGTCGCGGGAAGTCGGGGGTTATGAAATAATATTGTCACGAATGAATCACGATTCAGCCTGTAACATCCCACGCTGGGCATAGTGACGTCATTTGATTAATACATAAAAGATATAAAACTGAAATATAAAAAAATACTTGGCTACGCTTTAGTCTGTAATATCCCACTACTGGGCATAGGCCTCTTTCCCCACGTAACACACAATACACAAACACCCAGACCACGGCAAACACCTGTATGGCCAATACAAATGTTTGTCGTGTGCGGGGATCGAACCCGCAACCGCCAGCGCAACAGGTACAATCCTGTAGCCGTTGCGCCAACGCGGCGTCTACTTGGCTACCTTAATACAATCAGAGGCATTTCAACAATAATAATTAGATTTCGTACTATCAAAGATTTGTATTCATATAAGATATAGGTCAAAAAATTAAATATTATAATTAATCAGTTGGCGTCGCAGCGTTTTAATATTTGTAACTACCTAAATAGTATTTAAGATTGGTAATTTTCGTATAGAGCCTACGGCACGGCTACGGCAGTAAAGAATATAGCCACCTCCTCTCTTCCCGTGAATATCGTAAGAGGCGATTAAGGGATAACACAGTTCCACTACCACCTTGGAACTTAAAAAGCCGACCGATGGCGGGATAACCATCCAACTGCTGTCTTTGAAATACACAGGCGGAAGACGGGCGTCTTCGTTGCGACAAAGCCAGCCCTGCGGTCACCAGTCGCAGGCGGGCGCCTGCTCGGCGTGGTGACTATGGGCATTTTGGTACGAGCTTGTAAAAGCCAATGTCCAGCAGTGGACTGCGTTAGGCTGAAGTGATGATGATGATGAATTTTCGTATACTTAAAATATTATTAGTAAAAAACAGATATTGCGACGTTAAGTCAATATGCAAACGTGAAATATTGAAATTGAGTATAACCGAGTATGGCTTGTTAACAACAACCGAGCGAAATAATCAAATCAATTGCTGTACAAACCGACGTCAATAGCACATTGCGGTCGAAAATTTTCGATGACCGCTTTTTGATCGAAAACGATTGCTGTTTTTACTATATGATATTGAACTGGATTGATTCCTATTTTGCTTTATTAGCACGTCGAAAATAATTCAATTCAGCCGTCGAAAGTTCTCTTATCCTCGCAGCTCTTTTATGATTAAAGAAACACATAGAAAATAAAAAAAAATTATGTGGTGTCATGGGACACCAGGTAGGAACGAAGTTCCTTCGGATAGTATAGAAGCAACACAATTTGAAAAAAACTGTTGAATTGTATATATATTTTCTAGTTCTTGATTTTTTTTTTTTTAATTTTGTTGATTGGTTTTTATTAAGTACATATAAGTATTTAGGAAATTTAGTATTTTAGAAAATAACAAATACCATAAAATGTAATAAATCAATAATAATAATAATAATAATTCAAACTATTAAGTGAAATAAAAAACATGTGTCTATTTATTTTTGTCGACAGTATAAAATTACATAAATAACTTTAAAAAAAGTTTACTAGTAATATTTTAGTTTTACAATAGTCATATTATACAGTCGTGTGACTGATATTACGTCACTTCCGTTATATATTTTTCTAACGGTTTTAGTCTCATATTTTCTCAGTTCGGTCGCCCAGCCAAATGTCAAGCCTGCCGTAAGGAACTTCGTTCCAATAATAAGCTTTACCTATGTTTTATTGATTGATCGATTAAGTCTGCGATATCACACGGCATAGGTCTCTTTTCCCATTAACATCAGGGCCTAATCCACTACAGTGTAATGGATATATTCCCTACTATGAGTAAATGTATCCCGTGAAGGAATAGAACCCGCAATCGTCGATGTGTGAGCGCCTACACGGTACACGCACACGAGAGTGAAAACCTTTTAATACAAACTTAAAATTTATTTTTAGATTGAAATGTAAAATCTAACATTGTTACTTGTAGTTTGTGGAACACTTTATTACTCTTTTGTTTGTCTACAAATGTTAAGCCCGATTAATTTTTTGTACTTATTTATTCATTTTTTTTAATTATAGTAGAATAGAATTAAGTATCATTCATATTTCTATAGAAATGTTTATACAATTCTTCTATATGTATACAATTTTGCTCACCTACAAACAGCTCACTACTGCTCTTGTACGTCTTAAGGTTGGCTGGCAGAGAATGCTTTTAGCATTAAGCCCGTCTTTAGTACAATTCTTCAATGTATCGTGCAATAAAGTAGTAATTACATAAAAAAAATTAAATAAATAAATACATGAACTAAAATGGGAAAATTTGTAACAGTAGGTAAAACTTATTGTGATAGGCAATAATAAATCGTAAATAAATATCGTGATATTATCAATAAAATACTGTCATGAAGCGATATTTTGCGATACGTCTTAAGCTTTGTGCTAAAGATAGAACCTACTTTATATAGAATGGTAGAAAATTTGATTCTAAAACTAAATATATGTTACCTGATATATGCCTGTGTGACACGTTAGCGTCTTATGCTAATCGTCGCAAATCGTCGTACCATCTTAATCACCTAGCAATACGCATTCCAGTCACCTAATTTAATCGCTACCAATCAGGAATATTCGAGAATGTTGCTAGGCGTACGATATCACTTTGAGCTTGTGCTACCTATCTCCGTTACCCATGTTATAATATCTTGAAACCATTTATTATATATTAATACTAGCTGTGCCCGCGGCTTCGCCCGCGGTGAAATCAGTGTGTCACAAAGTTTTCCCGGCAAACTTCCAGTGAAACTCTCATCAATATCGGCTTAGCCGTTCAGTAGATTTTGAGGAAATCGATCACATACACTTTTTGAGACTTTGTTTTATAATACACCAACTGTTGCCCGCGACTACGACTACGATCAAGATGTTTAACGCAAATTATTTTTTTATTTCAGTCACTTGAAATGCTTATCACGCTGAGTAAGTTTTGAAAAGGCACAGGTAGTATAATTTAATAGTTATTTTTATAAAACCTCTTTATACACCACAGTTTTATTTTCAGGCTGCAGTATAAATAACCTATCAGGCGAACTTATAGCTACTGTATATGTCTCATACAAACCATCAACCCCAATTAAACCCCCTTAGCGGTGGAATATCGCAAAATCCGTTCTTAGCGGACGTCTACTAACTATAATCTACCTCCCTGCTAAATTTCTTCTTTGTCCATCCTAGATGGATGGATCATCCAGCGGTTTTTGAGTTCTCGTGATGAGTGAGTCAGTGACCTTTCTATTTTATATATATATATAAAACCGAAAGGTCACTCATCACGAAATCTCCGAGACTATAACACCTACAAACTTGAAATTTGGCAGGTAGGCTCCTTATAGGACGTAGACATCCTCTAAGAACGGATTTTGCAAAACTCGACCCTTAAATATTTTTATGTTAAATATTTTAATTTCGATTTGTTTTCTAAAAATACATTATTTGGACACCTTTTCACCATCTATAGAAAATTTCAAGTCTCTTACTTTAAAAACATAGGACTTTCACACAAACTTCCAATCCCCGTTTTACCCCCTTAGGGGTCGAGTTTCGTAAAATTCCTTCTTAGGGGATGTCTACATCCTATAAGAAACCTACCTGCCAATCATTACAGCCTATACAGTCCACTGCAGGACACAGGCCTCCACAAGTTCTGTTCTTATTCTGTTCTATTCTATTCTATTCTGTTCTATTCTGTTCTGTTTTATTCTGTTATATGCTGTTCTATTCTGTTCTATTCCATTCTGTTCTGTTCTATTCTGTTCCATTCTGTTCTATTCTGTTCTGTTCTATTCTGTTCTGTTCTTATTCTGTTCTATTCTATTCTGTTCTGTTCTTTTCTATTCTATTTTGTTCTCTACTCTGTTTAGTTTTGTTCTGTTCTCTACTATTCTGTTCTGTTCTATTCTGTTCTCTTCTGTTCTGTTCTTATTCTATTCTATCCTGTTCTGTTCTGTCCTTATTCTCTTCTATTTTATACTATTCTGTTCTGTTCTTATTCTGTTCTATGCTGTTCTATTCTGTTCTGTTCTATTCTGTTCTGTTCTATTCTGTTCTGTTCTATTCTGTTCTGTTCTTATTCTGTTCTATTCTGTTCTTATTCTGTTTTATTCTTATTCTGTTCTATTCTATTCTGTTCTGTTCTATTCTGTTCTGTTCTTATTCTGTTCTATTCTGTTCTATGCTGTTCTATTCTGTTCTGTTCTATTCTGTTCTGTTCTTATTCTGTTCTATTCTGTTCTGTTCTTATTCTGTTCTATTCTGTTCTGTTCTTATTCTGTTCTATTCTTATTCTGTTCTATTCTATTCTGTTCTGTTCTTATTCTGTTCTATTCTGTTCTGTTCTATTCTGTTCTGTTCTATTCTGTTCTGTTCTTATTCTGTTCTGTTCTTATTCTGTTCTATTCTGTTCTATGCTGTTCTATTCTGTTCTATGCTGTTCTATTCTGTTCTGTTCTATTCTGTTCTGTTCTATTCTGTTCTGTTCTATTCTATTCTGTTCTTATTCTGTTCTATTCTGTTCTGTTCTTATTCTGTTCTATTCTTATTCTGTTCTATTCTATTCTGTTCTGTTCTTATTCTGTTCTATTCTGTTCTGTTCTTATTCTGTTCTATTCTGTTCTGTTCTATTCTGTTCTATGCTGTTCTATTCTGTTCTATTCTGTTCTGTTCTGTTCTGTTCTGTTCTTATTCTGTTCTATTCTGTTCTATGCTGTTCTATTCTGTTCTATGCTGTTCTATTCTGTTCTGTTCTATTCTGTTCTATTCTGTTCTATTCTATTCTGTTCTATTCTGTTCTGTTCTTATTCTGTTCTATTCTATTCTGTTCTGTTCTATTCTGTTCTGTTCTTTATTCTGTTTAGTTTTGTTCAAATTTCAAGTCTCTTACTTCAAAAACATAGGACTTTCATACAACTACCAACCCCTGTTTTACCCCCTTAGGGATTGGGTTTTGTAAAATCCATTCTTAGGGATGTTTAAGCCTTATAAGGAGCCTACCTGCCAAATTTCAAGCTTGTAGGTGTTATAGTTTCGGAGATTTCGTGATGACTAAGTCAACCTACTATCCCCCATTGTAACCCCAAAATGGATTTATTTTCTAAAGATACATTATTTGGACATCTTTATCACCATCTATAGAGCATACATTTTAAATTTCAAGTCTCTTACTTCAAAAACATAGGATTTTCATACAAACTTCCAACCCCCGTTTTACCCCCTTAGAGGTCGAGTATCGTAAAATCAGCTCTTAGCGGATGTTTACGCCCTTTAAGGAACCTACCTGCCAAATTTCAAGTTTGTAACTGTTATAGTTTCAGAGATTTCGTGATGAGTGACCTTTCGCGTTTATCTGGGGGCACGGTAGTGCCCCCGCCAAGACGAACCAAAAAAAAAAAAACAAAAAAAAAAAAACGAAAAGCACTACCTATCTTTTCTCGAAGTGCTTCGTTGTTTTTTTTGAACCCTCATAACTTGGGTTTGGATTATACTAGATAAACAAAATTCTGGAGATATGGTGTCAATAGTGGACTTATTAAACATATAAAGTTTCAATTGCATAGCTCTTATACTTTAGATTTTATTGATACCTAAAAAACCCCGATTTCGTCACTCACTGATGATCATCAAAATTCATAGAGTACTTCCTGAAGTCCCAGAAAGCTGAAATTTGGTATGTAAGCTACTATTAGTACACAAACAACAAAAAAATTCTAAAACTTGGAACTTTTACCCCCCAACCCCTTAAGCTAGGAGATGGAAGTTTGTATGAGACTTCCGCAAATTTTGATGCTAGAGGTCTGAAAATTTATATAGGGACTCCTTGTTATTAATAATAATAATAAAATACATAAAAAATAAAAATCGGTTATTAGTTTATGTCGAAAATTTACATTTTGTAATTTTGGTATTTAAGTTTTGGCGGAGATCACCGTTTGCATATCAGTTCAACATAAAATCAAAAACAGCGTGCTTAAACTGAATATGGTGAAGATTGGATAATATTTATGGTATAAAATGTCTCGGAGGTAAAATGCAACTATAATATTGTCATAAGCAACTTACAAAAAGAAGTGAAATCCCACCAAAAACATTTTCATGTAAAATGTTGCCAAGACGAGATCATATGGCTCGCACTGTCAAAAAGTCATCAGATCTCATGTAGAGCCAAGCTTCTAACTCTATACGCCCTAACTCTACAAGCCCTAACTTCACAAACTCTACACCTTAGTCAAAATATGTGGCTTGGCCGTTTCGCTACCGTCACGTAAGGTGAAAAAATTTTTCACTGTTTTTTACTTTTCTGTCATACAATAGTTCTATTAAAGAAAAAATAAAAAGAAGAAGAATAATTGATATACATATAATACAAATAAAAATAAAAAGAGAAAATATATTTATATAAATGAGACAGGAAAGTCGTCATCTACAACATCGGCAGCCGGTAGTAACGAAACGGCCAAGCCACATATTTAGACTAAGGTGTAGAGTTTGTGAAGTTAGGGCTTGTAGAGTTAGGGCGTGTAGAGTTAGAAGCTTGGCTCTACATGAGATCTGATGACTTTTTGACAGTGCGAGCCATATGATCTCGTCTTGGCAACATTTTACATGAAAATGTTTTTGGTGGGATATATATTATAGATATATTAAGAATTCGATTTTAATGTTAAACTACGTATATCTGAAAAAAGAAACTAAAATAATTATAAAATTTACCCAATTTTATATCTTAATAATAATTTTTACTCGTGAAGTAAGATAAATTCTTCATTCTTTAACATACAAATTATTGTGCACCATCTCCAAAAAAATAATATAATATAAATAAATGTGGCGAACTAAATGATTGCCCATGGTCACATGTTCTCTTCTTTTCAAAAGTTTGAATAGTCGCGCACACTATGGATGGGTTCAGCCTGTAACATCTCACTGCTGGGCATAGGCTTTTTTCTCCCTGAAGGAAAAGGGTCGGAGCTTAATCCACCATACTGCTCCACTAAAGCTTAGCGGATATGTTTCCTACCATGAGTAGCGATCGTAGTTAGGTGTTAATGACAACATTCGGAACCGATATCTTAATGTGCTCTCCGAGGCACGCTGAGAAGACTCACTAGTACAGAAAGCCAGACTGGAAACGCACAGTATGAATATATTATACTTGCATTTGTATACTCGTAAAAGGTAAAATTTCATTAATCTCAGTTATATAAGTAAAATATCTCAATAAGAATATGGAACAGTCGTAACCTTTGTTGTGACATTTCAAAGAAGTGTCTCGTGTTTTATACAAAATCGTGACTTTGTCTTAAAGTACCTATAATTTTAACTCTAATAAAGTTGATTAAATTATCTAAGGTATAACTTTTCCTTAAATTAATTATTTATGAAAATGTTTCAAACATGAATATTAAAAATTTTATTAGAAGAATTAGTTTTAGAAAAGACTTGCTACATGTACTACTACTACGACTCATATCTAGCAGTTCTTGATAGTAGTGTCCAGATTGATAATTATAATTACACAATATTTTACTTGTAATTTGGTAATTAGAGTCACCGTATTGATAAGATACCCACTAAGGAAGAATTTTTTGAAACTTTAACTCTAGATACATATATATAGGTAGCAGAAAATAATTAATACCATTTTATAAGTAGCAACGTATAACACCAACGCTCTAAAATATTAAATGTGCTTAAAAAGCTCTGTTACTGAAGTGTAACTCTATTAAAAGTTAAGAAAAATTGTACATGTTCTCGAACTGGTTTTGTTGCCAGTGTACTGTGAGTTATTGTAAAAAAGGTTAGATCAGAAAAGTTAATTGAACGGTAACTCTTCAATTTTTGGGTAAATTTAATACTATTTAGTGACAAATAATCCCGAAAGAAATACATTGGACCAAATAATGCCACCAGCTCAGGTAGAATGACATTTTCTAAAATGAGAATAATAAACCAGTTCTGCTACAACAGTCGTTATGAATAGTAAGGAGGATATGTGTTTGTAGGTATTATAACAATGAGAAGCTACCGCTGATTTCAGCCAAACGAAAACCACGCCAGAAGACTCACAAAATAATAATATCTAAATAATAATATTCTGCATAGTCATTTCAGTATAGAGAGCTAATTACAAATACTTTTTCTTAGAGCGTAATTTTTAAAAATATTGGCACCTTCTATCTACATATATTTCTAATTAATAGCTCAAAAATAAAGTTTCATACGCTTAGCTTTAAATCATTTTGTCTTTATTACCTAAAGGGCAGAGTTCCTAAAAATACTTTTACAGTGGATGCTAATGCTATAAATAGCTTGATAAATTTAATTAATCTTGATTTATTTTCTTAATGAGGCAAAGGCGTGCGATGGTCACTGCTCAAGTATTGTTCAAATAGCAGGCTCTTACCAAGAGGGTACGGAAACTCATATGCAGAAACCTCCGCTTCTCGAATTTAAAAGATATCTCAACTCTTATAGAGCAGAATAGGGGGTCGCAAGGTTAGCAAAGATTGCTCGGGAGAACTCTTCTTACGAAGCTTAAAACAGCGAATTGCTGAATCGTCGGGATGTTTTGTGTGAAATTAGGGTAACTTATTATGTCCAGCAGTGGAGTGCGATAGAATGAAGTGAATCGAAGAGAGATTAAATAGTTTCACAATAATAAATTACACTCGATTAATAAATAAATGTAAATTTATCTATTTAGTGACGCCATTTTGTTTTATAAATATAACATATTTTTAACGATGACTAAGGAAACATTGATACGTGTAAGAATTTTTCCTTACATCAAAGAAACTTTCTACCGTGATCGACCTGACTTTGAAGTTATTTGTTACTCGTTTTCGGAATTGTTTTGCTTATTGTTCTTAATTATTTCAGATAATTTGAGAAGTCAAAAGGATGAAAGTTAATACGTCAGCTGAGGTTTTGATAAGTCGTTCAAAGTTTTGCCAACTAAACGAATTAATAAGCAAAGAGATTTTTAGCGGAATGATTAATAATATAATAATTTTTGTTTTATTAACAATAACGTAATTTGTTTTAGGCAACTTAAATTGGTTCGATGTTAAAAATTTGTGCTAAATATCAATCAGTAGTTTTTAATTTTGTGTAAGCATATTTATTTTAATCATTGTGCATTTACATTGGCAACATTTCTGAATAAGAATCGCTTGAATACTTTAAGACCGGACAAATGATAATAAAATTTTATACTCATCTTAATAAACCGATAAAATTTCCGTACTTTCATTGTGATGGCACACAAAGGACCTTTAATAATACTTCAGCAGAAACAGATTCAAATTATCCACAAATTAACAATTCATTAAAATTGACGATTACCAATTTGCATATAATTTATGTTGAATGCAAATTAGTTATCATAACTTCCTAAATATTGTTTAAGGGTACTGTGCCCTAAAGGCGCCAACGGTAACCAAATTATTATTAAAAATCCGCTGTCCGGTCGTTCGCTTCTAAACACTCCCGTTTCATTTAATAGAAATAAACACTAAAATATTCAAAAAAATTTGACCCCTAGAAGTCACAAATAAAACTAAAAGTGATGGCATAGCCGTTTCGATGTGATTTGAATTTGAAAACCTTTTTTAAACAAACCCGTCTATGTATATTGTATCAAAACTCTTTGGATTAGTATTCTTCGTGCTTTTTTTTCATTTTAAAATATTTAAGTTTGAACATGTACTTAAAATTTCATAAGTAGAACAAAAAAAATATTTTCACAGCAGGAATTTCCTGCTCAAAATATAGAGCAACCCGACCGTGTCAGTACCTCGACCTTACAAAAGACCACAGCTAAATAATACTATTTTCAAGCAGTATTGAGTTCCAGTTCACCAGCAGGTGATTAAGGTAACCAGAGCTCAGGGGGGGGGGGGGTTATTAGGGCGATTGCAGGCATCTATAAGCTACGGTAATCACTTACCATCAAGTGAGCCGTACGCTTGTTTGCTGACCTAGTTATATATTTAAAATAAATATTTAAAAAATATCTATTGTAAGGTTATTTTATCGTTACCCAACAAAACACGCCATTGACTTGTACTTAACGTAGTTCGGACACGTCAGTGGGGGCACTCAAAATAAATCACAACCTGGTAATTCTCCTTTTTTGTTCCCGTCAAAAATATACATAGAGGTGGGACAAGATTAAAATTACGATATATGGTTCTAAGATATAGTCGATGCTCAGCGGGAAATGAAAGGAGTTATCCCTGCCATTTCTCTTGTAGTCTAAAGTTGATAAGATTTGTAAAAAAAAACACAGAAATTTGATTTAATAAGAAGTGGTGTAAGTCTAGGAACTAAAGGTTGACGGTGATGATACCAAGGTGCATGAAATCGATAATACGGAACACCATACTAAACAGTGACTGCAGACCTTTCATGAGTCGAAAATCGTGAGTAGTTGCTAGTTTCTCGCGATACAGGATCACGAGTGCAAAAAATTTCTGAAAGAGTCCTATTTCGGGCAAAGGATTGCCTGGTCTCAGGATCAATATTTTAAAAATTATTCATTTGTAAAAGTCACATTAGAATAATGAGGAAATTCTAAAAGGAGGTTGAAGGAAGACTATAGGTTACGTAGAAGTACTATATATTATGTAGTTTGTACTAAGCAAACACTCTTACATCATCAATATAGAAGCATTTTGTATCAAAAATCGCTTTATACTTAGCGGATATTTTTAGCAAACATTGACGGCGATCATAAATATAAATATTTTGATAAAATTTGTTATGATTACCGTAAACTCTAGAATATTGAGTTATAAAACAAGAAATGGTAAATCTAAAAAAACATTTGATATTTTATGATCTGTCATAATCGTTTTATGATTATTTAGAGGTTATAAAGGTGTTGTAAAATTTAAAAGGCAATTTGCGGAAAAGTAATCTTGGGCTATGAGTATTTTTTACGTATATTTTAGGGTCACAAGTTCGCTTATTCTTATTTATTTCTCTAATGTAGTCTACATTTCAATTAAATTATTATTGTTTGTTGTTTGTTGTTAAATAGTTTATCGTGTTATCCTCTTCCTTTGCGTCTTACATAAGAAAGTAGTTAACAAAAATAAATATGCTTGTAAAAATACAAAAGAGCTAATATGAAATTTTACCTGTTTATATGTTACATAATATAACAAATTATTTAAGGTTTTAACCTTAAATTATTTAGTTAATGCGTCAGAGTTCCGAGGTCGGTGAATATCACTCACCTGTTGGTGAGTTTAAGTACAAGGTACGCTACCCGGGTAGACACACTGCTTCCACACGCAATCTAGTGAGCGTTTTGTGGACCAAAAACCCACGCCACTTTGAAAACCCCTCACCATCATGGAAGTAGGTGTCCAAAGTCCAGGAGCATCATGTCCTCGCCCTCTATTCGGACTTCAGATAACCCCAGTAAACTCAACTTAATTTGACTTAGTTATACTTCACGTTCGGTGAGGTGATTGTCCAGCCGTAGAGTGCGTCAATTAAACGTCGCTAAGTGTAATGTTGGTTGGTAGCCTCCCGTAACCTGGTCATTCCTAGTACCCTCTGCTCCACCGTTATTTACCTTACCTTATTTCGATATATAAATCAATGCAAGCCATATAAGTGCTACGAAGAATTTTTCTTTCAATACAAAACACATTTTGTATATAATATTATAAAATTACATTAAAAATATATCGAAGCCCAATGCTGTACCAGTATATCGACTTTTCTAAATCACAAACGTCATCAAAATCAAATTGAATTTTATAATCAAACTAGCCGACCCCGCAAACGTTGTTTGAGGTGTATTGTAACTAACATTGTGACGCGAGAATTTTATATATAAGATGACATATAGTCTAAAATAAACTTAAATTACATTATTTTTTTATGATATAATTTTTCATTTTCAAGAGAATTGTAATTAACACAATTAAATATCACCGGGCTCTGACAAACCTAAAGCTCTTTGAAGAGTATCAACGTAAAATTATGTATATTTATTCAATAAGGTCTCGAAAAATATTACGCGAGAAAAAATGGTGTGATTTTGCCCTTTTTCTCTTATCCTCATTCCATATTTTTAACCTCAATAAATATTATTCAGAGAAATGTTATTACATTTTTTCGCCGCATTTGTTTTTATGTTAACCTATTTATAGTATTATTATTATCAATAAACGCGTTCCGACTATGCTAAGGTGTGTTTAGCTATAAAGAACTATAGGTAGAAGAAAAACGTACACGTTACTGTTAATTTTATACCTTTTTTTAAACAATTTAGGAATCGCATTAGCTGGTTGTCGTTTTTACTTGGATTTGTCATACACGAACGCAAGCAGAAGTACAATAGGAATTTTAATGTTTTTATTAATTGAATTTTGAAGTAAAAACTTACCTTCTTCCAGAAAAAATATCAATATAATAGAATTTACTGTCCGTTTAAAAAACTCTTTCGTAATATTTCGTCTTAAAATAACGAACAAATGAAAAGGCAACCTAACTTGTTTAACCGTTCTATGGTAATAAGGGTATAAAATTGTGATAAGGTAAGTGTTTTTATTAAACGTTATTGCAAATGTCCGAACATCTGTGTATCCTAGGCCAAAACGCATATCAAAGCAAAGATTCCCTTTTTGTCAATATTTTAATTACGGAAGACAATATTCAGGCTTTCATTCAGTTTTATGGAAATTTTGTATATTCTAAAATTTACTTTTGAATCTAAAATTTACTTTTAGTTGAGTCATCACAGCAGCCTTTCGCAGTCCACTACTGTACATAGGCCTCCAAAAGTTCACGCCAAAAATGGCGTGAACTCATGTGTTTTACCCACAGTCACCACGCTGGGCAAGCGGATTGGTGACCGCAGGGCTGGCTTAGTCGCACCGAAGACGCTGCTGCCCGTCTTCGGCCTGTGTATTTCAAAGCCAGCAGTTGGATGGTTATCCCGCCATCGGTCGGCTTTTTAAGTTCCAAGGTAATAGTGAAACTGTATTATCCCTTAGTCGCCTCTTACGACACCCACGGGAAGAAAGGGGATGGCTATATTCTTTGATGCCGTAACCACACAGCATTGAGTTGAGTAGTTTTGGTTAAAGTTTTTTTTCTGCGACTTTTTATAATGAACATAACAATTATTAAACAATCGAACAAAAAGTTTGTGAACAAAAAGTGAACAAAATAATTTTTAATTACAAAGACTTTATATTACAGTAGTAGAAGATCGAACAATCAATCAATTAATTACTTTAAAATAAAATTATAATAAAATTTAAGGTATTAAGAGAATAATTCAATTTAGAGTAAAAAACGTGGGGTAAATTTGAATATATTTTCATTACTTTTTACTATGTTTTTATAACTCTCCGCACATAGATAGTTGCTAGTAGAATAATTGTTACATTTAATATATCAAACATGCCACGCTTTTTACTCTGATTTTATTTAGTTGTAATATTTAACCAGTAATCTAATTGCTTTTACATTAATTTTTTTTTTTGTGTCTTATTATCTTATATTTGATTTGTAAATTATTTAGTTATTTAGTGAAAGAAAAATGCAAACACTTCAAATATTTTAGTGACTATAAGAATAGTATAAGATCGTTTTTTTTTTATATCGTAATAAAAATTACGTTTTTACGTTCATAGATTTATTCTTAATTAATCATCGATTGATTCGACAGAAAAGACCTAGCAAATCAGTAGTTCAGTCACGTGAATCAGCATTCCTCGCCTAAGTAACTAGAACTTGTATCCGTCAGACAAATACAAATTAGCTAATTGTCAGTGGAGAAAACCGATTAGTTGAAAACAGTTTCTTACATAATATCACACCTACTTTTGTTTAATAATTATTAAAACGTAACTTGTTTATCTCTTTTCAGATTAATATGTCTATTGCATAGTCAATTTCCACTAAATAATACCAAAATTCCTATAAAAGAATATAAATGATTATATTATAGTAAGTTCCAAATAGCTATAAACGCGAAAAAATTGGTTTAAGTAATCTCTTCGATAAATTGCGTTGTCTTAAAAAATATACAAATATCATTACAGCTTATACAGTCCACTGCTGGACATAGGCCTCCACAAGTTGACGCCAAAAATAACGTGAACTCATGTGTTTTGCCCATAGTCACCACGCTGGGCAGGCGGGTTGGTGACCGCAGTACTGGCTTTGTTGCACCGAAAAATAAACAGAATATACAAATAAAATAAATATAAAAAATATACAAATAAATAAGTGTAAAACAATGAAAATAAAAATGACTATAAAATTACTTTAAGACGGTTTAGAGCTAGTGAAACTAACTGGGACTGACATTAATGTCTGGGGTTAATTAAATCTGTCTACTCGTACTTTATAAAGATTCATAGAATCCCAAAAATATAGAATAACAGCACTGCTTCTATATCAAGACCAATTCCTTTTAGCATAAATTTCATGAAAATAAGAACAAATATCTATTTAAATTTTTAGTTTTAGTAATTTCGAAACTCAAACTAGTTTACTGTGTGTAACTGTTCAAATTTATTTATTTAATTTATTTCATTAAAATACAATATTTCTTCATCCAAACTCTTTCATGATTCTTCTTTTTGAAATTCTCTCAATCTCGTCTCAATATATCAACCAACGCGATAATAACCTTTTAATGCAATATCGTAAAGTTTCATCTAGTATTTATAAATATGATGAAAAACATATTTGCAAAATTTACTAATTATAATAATAATACTTAAACGCAAACAACAATAGCATTCAAAAGGTACGAGAATCGTAAAACATAAACCACTTATATATTTATAAACTATTAAATTTTATAACGAATTAATTTATATAAGACCACAATTGCATTCATTCAGATGTAACAATTTATTTCATTTCAATTATCTCTGTGGATTTGCCGCGGTTATATCCGAACAAACAGTAACATTTCATTGGAAAAACGTAAAAAATAACATAAATAAACTTCGTTGAAAATTCTCCACAACAGCTAAGACATACAACAGTAACCTAACATTGGATAAAAATTAATTTTATAACGAAGTAAATGAGCGAGAAATTCACCAGATCTGTAGTGATTGCCGTCACCAATTATCAACTCCGATCTCTATGGTCACAGAAATACGCTAAAGTCTTCTTTCTTGTCATACAAAATTTAGCCCTTTATGTTACTTCATTCTGATTTTCAGTGCGAGCTCCGGGGGGGAATTAGGGATAGGGTTGGCAACGCGTTTGCGATGCTTCTAGACGTGTTACAGACGTAAGCTACGGTATTCGCTTACCATCTGGTGAGCTGTACGCTTGTTTGCCGACCTAGTTATATATAAAAATGTAGGAAATATTTTGTTCGAAATCTAGGCCAAACCGACTAAAAAAAACCTTTACCGGGCAGAAGATTACAGCAAAATATTACTGCTTAAACGAAAAAAAATTCAAGACATTTCATTATATAGAACACACGACACTATTTGGAAATGACGGATAGCAGCAGGAAACAGGCGATGAGCATTGCGGTACGAAATTGCTACAGAACTCTACTTAGTTTCGCATTATATACGCATGACGTAAATCTCTCTGATACCTGCCTACAACAGTCACGTTTACTACTGCACTAATTTCCTTTTGATAGACGATCTATTTATTTAGTCTCCATTTTTTTCTACTTGTCTTATTACTCTTTTGGTACATTTTCATTTTGGCACAATTTCCTGAATTACTTTGTTTAATTTATTAAACAAGTAGCTGAAAAGCTTTACCAAATTGAAGCTATTACGAAATTGCATAATATACATATACTAGTACATATACCTAATCACCTATTCCAATAAAATAATATATGACTACCACAAAAAATCATTCAATCAACATTAATACCAATAACTCGCCATTATATTCTATAAAATTTTACATAATTACAACATTAACAACAAATTTTACATAACTACAACACTAATATAAATATGTACATACAACACTGGGGAGTTCTTATAAATAAAAATATATCTTGATTAGGTTGACCAGGATTTTTTATTTGAGAAAGTAATTCCATCAATGTAGACTCAAGTATGTAACGAAGATTAGGCAGTACTTATTTATTTATTTCATTTGGACAAACAGGAGTTGCTACATTACAATTTTCACATAAAAACTATAGGTACTACAATTAAGCTTAAATGCTTAATTAGTACTATGTAGTTTAGAATGAGGCGATATTATGACATGGAGAAACATCGTCACAGTCATCCGTGATCATAGCGACTGCAATGTCCGTGAAATAATCTCAATCAAAATGAAAATCGCGGTGAGTCCCGTAAAAGTAAAAGTCTATATAGTGACAATGGTTTAACCTAAACACTCACTTTTTTTTAAAAAGAATATAGGGAAAACATAATATATTTGACAGGTTTAAGTATAACTAGGTAAATTTGTACTTAACATTTCTTACTAAATATGAATTAGCTAAAGTCGCACACAAACACTCAAATCATAAATCTTAAAAGGAAAAATATTATTTTGTTAAGCTTAATATGAAGGTTCGCATACATCGGAATGAACATCGCACCTAACGCGGGAAGGCGACCCTTATCAAATGCCATCCGATTAGACCCGGATTAACTGGACAAATGGAATGTGTAATTATCTGTACCTAACTAATCGGTGTTATCGTGCACACGTGTACCAATGATATCACTATAAAGATTAATTGCCAATCAATGGTAGAACTATTGTTAACATTAGCTCGTTAATTAGTTTTACTCGTTCTTACTTTTCAATGTAATCGTGCGATCTATGCTAGTTATAAACAGATAATAATAGTTGTTTTTTACATTTTATTTTAACCGATTAAAAATAAGCTACAAATTCCAACATTTTTTTTATAACAGAGCAGGAAAAATTAGAAGTCAATTATTTAAATATTGGCCGCGTTGGCGCAGCGGTCACAGCCATGGATTGTACCCGTTGCGCTGGCGGTTGCGGGTTCGATCCCCGCACATGACAAACATTTGTATTGGCCATACAGGTGTTTGCAGTGGTCTGGGTGTTTGTGCAGTCCTAGTGGGTCTCCCCACCATGCTTCGGAGAGCACGTTAAGCCGTCGGTCCCGGTTGTTATCATGTACACCTGATAGCGATCGTTACTCATAGTAGGGAATATATCCACCAACCCGCATTGGAGCAGCGTGGTGGGTTAAGCTCTGATCCTTCTCTTACATGGGGAAAGAGGCCTATGCGCAGTAGTAGGATATTACAGGCTGAAGCAATATTTAAATATACTACTATACTCTATAAATATACTATTTTTAAATACGTCAAATTAAAAATATAATGTGTTTTCTTATATTTCACTAGGTAACTTATCACAGGCATGGACAATAGTGTCTAATACACTAATACAAGCGATGCGGGCATACAAGCCTTCTTAAAAACTTGATCGGTATGGACAACATATATTTTATTTTAGTTTAATTTATTAAGTTCATTAACCATTTTACATCAAAAAATATATCATATTGAATTTTAATATAAATATATCATATATATAAAATATCACATATATCTATAATATAAAAATGAGTCGCTGAATATGTTGCTAAGCGCAAAACTCGAGAACGGTTGGACCGATTTCGCTAATTCTTTTTTTAAAATATTCCTTGAAGTACGAGGATGGTTCTTACGGAGAGAAAAATTCTAAAAAAAAATAAAAATAATAAAATTAAAGAATCGACTGTTAGGCGATACGAAGTTCGCCGGGTCAGCTAGTATTAAATATATATCATATTGCAATTTGTGATCTTGCTTTCTGATCCATGGGTTTCGGATTCGATTCCAACCAGAGTCTGGGTGTAATGTTTGTATTTATATAGTTATCATTTTCTATCGTTAAAAAAAAATATTAAGCTATAACAGTCGGCTGTTACCTATAACACGAGCATTAAGTTGCTTACCGTAGGAACAGTCGTGAATACAAAAAATGAATTCAAATTTACTTAGAAGCAAAATATATTTTACTATAACATTATGATAAACCTTATTAAAAAACTTAAAGGTACGTAGGTGAGTTGCCATCTAGAACAATTCTACAAAATGAAATTGCACGGGACAGCACATGTGCTAATCTGCGTGGAATGTGAGACCTGAGTTTGAAAAGGAGCTTAGGAAAAATTAGTAGTAACATTTATCTTTCCTTTGACAAAGGCTTCAAACATTGGTACTGTTTCTATTGCCATTAGCTTTACTGAAGTAATGACTATTATATATACCTTGAAGCTAAATATAGTTAGCATTCTTAGTGTGACAAATTATCTTATAATTTGTAAATAAAAAAGCCAATCAGTCCTTGAGATCGTTTTTGAATTACGCTATATTCGATTACATCTTTGACCACCGTCTTGAACTTATTCTTATTACCGTCAATATTTGATGATCTCGTTATTTTGGCCGCATAGTACAATATTCTGGGTATTATTTCTTCTTCAGTTAGGTACTTTCGTCGTTTTGTAAATATTTCCTGTGGTGCCAGCAAGAGCATGATTTGCATTGAGATGATATTGCATAGATAGGCGGAAAGAAGAGAAGAATATAAATTAAAAGAAATTTTAACGCACTATTTCACTGGGTTTTAATTATAAGGACAAATTAGTACAAAAATCACACACTACAGTTGACTACGATAATTCAAAAGAGGAACTAGACAGCTCGAGGTATTGCCAGTATAAAATATAATTAATTTATTTTTTATGTTGTTGCCAACAATCACATGCCTACCTAACTAAGCCTTTTACCCGAGCCTTATTATTTGAGCAGACGTCGTTGATGGTCGTATCCGAAACGCAATATTTTGAAGTAATTTTATAAAAGTTTTCTTTTCTTAATTTTATTTTAAAATTTATTGCTTGCTTAGTTAAGATGGGTTAGTTTAGACTATTTATCATTGAATTGTTAGGTTGTGATATTTGCAGATATTGGGTATTTTCCCCACTTTTACCCTCAGAGTTTTTTCAGAGCTCAACCGATTTTCATTGAACACATTATTTTGTAATGTGCACGTGATGCGCTTTCATTTGAGACCCCACTATATTATATTTGCAGACATTCGGACTTTTAAAAGACTCAACCGATTTTCATCAAACGTATCTAAAAACACTCGCCCGTAACTCTTTAATACCAAAAAAACTAATTTGAAATCGCTTCATCCGTTCGCGAAATACGGAGCCACAGACACAGACAGACAGACACGTCAAACTTATAACACCCCTCCTTTTGCGTCGGGGTTAAAAATAAGATACTTACCTACTCATATTAAAAATCAAATATGAACCGAATAACGACGTTGTGGAGTCTCTTAAGCTTATTTCGTTAGTCTTCGGTTCAGTCAAAATAGCTTGTGTCAGTGTTGTCTTCTATACAAATAAATAAAATAGGAGTGTCTGTTTGTAATATTAAAATAACCGCTTTTTACTAAATGCGTATGGATGTATAGAGACTTTCAATGGCATATAGCTGATGTAATAAGGAGTAACTTAGTCTACTTTTATTTTAGAAATTTATTTATCTTATAACTCTGCGAACTGAAAAATAACTTTTTATGCTAAATTCCACGAGTACAGCTAGTTATAAACAAAAATGAATCGTTAAATGTTTTGCTAAGTTCCGCTTAGACTCGACTAAGGAACAGCTGGACCGATTCGCTTAATTTTTTTTTTAAATTTGTACAAGGTTCTTACGGAAGGAAAATTGCGCGGAATGTTAAAAAAATCAGAAAGAGAGCGATTATTTAAACTTCATGCAATTGACTGTTCGCTAAACATGACAACAACATGATGTGTATTTGTGACAACATAAATTTGGTATTAGTAGGAAATAATACAATATAACTCATGTCTGCTAAATTTTTACCTTTATGATGTACATTAATTCCTAAAAAAATAAGTTACAAGTAATTATTTACGTACATACATAATTATGCAGAGTTTATTTAAGGCTATAAATCTCATATGTTTACACTTGGAGACAGCTTTTTTTGACAAGAAATTTATTATTAGACGTCCCTGAGTAATCTCACGCCGTACGATCTTTCTACCCATACACGCTCTCGCATCCGTTGTACCAAACATTATAAATATATTATTATTGTGATTTGTTTGATATAAAAATACTTGAAATGTAATAAAAGATTAAAAGATACTATTGATAGTGTAAAAGTGAAGCTGGTCAAACCATACTAATAATTAAAAGATTTTTTTATAACAAAATAATACTCCTATATTCATAATAAACCAGAGCTATAATTATATTTTTATTGTACTGCTAGCGATCCTTTTTGTGCAAGCCGAGTCCATTCGCGATAAGAACAAGGTAACCCATTCCTGTCGCTAAGATTGACCATGCATGCCTCTTGATCTAAATTTATTAAAATAAATAATAATAATACTATTATGTATATTTACAATTCACAATTTAAGAACCAAATATTTACAGATAGTTATAGTATAAATCATGTCCGCGTGGAATTGTGCTAAGAATGCTGCCAGCATTCCCCGTTGAATCGGTATGTCGATTCTCTGGGCAAAAAATGCACCAGCCCTCTTATCACCAGTGGAGGCAATAAGGCGAGAAGTTATCTCATTAAATTTTAAGCACTGCTACTCCAAGGTCCAAGTGTTTCGACTGCAAACGGCACAAAGGTGTAATTTGGAATTAGTGACGAATATTTGTGCCATTTAGTCGTTTCACCTTTTTCTGCAGCGCCTCCCGCTCTTAAGGCTGATCATAACTTTTGATCTAATAAATCGAAAAGATATGATGGTATAGTAATCTTAGTAAAAAGGCCACAAGTGGCCAATATGAAAACGATGAGTTACTATTTTCTTAACTCCAACAGATGATAAGAAAAATGTCAAAACACATTGCAGAACAAATGTCAAATTGAAATAAAAATACTACCCAAACAGTACAGCCGGATAAGCAGTGTATAACGCAAATATTTGTTTTCCATATGGATAATCAATTGGTTATTTAAAATAATATTCTTTTATAGTACAATTATTTTTTAATTTTCTCTTTTTCCGTGAAGTCTCAGATTCGTGAATCCCATAGAATGTCTAATAATATTCCTAGAAATCATACTACAATTTTTTTCAATTTCATTAAATCATACTACGAACATATGTTAAAGCCAAGTGAAACGAGTTAGGAACGCTCTAAATTTTTTGAATTCTAGATATAACGGAATATATCTGGTTTCAAACCACATAAACGAGACTACAATTTAAAATTTTGATCAGTACGTGTCTTATTACGTTATCTAAGCTTATAAGTATGTTGTTAAAATTTTCAAATAAGGGAATAGCTTAAGGAACGTGTAACTTTTAGAATGAGAAAATATACCTAAGAGTAAAAAGGAATCTGAGAGTCAATACATTAAAAATTTATAAAACGTAGATATGTTCAAAAACAAATTTAGCAACATCAAACAAATCTTTAGATTAAATTTAAATTCTATAAATGCTATAAAATGTATTAAATATATTTTATACTTACGGATCAATAAGGGTTGCGAAACAATATATAGTTAAAAGTTACATAATTG
Organism: Melitaea cinxia; assembly: GCF_905220565.1. Lineage (NCBI taxonomy): Eukaryota > Metazoa > Arthropoda > Insecta > Lepidoptera > Nymphalidae > Melitaea > Melitaea cinxia. Next base: position 8,416,516 of record NC_059394.1, on the reverse strand, counting down.
AAATCCTTTATTCGATAAGCTTGTACTCGTAGTACGATTTTCTCTCCCGAATCACACACTACACTGGTATCTAGAAATACTTTTACAAAAACCTGTAGAAATGGTTTTTCACTAAGAAGGGCTACATATCGAAGTTATCAACTTATAGTTCCGGAGCATTCTCTATTCATATTCCGATAATTCTTCAATAATATGTCGTTTTTTGTATATCTAAACATTGTCATCTGAAATTACATAAAATAAGGTGAAAGTTACGAAAACAACAATGTTTTCACTTTATTTTAGATGTTTTCGTTTATTCTCGCGAATACTCCTGTGGGACGAATGTATACGGCAGGGACCGTATTTTGTTTACCGGCAGTTTTCATAAAAAAGATCTCACACTAACGTTCTGTTTACAATATTTCAGCCAGAAATTACTCTGAGTTCTAACTCTCTTGACTATTGTATTATGCAGATTTATTAATTTTATTCTAAAGAGCTTACATTTATTTTCAACATCAAAATCGTTTATCGAATGCTAATAAATATAAAAAAATATACAGTTTATGAGATTGTTTGTAGATTTGCAGGGACTAATTTAAGAACTACTGCACCGGTTTTTTAAAATAAATCACTATTAGAGAGCAAACACTATTCCTAGGTAAGGTGTCTTAGGGTATGTGTTATTTCCGTTATAATATTTTTTTACTCAGGAAAAATTATATTTTTAACAAGCCAGAAGAAAAGCACTACTGCTTCGTTTTATCCCCAACAACAAAATGTTAGTCTAAAGTTAGTGTAGGTTGGCAAGCCAATGTTGTATTTTGTGCCAAAAGTTTATTAATACTTTTAAAGTTACTAGTGAGCCTTATTATTACGCACAGTATAATATTAATCCTTAACACATTGTTCTCGTCTCGTTTCAACCGCTCTAGTGTGGACAATTGCAGTGGTGTCTTGGTGCGTATAAGCTAAACATATACGAGTACGATGGATGGATGTTTGTATCTTTACAAATATTTGTTTTCGGTCTGGATATCTGTCCCTGCGGGTCTTCCCATGACACCTAGGAGATCATGTAATCTGTAGTAACAACCGTGTCCGACAAACTCGGTTGAAATCACAGATCACCTGATAACGATCGTTGCTCATAGTAGGGAACATATCCACCAGCCTGCAGTAAAGCAGCCTGGTGGATTGAGCTCTGACTCTTTTCTTACATTTGGAGAAAGAGGTCTGTGCCCAGCAGTGAGTTATAAACTGAATTAATCAATTACAGTATAATCTTTATAAAAACACCTACTTCATCATCATGTATCATCAATAACATTACACGCATATAAACTTTATCTTAAATAGCATGTTCTTTAATGGATCTTTGGTTTCAGAGATACGGACACATCATAGTAATAAAAAATATAGACTAAACTGGTCGGTATGTTCAAAAAGCCTATTTAGTGAGGAAGGCTACTGGTTTTAAAACATGAAACTACAATTAAATACAAAGGAAATGGAACATCACTCATACATTCAAAAAAAACCACAAACAATAACCCCACTTACAAATTGAAAATTTGAGTATTTATATTTGATAGTCTTTTTTTTTTAATAATATATTACGAGAATTAATTTACCCTATCAATAAAGAAAAGTACATTATATTATGTATATCTTTGATCCATTCTATCATTATAAGATAACTTAAACGAAGTAAAGGTTTTTATTTGATTTGGTCATCAGAAAAATTTTCCTCAGATATTTTCGTTAAGTAATATTAGATAGAGATCTTATAGCGAAATTATCTCTTATAAGTTGTTTGAGTCAAGGCCTATTCTGATAATAGTTTCGCACGTCAAGACAACTAATATATCAGAGGAAAACAACGCAACGACATCACACGATTTATATGTCACCAAATAATAGGTACTCGTAATAGATATAGTTCTAAAGAGGTAATATATATGTATAAAAAATATAAAATCTACTTCTAACGTGTGATCGGTCTAATAACTCATTAATTTAAAAAGCGTTCCACAAATTTCATTTCTAAAAGAAGTTTAATTTAATTGCATCTAACACAATAACATATGCATCTGAAACAAAAGAGTAAGAAACGCAACGCAGTTTAGTACGCTTGCTGCCCACTCCGAGAAATAAGACTTAAGAAATAAAACAAAAAGCGTAACAACCGTAGTTTCCATTATTTTTCTCAATTAAACGTGAATTGCTATAAAATTTATACGAAGTATATTTTCTTGTAAAACTTTTTAAATAATATTTAAAATATCAAAAATGTATGATAAGACAAAATGTAAATGTTATATAGTAACTGAATTTTTATAACTTTAACACATAAGTAGTTTTTAAAATGGACACGAAATAATAAACAGACTATAAAAAAAAAGGACAGTCGCTAGAACGGATTCAAAACTTTCAATTGCTTGACAGAAATTTATTGCTTTGTATAGATGTGTCTTTTAGAAAACAATTTTTAAATTCGTCATTTTTGGGATGCTCGGCAATTCTGTCACACTGTGGCAACGACGGACTTAACTGTCACAAGAAGGTCGTGGGAAATAAAAATACATGCCTAGTATAACAGCGTTACCGTACATAAGGGATACATAAATATAAGAATGACGGTAATTTGACATTTAATGTTATTATTTCATTTTATACATAACTCAACTACAGGCTTTTCCTACTTCACTTATTATAAGTTTCGTATGTATAAATAAAAAATACTATAAGTTTAACCATTTTAGTCCATTTTGTAGTACGGGATATCAGGTTTGGAATCTACAACATAAATAGAGTATACTCGTATATACAATTCTTGCTTATTCAAGAAAGTAGGAGGGTGTAAACGTCCCACTCATAAACAACTCATAGTTTCGGTTAGTTAAGTTTGGTTAGTATAGTTCTCAACCTTTGTTTTATTAAGAAAAAGAGTTAGAACTTATCGTATAGATACTATAAAAATACATGTTAAATACAGGTTAAGGCAAAAACATGCAACATGTATGTTATCTTTATTATATTTTACTTCATTGCCGAACCTAAAATAAATTATGAAGATTTGAAAATCCAGTGTAAGCTTGGACTGGAAAGCATAACAAAGTATTTATTTATCTGCTCTAGTTTTAATGTTAATGAGATTTTTTTTTAAATCATGGTGTCCTGTTTACACATTATGCGTATGTAACACAATATGCGAAAATAATCTTTGTCATATTTTTTTAACGCCTTAGCAGTCGAATAAAAATGCTCATGAATGATGAGTAGATGAGAGGATTTATCGTCGCATAAAACCAATTAGCTATCCTATAGAAGCATATTTGAAAGCATTCAAATTTTCGTTATACAGAATGAATACTAAATCGGATGTCCTACTCGTAACTGAAATCGTAATTAACAGACGTCATTTCAATTTCCAACTATTAACGCTCAAGGTCTCAGTTATTATTCAACTCTGATTCAAATATAAATGATTACAATTCTAATTGATATTTGTTTTCATTAAATGTGGTTTTTATAACGTTACTATTTTGTTGCTTACCAAAAAACTCTTTTAGTTTTTCTCGTAATTTTTGACGTGACAACGTGTAATAAATAGATGAACGCCGGCTGCATGCACGAAAAAGGTTGACTCTTTGTCCCGTCACGCTCATTGTACGCTCGCAATAAAAACAATGTGTGCTGTGTGGCTACGGCAACAAAGAATATAGCCACCCCCTCTCTTCCCGTGGGTGTCGTAAGAGGCGACTAAGGGATAATAAGGTTCCACTACCACTTTGGAACTTGAGAAGCCAACCGATGGTGGGATAACCATCAAACCGCTGGCTTTGAAACACACAGGCTGAAGACGGGCAGCGGTGTCTTAGGTGCGACAGAACCAGCCCTGCGGTCACCAACCTGCCTGCCCAGCGTGGTGACTATGGGCAACACACATGAGTTCACGCATTTTTGGTGCGAACTTGTGGAGGCGTATGTCGAGCAGTAGACTGCAATAGGCTGGAATGATTGAATGATGAATAAAAACAATGGAATAATTGTAAAAATTATTTCACCACAAGAATTTGAAAATATTATTTATTGATATAGATTATATTTTAATGGGAGGTAACGAAATAGTCAAAATAGTGCAATCCACGCGGCCAAAGAAAATAAGCCAATATGTAATAATTATACTCTATTAAGTTACGAAACTAATATCAACCTACATTATTATTTTACTTTTTTTTTTTAATGCAAGCCTTTTTTGTGTTTTTTTTTTTGTTGCAAGCCGACCCAGTGAACGTTATTCAATAACTACTCAAAAATTATAACTTCCATACAAAACCGTTGCCTATAGATGTAATCCTCTTAGGTAGTGAATTTTTAAAAATCATAAATACTTTTATTTGAAAAAAATGGCACTCCCGAACGAGTACGCTTTACAGCTTGTGTTATAATCATTTTGGCTTTCATTTTGTGTGCACACTTTTATCTACATAATTACATATATGCCTTCGCACATATCAATTTATAATTTTACCGATTAGCTAGCTTGTTGCTAATATTTGTAGCGTCATTCATCATAATGAAAATTAGGTTAACTTGAAGCGATTTGAAGTGATTTATTAATTTATTTAAGTTATTAATAATTATATATTTAAGTAACGGCTGAAAATTATCACCGTTTTGCATTGTTGAGAGCCCGGATTATCCTTGAGAGGGCCGGGGCCGCCTAGTCCCCACTAGTCGACCTCTAGGCGCTGGATGCAATTAACTCTCGACATGTTTCAATTTACAATCGCAAATACGAACCCCGATAACATCTATTGTTTGTTATTATAGTTCATATTCATGAAATATAGATTGAATTGTAACAGAAATGTGTTAAAGTAATTTACAGATGTTTATCGAAAAGTATTTATATAGAAACATAGCAAAATATACTATAAGATTAAAATACGACGGAGTTCTGAGTTCAGGAAATAATTTGAGATATTTGTAAGGTCTTTTGAAAACAAATATCATTTTTATTTTCAAAAGTCCTGATACAGTTTAAACAACACCTTAAGGAAATAAGAACGCTCCGAGAAGCCTGTGAACGCCCCAGGAGGCTTCTGAACTTCTGGAAGGAGCTGGGCTGGCTGAACTAGTCAGCCCTCTTTTCACGCATAACGGACCACCTTTGTGTCTAAATGCGGAAAACCGAGCCCACAACAAAACAAAACAGCTTAAACAAGTTATTGTCAATAATTTAAAGAGCTTTCTTAAATAAAATAAAAAATATTGATTACGACAGTTCCAGCACGCTACTGAAGTTATCTCCTTAAGAATTATTACCATGATACGTAGAGATTAAAATGTTCTATTAAATTAATCAAGTTATAATTAATTAAAATAATAAAACTCTAAAATCAATTAATATTGGCATTTACTGTACCGACACAAACAGCATTGTATGGTGAACCCATGGTAAAAGGTGATATAGTGCTATACCAATATCTTACATAAACAGCTAAAATTTCTGGAGAACGTTACTCTTCGTTAGCGTCACTAAGCGTCAGCATGCTGATCTTCATCATCACTAAACGTGATCGTCTGCTGTTTTACACGATTTAACTCCGTATTTTTTCATGCCTCTGGCCTTGTATCGTTTTTTATAGAGTTAACTCCAAAAATAAAATTATACTTACTCATTATACGGTAGTTCGTTTAGTTTAATTATTTGCAACAAAAAAGTAGATGAGCTTAACTCACCACTCTACTTTATTACATTAAAACATGCAGATTTATTTTATATATGTGCATATATAGAATTGATTGGATTCGAACCCATGACTAGCTTTTACTGTGTTCTATTCACTAGACAATCTCAGTACGAAAAATGTTGACATTAAACACAACAGCAACTCCTTCTTGAACCTATACATACATGTAAGTTAACTTCGTTCTAGAGAATAAGGAGTTTGTACGGTTCCTACTATTAAAAAATTGTTTAACGTCCAACGTCCATGCAATCGAAAGATAATATCTAATATATAAAATTCTCGTGTCGCGGTGTTTGTAGTTAAACTCCTCCAAAACGGCTTGACCGATTATCATGAAATTTTGTATGCATATTGGGTAGGTCTGAGAATCGAAGAACATCTATTTTTCACCCCCCTAAATGTTAAGGGTAGTCCACCCCAAATGTTTTTTTTTTTAATTTTTAGATAAATTTTTTATTTTTTATTTTATTATAATTTGACGTTAAAAAATACATACAACCCTAAATTTTCACCCTTCTACCACCAACCCCTATTTTTAAATAGCGTTTAGCGGCAAGACATTTTTGCCGAGTCAGCTAGTAAATATATATATGTGGGAAGTACAAAGTAACTCTGACTGTGTTGTGTGTCTTTTGTACTTGAATTTATATAGAAAAACATAGTTATAACAAAGCTGTGATCACGCAAGCAGTTTTAAATTTCTTAAGTAGTAATAAGTAACCTTGTTGTGTTCCTGTGGTGAGTATGGCGGCCAGAGCTCCTACGGAGGGTCAGGAGTAGGGTTGACAAAGCGCTTGCGATGCTTCTAGTGTTGCAAACTTCTATAAGCTACGGTAATCGCTTACCGTCAAGCGAGCCGTACGCTTGTTTGCCGACCTTTTTTTATATAACTACCTAGTTGTATAAATTTTTTTTACCGGTAACAAGAAGAGGAGTCAAAATACGAATTACGATGAGAACATAGAACATGCCTGAGAACTGAAAAGAATGATTTGTTTCAAAAATCTCCTTCCTGAAATATACGAGTACCTTTACTTAATACGAATATCTGACATGGTTATATATCCACATATATATTTTTTTAATTCCTCATACAAGTAAAGTAAAAAAAGAAAACGTTAATATAAACATAAATACAACACAATCGCCTCTAAAAATTTTGGCATTTTAAAATATTAAGCCAACCGTACAAAGACATCAAAAATAGTTAGCAGATATTTCAATTACATGATAGCGCCGAAATATTCAAGAGCTTGAATAACCTAAATATTTCACACGCAGAGTTGTCGCAAGTGCCTCGGAGATAATTAGAGCTCGTCCCAAATTCCACAAATCCTGAAATTACTTTTTAAAATCCTAACTAATAGTGCAAGTATGAAAATATTCTTTATAAAATCTATGTCACTTGAATATTATAAGCTAAGTTAATGTTTGCATAGTATTCTATTTTCGAGCTTTGTAACCGTAAATTCAATCTTAGAATGTGTAGGCGGGCCATATTCAAATAAAATAAATGTAATGTGCGCATTTTAAAACTTCCGTACAGGAATCGAGTGAAGTCATGATTCTTCTTTTTGTGACACATTGCGATCGCGGCCATATTGATACGGCCCGCGGGCCGTATCTTTAACATCCCTGGACTAAACGATACATATCTATTATTATATACTTAACTTATGTTTAAAGTGTACCGTTACTAACTTACGTTTAAAGTGTACCGTTTTTTTTTTTGTACTAACCATAATTATATCACAACCGCTATTTAACATTTTGTAAATTTATATTAACTAATACAGACATTAAATGAATAACAAGTTTACTTTCTAAGATTGATTTCAATGTGATAGCGAATTACAAACATTTGGTGTGTGTTTCAATTACTTTACGAGAGCCTTACTGCCGATTTCCATTAATGGTAATGAGTATAAAATAAACTACGCGCATGTTTCAACAAATGATAGACACATACATAAAATGTGTTAACACTACATACGTAATCATAAGTGATATTCGCGTCGGTTTCTTATGTATCTCATTCATTCATTAACTTAAAACTCATTAAAATAAAAAGATCAAACAACATAGACGTAAAAGCCAAAACTAACGAAATAATTTGTACATCATAAATGCTACAAGACGATGACGAATGAATAACGTTACTTGTTATTTTTCGCGACACTTTTAGATTTTACTTCGTTTCTGTAAGTCAAAGTGTAGGTAATTTTATTTTCGACGGTTTATTTCATTTACAAATTCGCTTATACACAACAAACATTCAACACACAAACAGACAAATTTCGTGTTTTACTGTTAATACACCTATTTGTAGTGTCTTACATGTCTCAGCACAGTAATACTTATAAAAAATAATATATGTTATTCTTTACAAGTATATAAGTGCCAAAGATTGGATTACGACTTATTGTAATGGGCAACTATCAGTAGATGACAACAACAACCGCCAATTAAACTGAAGCAATATGCCTGAAAGAAATATATAAACACAGTAGTGTAAATGCAGCACATCTAACTGTGCTCTACTTCTAAACTTTTCCTGTGCATAAAGAAGAATAAGTCTTGATTTAACGAATTTAATAAAAATTAACAATATCACAGTTATTTGTAGTTATTTTTTACTTTCATATCTTATAATAAATAAGTCTAATCTCATATATTTGTTAACACCCATTGTGGTGATTTTTGAAATATCAATCACCATATTTCTCAGAACTCTACGGTCGGAATTATCATTTCAATTTTTTTCTCATGTCGAATAATATCACTCATTTGGCAAAACCATGTAAAAAATTCACCAAAATCATAGCGCAAATAAAAGTGCGCCTCAAGGAGTTAACAAGTTTGATTGATTGACTTGATTTTGTTTATCAGCAAACAATACGTAGCTATGGTAAGTTTGATATTAAGTTTTTAAGGTTTCACAGTTACTGTAAACACTTTTACTTTCACAGGACTTACTCCTACTGTTACTCACCATCCCATCATTTCTTACGAAATTTCTGAAGCCACTTACAAAGGTCAAACCCAATACTAAACATTATTTTAGTCATTACGTTATTCTACAAACTATTCATATAGAAAAGATACGTCTATACTAGACTTTGGCGCCAAACCGACGCACAAGCAAACGATCCTGAGGATATCCTGCTGCGTAAATTATTGTTACCGTATTATAAATCACAAAAAGCTTTGTGATATTTTTCATAGTAACTTGAACATATTAAATAAAGCAATATATAACAGCACATTGTTCGCGTACCAGAAACGTTTAATTTTTAGTTTATTGCAAGTCTATGTCGTTAACACACTATCTAAATATCTATTTCCCAATCACGATTCAGCCTGTAACATCCCACAGCTGGGCAAAGGCCTCTTTCTCCATAACGGAGAAGGATTGGAGCTCAATCCACCATGCTACTCCACTGCGGGTTAGCGGATATATTTCTTCTTATGATATATGATATACAATAAAAAATGAGTCACATAAGTCGTGAATTAAGGACACTGAAAGTGAAATAATATTAAGTATTTTTTTTATATAATTAAGTAACGCAAACAAGCATACAGGAACTCTGGTGACCTTACTCACCAACAGGAACATAAAACTGCGCAAAGCAGTATTATTTAGCTGTGATCTTCTGTAAGGTCGAGGTTACTAACCCAGTCGAGCTGCTCCATTTTTCGAGCAGAAAATTTCCTGCTCTGCCCTACTTCAGTAACTATAATTTACAACTATACTTTGAAAATCTATAAAGTACTATAAAATGTACATAATTATTATTTTCATGATTGTCTGGATCATTGATGTGAGGGATTAGATGTTAATATGCCACGAAGTTTCAATAAAGAATAACGTGTGTTCACATCTCATAATTTCCCGAAAACGTGTAGGTTTTCTTAAAATGCCCTCCTTCATCATTAAACACAAATGAGTTTTAAAGAAATTAACTCACTCAGTAGGTAGGTAGGTAGGTCAGGTAGTCTGGGTTAAATTTCAGTTACACGAGGTATAATACTCTTGTTAGGTAGTACTTACGCCGCGTTGGCGCAACGGTCACAGTCATGGATTGTGCCTGTTGCGCTGGCGGTTGCGGGTTCGATCCCTGCACATGACAAATATTTGTATTGGCCATACAGGTGTTTGCCGTGGTCTGGATGTTTGTGCAGTCCTTGTGGGTCTCCCCGCCGTGCCTCGGAGAGCACGTTAAGCCGTCGGTCCCGGTTGTTATCATCTACGCCTGATAGCGATCGTTATCATAGTAGGGAATATATCCGCCAACCCGCATTGGAGTAGCGTGGTGAATTAAGCTCTGATCCTTCCCCAACATGGGGAAAGAGGCCTATGTCCAGTAGTGGGATGTTACAGTCTAAAGAAGCGTAAGCGAAGCGTAAGCGAAGCGTAGGTATTACTTAAGAAATAACTATCTTGAAATCTATATAATAATACGTGAAGCAAAAACTTTGTATCCCTTTTTAAGAAAATTGCGCGGACGGAGGAGTATGAAATTTCACACACTTATAGTTTATATAGAGACGGAGTGCAGCATGATATTTTTTTATTACGCATGAAAAATACATTAAATTAATAAATAAAAAACATTACACACACTACCATGTAACGTAACATAACATCTACCACGTGAGACACACATGCATATATATTCTTTTGTTAATTATTATAGAAGTATAGTCTTTGACTCTGTTGTCAGTAATGTTCAAACTATTGATTTAAACTATTTATGGTCGTATTTCGACAATTAGGCGACTACTAGTAAATATAAGGATATGAATTTTAACTTGCTCGACCTTCTATTAATCTCGTAGTTATTGGTTTAAGGTTATAGTAAGCTCTTCCTTGTTAAATTAATTATATAAACTCTAGTGATATAAGAGAATCTGATTCAGACAGCAATTTGATACATTGTCTCGGAACTTTCAACATTAAAAATAAAATAAAAAACATAATATTCTCATTGTTATTTTATATTATTGAATTTTATTGAAGTATGTATATAAGTACTGTATATATGCTTTTCCAGTATTTGGTAATTACCAAATCACAAGTAGTAGAACTTTATTCGATATTAGACTTTATAATATATATTATAGACTTTATAAATATTTATAAATATGTCGGCACCTGAGATTTATAAACAACAAATGCACCGATCACGCCATCTAGTACATCGTTCGACAGTCACCTACCCTCAGTCATTCTATTACTAGAGTCATTCTGACGTGTATAAAACGATCAGTGCAATTGCGGCTAAAGCAGTCTTGGCTCTGGCTTAGTACGAGAAACTTCTTGTATCCTACTAGTAGCTTAACCTAGACTCTTTCAATAATTAATTTCTGCTAACGAATTAATTGTTACATATTATATTACGATTTATAATTTGGCTAGGTGGGGCGGGAAACTCGAGCAGTAAATGTAAGCGTTGATGCGCATCTCAAAGGGGGGGCCTATTTAAACCTACACCTAGGTCGTAAGTCCTAGGAACTACTCTGAGTTACTCCCTCTGCCACACGATGGACCCGACACCCACACAGTGAATCCATCGAATACTAAAAAGATAGTCTACACCCGTTAACTAATAACTATCTTGTGTTACCTTACATTTTAATTAACCAGTCTGACCACCTCTTTCCTACAAATATTATTCAGTAATTACGTTTGCAGCAGCCAGAAGGTTAAAAAAAAAGGAAAAACAATAATTATTAATTAACAGCTTACATATCAATGCAATAATTTTATCTTATAACTAATGACTGCTCTAATCGAAGTGGGACTAAATAGTGGTCAAAATAATGTTACAACTAATAAAATTAAAAATTAAAACAATGGGGCATTAAAAGGCTAATAATACGGGGACCTCGGCTAATGTGGGTAACTCGTTAGGTGGTCGCCTAGGTGGTCGCCTGGAAAGATTCCATCAGTTTGGTACGTCAGCATATTCGTGATATCAGGGTTTTGTAACTCAGTTCTAAATACTTGTATTTTTTTTGTTGTTTCACAATTCATTAAAAATTAAAAAAAGTGTATATAATGCACAACAATATTAGGCAAACAAAATGTTCCCTTTTCGTACAAGAAACTGTCGTTAATGTAACACAAAATCAAAGTTGTTTGAGACAAATGTTAAGCGGATACTCAATCAATATTCGAGTGCTGACTTCCAAATAGCTTTGTTATTAGGCAGACTGTTCGGCCGGCTGGGTAGTTCTGTTCATACCAATACGTCTGATACGTTTATGAGTTACATCTTTGTTATTATATATGGGTCAAAACCATTTTCGCGTCGACTTTGTTTATGAAACACATCAAAAATTTATACGTTTAAATATTATACATAAATATATCATATTTGAATTATCAATACCAAATCAATATGCAACAAGGAATGCATATTTGATATGATATTGGACTCGAATCTGCATCTCTTGGGTAATGGAAAATATTATTTTCCAGTCTGTAGTTGTATGTACATAAAATAATTAAAATGTATCAAAATATCCTCCATCGTCATATAACTGTATTTTTAAAACAAACCCTGGATAGCTAAAAATGTTGTTTCTCATCAAAAAAAAAATTGGCTATTTAAGGAAAATAATTACAACACAGAGACACAATATAGTCATTTATTTTTTTCTACTTATTTATACAACGTTATACTTTTATGTGTAATATGATTTGTATTGACTTTAAAAAAGTTTAAAGATATAATTTTTCATTGAAACAAAATTATTAAAAATTATTTTCTATGGACAATTAATAAAAAAAAAAAAACAAGTCGCCCAAACTCTTTTGGTTGTGGTTTTTACTAATTTCTTACATTAGAGAGTGGTATATTTTTTTATGTATGTTACCTCAGAACTTTTGAATGGGTGAACCAATAGCGATAATTTTTTTTCACCGAAAGGTGGTGTGTTTCACGTGGTCAAATTTGATTTTAATTGTGATCTGACAAGCACTTTTCGAGTTATATCTGATAACGCTTATTTACCTGACCATTTTTCTCGTACTTACAGTCGACGTAATTAAAGTCGGTTTTTTCGATATTTATTTATTACTTGAACATTGACTAATATAAAGTATATTATTTGTTTGATAAGCATTCCTGAACATTCTTAGAACGTATACGTAATAAACTTTTATTTATAAAATTTGTAAAGCGAATTGATATGTGAAACTTTATCTAATGATAGCTTACAACCAAATATTTTAACATTTAGATGTACTTAAATACTTCATCAGTATAAATAGGATAGGGTGATGAGGGAATCATTAGGCCCGTTTTCAAATTGTTTAATAACAATAAATTTAATGGGTGCTGAAACCGTTACAGTAACGAGCTCGCTCCAGAACTTTCCTTATAAACATCAGACTGCGTGAAGCATCCTGTTATTGAAACGGTTTCTCGCGATAAAGCGTAGTTGGACTGACAATATTGATAGCTGTCAACTGCAGGTGGAGTTTTTTTTTTTAAATTCCGCATAATGTTTTCTTTTGTAACTGATATAAGGTCCATTTACAGCGGTATGTCCAAAGGTAAACATATATTTTCTAGCGCTCAACTTAGTTTCAAGATGTTTTTTTTTTTTCTTAATTTAATTTAATAGTCTTTAATGAGAGAGTCATTAACAATTCTACATATTTTAAAAATGGTTTTATCGGTTTAGTTCAAATACATACCTAATCATGTTTCTCGTGTGTACGTCGGCGGCGCACACGCGTATACACCTTCCAGAAAATTTCCTGCTCCAAAAATTAAGCAGCTGGACTGGAGTAGTACCTCGACCTTACAAAAGATCACACCTAAATAATACTGTTACCTAGCACTGTTGTGTTCCTGTTGGTGAGTAAGGTGACCAGAGTTCCTTGAGACAATCGGGAGTAGGGTTGGCAACGTGCTTGCGATGCTTGTGGTGTTGTAGACGTCAATAAGCTACAGTAATCGCTTACCATCAGATGAGCCGTATGCTTGTTTGCCGACTTATATGTATAACAAAATACCAGCGGTCAAGGATTCGGTTGAGGCTCTGAATTCTGAAATTCTGATTCTGAATGATGAAACGATTCGATTCGGATGAGGCTCTGAATGGATATTTATGTTTATACAAATATTTATTTCCGGTCTGGTTGTCTGTCCTTGTATGTCTACCCACCGTACCTCGGACAGCATCTTAAACTGTCAGTCCCAGTTGTTATCATATACACCTGATAGTGATCGTTATTCATAGTAGGGAATATATCCTCTGACCCACGTAGAGCAGCGTGGTAGATTAAGCACTGATCCTTCTCCAATTTGAAAAAAAAGGCTTATGCTAATCGTTAGTATAATTGTATTATTATATTTTTGTTAGTAAATTGTACTACACAACCTTGCCAAAGTAATAACAACCACGAGAATAAGTGCTTGAATATAACATTTGGTATTTAATCGATGCAGATCTCATTAGTGAAATTAAGGGTATTGGGTAAATAAAAATAATGAATTAATTAGTGCTTTAATCAATGTTTCATATTTATCATTAATCAATGTTACATAGTTGAAATAATAAAATATTCTAATAATTAGCAATAGTCAGTGATACATTGAATCAATGTATGAATATGTAACAGTATTTCATAACGTTACAATTCTATCACAAAGCTGCTTTATACGCAATCCTATTTTAACATACACATAAACAAACAACAAAATTATTTGATTAATCATTTTAACAAAACATGCAAATAGTTATTAATTTTATCAACAGTAATTACTAGTTTATTTCGGTTAGACTGATTACACAAAATTCATTGTGAATATTTCTTCCCAAACGTTTGCGTAGAAAATATTATTTGTACTTCTTTATTTATTTTTTGTGGTCACACTTCAGCCTATCGCAGTCCACTCCTGGACACAGGCCTCTACAAGTTTGCGCCAAAAATGGCGGGAACTCATGTGTTTTGCCCATAGTCACCACACTAGGCAGGCGGATTGGTGACCGCAGGGCTGGCTTTGTCGCGCCGAAGACGTTGCTGCCCGTTTTTGGCCTGTGTATTTGACACTTGACTGGAAACCAGCAGTTAGACGGTTATTACCCCACCAGCGGTCGGCTTTAACAGTTCCAAGGCGGTAGTAGAACTGTGTTATCCCTTAGTCGCCTCTTGCAACACCTACGGGAAGAGAGGGGGTTGCTATATTCTTTACTGCCGTAAAAACACAGCAAGTTTTATTGTGGTCGTTTTGATTATTTATGCCAATTTGTTTTACAATGATCGTGTGATCTAAGTTGCCCATAGCAAATGCCCATAGCCATGCAAATTTTAAACTTCAATCGTTCATAAATATGACTAATATATGTATATGAGTAATATAAGTATTTTGATTAAACTTTATTACTGTTGCGCAAGCCCGTTACACTACTAGCTTTTTAACCGACTTCCAAAAAAGGAGGAGGTTCTCAATTCGACTGTATTTTTTTTTTTTTTTTATGTATGTAACTTTTGACCGAGTAGACCGATTTCGACAAATTTTGTTTTAATCTAAAGGTGGTGTGTGCCAATTGGTCCTATTTAAATTTATTTGAGATCTAACAACTACTTTTCGAGTTATATCTAATAATGCGTTTTTACTTGACGCTTTTTTCGTCGACCTACGTTGTATTATACCGCATAACTTTCTCATCTACCGATTTTGATAATTCTTTTTTTGTTGGAAAGGGAATATCCCTAGTTTGGTACCATGAAAAGGAAACCAGGATCTGATGATGGGATCCCAAAGAAATCGAGGGAAACTCTCGAAAATCCGCAATAACTTTTTACTGGGTGTACCGATTTTGATAATTTTTAATTTAATCGAAAGCTGATGTTTATCATGTGGTCACATATAAATTTTATCGAGATCTGATAACTACTTTTTGAGTAATCTTTGATAACATGTAGTTATTTGACTATTTTTACGTTGATCTACGTTGTATTACTTGTCGATGTAATTGAAGTCGGTTTTTTTTTTCGTTTGCGAGCAAACACAATTATTTCTGTTGGGTTATCTGGAAGAGATCGCTATTTAGTGATAAGATCGCCCATTGCACTATATGTATCTAAAATTATGGTTTGCTATGTATACTATCTTTAGTTGCAATAAAGTGGTTTATTATTATTATTATTATTATTATTATTATGACCTTTAAAAGTTACGTTTACATTTTAATTACCTACTTTCTATGATACTAAAATAGAAATAACTTATTTCCTATATAATTTATAAAATAACCCATTTGTTTTATACATATTTCTATTTTATAGTACAAGGTTGTGGTTAGATTTTAGTATTTGTAGTGTACATATTTTTTTTTTCTTAAGGATGGCATATCATAATTAAAAGCTTTTATTTAACTTGCAATGTATGTCTGCAACTATGTATGTTTGTTAAGTAGAATCTTGCAACTTAATTTTAAAGCATATATCTACAACCGATTGATTGAGCTGAAATTTGTTGCAAACTAAACTTAAATACAAAATTGCATGACAATGCAAACTATGTGACGTCATTTTTAATCGAACATGACGGAACACAAAAGATGGTGAGGGAGCGCGCTCCGCGATATTGTTCCGTTAGGTGCAACTGTATACTCAATTTAAGCCTTTTAAATGTTTTCACATTTAATAGAAGTTTAATAAATTGATTGCGCTTCTACTTTAATAAAATCTCAATATTAACGTAAGGTCGCGAATTTGTCCTTTCATTTATTATAATGCCCCACGGACAGATACCCAAATAAACTTGTACACAACTAAATTGGGTTGTTCCCGTAAGGGTTTACCTTGTTATGTGATTGAGATTGCCTGTGTAATACCATAGAGGTTTTGCTTGGACAAATTATTAAAAACTTTCACATTAAAATATTTTTGTGACATATCAACATACGACTATATGTTACACTCCTATGTAAAAAGAATTTTAGAACATCTTGTAGAAAACGTTAGTTTATAGTAATAACTTTATATTTCAAAAACGCAAACAAAAATCTACTAAAAATTATAAAAAGCCAAAAAGGAAAAGATTTATTCTGTTAATATGCTTGAATTTTTCGTTGTTATTGGTATTACACTAGGTTGAAAATGTTATGTTATTTTTAAACTTTAACTTAATGCGTATTCAAAATCTAAAGTTATGTAGCAACAAAGCGTTTCCATGTACGCGTTGTCTGTTGCACGTGCTGAGACCTTTTTTACGTGGGGAAAATCCTCATGGATACCCCGCCAGTGCGGGGGCACTAGAGCGGCTATGTCAAACTTTTACTGACCAAAAACCACCACGTGTCACAACAGTCATCCGTCTGGGTGGGGCGAGATGGGGTCGCGCTAGCATTCGCCACCTCACGTACTGAGGCTGCTTAACATGCTGAAAATATTCGAAAATTACAGGAGAAGTTCAAATTGCGCCCTGGAATGCACTTTAACCGACATTTTTAAACGACTTAAAAAAAATCTCAATTCGACTGTATTTGACTAACCGATTTTATAACATCGAGAAAGATTTCAGTGAGATTACACACAAAAAAATATTAAATATATATGTGTTTGCTTACAAACGAAACAAATCTACTTTAATTACATCGATAAGTTATACAACGTGGGTAGACGAAAAAATAGTCAAGTACATACGCTTTATTACAGATAACTCAAAAAGTACTCGTCAAATCTCGATCACATACAAATGTGACTTTGGATTCAAAAAAGAATCATTAATATCGGTGCACCCAGTAAAAAATCATGAGGTATTACTCATAAAAAATACAGTAGAATTGACAACTTCCTCCTTTTTTCCTTAAAAACGCGTTTTTTAAAATCCAAACTTAATAAACAAGGAATGAACAATAAAAGGAATGCATTTATAATAAATAAAAATGTATGGGGAAACAGCTTATATATTTTGGCCTATCATAGTGTAGTAGTTCAAGTTGGGCTGTTATCGTAACTTAGTTTGTTAATTAGTCGGACCGTTCGTTGCACAAAGCGGCTCACAGGTGGTCTACTCCAGAATAGTTTCTGTTCCATAGTAAACGATCTATTTTCTATGCGAATATTGAACTTCCCAATATTTGTTTATGTAAATTTAGTTTTATCTGCTAAACTTGCATTAATATTAAATGGTATAAACGAACTAAAAGCATTTATAGAGAGCATTTGACGTTCATCTATCTAACGTATGTAACACATTTAAATTTGTCAGAGCTCTACAAGACTTCATATCCTAATTTTTAGGAGCTACACACCACATAGTAATGCACCAGTACACCCATAAGGTGTAAGAATTTCTTTTGAGTTTAGTTTGCAGTCTATTGCTGAACCTAGGCCTCCCCAAGTTCGCGCCAAACTTCCCGGTTCTCTGCAGTCCTCATCCAGGCCTTACCGGTAATCTTACGTGGAATATCGGTCCATTGGTCACATATACAAAGATATTTATAAACTTAAAACTTATAGAATAATAAGATTTTACAGAACATTTTTACCTTAATTTAATAATCTTTTATATTGTAGACATCGTTGTAGGATTTTAATAGTTACAAATATAACGTTCAGTATGAATAAATGTCCATTTATTGTAACGCCATACGTGGAAGGAAAAGTTTAAATACGAAATTCTGTTTGAACTTCGGGTCTGCCCAACTTATGATGCACAAACATAGTTGTTTTGTTTGGGAATACTCTAACGCAAAATTTAATAAAACTAGACAGATGTGGGAACACTTTTGTCGTATAAATTATTATAAAATAAGCTAACAAATTCCTATATACTCAAAATTTTATTTACTTTAAGTGTTTTTAGATAATATTGTCATAATTTGTGTTTAGATTTGTTATTTCATTAATTTTTAAACTAGATAAACATTGTTTTATTTTGATTGTCTTATAATTATATACGGTTCGTCTGGAAAATCAAGAGTTATTGGGAAAAATTAATAAATAAAAGATTTTTATAGTTTCCATTATATTGTCCTAAGTTTGTTGTGGATTGTGTCGATACTTAAATTGTCTGTATCTTAAGGGGCAGAAGAGATCGAGTCCGCAAAAATATGGCCATCGATTTATTTGAGTACTCGTATGTATGACTTTTATTGACAACAACTAAAAAGGTGTCATTTGTCCCACACTGCATAAGACATAACTAACATTGTGCTCTTACAAACCAAATGAAAGGAATAGCGAAAAGTAATACAATTTTGGAGAAACATAGTGTATGACGACCGCTGTGGTATCACCACTACACCAGCATGTGACGTGTGGGCGCCTAACATCAGCGGCTGCGGGTTCGATTCCTGCTTGGAGTAGATATTTGTATTTGTACAAATATTTATTTCTGCTCTGGGTATCTATTCTTTTAGGTCTCCTAACCATGCCTCGGAGCGCACGTTAAGCCGTCGGTCCCAGTTGTTATCATAAATACCTGGTTACGATCGTTACTATTATAAGGGAAAATATCCTCCATCCACAGTACAGCAGCGCGGTGAATTAAGCTGATGATCCTTCTTCTAGATGGAGAAAGAGGTCTATGCCCAGTAGTGGGATGTTACAGGCTGAATTGTGACAATCGAGTGAGTAACCGTTTCGGAAGTGGTACAAACATAAATTCTTATTCATCAATTTTATAGCATTGTCTTAAGTAAAAAGGATAGTAATACAGTAAAAGTTAAAATCAACAGATTATTGAGTGGTACAAACAAAAGGAAACCTTAAGGTAGACCGACACAAGAAAAAGACAAACGAACATTTTACTTCTTACTGCGGTACAACTACGCTTAGGAAGTGTCCAAATAAATTATTCTATGTAAGAAATCTTGTGAGAAACGGTACAAAGAAACTTTAATATATAATTTAAAGGGACCCTAAAAAAGCGTTATAAACCTAAATAAACGTTCTTTCGAAGTAACACAAATATAAACTAACATAGAAAATGTTTTATCACATATTTAAGTGAAATTTTAAATTTGTAAACATAACACTAGCCTATTATTAAGAGGGAAAAGAGGCGGACGGGATCGGACGGGTCCACAAAGATCCGTTGGTCCACTGGGAAGAATCCCAATATTCCCTGAGATCAACCAAAACTTTTGATTACAATTTGATTAAAAATAATATTTAAAAAAAATGTACGAACATTTCTCAGTAAAATAATAAGTTATAGACTTAGTTTTGACAATTGTAGAAAACATTTTTTACATATTGTTTAATGTTGTTTTCACCGGATAAAATTAAATATAAAAATATAATTAAGATTATTTTAAAGTAAAACTTATTTATATGTGCTCTTAATTAACTTCAATATTAAACAATAATAAAAGTTAATTATTTTGGTAACGTCAATTATAAAGTAATAAACGCCTGTGTCGGGAGACCGGTAACACACACACTACACAGACACAGAATCCGCCGAATTATGTTGTTATATTTTGTAACATTGAATCTGTTGCTGTTTCGATGTATCGCTTTTTGTTAAAACTTTTTAATTACTGAGAGCTTTTTGTGTATAAAATTAAATAAAACTCATTTTGAATTTCTCGAGTATATATTTGGGTCACAACACATAGTACTTTTTAGTCTGAAAAATTTCAGTAAACGAAATGCAGGCGAACTATTTTCAAAATAAATATATTTTTTTAAACTACGACCTTAGATAAACATTCTTCACATTTGTAAAGAAAAGCGTTGCGGTTAAACTTTATAACAATGTGAATATTTAAAAAAAAAATTTAAGTGTCGAACAATTTTCTTAAAGTTTAAATTGTTCGATACTAGAGTTTGGAGTTAAACACTTATCGGTTTAACAATTCAAACGTTTCAAGAATAAGAGCAGTTGTCTGTTAAGACTACGTCTTCTCCGAGCATCGAACGAGATCTAATGGCCCGTTAATAATGCCCGCCAGTCGCGCTGTTAGCAGCCTCCACCGCACGAGTTACGGTTTGCTTTCTGCTTAACTGCCAAGAATTTTATGCTCCTTACCCGTATTAGACACATTCATTGCGCCACTGACATTGAAGAATTGATCAAAATGTGGGGTACAGTAGTGTTATTTCTTTTTGTTATTTGTTTATTTATATGATATATGATTATTTTTAACAGATAAATATGAATTGTTGTATAATAAAATGCAATGCAATCATGACCGGCATTATTTAGGACCGAGTAGTCAAATATTAAAATATCAATAGATTTCAAGGTTGTTTTAATATTCCTTCGGACATTTTATTTGAGCATGGCTACTTTTGACTTTTATACAAAATTTATTTCTTGAAATATAACATATTTGCAATTCAGAACTTAAGAACTAAATATTTACAAATAATACATTTAATTTCTTTTAGTAATTCATTTTGATATTTCGTAACTAATAAATGAATTTTATTTGTAAAGTTAGTAAGGTTTATGGACTCGGTGTATTTCATTTTTACGTTTCAATTAAACAATTTTATCGTTCTTCTGACCTTTTGCTAGCTCCACAGGTTTTTCTACGAGGCAATAATTTTCTTCACTTACGAGACTCATCCAAGCGAAAACAGAAAGATAAAAAGGCGATCTCAGCACTTTTGTCTTCCTTGTAATAACTGATTCTGCTTTGGCGAAGATACAATATCTTAAATTGTGTAAATTAATAATAATAAAAATTGATTATGTTTTTTTTTGTTATTTATTTTGGTATTGTTGTATTGTCATACTACAAGAAATACCAGAACTGACTGAAATGATTGAAAGTTTCGCGTGCTATTAAAAACTCGTTGCGGAAATTAATAAGGCTGGAAAATCAGGCCAGAAATAAATAATGTTATAGATACAAAAAATATACTTCATCCAGGAAGCACTTCCACATCCGTTGATGTCGGTGAAACCTTAACATCGTTACGAAAAATAAACAATATATATATGTGCATTTAGTAAAAATCGCGTTTGTTGTATGGGAGCCCCTTTAATTTTTAATTTTATTTTGTTTTTAGTGTTTGTTGTTATAGCGGCAACAGAAATACATAATTTGTGAAAATTTCAACTAGCTATCGCGGTTCTTGAGATACAGCCTGGTGACAGGCAGACGGACGGACGGACGGACGGACGGACGGACGGACGGACGGACGGACAGACAGCGAAGTCTTAGTAACAGGGTCTCGTTTTAACCGCTTGGGTACAGAACTCTAAAAAGCGGTTATTTTAATATTAAAAATATACACTCCAATTTTATTTATTTGTATAGATGTATAGATGTAACGTCTTAAAAAGTATTGGAAACTGTTGACACGTTTACATCATTTTCTTACTTGTTCAAAACAGTGTTAAAATATTAATGAATGTGTTCATTTAGTAACTGTTTTACACTTGAGAGCTTTTACTAGAGAGGGCTTTTGACGAAATATCTTTGAGGTATTTTGTGTTGGTAAGAAACTTCATAATTGAAATACACAATATTTTCGCTTATACTTAGTTTTAGAATGTTTATTTTATAGTCAAAATTAACAGAATTAAGTCATTACCTAAAATATATTGCTAAAAGTATCATGTATATACTATATACTTACACTTATATATTAAATACATTTCTTGATAACAGGACACAAATGCTATCATCTATCAAAGACAAAAAAAGTTATTCAAGTAACGTGCCTAAGAACCTCGAGATGGTATCTTAGTTTAAAATATATTTATATTTTCGTGTAACAGCATTTAAACTTCGTTTTTAAGATTTCATAGCCTATACATTCATTCTATCATTCATCAGTCATTCTATACAAGACATGAGATTAAGATTTATTTGACATGCTGTTCTAGTCCAGTTATGCATGTACCCTAACTATAAATGACATTTTACTAACCAGCAATCTTCTTTTTTTGAATTATGTCTCAAATAAGAAAACTGTGTGTATAAGCTATAAAGTTTTAATTAGACTTAACGACGTAATAGTTACTATTTCATCAACAACAATTTATTATGATACTTAAATTTTCTTACGATTTAATACAAATGAATACCTTGTTTCTATTATTATTATTTAAATGATAAAGTATGTAAAGGTTCGCTTAAGCTTTTGAAAGTAATCCGGCTTTAATAAGGACAATCGTCTGAAACGGCCATCCGATAATAGATACCAATGAGTTCAAAGGTAGAAACGTCGAAGGTTTTAAGAGAATACAAAGTTTAGCCCGAAAGTATTTCTTTGAACGAAGAATGTATTAAAATTTGCTATAGGTATTATTAAATTAAGTCAATAACGATTCATAGTGTTTGACTAGCCCGTTGGCGCAGTTTGTAGTGGCCCTGCTTTCTGTGCCGCGGGTTGTGGGTCTGATTCCCGCCTGAGTCTGGGTGTAATATAATATTTGTATTTATATTTTTATATATGTATTATTTCTATGTATATTTATCAAAAAAAAATATATATAGTTATAACAGTCGGCTCTTACCTGTAACACAAGCATTAAGTTGCTTACCATAGGAAAAGACGTCCGTGTGTATGTTAAAAAAAATAGTGAATCAAATCTTTCTCTTCATACGTATTCATGGCTTTAGCTCAAAAAGAAATATTTTATTTCACTAGCTGCAGAAGACCATTTGTTTTGTAGTACTATGCGGAAATGTCGAACAATATGAACGTATATCGATAACCATTACCTTCGTTACGCAACGTCCGTCAATGGCAAGATCGGACTTATTAGACCGAAATAAGATACAGACTGTATATAGGCATGGCTCGTGTCCCTCTATTTGAAGATTATTATTAGACTTGTAGAGAATAATTAGGCCAATAACGATCGATTTCTGGCAAATAAGTAAGAGTTTTACCGAAGGAGTCAAGTCAAATCGTATTAGACTAAAACTAAATGACTTTAGACTAAAATCGAGTTTAATGGACAACATATATAATACCTCAATGAAAATTCCATAAAACATAACAACGCTTGCTAGAAGGATCGATCCGTCACAGATTGTTCGCGTATAAAAATTTAATAGCATTTAGGATACAAGTCATAAAAATCAAATATAATCAATTTTATGCTAAGAATTATACAGCAGCAGTAAAAATAGTTTTATAAAATAAATAAATATATTTTACATTTTGCAAGAGTGATTTTTGTTTTTTTTTTTTGTTTTATGAATCCATTTAATTGTAACGAAGGATATTGTAATATTTATACATATGTATGTATATACAACTTGGTTAGTATATTTATACTTTATAAGTATATATTTATACGTGAACGTAAATATATCCGATCCGAAGAGATAAAAATGGAAATAGAACTACACGACAACGATTCTTCTTGATATACATTTAAGTAGTTACTGAATTAAAAATTCATACACATTTTTTCAGTTTTTATCGCTATGCAATTTAAAAAAATACCTACATTACTGCTCCGCAGCTTTGTAATATATTTAGATTTTCTTGAGACTCTTCGCGGTAAGCTAACGCTCACCTTGATATTATATTTGTCTGAAAAAAGAATTATTATGATTTTTTTAAGCAAATTCAAAACAAGAAGAAGGTTCGAAGTTAGACTATTTATTTGTGTGTTTCCTCATTACTTTTTGAATATACCGATTTTCATAATTATTTTTTAATCAAAAGCTGGTACTTGTCATGTGGTCCTATTAATCAAGTCGATCTGCCGAGTAACTTATGAGTTACCTCTTATTAGTTGACTCTTTTACCGACTACCTACGTTATATTTCTTGTCGATTATTTTTTCTTTTGTAAGCAAACTAAATTATTTGCCAAGATTTTAAAAGTAATCTCCAAAGAAACAAATGATTAAAGTTTTTTATTATCGATAACCGCCTTTGGGACCAACAGCAACAGCTATTAATGCTGATTTTTTTCATAAGATAATTGAATTTAAAAAAAACGAATAAACGGTAAGGGCCAGCACACATTCCACGGGTTGTAGAACATATGCGCATAGTACCGAGTACACGTAGCATTGTATGGTCAAATTTACCTGATTCTACGGAAGTCACAGGATTTAATTTTGTTTCGTGCTTTTAGAAGAATCATCAAAAATCATCAGTTTATACTTAGATTCATAACTAAAGGGCTATTATGAAAGGAATCATTCAAACATCAATCGCTCGTATCCTAATAACGGATTAAATAGGAGAAAGATTTATAGTAAATCCCAACAAAAGGGTCCTGTCCGTTTGTGCCGATAAATCTACGTACGAAATAATACGATCCCTGACGATTTGTTAACGGACAAAGGCTGTTTGATTTAATAAAATTACGACTGAGAATTCATCTGATTAAAGTTCAATGTTTTAATTAATCATTGATTGCATCGTATGTAGCAAGTGTTAAGTTAATACATTTTTTCTAGGATCGAAACAAATTAAACTAAAACTAAAATCTTATACGATTCCTGTTGATCTATATTTTTTGAAAAGCGTTAACGTGCGGTATATAGGGTGGACAAAAGAGTTGGTAACAAATTTAAAATTTACTGTTTTTTTTTCAATTTGTCAATGTATGGCAAGTATAAGTATTATAATAGTTAAACGCCATAGATATATAAGAATGGGAAGAAATTGGAACAGCCAAAGTCATATAATCCACGTTTACAATAATGTTTTTGTTTTGGAAGATAACAAATTATTATATATTAACAGCAGATATCTGTAAAATGAGTTATATATATAATATAACTCTTTACTTCGATTGATATACAGAAATTTTGAAACAGCAGAGATAATATTTACAAAAAAAATTACAAGACCTTTTTATTCATTTTAGAAATAAAAATTTAAAAACAGGCAACATTTTTTTTTTTTTTTTTAATGAAACTGTTTGTAAAATAAAAAAGTGGTTTTTTATTTTTTTAACGATATTGTAATTTTATTCATAATTCCTAGAAGGTCTTATATATAATATTTTTAAAAGATTTTATTGTACTTTTGTTACATATATTGGTATAAATGAAAGTACTTATTGAGACTTTATCAGACTGAGAAACCTTTCCAGTGATAACTAAAAAATAAAACTTCAAGCTCTTTAATCAAGTTATTTAATTTACTTGTCTATCTATACAGGTAAATCTCGCAACAATATTTTATCATATAAAATGTGGAATGACGTTACATGTTGATAATAAAAGTTTTGAAGGAAAAGTTAATTTAATTCTTTTTAGAGTTTTTTTCTTTTAATTTCAAAAAAATACTTTCAATTAATTTATTAAAAAAAAAACTTTATGTAATAACCAATTAACTACACTCATGCAATGATTTTCAAAAAGTGTATAATCAGGAAATGCCAGAAGGCACCTTGCCAGGATCCTGTAACGATAAATCTTTCAGAACTCTCAATGAATAGGACGACTTGCGCGAATTATTAACGCCCCATTAGTTTCAACCAAGCGTCTTTTACATTGAGTCGTGGTACGTGGTATTTTAATATGTCTGTACATTGGTACTTTAAATCTAGTAATAATACTATAAAGCATTAGTATACTAGTAGTTCTGAGCTATATTTTTTTGTATTAATATTTGAAATGAAAAAACATTAAAATCCATATTACTTCAGGTAAACCAACACTGTCCGTATATTTTTTTATACCGTTAGGTGCTACCCTAAACCTAATTAGCGTACGGTACGCCTTAAGAAAAGCTGTAGCAACATATATGTTAGGCTATAGCCTAAAACGGGCTACGGAGCCAGGATCGTCACACGCGTTCCCATCTTACCCTCGACCTTTTCTATGAGCTCTGGCTATGTCTCTATAGGAACAAAACTTTACTTAAAGTTAGTACTTTTGCCACTGAATTTCTAGAAGGTGAGAGGTGAAGACTAGTGGGCCTGCTCCAAATTTTTACCAAGATACATATTTTTTAAATTTAGATCATAACATAGAGTATTTATATTACCCATAGACATAGACAGATTTCTGTGTTTTAATAACAAATAGATAGAATACCAACTGTTGCGTCCGCAACGGTATTCGATGTAGAATATCGAAATATATTTTGAACTTTCCATAGGGAATTCACTCATCTCTCATATACACATTGTCTCGCAATATAAGCTCTTTTAAAACCGAATTTCATCCATCTATTATATCCACACATCCACACTATTATATCGATATTTAAAGTCTTACAAAGTTATAGTTCATACATTTTTATGTTGGTTTTACAACATTATTTTAATAATGGTATTTTCGCATTATAGCTAGTAGCAATCATCTTATAACGTTTATAGTTTACCTAAAATAATCATTCATAGCACCAGAATGAATCATTAGCCATAACATTATATTTTATTTGTCAGACTAGGTAGTATGCACTGGCAAGCAGAAGCAAAACACTTAAATAGAGCCAGAACACTAGAATATGTATAAAAAATGTGTAAGAAAGTATAACTTATAAACCATACATAGATTTTCCTGAAGTTCTATCAGTATAACCTAATCAGGTGAATATGGAACTTTTAAAAAAAAAACTATTATATATATATTATTAGATATATATATATATATATATATATATATATATATTATTAGATATATATATATATATATATATATTATTAGATATTAATATTAACTGTCAAACAAATAAATAAAATATATAGAAACGAATGTACAGCCCACTTCATTCATCAACTTCCCGAATAGAGGATAGAGGTGATAATCTTTTATCTCAGAATCAATTCCAATGTTTGCAAATCTTTACTGTAGATTTTCCTTATACACAAATACCTTTCCTTGTATAATCAAATATTACTTATTTGTAATAACTTATATATATATATATATATATATATATTAGTTATACAAATAAATAAATAAATAGTCACAGTCGTCTGTTCCTATGGTAAGCAGCTTAATGCTTGTGTTACAGGTAACAGCCAACTGTTATAACTATTTTTTTTTATTTATAAATGTACTTAGATATAATACATATATAAATATATAAGTACAAATATTACACCCAGACTCAGGCGGGAATTGAACCCGCAACCCTCGGCACAGAAAGCAGGGCCACTACAAACTGCGCCAACGAGCTAGTCAATATACAATATATATAAAAGTCAATATATAAATATATATATATATATATATATATAGTCATGAGAGGAATTTACAACAAATATTGTCTATGAAAATGTTGATATTATTATTTACGGACTTACCTGTACAGAGAAATATTTCGATATCACAATGTCGCGCTACTTGGTTCAGCAGGAACACGGTCGTAACATAAAATTTTATAACAACTTCGGACGTACAATGTTATTATGGCTTACCCGAATCTTGTGATTTTTAATAGATTTTTACGAATACGTAAAAGTGTATCATGAAAATATGTACCCATCTATCCTTTACAATTTCTCCAAAAAAAAATGTGAAATATTTATTGGAAAAGGTGTAAAATAAAGCTATAAACGTAACGTGTAATTTATTTAATTCATTGCTGGAACTGAATAACAATTTAATAAAATTATTTGTTTTACAAAAACAACTATTCAAATAAAACCAGTTCCACATATCTTTCGTAAAACATAATAAATATAGACATTTAAATAAATTATATTACATTCATTCATAGTATATAATATATTTATATAATATTGTAGTAGGATTATGACCAAAATGCCTAAGATATGTCGTATAACATTTTGCATTATATGTTTATTGAATTTAATTTGAAAGTTGGTTCAGTATCAAAATTTACATAGCTTTGCATGCACTCAAGTCACGGTGTCCGGTGGGAGCTCACTGGCTGATTGAATTACTGACTGGCACAAGATGCAACGCTGTCGTAGACTGGAGCAGTGTACTAATTCGTTGTTTTAAAATCAAAATATAGTTTGAACGAGTAGCCTAACTAATCGAATCGAATGTATACAGTGTTACCTTTAGAGGATAAATAAAATCAATTGACTACGAAGCTCCGCTTCGCTTACGTCGTTAGTAAATATATAAATTGAATTATTTTTAACCGACTTCAATAAAGGAGGAGGTTACTCAATTCTACCGTACCGTATATTATGTATGTATTTTTATATATTATGTATTTTTTCCTATGTCCGATAACTTCGTCGTTTATGAATTGACTTTGATAATTCTTTATTTTTTGGAAAGGAGATATTCCAAGGGTTCCATGACAAGGAAACCAGGATCTAATAATGGCATCCCAGAAAAATCGAGGAGAACCTTCGAAAATCGCAGTGTTTACTAGTGCGTTTGTTATTTTTTTTCGTCTTCTTACGTTGTTTTACTTGTCGATGTAATTGAAGTCGGTTTTTTTCGTTTGCTAGCAAACACAATTAATTTTATATCATTAAAATCTGAATTAAATAAATTGCATAAAATATTACACCTTAATACTTATGTATTATGATCCATAAAAGTAGTATAACGAATGTTTTATGTTTTACAGCTATAAATAACTAGCTGGTACCGCGACTTCATCTGCGCAGGATTAGTAAGTACTTCGAGTAGTTTATTATCTTCTCAATATCTATCTTTATACCAAAATTTATCAAAAGTGGTTCTGCGACATAAAAATCAATTTGTTACCAAATGTGCGTTAAAAATATACTATCAATTTGTATTGTATTTATGGTCCACTGTTTTGCGATAATGGCTTACTCATAAAAGACTAACTAAGATAAATATTTCTCCTATACATTATATACATATAAACTCCACAGTTTTTGCAGCGTATGCCAGAATAGCTCGCAGATGGCAGATTTTTTTCCAACTTATACTTGACAATTATCGTTATATTTAGGACAATTCACACACTATCTTTAAAAATTATAGCCGATATGTTATTCTAATGTATAAGCTATATTATTTTAAACTTTTATAAAAATCCATTCGGTAATTTTTGCGTGAAAGAGGAACAAACATCCATACATCCATACATCTATACATCCATACAAACAAACTTTCGCGTTTAAAATATTGGTAGAATATAATAGTAAATTTAGAGTTGGATCCTTTGGGACCAAAGTGACTCATTAAGTTACTGCACACGGTAACTGTACTGACCTGTCTACGTGATCTGCATATAAACTGTTATGATTATATACATAAATTATTAACTGAGCGTATAAATAATAATAATAATAATAACACAGTTTATTGTACACTAAAAACACAAATAATACATAGCAAAGAAAGAAAGATTTTAACAATACATCATTAAGTACAAAGGACGACCTTATCGCTAAATAGCGATGTCTTTCAGGCAACCTTAGGGCAAAGGAAATGATCTAGCGTCAGCATAGGTGTACAAGTTAACTATTACTTTACTTATTTATTTTATTTATTTATTTATTCTTAATTTACACCGAAATACAGACACATGTAAAGAAATATACAATAGAAGATGTACAAAGGCGATCTTATCGCTAAATAGCGATTTCTTCCAGATAACCTTTGGGCACAGGACACGATACAGTAGCAGCGGTTAAGGTGTGCACAAATTAAGGAGTAAAGATCAATTATAAATAGATAAAAACTACGATATGATAAACTTACATAATTATTAAAAAATAAAAAAAACCTATAAATAAGTAAATATTTTAGTATATAATGTATGAAACACATATATACACACACATACATACATACATACATACATACATACATACATACATATAATATACACATACATAATTACATTGAGGCATACATATATCTACATAGTAATATGCATAAAAAAATAATTAGATACATAAAATATACAGTAACAATAATTATTTACAAATAATAATATATAAATATCATATAAATAAATGTTATTAACGATATGTAGATAGAAAATGTTTTTTAACACGTCGTTTAAAAATATCAATCGACTCTGCTTGGCGAATGTCTCGCGGGAGGGCATTCCACAGTTTTACGGCCTTAACACAAAAAGATTTGCTGTAACATTGACTGTGAGATATAGAATGTTTAAGTCTGTTGTCACCCTGAGAGCGAAGGCCTAACGTACTGGGCACGTCCGAGCCAAGAAAAGTAAAACATTTTTTTAGGTATGGGGGAGTAGTGGGATGGAAAAGGATAGAGTAGAGAAAAGATAGAAGATGTAAGTTGCGGCGTTCTCTTATTTTAAGCCAGTTAAGCTGTGCTCGATAATCTGAGATATGATCGTACTTTCTTAAACCAAATATGAATCTGATGATCATGTTTTGAAGGCGTTCAAGTTTATTAAGGAGAGTTTCAGACAGGTCAGAATAGCAGACATCAGCGTAATCAAGACTTATCTGATACTAAAATTAAAATGTATTTAAATACGTATTTGTTATGCATAAATAGCTCAAAATATGTTGATTACGACATATATTATTTAATAAAAAAAATTACATTAAATAATACCTTCTTACTTGAAATAAGTCAGTACTGTTGCCGATCAAATCAGTTTCAGGATTTAAAAGAAAAAGTAAGTGTAATTGACGTGTTTTAACTATAAATTGAATGGAAATTATGAGTTTGTAGTTTATAAAATCCGATTTACTTTAAAATTTTATACAATTTTTTAGGGTTGATAGCTGAAGATCATAAGCTTATTTCAGAAACATTCTGACGATAATCATAAGGCACATTGGCACATATATTATGGATGTTGTTACAATTGACGATATCGAAAAATATTTTGACATTAAACTCATAATAAATTTGATAAATATGTTAATAATATAAACTGATATTTTCTTATATTTAAACATATAATATATATTTTTTTTGTTAGTCACAAGTAATACATCAAAAGTTCAATTAAAAATGTAATTTTGTCGTAAATTTTATATGTCTTGACGCAAAGTATGATGTAGAAAGTCTTACAATGTAGACCTGATGCAATATATCACTCATAACATAAAGGCACAATGGACACGAAGCGACGATGCATGGTCTTTGCGGGTATAAAAACATGTATTACAAGAGAAACTATACAAAATATAAAGCGAAAAATCTTCTTTTTTTTGGAAAGTGTATGTTAACTTTATAGGAAGAAACTTCAATAGGTATTTATAATCAAATACAATTAAATTCCGTAACAATTTTGAAGAAATATGTGCAAGAAAAACAAACATCTTATATTTTTAAATAAGACTAGCTATGCTCGCGAGTTCGTTCGTGTGGAATTTAACAAAATAATTATTGTTTAGTTCGCAGAGATCCTGTTGCCTGCAGATCCGGGACCCTCAAATTAAAGCAGCTGAAGGTTCCCGCAGGGGTTTTGGTCGGTAGTGCACTCACAAGTGCTGAAACCGACATACGGTCTAGGAATGCCTACCCAGGCATCCTGAATATCACCCGTAAATGGGTTCCCCAGCGGTAACGAAAAAAAATGTATACATAATCCATGTTCCCGGGTAATGAATTCCACAGACCAACTGTTTGGGCAGCAAATTTACTTTAATAATTAATAGGGTAATGGGGTGTAATAAAATTTTAATGAATACGCTTAAGGATGATTCACATTACAGCGTGAGAGTCCAGGTTGCGCTTTGGACGGGATACGGCTAAGCCGTTACATTATACATTCATAAACACTTATTCATAAAATATGAATGATCATATGATCAGATGGTTTTATCGATTCGGTGTCTCGGACGATGCACAGACAGGTGATCGTGCTAAGATTTCAGTAGTTGTTTATTCCCGGTTCTAGTCTGATGCGAAAGTGTTTAACGGGTGCATGAAATACAGATATCAATTAAATCATCAGGATCAAAACTGAGAAACCCAAATCGAACATTAATTTTGTGCAAATCCGTAACAAATATACAGGCAGACAATTAAAACAGACAGACAGTTATTTTTAACATAATTATTTTTTGCCTCCTTGCCCTTACGGTTAATTATTCGTTCGTTTTTCCTCAATTTTTCATAAATCCCTCACTGTGTCTCGAAGAATACTTTCAGCTCTCAGTGTAGGTTATTATTGACACCTGATAGTGATCGTTACTCTTAATAATACGAGGGAATACGAGTATATCGAATTAGGAGCAGTGAGGACAATTTAGCTCCCTTCTTCTACATCATTCATTATCATCATCATCATTTCAGCCTAATACAGTCCACTGCTGGGCATAGGCCTTCACAAGTTCACGCCAAAAACGGCGGGAACTCATGTGTGTTGTGTGGTTGGTGACTGCACGGGTGGCTTTGTCGCACCGAAGACGCTGCTGCCCGTCTTCGGTCTGTGTATTTCCATGCCAGCAGTTGGATACTTGGTTAGATAGTGGAACTGTATTATTCCTTAGTCACCATGACATCTTTACGACACCCACGGGAAGAGAGGGGGGTGGCTTTACTCTTTAATGCCGTAGCCACAATTTCTACATATGAAAAGAGGAATATACTCAGCAGTGGGACGTAACGTTGAGTAGAGTATAATATACTAGCCGACCCGTGCCCACATCTTTGGGCGTTTATTATTAATATATTAACCAAATAACATACTTTAAAGAACAAATTTTATAGCACTTAAATAAATAATATGTTGCTCCAACGCCATCTATCAAAAATCGAGAAAACGTCGTCGATAGACTAAAATAAGACTAAATTAATAACGTCGAAAGACTAATAAATTGTTTTCTAATAGCGATAGTTGGCACTAGTTTATTTACCATTTTGATATTATATTTTAATATTTTTCTTATTTACTGAATTTTTTGTTCAATTACAATAGAATATAGCCTATGTCACTCCTGAATAGTATAGCTTTCTGTTAGTAAAAGAATTTTCATGATCGGATCAGTATTTGCGAAGATTACCCTCTACATACAAATAAAATTATAAACTTTACCTCTTTATAATATTAGTATAGATACCTCTTTATAATATTAGTATAGATATGTATTCTATATAAACAATCATCTTCGCTATCACATTCGCTTATTTGTAAACAATTACTAAATATTGCATCTTCAGGATACTTCTACGTATGTAGGTACATGTAGTGAAACAAGTCAATCTCTACTTGATAAAATCATGTACGTATAATTATATTTATTTACTCCTAATGGATATGGATACTTCCATTTCTATGAAAACAATTTTTTTGAAGTAAAAACGTATAACCTAAATAATTACAAGAAACTCCAAAAACTCTGTCATAAACGAAATGTTTGAAATAAAGTAAGAGGATTTGTTATAGAAATCACAGAGAGTACTGTAAATCCTCGTCGTACACATTTGTCATTGCGTATTGTTAGTGGGAATAAACACAAACAAGCAAAAATAGAGTAAAAACATTATTCTCGTGTGGATTAACTTATGTTAAGTCATTTCAGCTGTCGGCGTGTCTCGCTAGATAACAGTTTTACCTGTAAATGAAATAATAAAATGTGCTCTGTGTCCTGGATACTATTTTTATTCAGTTACGATACATATATTTTTTTAATATAAGCCATCGCTTAACGTTTATTTGAAAACTGTTCATGTTATTTGAATTTCAGAGAGTCATAATATATCTTTTTTTAAACCAATAAATAGTTAACCAAATAATAGTTATATTTATTTATATTTATCTTTCATTATATATGTACTATATCATACTACAGTTTTTTCAGAGATAAATTTGGAAACTTCAGTGGAATTCCTATTTGTCATCCTTGACTGGTAAACACAGCTCTTCAGCATTCGCAGTTAGAAAAGTTCGTTAACTGAGCGACGTTACTTCTTCCGACTTCTGCACGTTTGATATATTTTAGCTATTTCCATAGGGTCTTACTGTCTGTTACTGTGTACTGGTAATACTACAGACTGTATTCATTTTGTAAAAAAGGGCTATTCGGGGCATTTATAACCTTGGAGCTCTCTGTGGGATGTTTTTCATGAAGTATATGTAATGTTTAATTAATTTAATAATAATTTATAATTGCGTCACAATATATTTATAACAATGTTAAATAAATTCACAATAAAATCAGTAGTTTTAATATCCCACGACTTCGTTCGTGTAGAATTTAACAAAAAAGTTGTTGTTCAGTTCGCAGAGTTATAAAATAAAAAAAAATTAAAATAAAAGTAGCCTAAGTTACCTCTTACTATATTAGCTAAATGCCAGTGAAAGTTCCGTCAAAATCGGTCCAGCCGTTTCAGAGATTAGCTGAAACACTGAACAGATAGACAGACAGACAAAAATTGTAAAAAAATGTTATTTTGTTATATGTACCGTGTATACATCCATATGCATTTAGTAAAA
Organism: Melitaea cinxia; assembly: GCF_905220565.1. Classification (NCBI taxonomy): domain Eukaryota; kingdom Metazoa; phylum Arthropoda; class Insecta; order Lepidoptera; family Nymphalidae; genus Melitaea; species Melitaea cinxia. The sequence continues at coordinate 8,381,561 of NC_059394.1, read as the reverse complement.
AGCAGTTCTTTTAATATTACAAACAGACACTCCAATTTTATTTATTTATATAGATGTAGTATAAAAATGTCTCATAATCACATTGCAAATTAGTATACGAAATGCTAACTAATTTTAATTAATTTAAAAATTTAATAATCTATATTTTTACCCTCTTCTAATAAACAGAATAAATAGAATGAGAACTTAGTCTTTTTCACAGAAGCCCAAATAATGTTTACATTCATTTAACTTCTAAAATAACAATGCTCCTAATGAAATTTTAGTGTATGGTCTTAACAACTATGTGGGTAGAATTTCTAATTAACGCTGACATATACAAATCTTTATTTCCTATAAAATAATTGTGTTTGCTCGCAAACGAAAAAAAAACCGACTTCAATTACATCGACGAGTAATACAAAGTAGATCGACGAAAAAATAGTCAAGCAACTACGCGTTATCAAAGATTACTCAAAAAGTAGTTATCAGATCTCAATAAAATTTATATGTGACCACATGACAAACATCAGCTTTCAATTAAATTAAAAATTATTAAAATCGGTACACCCAGTAAAAAGTTATTGCGGATTTTCAAGAGTTTCTCTCGATTTCTCTGGGATACCATCATCAGATCCTGGTTTTCTTATCATGTTACTAAACTAGGGATATATTCTTTCCAACAAAAAAAGAATTATTAAAATCGGTACACTCTGTAAAAAGTTATTGCGGATTTTCAAGAGTTTCCCTCGATTTCTCTAGGATCCCCTCATCAGATCTTGGTTTCCTTATCATGGTATTAAACTAGAGATATATTCTTTCTAACAAAAAAAGAATTATCAAAATCGGTACATCTAGTAGAAAGTTATGCGGTATAATACAACGTAGGTCGACGAAAAAAGCGTCAAGTAAAAACGCATTATTAGATATAACTCGAAAAGTAGTTGTTAGATCTCAAATAAATTTAAATGGGACCAATTGGCATACACCACCTTTCGATTAAAAGAAAATTTGTCGAAATCACTCCACCCAGTCAAAATTTGTCGAAATCGGTCCACAAGGGCAAAAGTTCTGATAACATACATTAAAAAAAATACAGTCGAATTGAGAACCTCCTCCTTTTTTGGAAGTCGGTTAAAAAATGCAAATGAAGCTAAATGTCACTTGCTAAAAATGACGTACTTTTGTGCACACTTTAACATCCTATTTCACCCCTTATTCTATTAGTTATATTGCCATTAAAAAAACATTTACTTTTAAGAAAATACTCAAAAAAATATTTGATCAATTAAATTTTACTCTTAAAATATTAAAAAGTTATTTTTATAAAGAAATAAATTAACGTAAACACCGTTTACAATTTCATAAAAAAAAACATTGCATCGCGTATTGTATAAAGATTGTTTGAAATCCGCGAGTACAATACATCTGCAGGTTGCTTGCGTTCATGCGTAAGGTTTTATAACACTGAAATAAATAACTTGTCTTCCCATTGTTTCATATTGTAGTGTATTTTACATTGAATGCTAGTTTTATATATTTTTTACCGAGCTGAGGTGGTAGTGAAATTCATTAACCCGATTTAGCTTTACATCTCAAACGCTCTATTATTCGTGTTTATAAAATAAAACTATTTATAATTCGAAGCTTATAATATAAATTTATTCACGACAAAATTTTGTCTTCCTAAAAAATGAAGTCCACGGTTAAGTTTATGAAAATGGACAAAAAAATGTATACTAATATTTTTTTCTGGTATTACAGACTGTTATAATCAAACTCCATTTCCAAACATACAAAATTAGAATAACTAGATTATATTTCTAAAATAAATGCCGTATTCAAAATTATTGTAACGGTTCGGGGAGGACGTGATGACGAGATTTAAAAATTATGTTAGCGAAAATTTTGGAGACAGAACATATTTAATGTTATATAAAAGACTAGCTGTTGCTTTCGACTTCGGTCGCCAATTTCAATGTGTTCAATGGTGTTTGCTATTCAAAATAAACTGTCCGTTTTTTCAGGAATACACACTTTAGTAATAGAATAAACACAAATACACAACTTTAATAATGAAACAGCACGTTACTTGCAGAATTCAAGAAAATCTCTAATTACTGGTTTATTTAATATTAAAAATTTCCTTAGAGATGTATATTATTACATATGTATTTTATTACATTTCATTAATTTTAGATTAAAAGGATAGATTTTCCTATAAATACATCATAGCATAATCATGCAAATCAAACCGCATCTATACAGATAACTTTACCAACAATATTTCTTTATACTGTTTCCTTAATTTATAAGAGCACAAACAATTACGCAACATAACATTGTAAAGCTTTTATGTTACCCCCATTACGCTAAAACAATAAATTTCACAGACTCAATAAGTCAATTATTTGGAAATAAACAGGTTTGTGTTTTGCTTGTTCTTAGGAGTACATATTCATAAATTTTGGTTTTGAAATATCACCTATGAGTAAATGAAACCCAAAATAAGTTAAAATGCAGATTTGTAACTATCGAATCAAAAATTAAACCGTACCTTTACAAAATGTACCTAAAAAAGTTCTAACGATTATTGGATTATTGACTACATTTATTTTATCTTATTGTTTGATGTAATAATGTTAACGTTAAACTTAAGCTTTAGCAAATATAAACAATTAGTGATCAAAACTTCAGATTTTCTGTGGTAGTGCGTCTGTATTTACGTCAAAGTTGATCGGACTAAGCTCTAGTTGCGTTGTTCCACTAGCAGTGCTCATCTCGCACGTCAACACTGCTATTCGCCGCGTCCTGGTACAATGCTGTCTAACAAACCTCAGTGCTGAAGTTATTGAAAATTTTGACGTATGCTAGAACAGTGGTAAAATAGAATGCAAGCATACTAGAGTCACATTCTAACAATAGCATAAAAATACCTCAGCGCTAAAAGTTCGCAACATTTTGACGTTGTGCTAGAACACTTTTACGTCGCCAGTGTTTTTTTTTTTTTGTACAAATCTCTGTTCTTGCGTGCCTAATGATAATAATAATAACATTTATTTCAGGACTAGCCCATATAGTGTTAGTAACAATATTTCTTATAACCTAGTGTTAGTACAGAAAATTTAAGATTGAAAATTTATAACATTTTTATATTTACATTATATTACATTATTCATATTACATGGAGCTTTATCCAATGTCGCAGCATAGGACTCTCCCATCGATCTACAAACACTTTCAGAATACTATTGTGGCTGCCGCGGAAACGCTTAAGTAATGACGCGCACCTCTTGCGCATGATGGCTTTAAATGCATTGTTGTAATATTTTTATTGATGATTTATTGTTATTCAACATCGATAAATCAGTCTAAAATCAGTATGCGTAAACAAATTAATTAGTAGGTATAGCATTTTTAATATGAACTCTACGTAAAAAAAATAATTTATTATTCAAAGCACTTATTGTCTGTTATTTGCTCTCGTTGCAGGTTGTTGTTAGTTTGTTAGTGGGGCAGTTAGTGCTCACAACAATAGCATTAATTAATACACCAACGTAATAAAACTTCTATGTCACACAATTATATAATGAATTCTCGTATGTTTAAATAAATACATTTGTTCAACATAAAGTTTAAGTTGTCTAAATGTTTTAGGTAGCAGCCCTCTCTTATAACCACATATACTTACACACCCAGACTCGGGACTGGAATCTAACCCACAACACCTGAAGCAAAGAGGGTTACTGAAAACTTCACCAACGTTCCATTATATCATATCATAATATAAATAAATTAAGAGAGATAACCTGTAATTATTAATTGTTTTGGAAAGAAAAAAAAGAAAAAATGGAAAAAAGAAAAAAAATTGTATAAAAAGATTTGGAAAGTAGTGTATCTCTCATTGGCCTTAGTCACACTGTGTCGCCTAGGTCACTCTTCAGGAAAACGCAGAGTTGCCTAAGCTCTGCGCCACCCTCTCGACCTAACTGGCTAGGCCCACAGGAACGACGAGTCGATACGTGTGGAGCCAGTTCGGCTGCAGGAGTCTTTCGCATTTTAGAGCTATGCCACGAATGCTTGACGGAGACCCATTCCAGGTTTCAAATGAAGTTTTCTTTCTCTTTTTTTTTTATTATGTTATGGACTTACTCTTGACCTCAGTCTAGCTCTAGAGCACAGACGAGGTCGAAGATGGAGCGAGTTCGCCCAGAAGAAGCCTGTTCACTCGCGCTTTAAACATGTTCGGGTTGTATGAACTCGGAAATACAGACGCCGGCCGGAAATTCCATTCCTTGGCTGTGCGCATTAAAAAAGATGATTCGAAGCGCTTTGTACGTATGAAAGGTATATCAATCAGGTAGGGATAAAAGCCTGCGGTACGTCTGAAGGTCCGATGGAAGAAAGGAGATGGGGGTATGAGCTCGTGCAGCTCAATGGGGTCTCCAGGACCTTGATAATTTTGGACCAGGTTTATCCTCCGGTCGCCCTTTACAACCACCACGGGAAGAAAGGGGGTGGTGCTATTCTACTCGGCCGACACCACACGGCATAAAAGTAGTGTATAATAGCAGTATAATTGTAAAGATGTCAATTGAACACTACATGTAAAGGTAAATAGAGGAAATTTTGTCATTATTCTTTATATATTAATAATCATACATGCAGTTTTTCACATGTCAACAAATAATTTTAGATGCCTGAAGAAGATCTAATATAAGATTGAAAAGTCGCGTGAATTAAACAATTCGTATTTTGATTGGCATCTTATGTCCACTTCCCTGAGAACTCCAATAATATAAATAATGAATGACAAATAATGAAATAAAGAAAGATGTTTTGACGTTTTGATAAACAAAAACTTAGCTTTATTTTATCATAGATCTTTTTTTTTCTTAGATTATTTTATCATAATATGTATATCGCTTAAAATGTAAATCCACGTACAGTCGATAATAAAAATAAACAAAAGTTAAAATGTTACTTGGAAATAAAAATCAAAGCGACAATTCTATATTATATAGAACTATAACCCATAAAAAAACTTTAAAATTTAAACCCAAATAAAAAAATTGCGTAAAAATTTGTTTCATTTAAAACAAATACACAAGTATTGTAAATTTAATTTGAAAATTTTGATCAAGTCACTCAGTTGTTTTATTAAGTTCACTTAGACAAAGAAACTAGATAATACTCTACCTCGAATAAGGTTTTTATTTGTCTTATGATTGCAATAATAATTTCAAGTTAATACAATATTGACAGGGCCGTAACGAGAATCTCTCAAATCCGGCTCGCAACCCCTCTCCCGTGAAGAGAACAAGGGATGGAATTAAAGAAAAGATTAGCTATTTTCCGTCGGGCTACGGAGTGAAGTGGTGCAAACAATAAATCTTGTCCATTTTCTTCCTAGCCGCGGCAAAAACAGCTACGCGTAATTAATTACCTTACACCGACGAGGTCAGCTTTGGAAAATCTAATCCGTGTTTTTGACTTTTTTGACAAAGTGATAGCTAAATCAATTTCTTGCAATTAATCTTTAAAGTTTTTAAATCAATTTGAAACTTTGTCTTAAGTTCGTAAAAGGATAAATAATGGTACATCACCCGTACTATCGAACAATACTTAATTTGTTTTCTTTTACGATCTTGTAAACATATGTAACAATATTTACGTATTAATTAATTTACTTACGTTAAAAAAGTACATTTTAAAATATATGTGGCTATTAACTACTTTTTAAAAGTTTTCAGTTCTTTAATAAAAAGTTTTAGGGGTTTATATAACTACCCCCTATGATGAAGGACTAAATTAAATCATACATGCGTTCTAATTTTTTACAATTTTACTTTTTTAAGGTCATCATTAAGGTGGACGCGAGCTACAAACAATGAACCTTTTAATTTTTTCAGTTTTGTTTCACTTGCTACAAAATACTTTTAACCAAGATAATTTTTTGTAGGTACAATTTTGTATAAATTTTTCTAATTAATCTAATGATGAAACAAAATAGGATGAGATATAAAGTTAAACTTATAAATCTACAGGCATCTTCATGGCTCAAAATCAAAACATTATTTTATTATTATCTATTTATTACAATTATGAATTTTAGTAATTTTTAACAGAGTATAAATAACTTTATTTATGTATTCCTTTGTGATGTTAATATCTTAATGTGACTATCCTAAAATCTATACGTCGATATAGAGCAGCAGCGTCATCAGTGTGAACGCAGAACTGAGTATAATCACGAGTAATAGAAGAAAAGAAGAAGCAGAAATGGGATAGATATGCTAGATATCCCTAAGTATCCTTATTCAAGTTTCATTATAATAACTGTAGAACTTGGTTACATGTATATTTGTTCTATGAAGCAAGAATTACGCAGCTAAAAGAATATTCCACGACTAATGGTTGATATCAGAAACGTAAATGAGAAACAGATCGGGCGAGTAATACAAGAATTCGTAAGGTATCTAGACATGCCCTTTTTTTATGTAAGTGATATATCCACAGGCTTATAATGCCCGTGCTTTTGTTATTCCATATTCTTTTGACATGCATCGGTACTTCACTGCTACTTTAGAAAACTTAAGAACTAGCCTTATAGTCTCTAAAAATCGACGCGAGTCCACTGACCAAGTCTATCTTATACTAAGAGTACAAACGTGCAAAAAAAAACATTTTTTTTTCTTTTTTTAATTATAGATTTTCTAAGTATAGATATAATTTTATTGTACAGTCATATTGTTTTTTTTTAAGTGATTAGACATTCCCTTTTAAATAAAAATGAATAAGATTTTAATGAATAAGATTTTTGTGTATTAATGTGTCAGTCACTACTTCCGAAATTTCAGAGCATGCGGCGAAGACGAATAAAAGCAACTTATTATAAATAACGCAAAACAGATTACTTTACACAGAAACGGGTATTATATTTTTGGAATATTAACTAAGTAGTACTCGGGTATCAGATGCCAGCAATAATATCCAGTAAGGAAAGATAGCTTACAAATTGTTTTCGTTTTCCTTTCAGTGGCGAAACTTCCGACGGGCGACTTAGTGCTCGAAATACGAAGCGCTTATCTCCTACTCCGGAAGCGTACTGAGCCTTAAGAGATCTCCGTTTTCGACCCGTTGCCATTACGAATAATACAAAAAAATTAAACAGTATTTTGTAGATCTTTTATCCGTGACACGGGATGGATCAAATATTATACGTGCACGGCATGTATGAAAGTAAACCTCATATTGTACTTTGTGCTGAGTCTCCAATGGTAATTAAACTGTTAGTACTTGGATGACGGAGATTAGCTCGGTATTTTTTTCAGTAACTCGTGTTTTTTGGAAATCATATTTAAATACGAACTACATACTGATGAAACATGAATAATATTAAAAATCTTAATATATATAAATCTCGTGTCACAATGTTTGTCCTCAATGGACTCCTAAACTACTTAACCGATTTTAGTCAAATTTGCACACCGTGTGCAGTTTGATCCAACTTAAAAGATAGGCTATATTTTATTTTGATATATTATGTTATTATTATATTTCAGAAAAAAATAAGGTGATACGAAGTTCGCCAGGTCAGCTAGTATAAAATATTAACTAAACACACAACAGACATAATAATTAAAAATATAAAATATTTTTTTAAATACAAATTAGATGGGTTGCCAAAGAAACTATTACAGTTTTTTCAAAAAAAAAAAGTAACATGATTAAAAGGGGAAATCGGACTGGATAAATCTGGACTCAAACCAAGGTCTTCTCGTTTCGTGACCACCCCGATTTCCCACCTGAGCTATTATAACATTGTAGATAGTTGCGAAATTTATCTTCGTATTCTAATTTTTTGAAAATAAATCCGAGCTAGATCTTAGCTTCTATATGTAAGTAATATGAAATAAGAGGAGACACACCACACCATACCTGGACCTGCTCGCTCTTCATAATAATCAATTTGCCGAATCAAATATGTCCTTGAAAGCACGTGAAATACAAAATCCTTTCCCTAAACTATAAGAATGCATATTGCGCGCCATACTTTACATATATATTTAAGAAAAACATTTCAAACAAAACAAGATACTCCTGTTACTATTTATGTATTTTTATTATCTAGTAGGTATTGTATAATAAAATTCTAAATATAATTAATTCAACTGAGTCTTTCAACTTAATTAGAATAGACAATCACATTCACATCACTCTTAATAATGAAAACTTGATAGGTAAGTCACTCACGTTATAGGATCTTCCAAGCGAACACGATTGTATAAAAACATATTTTCAAGTTATTAAATGTATTTTTCCTTTTACAAAGGCATATTTATTTTTTTAAAAAAAAGTCTATGGATCATATCTACGAAACTGAGTAAACTTTCGTGTGGATTTTATTAAAAATAACTCTATAAAGATCGTGCGACGACGTCTTTATGAATGTAAGACTGGCTTTAATTAAACTTTCCTAAAGAGAATGAAATACTATTAAGATATATCTAGAATATTATAATTTAACAGTATCATTTTTTTAAAATTCTACTCTTTAAGGTAAAAAGAAAGTTTCAGTACGCGACATTGCCAGTAATTCGCTCTTCATTTTATGTTAAATATTAAGTTTACTAATTTATTTCAAAATAAAATAAACACAATAATTTAATAAGAACTGCCAAATAGAGAAAGATATTGACCTTAGATAAGTTTAATACAAATGATTATAATAAATAGCGATGACTGTTTCGTGAAACAGCTTAGATTTTTATTTGTAAAAAAGTATTCTCGATTTTGAAAATTTAAACATTACACTTTAAAAGGAAACAATTATGTATATTATTTATTATTTCAATTATATTTTAAATACTAACCAACTAAATTTGGTAACTTTTTTAACTGCCTTAAGATATAATTTTCAAAAACATTAACATATTTTTGATTAAACACCCTCAAAAGACAAATATTTAGAAATTGAGTTTTAATTGTCAGGCACGTTGGTACTAGAATTGCAGTTTGGAGTTTAAGTCTTTTTTTTAATTCTTTCTTTTTTTAGGGACTTTTGTCTACACAGACATGCCAGTCCCATTATACCCTAATTCTCACTATGTCTAAGAAATTGAGAAATAATCATTGATGATGTAAGATCATATTAACTAACAAATTTGCTGCATCAGACAAAGGTTCTGTTAACACAGAAAAACGTACCCATATCAAATTTATTTATACTAAAATATTTCATCAATGATTCTCTCTCCGTTTCGTATTTATCACATTCACTTAGTATGTGGTGTACATCACCTAGCAGGCCGCATGTGTCACAATAAGGGGATTCAGCTTTTTCATTAAAAAGGCAAACTTTTTGGATGGAAAATGGCCTGTACGTAATTTGAATGCTGTAGTACTTCCTACCAATCGATAGCCTAAACAATCATAAACATTTTAAACGAACTTCGGATTAGGAATATAAATGTGAAGCTGCAGTGGGTTCCATCGCATATAGGTCTTAGTGGTAACGAGAAGGCTGACTGTCTAGCAAAGTTGGCTATAAATGAAGGATTGAAACTTCATGTTTTACCTACTTTTTCAGAAAGTTTGACCAAATTTAAAATTGATTGTCATCAAAAATTTAAAGAATATTTCGACCAAAGAAGTAAAGAAAAGGGTATATGGTACAAAATTATTCAAAATCAGCCCCCTCGTTTACCTTGGTTTATAAAAGCAAGGATTGATAGGAGTATATGTCATTTATCATTGCTTGTTTGAACCTTTATATGTATTATAATTATATAAATACATTAATTATTAAAGCCATATAATTTATATCGCATCTGTATAGCCGGACAGTCCCCATGGAGGAGAAGTCTGACCTTTTCGCCGAGGCCAGCCTGTCGCTGGAGGGATCCTGTTGCCTGCAGATCCGGCAGGAGTTTGGTCGGTATGGCACCCCCAAATGCTGAGACCTAGGAGTGTCTAGGATTGCCTAACCGGGCGTCCTGGATATCACCCGTAAATGGGTTCCCCTGCGATACAAAAATAAATAAATATCGCATCTGTATAATATATGTAATAATTATGTGTATATATGTTCTTACAGACACACATACTCAAAAGAAGAAGTCAACCTTTGTTAAATTATAATGTTGGGCATGGATGAAATAAACATATTTGTATAAAAAAAGTAATTGCAAACTGCACTACAATCTGGCTTCAGTAATTTATAAAACGCAATTACAAGTCGCTTTTACGTTAAAGTCTTTGATTTACAAGACAATTTTTCACTTTTTCATCAATATTTAGCTTTTTTTTTCTTTGTTTCAAGTCCCTTCGTCTTCGTCTTTATTTGTGTTTATATGTTTTTTGACAATATTACTTTTTTCGAAACATTTAGCTAGGAAAAAATGACAAATCCATACATCACACAATCAAAAAATATATTTTTTTCAAGGGTGTACGGGAAATAAATACAAATGCCCGCTGATATCCAACTGATATACGAATAAGTTGAATATCAAATACATTCATACGTGTCTTAGCATCAAATTCAACCTCGGGTGGAAATGAAAGCAACGACACTGAAACACAAGATTCGGTTACTACTAATTGCACCAACTAACGAACTGATCAAAAATAATGATTTGTTAAATAAATAAATAAAAAGCTTAAAACTACCTATTCTAATTACTTTAATATACAGAATTACATATTTTATAACAAAGACTCGTACAACTATAGACTTCCAGAGAACGAGGTATTTATTATTCTAAAACATTAAGACGATAACAATTTCAGTAACATTCTAAACAAGATTTGCTCGCATATAGCGTTGGAACAATCTGTTTATTGTTATCTGGGGTGCTGCTGCAAAATTTAAATTTATTTAGTTAGAATTTTCGAAGCGTGCTCTAATACTTAATAAATAATACATATTTTACACAAAAGCTTTATAAGATAAATAGTATACTTTCAGCAAGAGAATCGTATAAAATAAACCTATTTATAAATACACACTAATCATAATAACGTATCCATTTATTCTGTCTCCACGCGTAAAGTAATCTGATTATACTATATTGTAACTCAAATTCATCAAGAAAGAGTGGGTTCAATAGCAGACAATGTCGTAGTACTTAAATCAAATCTATTATACAATTAAATAAATAATCAAATCTAAATACATAAAATAAACAAAAATTTTGTAAAAAATATAATGGTAGATTCACAAATATCGTATCTAATGTCCGTCGCGTTCGGCAACAGAGAAAAACATCCTTGTTCCTAAAACCACAGCGAAGCAGCGGAGTGGATTGAGGTACACATGCTCTCATAGAAGATTCAATTGTTTCAATACATTTTGTTTTTATAGAAATAGTTGAGGAGGGAAATTTGTATTAGTCTACTAGCCAAAATTCTATTAAATCATCTGGAATCAGCACCGGATGGTATTCGTTCCAACAACTAACTGCCATTAGACAACTCAAAACATCGCTTGAGCATAGGTGTTCTTAAGTCTAAGTAACTTAATAAAGGACTTATTTGGATTCGGGAAATAATTGCATGGAACCGATTTTGTTACCAGAATTTTTAACATTTCAATATTATATTTTTTTAATTCATACAAGTTTCAAATGAACTGATTTAGCAAAGTAAGATATTGTTCGTGATTCAAACTTTTATGTAAACATTTTCAAGCAGGTACATCCCGCCTGAGATCTAACGAAACTTGCGCCTAAAACTATTTAACTAGTGACGTTCAACTAATTAACAACAAAAGTTACAAGGCCTATGTCTCACGCAATTAAACCTAGTTTTTAACTAAAAAAACTGCTCAAATAAATGTAAAAATCAATAACATTGAACTTAACTTCAACGTTCTTTAAAATTAAATGAACTTTTATCAGTCAAAATAAACCGATGTAACATATATGTGCATATATTCACTGTGGTATACCCAGAGACTATAACACTGTACACATAATACAGAACATGAGACAACAGTCATATTTTAAACTGAATTTGGATGACATTTAACTATCTCAAATAGTACACAAAAATAATGCTCAGCTACAAAACTGTCAAGATTTTTTCCTTTTTATCTAAAGACCTATTCTTTCAAAAATTCACCCCAGAAACAAACTCTTGGCTTTTGTAGCATTAAGATTAAACAAAAATAACTTATAAAGGGTATTTAAATCAAATATGATAATATACATTGTCGGTTCAGTTTCTGTAAGTCCTTACGTCCTTTTACTTCTAGATCTTTTTATTACTTTTCGAGAAATTTAGTAGGCAGTTGCAAATACTCGTTCGATCAACCTTTTTTTTCATTCTGACTCGACGTCTGTATCGTACGTACCTCGCATTATTCAAAAGGTATTGACCGTAAAATACTGGCGACATATTTTTAAATGCTATAAAAATTTGTTACCTTTCTATTTAAAGCAAAATAATGTATTTTTTCTTTACTATAGGGGTTTTATACGCTTTTTCATTTCGTTTAATTAACTAATGCGTTTAATGGACAAATGTACAGAGTTATACGAAAGCTACAGAGCTATCACCAAAGTAAAAAGTAACTGTAAATGCAATTTTTAAATGTGTTTCTATACTTTCAAAATATAAAAAGTAATAGCTATAAATTTCGTGAATTCCTGCCTGTTACGATACGAAATAAAAAATTTGGTTATCCAATTTTGGTATTTCTGACATAATACGATTAATTGAATTCATGTTTCAAAGTGCATTTATATAACTGTAGGATTAATATTATCGAATCTGTTCCATGTGAATGACGACCGTTGAATGGAATGCGAGACGTAGTGTCTAAACTAGCCTAAAGTTTAATTCAGAATCCTTGTTCTACCTTGTACCAGTCTACTTCGAACGCAGCTTACTTAAGCATAGTTTTGTATGAAATTATGCAAACGCTTCTCGATAGACTGTGCCATTTGACGACCATTTGGCACAATAGTACCTACCTATCTTCAAAGTCGGACGTTGACTGTTTGTATGCTGGTTCAATTAGTACGAATTTCGTGGTACATAAATAATTGTAGGCTTATGTTTGATTTGTAGATGAAATGTTATGTTCGCAATGCTTGAAGACAAAAGTTTTCGAGCAATGCGTCCTGCTATACGATACTAAGACGATATTTCGGAAAATTGGGATGTCTGGCGCGAACTTGGGGAAGCCTATGTCCAGCAGTGCACTGATGACAATAGGCTTAACTAAGGACTGATGACTATTATAAATACATATACAGCTTCATGCTACAGTTCACTATTAGTAATAGTGCCAAATAATAATTCGTTAATAAATAACAACTTTTAGATAATAGAATTGTGATTGAACAGTTAGATCATCTTTGAATTAGCTTAATCAATCTTTTGTGGTTTCACCCACGTGAAATATAATATGAAATGTAGTATTACTATTAGGAATTGCAATCCGGAAAACCGGATCCGGTAATCCGGTGAATTCGGCATCACTATACACTTACCGGATCCAGCAAATTGGACCGGATCCGATAACTGAATCCGGTGATTGCATCTTTTGAGAAAATAACAACTTTATTGGAAATAAGAGCTTGGATCTTGACTGTAAGAGTCCTTTGACGCTGAGATAAAAGCTGAAGCTTGAGCGACCGTTTTCAGTCCTAGCAATTAAATGTAGATGCGTTATGCTGTGTGTATTCGACTCTATTAACAGCTGAAACAACAGTGAATTTGCTAACTTATTATGCGGTGCTATGTGGTGAGAATTAAACAACATTGCATCGTAGTTACAGGAACCTTGTACAATACCAATGAATAATAAGACTGAAACTACAGATGTTACGATGCCTAGTAACCGTACCGAAACTTAATAAAATATATATATCTTAAATATAAATCTATACGCAATCGTAACATAAATAGATATAAAGGGGAGGAATCGAAATAATACATGCTCTATATGTTTAGTGATTGCAATTCCGCAAAGCGTGATCCCGACATCCCGCGTGATCCAAAAACTAAACCAAACCTAGATAAAATATCTAAAGAACTACAAAAATTTATCATTACCGGAAAAATTAAAATTACAAATCCAGCTCTTTGGTCGTCAATCAAACTGTTCGTGTTTAAGCTGAACTAAAATACTAAATTGTGTTAAAATTTAAAATATTATAAACTAAATTCATTACATATTATTTTTTTCGTCGGAGTCTTTGTGTATACTTACTTACTGTGACTCATTCCTTGGAATCGTAGTACTGCTAGGATGCCTGCTCGGAGCTGTTACATCTGTTAAACAGACTTTAGTCTACCCTTCCAGCATTTTGCTTTGCTGTAATTTTCGCAATATAACAAAACGAAACGTTTCGAATTATAACGATTTTGAGAGTTTAAGGTTTGTTATTTTTAATAAAGTTTTAGAATTTTCTTAAATGGCCATGCCTCATGACAAGGTTTATTTTTTTTTGTTTTTTTTTTTTTTTTTGTTCCTCCACACATTAATATATGTCTGTCATTTATTTAGAGCTGTTTGTACTTGAAAGAAAACCTATACCATTAAAATCAACTTTTTTACTTAAATTACGTATTGACTTGTTTTTACTGATAAAACACATAAATACTTGTGATTTTAATAAACAGATAAATTTATTCTATCTAACGTATTAACGTATACGACTTTGTGAAGCGTGCTCTATATTTTTTAATGTTACAAGAAAAATTGGAACATTTTTATTTTTATACAACAATGAAATATTTTTTCTCTTATCTTCCGTGTATTTAAATAGAACAGATTGAATTTACATTTCTTATATTATTACAGTGTGACAACAATGTCAAAAAAATATTTTCTGCCGCTGGCATTGTTTGTGGTCTAGGCACAAGTTCCCGACTGATTGTCGACTAATTCCTTTCGCTCCGTTGGAGGCTGTACAACGCAATAAATTCTTGGCATTCAGACGAAGCAGCGAAGCGAGAGACTCCCGATAAAAATAGGATGACGAATTTTTTCTAAGAAAACAATTGTTAACTTATCAAGGTGTTAGTCGTTTTAAGGTACTTTTATGTGAAACTGTATAGCTTTCGAATTAATTTAACGCTAAAATGTTAAGAGTGTATAACACATCCATGTCAGATTTTATAGTTCAGTGACAATTAAAAGTATTTGTTTTAATTATTATTATTATTTTAATATCCATAAAACTAAAATTTACATGATTTTGTTTTTTTTAAATACTCTTATTTGTTGTCAGCTTTGATTAAATCACTTGTTTTCTCTGGTCCTATTCTGACCTGATTCCTAGAGTAAGTATAGATTTTACTAAGAAAATATAAATTTATTCATAAATTCGTCAGCAACGAGATTAAACCTCAAGAATCGTTTAGAAAATAAGGGAATGAAATAAAACTCGTGTGGTGTTCCACAAATGTCATTTAAAATTTAAAAGTGGCGAGGCCTTTACGGAACAATTTTAACAGCGTTAACGTGACATAAATAATTCATTTGCTCTTCAACGGTACATTATTTTAAGTGCAAATTACAGATTATAAATGTAAATTATTTTATTTTTTATATAAAATCACAGAAAAGACCTTATAAAAAATAAAACAAGGAACTAGTTTCTTTTCTGTTTATACTTTAAATCGCAAGTGCATTTTAGGTATTTAAAGTGAAAGATGAAGGATTTGCACTCGTTTTTGCGTCAGTTTAAAATTAATCTTGGCTATGAACATTGAAATGCGAGTGTTGAATAATTGACGAAGAATTATAGAATGTTATCGATCTATCTAAATCTTAACTATACTCGCACACTCACTGACATTCCTTGCGTAATCAAAGACCACAAGAACAGAAGACACCCATTTGTACAAAGGACATGTTGTAATCGATATTGCATTTGATGCTCGCCTAGTCGTTTGGAATTTAACTGTACTGTATTGTTACAGTCTGGAAATGTCCTACGGGCCCTACGGCCCAGCAAACGTTTCTTGTTCTATGAAATAGAGAGCTAGCTCTTTGTTGGCTAATATGCTCATAATATAAACTTTGAGATACGATATAATAAACTAATTAAAAAATACTTTTAAACTATGCATTTCTGTCAATCAACACGTTTTATCTAAACAAACTTTCATCTTCAAGTCACAAAGTTGTAAAACAGTAAGTATTGACAATAATTTATACTCCTTTACTCAGTCGTTTATATTATTATATATCAATAGCGAAGAACAAAGATAAACGTCTGCTGTTTACTCAGCGACACTAAGACGCTGTCGGAAGACTTCTATGAAAGGAAAACGAAAATAATTCCAAGACAATTCTTTCTACTGCAGGTCATTATTGCGATCTTAAAGCTGTAAGATGTTTTAATATTCTTGTTTCGATATCAGACCATCCTGAAAGTAATTTGTAAAGAATCAGGCTGTGTTTTTCTTTAAGACATTTTAATGAATCAACAGGAGTATTATTAGATTCCATAAATTTCCCTAGATAAAACAAATTGTAACAATCTATAAACGGGAGTTATTGCTGTAGAAAACAATGAAAGAAAAACATATCTATGCGTGCACATTTAAAGAATATATTTTAGTTAAAAAAGTGAATAATAATAATAATAAAATTATAAATCACGGCCAGTTTTAAAAAAGAAAGTTATTTAAGATGTAAAATCAATTCTAATCAATTTCTAAGTATGATTTTTTTTGAACAAGATAATGACCGTTTTACTTTTCAGTTATATTTTTAAACCGTTTTTAAACTGACTACTGACTGATAAAAGAAGTGATTATTAATTGTTTCATGTTTTTATAAACCTACGTGAATTTGTTACTACGTGAATTGCTGACGTCACTTTATTAAGAGGCCTACTCAGAGAATCCTCTTCATTATGCTAAACTTTCTTCGTATTGCAATATCTTTATTGTGAACATAGTGATAACAGTAGATGGATGTTCAATCCATTCAAAGTTATATCCCACTGTAGTATGTACACTCTTATCGTTAAAGCTTCTTATTTTTAAAGCTATATTATTACTTGTGACGAACGATACCTACTCAAGAATTAAATACATGAAGAAGTGACATTTCGAAACAAAATACTTATGCTTCGAATAATTTATTATTTTTTGAAGACTGCGTTAAGTTATAAAAAAATCCTCAAAGGAAAGCATATTTTCAAAACGGTACAGTAATAATATCTGGAAGGTCTTTGGTACATGGTTCGAAATATTTGAATTTATTTAACGCACTATAGGTTTAACTGAAATTTAATAAGTACCTATTATGAATCTTTATTATTACCAAACTTGATGATAATACGTTGGTAAGTAGTGATAAAAATGGTACAACAACAGTATTCTTATCAGTTTAAGTTAAACTGGTACCTAAACAACTCTACTCGTTCGACTAGATTCAGAACTGATGACAAAAAGGATTCTAACTGGGTACTAAATTAATCCTTCACGAGACTCATAGATTTGGATAAATTTCATACAACTTTATATATAAAATCTTTCTTTTTTTCAACATCTAATTGTATTCCTTCGTCAACGAGGAGGTTCGAGTAGATAAACGAAAAGGGAGTATTATTTGAAAGTAGGACACACCTACATCTCAATTTTTTTTTTTAAATATTTAAAATCTTCAATCTTAGTAGTGCTGTTGCAGTTTGACTCACGGTGTCAGTATATAAAAGAGCATACGTTAGCAGAAGCTACGGAGTTAAGTGCAACATTTATTCCATTTCTAGTCGTTCGTCCTAAACGACGAACTGATGTCAATGTGCCATTCGAGTTCGCGCGCGAATCCCAGAACAGCGATGAAATATCAGCACTATGTATCCCAACAACGCCTCGATAGCTGTATTTTTGAAAGCTGAAGCGCTCCAATTTTATTTTCACGCCTGCAGCCCGTTGATACGATGAAACTTTCATCGGAGGCTTTCACTAGATGCGCGGGCAAACATAAATTGTGAATGGATGCCGCGTCAGACGGACTTTTGTCTTTATTTATATAAAACGAAATAGCCAACAAGTATTACTTTTTTTGCAAGATGTTCTATACACCATTCTATCTTAATATATATAAATCTCGTGTCACAATGTTTGTCCTCAATGGACTCCTAAACTACTACTACTACCGATTTTAGTCAAATTTGCACACCGTGTGCAGTTTGATCCAACTTAAAAGATAGGCTATATTTTATTTTGATATATTATGTTATTATTATATTTCAGAAAAAAATAAGGTGATACGAAGTTCGCCAGGTCAGCTAGTTAATTATAAATTAGATATGACATTAGACACTTGTCTCATGTATTTTCAGACCAATGACATAACAATGACACAGCATTTTATTTGAGCTGTTTAATCTGCAATATTTATTTAAGTTTTTTTTTTAATGTTTTAATACTTTTAATAGGTATCAATCACTACAACTAAAATAATTAAAAGACTGAGTGCTAATCCGTTCCATGAATAGTAGAATTTGTCATTTGCTTCTGAAATAATAAAGAAATCAAAAGACATGGTAATGCTTTAGTTAGTAGATACTTTCATAAATAGTCTATGAGAAAATACTGAAAAAGACATTCGCTTGTGTAAAATATAAAAAAAATAAGGTGCTTCGTCTAGATTTAAAATTTCTTGTTCACTATCCAAAAAAGTAGTAATGAGTGAAATGAACTTTTAAAGTATAGAAATGCCTTTAAATATATCGTTACTCTAATAAATGATTACCTCTCCACATAATGGTGGACGGTGACTTAACGACCTCAACCCGTAATAAGCAACTTACCTTTGTTCAAAGTAAGACATTAAATAAGCAATAAAGATGAACCGCTCATTCACATAATGTGACCGCAATTCGACTATCAATGTTACTTGACCGTATAGATTACGATGTTATTTTGTGAGTGTACAATATGCGGTGAATTATTCTAATTTATTTACTTTTGTATTTTGTTATAAGTACAATTAACAATTGAAACATGCATACAGTGTATTTTAATTGTTAACTAACTGTAATAAAAGAAGGAACAGGTTTTTTTCGTCTGTTTGATTGTGCTTTCGGCAATGTCTTCGTCAATCGTCAACTTCAAAAACCCTACAAAATATTAAAAAGTATTTTCATTTATGTTCACAAACGTACTATTTCGATGTTAAGTCAGGTATAGACAGGTAGTATCGTCAGGTACTATATACTAACGCATATCTACGTTTTGTATAGATTGCAATCCTGCAAAGCATTGGCGTGCGAGATTCCGCACCTCCAAAAGCAGATCCGGAAATCCCACAAGTTTAAAACTAGTGCTAAATGTTTCGGATAATACGCCAAGAAATAAAAAATTACTTTAATAGTTAGAGTCCTTGCAGTTGGAGACAACTAGGAGTATGAAAGCAACGTTTTTGAAAATACACCTATAACAGGAAAATCTGTGACTGACACACAGATACTGTTCTCCTGTTAAAGGAAGAATTAGAGAAAGAGTTTCAACAAGAAAAAAAAACGACGGTTGGAACGGACGGGTTCGACTTCCGCTTGGAATGGATATCTGTCCTTGTGGGTCTCCCCACCGCGCCTCGGAGAGCACGTTAAGCCGTCGATCGCGGTTGTTATCATAAATACTTGATAGCGATCGTTATTCATAGTAGGGAACATATCCGCCAACCCACAGTGGAGCAGCGTGGTGGATTACTCTCTAAAACATCTCCTATATAAAGAAAGAGGCCTATGCCCAACAGTGAGATTTTATAGACTGAATGCGAAGCATACATATTATACCAAAATAACATTTTTCATAATTTTTGTCTGTCTGTCTGTGATAGCTGTTGTAATAAGGAGTAACTTAGCCTACTTTTATTTTAAAAATTTATTTATTTTATAAATCTGCAAAACTAAACAATAACTTTTTTGTTCAATTCTACGCGGCCGAAGTCGCGGCTACAGCTAGTTGTTGTATATGTGTCACCGATATTGCTTTTGTCTAATTGCAGCTCTCTCATGATAACAGAATACTTAAATAAAGTCGATTTAGTATCAGAGTTTCGAATGCAAACAATTAGAATTTGTATTTATTATTATCTGCTACAGCCAGGTACACTCGAATACCCATCACTTACTCTCTACATTACGAGCTTGGAAATGACTTCGATACTTAAAATATTAATTTAAATCTCAGTGGAAGAAAACGTTGTGAATTATTGAATCATATCTATAAGTAAGTATCTCAAGTATCATTATGGAATAAGAGCTTTTCTAAGGAAATTCGTACGCTACAATAATATAGAAACTAATCGGTGTAAATGGTAATTAGGAAATTGCACATTAAGGCACTCTTAACATTTTATTCATCATTATATATTTTTAGACAGTAGTTAGTTATATTACTATGGAGGGAAAACCCATTACAATGTCACTGCTACCGTCACGCTACACAACTGCGGATCTGCTGAATTACCTTCACATTTCAACAGTTCTTCAAAAAGTTTATATTTTAAATACATCAACACTTAAAAATAAATGGTGTTTGGCTGATTTCTATCGCGATTGCTATATCTTTCGATTGAGATCAATTCGAGTTTTATCCACTTCAGTGCCCACTTTACATAGGCACTTTTCATATTTAATTCCAGCCTGGTTCTTTAAACAATAACTATATAAGAAATAATAACATTTTCTAACAAGCGCCTAATAATCTAATATTATATTTCGTATTAAAAAGTATAGTACAATTTAACCAGAAGCGGATTAAATTTATAATCCTTACACCAACGTTATTTCGAGGGCAGGCAGACGGGAACAAATTCTGAGCCAGTCTCTCTTAATTGAAATGTGTCGCACGGAATACATATTATACAATGTACCCGCATCCGCCTGAGCGTCTTGAGCGAATTTGGAACTGTGTACGGAGAACCAGTCAACGAGATACAAGGGTGTTAATTAATGAAACTGCGATGTATGCAATGTTTCTATGTATATGTAAGTTAAGATTTGATTTTTTTTTAATACGTAGTACAATTTAATGTTTTTATATCTATTTTATACGAAATTCTTAGTGCCTACACTTTGATTTTTTTATCTTAAGGGATACTAAATTTATCGAAACGTCTGACCAAAATAAATACGAAAACAATTAATTCGCACTTGTTTTTTACAGATTTTTTTAAGGGAAAGTTCCCCTTTTTTTAATTTGTCATAATATTTGAATTACAAGAGAGTAATTCCAAAGTGACAAGGGGGCATTTATCAACACATGTTGTTACATTTCGAAACGAATCCGAGCTTAACCCCTGCACCACTGTGGAAAGCGAAAAGAGCTTAGCAAATATATACCTTTCTCTCTACAATATGCTTCAGAATTAGAATTTACACCAAAATAACTGTTGTAGCTGTTGTAGGTGCTTTGTGTAGTACAAAATCGTGTATCCTTGTTGTTATATTTCTGAATCTAAATAAATAAATATCTTTAATATAAACAGAGCTATAGGTCCACTGATATAGCTACATGTTTTTATAGCCTTAAATCTGAATTTAAACTGTTGCTTAATTATTCTTAAAGATCATTAATGTAAAAAAATGTTTAGATGTATAATATGTTGTGCTGTACTAGGTGACCCAGCCACATGTTGATGTGGCTGAGTAATTATATTTAATTTATTAAAATATATGTAAATTCTATATTCAAACGCGCCATCTATAATTTAAAAATAGAAATACGGCGCCATCTACCGGATATCTGTGCAAATTAGATGCCAAACCGCCATCTATTAGGATTTTATAGAACTAACCGATAAATACACAATTAAGTCTCATAATAAACATTTAATTTGCAATACCCAATATTAAGATCAATAATTGAGATAAAAACTACCCTATCTCCCAAGTTGGGCCAAATTACAGATGCTTACGAAATTAAATGAAAATTGGTTCAGTGATTTCGGAGTTTATCGCTAACATACATCGTGACACGAAATTTATATATATATATATACCCTTCTCCTACGTGAAGAAAAATGCGTATACCCAGAAGCGGGATGTTACAGGAAAACCAAACAATTAATAAAGTATATATACCTGTGAAATATATCACATTATTTAATATGCGGAATACCTTACTTATTAGAAGCTAATTATGCAAGTGTTAAGAAAATTTACACATAACCAGCCATCACTCCATACATTGAGCGAGTCAGACGTGAAATTCGGTTCAAGGATTTACAACTTCCCCAAATGCACTCAAAAATATTACTTCACTATAGATATGTTGCATTTAGATTACATTTTTTCTGTTAAATACAACATTAACGAATTTATTGGATGCAGCAGTGCATTGCTCTTTTTACTAACTTTAATCTTTTTATTTCAAATAAATCCTATCAAGGTGCAAAATAATAAATAATAATTATACATTTTAACTGTAATACGCAATTTATTAATTTTCATTTATTTATTTATCTTTGTTATCAGTATGATACTTTCCACTGCTAATCATAAGCCTGCATGATTCCCTAATGCTTATGATCCTACGTCACAAAAATTCTAAAACTTCTGGAAACTAGAAATTGTCTATATTTATATATTACTAGCTGCTGCCCTCGACGTCGTCTGCGTGAACGCTATACAGCACCAAAAATACCTACGATTATACCATTTAAAATAACATTCATTTACTTGTTTCTTCTTTACATTTCATATCTACAGAAATTGCAGTAACAGAAGGAGACTGTCTTTTGTAAAATTGACCTCCAAAAAGTGCTTATTTTCAGCCTGCTTTGAATAAATGACTTTATGGTGATTTTGCTGAATTAAGTTATAAGTTATAACTGAAGCAGATGGAGAAAATAATGAATATATATGGCTAAAAAAAAATAATACATAGCGCTGCTTTAAAATTGTCTCGATACTACTTATATTCTTTTAATTATGTTTATCGGCCTAAGTTACTTATATTGCGTGATATTTACAGTGTGAAGCTAGCTTATAGCATGGTTATTATTAACATAATAACAACAACATTCAAATATGCGTCGCTATATTACGCGTTGTTACAGAATGCGTTGAAGAAATAAAGGATTACTGCTCGTTCCCCGTAGGTAATAGCGTGATAATATGTAGCCTATATGTTGACCCGACTTCCTTATAATATTCGTGCCAAATTTGAAGTAAATCCATGCAGTACTTTTTGAGTTTATCCCGGACATACATACAGACATACAGACAAACAGACAAACAGACAAAAATTCTGAAAACCATATTTTTGGCTTCAGTATTGATGGTAGATCACACCCCAAGTATTCTTTTAAAAAAAATATTCAATGTACAGTATTGACTTTCCTACCATTTTATTATCATCACTACATAGTATAAAAAAAAGTCGCTTTTTCTGTCCCTATGTCCCTATGTATACTTAAATCTTTAAAACTGCGCAACAGATTTTGATGCGGTTTTTTTTAATAGATAGAGTGATTAAAGAGGAAGGACGAGATTACTCAATTCGACCATATATATATATATACAAGATTTAGTTTGTATTTCTATATGATCTTGTAATTTAGAATTTATTTCTAAGTGATTTAGCTCGGGTAGTCAAATTTAAAAAAATCATTTCAAATTATTGTAATACTGCATTTCAATATTCTGCTAAAGAAAATAGATTTAATTACAAGTAGTTTGTCTTTTAAAATTTTCTTTAGATGCGTTACTCGATTCACTTAAAAGATGAGTAAATAAAATTTAAGAATTTACGTAACGCCGACTCTAATCACGAAAATCTAGTGTTGAATAATAAACAAACAACAAATATAATACTTATAATCTATAAATAAAAACTTAACTCATTTGTATGGTTCCATCAGCCATATTCCAGTTCCGACATGTTCTTCTCATCAGGATAAATTAAAATAACTTGTAAAACTATTATGGCCATTTGATGGATTTACTAAAAGGTAACCTATGGTTTCGCTTCCTACATTCGAGCATTTCGCAAAATAAACCTTCACGTCACAACACAACCTTACAGGCATTTATAAAAAATCGAGAAAATCTACATCCTGTGACGGTCTTTTAACTCCTGTTGCTACAAATTTTAGCTTTTTTCTCGATTTTTTATACATGCAATTTTTAAAATACATAGCAGTTTTTTTTATATTTATCTGTTAACTATTATGACTAGACCTACCACCCGATTCCGGCTTGACGTCGACTTCCGGGACAACCTGTATATATATATTAACTAGCTGTGCCCGCGGCTTCGCCCGCGTTGAAATTAGTGTGTCACAAAGTTTTCCTGGCAAACTTCCAGTGAAACTCTCATCAAAATCGGTTTAGCCGTTCCGTAAACCTTCCTCTTGCCAATAGTGGAGCCCTTCTCCAATGGTGAAACCGCATGAAAATCCGTTCAGTAGATTTTGAGCGAATCGATCACATAAACTTTTGGGGACTTTGTTTTATAATACACTAACTGTTACCCGCGACTACGTCTGCGTGGTTATGAAGATATGCATTACTATTAAGATGTTTAACGCAAATTATTTTTTTATTTCAGTCACTTGAAATGCTTATCAAACTGAGTAACTTTTTAAAAGGCACAATTTAGTAAAATTTAATAGTTATTTTTATAAAACCTCTCTATACACCACATTTTTAACTTTATTTTCAGGCTGTATATCTTTCATACAAACTATCAACCCCAATTAAACCCCCTTAGCGGTGGAATATCGCAAAATCATAATCATATCGCAAAACTATAATCTAATTTCAAATTTAATCTTTGTCCATCCTGGATGGAGTGAGTCAGTGACCTTGCTTTTTTTTATATATAGATTACGATGCATTATTTGGACACCACCTCACCATCTATAAAGCATATATTTTAAATTTCAAGTATCTTTCTTCAAAAACATAGGGCTTTCATAAAAACTTCCAACCCCCGTTTTAGCCCCTTAAGGGTCGAGTTTCGTAAAATCAGCTCTTAGCGGATGTTTACGCCCTTTAAGGAACCTATCTGCCAAATTTCAAGTTTGTAGCTGTTATAGTTTCGGAGATTTCGTGATGAGTGACCTTTCGCTTTTATATATACTAGCTGTGCCCGCGGCTTCGCCCGCGTTTAAATCAGTGAGTCAAAAAGTTTTCCCGGCAAACTTGCCACGATGTCCTTAGATGACGAAGTGGCTTCTTCCGGACCGGGACAGATATAATATCATAAATAACGGTTCGTTATTAAACAGGTTTGTTATTTTTGTTGGCGTCCTGTCGTGTTGGCGCATTGGCGCGTTAGCACATTGGCGTGTTGGCGTATTGGCGTGTTGGCGTATTTGCGTGTTGGCGTGTTGGCGTATTGGCACATTGGCGTGTTGGCGTGTTGGCGCATTGGCGTGTTGGCGTGTTGGTGTGTTGGCGTATTGGCGTGTTGGCGTGTTGGCGTGTTGGCGTGTTGGCGTGTTGGCGTGTTGGCGTGTTGGCATGTTGGCGTGTTGGACTGTTGGCGTGTTGTCGTGTTGGCGTATTGGCGTGTGGCGCATTGGCGTGTTGGCGTTTTGACATGTTGGCGTGTTGGCGTATTGGCGTATTGGCGCATTGGCGTGTTGGCGTGTTGGCGTATTGGCGTGTTGGCGTATTGGCACATTGGCGTGTTGGCGTATTGGCACATTGGCGTGTTGGCGTGTTAGCGCATTGGCGTATTGGCGTGTTGGCGTATTGGCGTATTGGCGTGTTGGGGTGTTGGCGTATTAGCACATTGGCGTGTTGGCGTGTTGGCTTGTTGGACTGTTGGCGTGTTGGCGTGTTGGCACATTGGCGTGTTGGCGTGTTGGCGCATTGGCGTGTTGGCGTGTTGGCGTATTGGCGTATTGGCGTGTTGGCGTGTTGGCGCATTGGCGAGTTGGCGTGTTGGCGTGTTGGCGTATTGGTGTTTTGGCATGTTGGCGTGTTGGACTGTTGGCGTGTTGGTTTGTTGGTGTATTGGCGTGTTGATGTGTTGGCGTCTTGGCGTGTTGGAGTGTTGGCGTATTGGCGTGTTGGCGCATTGGCGTGTTGGCGTGTTGGCGTGTTGGCGTGTTGGCGTTTTGGCGTATTGGCGTGTTGGCGTATTGGCGTATTGTCCAGTAGTTCCGGAGATTAGCGCGTTCGAACAAACAAACTCTTCAGCTCTATTATATTAGTATAGATACGTAGACAAACACACTTCACATATACATAGTATCTACTTGACCGTGATTTTCATGTGTCATTTAGGTATCGAAACACTCTTTAGCACTCGGCGACACACTGAATATTTTAAAAAGGAAAAAAATAAAATATTAAAAACCTCATTTGCAATTTAAAAATAGAAAGTAAAACACATCGACATTAATAAAACACAAAATAAAAAATCCAATAAGGATCATAATTTATTTATAAAATGATATATACACTTTACAATTGACCAAACGACTTTTAGCTCGACAGGGTCTTCGTAGAATCTATAACAATGCATTTCATTTAAAATGATAAACTAGCAGTTCGTTAAAAAATATTTACCTACCAATTTATTTATAACAATAAATCCGCTAAACTCTAGAACTACATGTGAAATAATACTATTATTTGATATTAGTTCAGATTCTGTCAACACCCGGTCATACTAAAGGTCGAATCCACTGATGCGCAAAAGCATCCTAATGTTTGTTTGTTTTTTTTTCAATGGTAATTATAATAAAATCTAATATTTACAAATACTATTTACATCATATCAATGAAATCTCACACAATCAGTAAAACACGAAATTCGTAGAATTCACATTGCTTTTGATTCAGCTCGATTACAAGTATAAGTAAATATTTTACAAAGTTATATCTAAGTGTGAAAAGGAAATGCCGCTTTATTTTTAATAGCTTTTTACGTTTATTGTAAAAACAACTGTATTGTTTTATATTATTAATATATTAATGGTGCGTCATTTTTGTTCGATACAGTCTGTTTTAGTATAAATTTTCTAAGTTGCTTGGTCATCAAATTATACCAAATTTTCAATGCAGTCTAAATGCCATTAATTAACGATAAATAAATGAGCATAATATTTTTTTTATAAATTTTATCGTATAATAAAAACTTTTTAAACTAGAATTATTATCACAATAACATGAATGCATCTTTCAACGGTGGCAGATTCTCAACTATTTCAAATATTTGTCTTTATTAAGGTGTTTCAAATAAAATATACAAAAATGCAAATTGTTTGCAACAGATAAATTTATAAGGATTTATTTTTTAGTTTAAAAAGCCATAAATTTCTAAAATCTATTCGCTTTTTACAATGATCAAATAAAATACAAATTCACATTGTAATTTTTCCAAAGCCAAATACTGATATGACAAAAAAAGAAATATAGTAGCAATTTCTCTAAATTTACTTGCAAATAAATACGTCTCTTTCTTGTTTTCTCGTTTTTTCATAGATTTGAGTCTAACTTCGAATATACTTATAAGCATTTAGTAAATCGACCACTGTGTTTTAGGTAAAAAATGATTTTGTGATATAACATTCATGTTAAATTAGATTCAGTTGGTTTAACACTTGTATTTGTATTGCCTTGCATGTGATTTCACAGCCCTGACTAGGCGAACGATTATTACCAACATATATTTAAAAAATATTTCAATCTAAGATGTTGATTCCAAAATGATATTTGGCAGAGCCTTACTCTACATAACTATAAAATTGAATAATAAATACGGCATAACATTCTAACACATGTGACAGATTCATTTCTTACCACTTACTCATTCCACTAGCTATGACAGTTTGTATTTCCATATGATGAATTAATCCTTTTTAAATTAACAGAGGCACTGTTTCCGTTTTTTTCTAATCCCACTAAAAAGTCTTCGAGTAGTTGAGCGAGTGCTTTACGTTTAAACCGTAACGATTCACTGATAACGTCACGTATCACTTCCTTCTTTATATCAACACTACCCTTTAATTGTTTTAAGTATTCAAACAGCTTCGTGAAATCTAGAAAACAAATGGTTTATATTAGAAGTATTACTTATAAAATATTTTTTAATCAAGTTGTTTTTTCTTTATTTATTTTTAATTAATATTTAGAACACACTTAGGCAAATATATAATAAGAATAAAACCGTAAAACGTAACCATAAGACAAAACAAATAGACATAATACCCACAACGCTCAGCTGATTTGATCTTCAGCTAAATTAAGTATTTACGCACAATTTTCATTTTATTGTATGACTACTAATCTATTAATAGTTAATTTTAGAAGGATAAAGAATAAAAAGACATTTAAATACACACCTCTACCAGGCCTTCGTACAGCACGGTAGACTTGGGAGCGAACTTCAAGGTTGTGTTTTCTTATCTCAGCTATTTCTTTCCTTGAAAGCTGTGGTGGCAGGATGACAGGTGGTTCTTCTTTTTCGCTCTAAAAAATAACGTAATTAAGGACTGTTAAACTTACATTAATTTTATTTGTTGATGACTTGGTATTATTCAAACAACCTAATATAACATTATTTCACGCATTATCTTATCGCACATTAATAATTTTTTAATATACGTAATTTTATTATATGTAAACAGGTGAAATGCATACTTTTAGTTAAAGATATTTTAGTTTGTGTGGTTGAAATATGTGTATTTGGAATATGTTCTAAAAACGTTTTATGTTATTTCAAAATTATCTTCAAAATTTTTAGACTGTTGCTTCTGGGACAGGAAAAATTACAGAGTTTAATAGAAGAAGATGGTCACTATCTGTAATGTGTACAGTCTACTTGTGAGTGAGAGATGACACGTGAAGGAAGGTTAACAATGAGGTAAACCAAACCCAATGAAAGTCGATCTAAAACTAATTTTATTAAGATAATTTTATTTATTTTATTATATTTACTAAACTTTATTGCACACAAAAAAAGAAGATAAATTTTAGAACGATTAGATACAAAAACAAATAATGTATGCAAAGGCGGCCTTATCGCTTATAGCGATCTCTTCCAGGCAACCTATATATAAGCAGAAGTACATACGTCATAATTATGTGCAGTATGGAAAAATAAACAGATATATATACAGGTATATGCAAACAGCAATTTCGTGAGAAATAACCAAAATTAAAGAAGATTCTTAGCTCGCAAAGACAATAACATTACTGCATGTGCGGTAAACCATACACTATCGAATGCTCCACGCCTTACATATAAAGATAGAAGGAAATATTAATTTCCGTTTAATACGAAAATTTAATTTAACAAAATAAAATACTTCGCATCTTTCTTCAACTTTAGCCCAAAATTAAATAAGACCTCGTTGAACGGATTCCAGATATAACCGGAGCTCACCTTGACTCGTTTCCTCTTCCGGGCGCGTGAGGTGAAGTTGTTCTCGGCGGCGATGCCCTGCAGGATGGCGTTGATCTGCAACTCCTGGGTGTCGTGCGGTACAGCGGCCTCGGCCGGTGGCGACGGCGAGCGCGCCATCTTGCTGCCCATCGTCGTGTATGCGTCTGGAATGTCGTTTATATCACTTGTATTATTACTTTCATTAGTGACTGGAGGTGGAATTAAATCCTTTTTTACATAAAAGCACATTGAATATAAATAAGTAATATAATAATAGATAAATATCTTATGACATACACACACGGTTGTCTGTTCGTAAGTAAGATAAGCAACTTAATGCTTTGGTAACAACCGGTTGATGTAGTTAAAAAAATTTTTTAAATAAATTTACATGGAAATAAAACAAATATCAACAACCAGACTCGGGCGGGAATCCAACACACAACCCATGGAATAGAAAGCAGGGCCACTTCAAACTGCGCCAACGGGCTAACTAAATGGACCAACGGAATAACTGAAAATCCATGATAATCATGAGTCTTATTAATAAAATGAAAACTAATTTCATAACTCATTTTCGGCACAGCAGGTAACACTGCTCATAATCTGAAGCAGCCTGACTGGGGAAGTATCTCAATCTTACAAAACATCACAACTAAACAATACTGCTCTCAAATTTTATTGTATTGCATTCCTGTGGTGACTAAAGTAGGCAGAGCTCCTGGCGATGGTCAAGGGCAAGATCAGCAACGCGCTTGCGATGCTTCTGGTGTTGCAGATGTCCTCAAGTTACGGTAACCGCCCTTATAAGAAATATAGCCTAAATTAAATTTACCTCCATTAAGAAACGGTTTGATAATAGGCGGTAGATTAGTGGGCGCAGAGGGCTGCGGTGACAGCGGCGGCGACGGACCTTCCGACTCCACATTTGGAGGTTCCTGGAAATAGTAATTAATGTGATAATTAATATTATTGATAATTATCATTTGTTATATCTATAACTTGTTGTTTTATTATCTTCACTTTGCTGTTACATATTTGTATTATATGCACCACCACATAGGAATTACACATAGTAGGAAGTTGTTATATTAAAATAGTTCCTCAAGTGATCCTAAAGTGGTCGAAATACACCCGATCCGCGAACCTCCAGAAAGTCAGACGCGAACTTTAAATTGGGCACACAAGTCACCATAGTCAACTTACCTCGGGAGGTCGACCAGACGGCAAGTCGGATTGAACGGGCGCGAGCGGCGAGGTGGGCCTGCGCGTCGTGACCGGCGACAGAGGCGCGGCGGGAGGCGGCGTGACCGGCGCGGGCGCGGGATGTGCGACGTGCGCGGGGTGCGGCGGGTGTGCGGGGAGCGCGGGGAGGGCTGCGGGCGACGGCGGGGCGGGCGACAGTGGCGCATTTGGCGTGGGCGTGGACGGACGCCGTGCCACGACGTGTTGCGGCAGAGGACCCGCCTTACGCTTGGGCGGCGCAGCACGTGGGCTCTCGGCGCCACGCTTACCACCCGCGCCACCGCCGCCGCTGTTCCTCACTGCACCCATGGGGTCGATGTCCGCCTCGTCTACCATCATCCTCTGTAAAAATGTAACAGATTAATATATAAATGCGACCATACTATTCATTTATTTAATACTTTAATGCACGCTAAAAATATATGAAAGAAAATTATAATATACAAACTTGATAGTGATTTCTAAAAGACAACCAATACCATGAAACTGGAAATCTACAAAAAAAAAAGGACAAATACAACCCAGGCTACGACATGATTTGTTGGCTAGTACATATAAAAGTCATGAGATAGTTCAATATAAGTTATTATGTCCTTGCACAATTTCATTCTCAAGTGTGAAATATCTGATACTAAATACAAAAAAAAAAAAAACCACATAAACAGTCAAATTTTCCATAAAAACAAGCATAAATAGAATTAATATAGATTAAAGAATAGTAAATAAATAAACATGAAATACACACACATGGTTGTCATTTTTTTTTTATAAATGTACATAGAAATAATACATTTATCACACTCAGACTCAGGTGGGAATTGAACTCACATTCTGCGGAGCAGAAAAGCAGACTGACTACAAACTGCACCAATGGCTAGTTACAACAATATCAATATTTTACGCCAACCTTATCTATCTTGAAGGGGTTCCCGAACATGTGCTGGCGGACGGGCTGCGACTCGATCTCGCGCAGCTGCGGCGTCATGCGCTTGAGGTACTCCTGGTAGTTGCCCATCTGCGCCACCGGCATGGAATGCACGCTGTCCTCGTCCACGAGGCGCGTGTGCGCCAGCGACGGCTGCAGGAAGTTAGCTCGCATTCGAACCACCTGAAAGAAAACAAAACATTTCAAACCAACGGCCATACATTCGCGTCTAATAGTATGTTATTTTTTATATGTAGAAATGGATAAATAATTATAAAAATATATATGTGTAAGTATGTTATGTAATGTAAGTATGTGTGTATATGTGTGCATGTATGAGTATAAGTGTATGTCATCATTTAAAAGCTAGAAAATCTGGAGGTACAGGCAACAAATTTGGACAGTTGTCTTAAATCCAATAATTTTTTGAGGAGTTAGAAATAAGGCATTGTATGTAATATGCAAGCCATCTTGTTTGCTTGTCTCTAGAATTTTTATGCTACTAATAAGCATGTCAATCTTCTTGTTGCTGATTCCCGATTCCCGAAAATGATAATGAATGCAGCTTGATGATAGGCATATATATTGTTGTATTATTCGTTTTCGAAATTTCTGAATTTAGTACTATAATTCCGCAAGACCCACATAAGAGACTATATAAAAATCAAATATATGTATTTTTTTCTGATTGACAAAGTAGCTAATTTTAAAGGTGTATTTATATCAAACACTGTTACTTAGTTCAATATGAAGCCATTTAATAATTATTTTATATAGATAATCCAACTACCGTGAAATTTAGTTAATTTATTCATACCAGAAATTATCATTTGTGTAAATAACTGTTAATAACGACGCCGCGTTGGCGTAACGGTTATAGCCATGGATTGTACCTGTTGCACTGGCGGTTGCGGGTTGTTGACAAACTTTTGTATTGGCCATACAGGTGTTTGCCGTGGTCTGGGTGTTTGTGAAGTACTTGTGGGTCTCCCCACCGTGCCTCGGAGAGCACGTTTAGCCGTCGGTCCCGGTTGTTATCATGTAACCTGATAGCGATCGTTACTCATAGTAGGGAATATATCCGCCAGCCCGCATTGGAGCAGCGTGGTGGATTAAGCTCTGATCCTTCTCCTACATGGGGAAAGAGGCCTGTGCCCAGTAGTGGGATATTACAGGCTGAAGCGCGTAAATAACAGAATCATTATACTTAAAATAGTTTCGTTACAGTATTCACTATTCAATTACTATAATAAGAATGATGGCACCAATACCTGATCTAAGAGATCCCGCCTCTGTATGTCAAAGGGATTTCTGTATGTGTGGGCTTGTGTCTTGTGCCTGCCTCGTGACAGACCTACAACAAACCCACCAAATTCTGTCAACTGGTCTCTTAAAGCAGTAAACTTGTCTTGCAAACATGGGTGCGTTGTAAGATCTTTCTTGAGAGATGAACGAGGCATAACTCTGACACTCTCTGCAACCTGAAATATTAGTAATATTAATAATAAGGTGGTCTTCTAAGATATAAACATCTGGCAATTTACTATACAAAATCAGTTTGACAGCCTAGAGCTACACGTATTCATAAAAGAGGTCTCTACTCAGCTATTGAATTATAAAGGTGCACTAACAATAAAGAAAAAGTAAAGAACTTATAAAGTTTAAGTTACAAAATAATGAAACGAAAGCTGTCAAACTTTTCGAGTGGATACTTGAGGTATTGTGAAAACTTTTAATGATACCTGAACTAACGAATGTAACATAGACCTAGCTGAAAAGTTGTACATAAAAAACTCTCTAATATTTTTTTCACTGATTTTTTTTCCATAGAAATATTCGTTATTTTTTATACACATTTAATTTTCTTTTGTAATACCTAGTTGTACTATTTCATAGTATAGTATAGTTGTACTATTAGAATATTGAATTAAATGTTCCTTTAGAATTGAAAACGTTTTTTTTTTTGTTTTTTACCTAATTTTTTACACATCCAACGGTATAATAATGAAATATAGGTAACAACATTAATGTTAATAATATTAATCGTATACTTTAATTACCTTTTGATTATTTCCACTAGAAGCTTTATTGATAACATCCGCACAAAGCTTCTCAAATTCTATTTTAGCTTGATTTTTCAGTCTTTTCAAATAATTAAGCACAGAAAAGCTTAGTGAATTATCTTGTGTATCTGGGATCAAACTCTGAACCAATGGGGTAGAAGCACCCATTTTCGTTAATGCTCGGCGAAGTGGCTAAAATATAAATATTTATTTTTGTTATTGTAAATGTAACTATTTATACTTTTGCTTTATATAATATGGTTACAGTATAATAATAATAATATCAAAAAATTATACCGTTACATAATATGATGGCATTCGATCCAAATACTGTTGAAAAGCTAACTTCCACTCCTGAGTAGGTTTACAACGATGTACTTTAAACAGATCATCGAGTAAGGGAAGGAGAACTGGGTAATTGTATGGTAAAACAAACAAATTCACACATGTGAGGTTTGTTGACGCTTTTAAGTAACCAAAAGGATGACTGACTTCAGAATTCTTGCAACCACTATTGGCTACAAACACCTGGAAAATAAAAACTATTATTAGTGTAATAATAAATGAAAATAAATGTAACTGCTTGTTGACACATCAGGTCTTGGTTTTATACCTGACTAATGAAGTTTAGTTTCAAATAGACTTGCGCAAAACAGTGCTTCAAAATGTAATGTAATATTACATTACATTTCGTACTGAGTAATATGGCATCACACCATCACACCGAACATTACCCGAAATGTGTACTGTTCGGCGTGAGATATTTCTTATGAAATGCTATATATCACGTAATTGTCATCACACCAAACATTCCATGAGATTTTGTACTTATAGTTTGTTTAAGTGTACGGTGTTCGGTGTACTACGTAGCAGACCAAACATCACTTTAGCATAAAAATGGTAAATGAGAGGTGGAAACTGGCTAAAAATTCATAATATTTGTTTTGTTTTTTTTTTGTTTGGTTTTCTAAAAGTTTGTTCTAAAATTAGCTTTGATTTGTAAAAACACACACAACTAAATTAACACATTAATAATAAACACATGGACAACTAAATTAATACTAGCCGTGATCCGCGATTTTACCCGTTTAGTTTCGGTCCCCATGTGATTATTGATCCTCTACGGATGTCCTATCGATCACTATACCAAATTTCATCAAAATCAGAAATCGTAAAAGGTAGATAGAGTTACTTTCGTATCCCTACTAATATTATGAATGTGTGTTTGTTTGTTCGTCCTTCTTTCACGTCAAAACGGCTGAACCGAATTTGTCAAATTTTGGTATACAGATAAAACAGACCTTGGAGAGAGAGCCTTAGGCTACTTTTTATCCCGGAATCATCACAGGAACGGGAACTACGCGAGTGTAACCGCGGGACGCAGCTAGTTTATAATATAAGTTAGGAATAAACTTATGACCATGAATACTGGCGTATTTAAAAATCAACTTTATATACATACAATGATTACTTTTTTTATGTCAATACTTCATTTATAATTTTATTTTCACAAGCAACA
This sequence comes from Melitaea cinxia, assembly GCF_905220565.1. NCBI lineage: Eukaryota > Metazoa > Arthropoda > Insecta > Lepidoptera > Nymphalidae > Melitaea > Melitaea cinxia. The sequence goes on along the minus strand of NC_059394.1, from coordinate 8,346,496 downwards.
TAAATAAACAAAACATTTTAATAAATGCAAAAGCAGAAATTTGAACTCGAATTTTAGCGGCAGTCAAGTGCGTAACGCATTATTAAAAAGTATTACGTACAGTGTTGTGCTATAATATGCCTTAGCATTCTTAAATACGATTCATATTTCACTTAAAAAAATGACGGAAACTCGCCACGGCTCAGTAGCTCGCTCTCACTCATACTAACGAAAATAATGTAGAGCTAGAGAGTGAGGTTATGACTGAATGCAAAAGTGCGCCGCGCATCACCGTGTCTCACTCAGTAAGTGAAGTTAGACAGAGCAAATAGATAAGAAATCCAACATTCCGACCGAACAGAGCGCGTAATGTCAAGTGTGATGTGTAATACTTCATTTCGTCGCGTAATGTGTGATGCCATATTTCATGTTCGAGTAATATCACGCGTAATGTATCAATTGCATTACTTACACATGTCTAGTTTCAAATCAGCTTTATCAAAGTGTCAAGAGCACCCAACGTTTATTTTGAGTGTCACAAATGCAAAATAGCCTTGTAGCTAGATATCCGTGTGAGATGTCAACACACAAGTTGAGTGTGTCAACCTTACAAGTTACACTTCAGACATTAATTAAACTAAGGTAGGGCACAGCAGGAAATTTCCTGCTCAAAATATGGAGCAGCCTGACCTTCCAGAAGAACACAGCTAAATAATACTGTTTTCAAGCAGTACTGTGTTCCTGTTGGTCAATAAGTTGACCAGAGCTCCTGGGGCGATTGGGGATTGATTGCGATATTTTTAGTGTTGCAGGCGTCTATAAACTACGGTAATTGTTTACTATCAGGTGAGCCGTATGTTTGTTTGCCGATCAATTTATATTAAAAACATAAATTATATATATCTATATAATTTATTTTTATTTACCTGCCAACAAATCGTAGGTTGTTTCCTTGCTAGGATAAATTGCGTCAGAGGACTAGGCTCGAGTTCGTATTTATCAAACGGCAGGTTATCAATAACCATTGGTTCTTGTGACGAACACGTAAACTTTACTACTGGATGAGCAGATCTCGGAGGCTGTGGACAAACAATTTTTTTTTATTATATTTCGACTACATTTAACGTAAGTAAAACTGACACTTTTAGGGACTACTATGCCAATTCAGTAATCAGGGTTAAAGAAGTCATCCTATCAAAGTCGGGGGTACATTTCAAACCACTTTCAAAATTATTATTTATAATGATAATATGTAAGACTAGAACCATTTTAGTTTATGTTTTTTTTTTTTTCAAATTTTGAAACGTGGTAACGAGACAGTAATAAAAATTACGACTGGCTTTCTTTTAAAAATAGAAAACAGATAAAATTCAGTTGATGTAGATATTTTTTGGTGGTGTCAATGCATGCATATAAACAAAAAAAATTATTCATAGTTAAATACTACTTTTGAATCATTTGCTATTCATATACTATTCTTAATATATATAAATCTCGTGTCACAATGTTTGTCCTCAATGGACTCCTAAACTACTTAACCGATTTTAGTCAAATTTGCACACCGTGTGCAGTTTGATCCAACTTAAAAGATAGGCTATATTTTATTTTGATATATTATGTTATTATTATATTTCAGAAAAAAATAAGGTGATACGAAGTTCGCCAGGTCAGCTAGTAATATATATACTATAATATATATATTATTGTAAAAAAAAACGGTAGTTTCGCAAGAAAAAAAGATATGTTAATGAATAAAGCTAGCATGTACATATTGAGACTGAGATGCGAAAAAAGCCTTTAATTATTAGTAAATCGGATAAAAATAATCTCTGATAGTAAGGCTATATTCGTTGTTATCAATACACTTGTCAAGTTATTTATTTAAGTTTTTCTTTACTAAAAGGATTTATAACAATTCATTTTTAAAAAGTACATTAAGTTAAAGCTTAATTAATGTACTTCTAGAATAAAATGTCAACGTATTTATTAATATTATTTAAATTTTTTATTGAACCATAAATACACTAATAATATAATAAAATGGTAGAATGTCAAAACTGTACATTGAAATATTTTTTTAAAAGAATATTTGGGATGAGATCTACAATCGATACCGAAGCCAAAAATAGTTTTTAGAATTTTTGTCTGTATGTATGTCCGAGATAAACTCAAAGAGTACCGCATGGATTTACTTCAAATTTGGCACGAATATTATTAAGAAGTCGGGTCAACATATAGGCTACATATTATAGTAGTGAACCTTTATTTAACGACGCATATTTGAATGTTGTTGTTATTATGTTAATAACCATGCTATATAAGCTAGCTTCACACTATAAAAATCACGCAATATAAGTAACTAAGCCGATAAACATAATTAAATGAATATAAGTAGACAAGACAATTTTAAAGCAGCGCCATCTATGATTTTTCTGTAAATATGAAATGTAAAGATGAAACGGGTAAATTAATGTTATTTTAAAAGGTATAATCGTAGGTATTTTTGGTGCTGAATAGTGTTCACGCAGACGACGTCGCAGGCAGCAGCTATTACACTAATACAATTGTGTACAAAAGGCGGGCTTAACGCTAATGCAATAAAGTATAGTTTACAATAAAAAATAATACAAATAATATAACACAACATTACATATCATAACATAATACTAATAATATAATATAATACATTAATTAGATATATTTAGTGTACCTTTTACTCTATTTAGTATCACGAAACTAAATTTAAATAAATAAATACGAATATAATACGCTTTACTTAAAGTTTTGAAACTTAATCTCGAATACCATTTATTTTAATGAGTACTACGTAACTAAATATCTTATACTTAAGTAGGTATATATACCTAGAAGGCACAATTGCTATACAAGCTATTTGCATAACAAATTTATGCAAATTTGTTACCACAAACTATATACTATTATACTACTCTTTTATATTATACATGTTAAGTTAATGCACTAATCTTAAACGCAATATGTAGCATACAAGTCCTTGAAGTGACCTATCATAATAATACTAAGACATAAAAATATTGAAAGGGCATGTATTAACATGGAAACACTACCACTTTCCAAATAAGGAAAGAACATAAGAGATAATAAGGATTTTTTTATGTGATTTAATCAGTTTTTTGTATGCGCATTATGTATAATTAATTTTATATCAATTTGGATTTCCAGTTTTTGTGTAAATTTTGTATGGGATCTTGAATAATTCTAAATTATATACATAATTTTATAATTTTTATGTTTCTTTTTTTTCCTTTGTCGTATATCATAATGCACTCAAAAAGTTTCTAAAATAAAGTTAACATGCCTCCACATTAATGTTAAGAACAAAACACAACTATCCTAAACATCATCAAACAATGTGTTTGGATACTCGAATTCACGTAGAAAACAAATATATATATATATATATATATATATATATATATATATATATATATATATATATATATATATTGTTAGAAGAATAGTGAAGAAAGGTCACCGTAGGAGAGATGACGCGCGTACGCTGTGCGCGTTTCAGTTCGAGACGCACTTCGTGAACTGTGAACGTGTTTCGTGTAGTCCCTTGTCCGTTTGGAAAGTTAACCTGCCTAATTTTGTAATCGAGTAGTATTCGTTAAAGTTATTTAAACGTTAGCTTTATATTATTTTTGTAACACATTTGGTTTAGACTCCTGATATAAGTATAAAAGTTTGTAAGTAATTGTTACTGTATTTTTTATTTCGACTCCACATCTGGTTCCTAAAATCAGAAGTGGGATACGACACTTCACGTAACCTAATCCGCTTTACGTTCCTGAGATATGGCAGTTTGACTATTCGAAACATGATTCGAAACACTTAACGAGTTGTTTTTGTTGCGTTCGAACAGTGAATTGTTTTCATGTTCCTTGCCGCTACGTAAGTAGGTTGAAATCTGCTTGGTTGTATGGTAATGTATACAATACTAAGAACCCTGGTGAGTAAGTTTCAATATTTACGTTTCAATATTTTTAATAGTACGTACAGTGATTTTAATATAATTTTAGAAGATTTTAAATAAATTTGTGAATTGAGAACTAATTTGTTATTACTCTATTGTGCTATTTAGCTTCTTACATATTTTACTACTTATTTTACTTTTATTTTTCGTAATTTACTGTTACAGTAAAAAAAAAAAATGTCAAATAAAAATCGTAAAAGTAGAAGTCACTCTAGAAACCGTTACTCACGTCCTGTACACAGTGCTGTACACTCAAGTGACAGTGATTCTGGTTCTAGACGCCGAAAGTATTATTTTAGACGCACTTCAAAACGACATATATCCCCTAATAACGTACTAATCGAACAAATGCAACAAATTTTCAGTCGTTTAACTGCAATGGAAGGATAACGCCGCTCCTCACAGCCGCGGCCATACGAGCCGAGAGCTGGTGCGTCTGCGCTAACGCCACCACGGCTGTGACCTGTGGCCGCATCTGTAGCTGAGTATTAGAGGTTGGCGGTGGAAGGCCGAGAGTCTGCTGTGCCGTCCTCGCCGGGGCGTCCCGTGAGTGCAATTACGGACCATGACGTCAGCGGGACCGATCGTATAATCGATGCAATACGTTCAATCAACACAACGGTGAGATCTAACCAATCTTATTACATATCTAATTTCGATCCTAGTATCCACGATATAGACGCCTGGTGTGAGGAAGTTGATCGTGCTAAGAGTACAAACTATTGGAACGATAATGAGTGTCTGTCTCGCATCGGTAACTGTCTTAAAGGGGATGCTAGGACTTGGCTCAATGAATGGGTAACTAACGATCGTAGTTGGAGCAATTTTAAGAAAGAATTTAAGCCGTTGTGCCCTAGGAAACCGGATATTGCAAATATTTTATACGAGGTCATGAGTAATGATTCTGATAAATACCTGACATATGCCGATTATGCTCGCCGGTCCTTATTAAAGCTACGCATAGTTAGGGGGTTGAGTGATGAACTAATTTCAGCGATAGTTATACGGGGCATTACGGATCCGCAAATTCGTGCTTCGGCTACCAATGCGAAGTTAATGCCAAATGAGCTTGTAGAATTCTTCTCTATTTATGTCAAATCCTCAACGATTAATAAGAAATCTAGTGACAGCACTCGTAATAGCCGTTTTTCTAACTTAAATCATGATGCAAACTTTCGTAGACGTAAATTTGAGGAAGGTAAATGTTTTGTATGTGGCCAACGTGGTCATACACAGTCTCATTGTTTTAAGAAGTCTAAAACCATTTCTAATAAAATCAACAACGATGAAAACAATAAGAAGGATAGTTCTGCTCTGAGTTTAAATAAATCCACACCTTGCACTTTCTGCAAAAAACCGGGTCATAAAATTGAAACTTGTTTTGCAAGACTTAAATCTGATTCTCGTAACACGAATAATGTTAACTTCTGCCAGGAAAACCGCCATAATAAACACAAAGATATAGTAGTAGCAGTCATACAGGGAATTCCTGTCGATATTCTTATAGATAGCGGTTCAAGTATATCCTTGATTTCTTCATCGTTGCTGAGACATTTCAAATGTGCGCGTAAGCCAGCTTTCAGAGTTTTAAGAGGTATAGGCGGAAATGAAATTGAGTCAACTTATTTTGTTACTTTGGCCATAGAGTTGAATGAAATAACTTTAGAGGTGACTTCCATGCCGTGTCCCCTGAACTTATGAGTACTCTTATTATTGTTGGTATTGTTGGTACCGATGTATTAAACCGCGAAGTTGCTACTCGTGTACGTACCCGTGACCAGCAATACCTTACTTACAAGCCTCGTCTTACATATGATGTTATGTGTACCATGCCGACTACGCAGATTCCGATTAAGACATATTTAATAGCTGATCAAAATTTAAGTAACCTGTTAGACCTAATTAAGACATTTTTGAACTGTTTTATTTCTGGGACGGTTATGTCCACAGTTAACACCGGCAGCGTGTCAATTAAGTTAAATATGCTATGCCAGTTAATTAAAGGCCCTACAGGCAATATTATCCTGAAATTATAAAATATTCACGAAACAATTAAAGATCTTCTCGAAAAGAATATCAATCTAGACTCTGAATTGAAATATGCGAGTCCTATCCTATTAGCAAAAAAAAAAAAAAAACTGGTCTGGCTACATGAGTTTCGACTATCGTAAACTCAACGAAATTACAGTTAACGATCGCTTCTCTTTACTTTTGATCGACAAGCACATTGAACGATTAGGTAAACATAAATTCTTTACCAGTCTCGATATGGCCACAGGATTTCACCAGATACCTGTGGATAATGCCTCAATACCACTCACAGGTTTTGTCACACCAGAGGGGCACTATGAATATTTGAAAATGCCTATAGTTTAGCAAATGCACCTGTTGTTTACTAGCGGATACTGTCAAAAACTCTTTACGCATACTTAGAGTCTGTAGATGTCCTGTATATTGACGATGTATCATCTCAGTATAAACTGAGCAGTACAATTAATGAGGGGTCTGTGGACTCTTCGCAAGGTTCTTCAAACTTTAACGGATTCTGGTTTTTCTATTAACCTAAATAAATGCTTTTTTTTTGTCCACTAAAATAGAATACTTGGGACGGACTATCAGTCAGGGTCAGGTACAGCCGAGCGAACAGAAGGTGCAAGTTGTAGTCGAAGCTCGCATTCCAGAGACCGTTAAGCAGCGGGCACAACCGACTGGCAAGTTCGACTCAGGCGACGCAACCTTGACTGTCTTCTATCTGCGGGCTACTCTGCTTGCTAGCTGCGAGCTTCAGGCGCCGCAGAATCGGGCGATACAACTGCTGACTGTATTCTGTCTGCGGTCTTCTTGAACCGTCAGTCATGGCGTCTCGCGGATGCTACCGACTAGTGGGTGCCGCAGCGGTTGACTAGCGGTTGATTTGGAAACACACAAACCCGTAACTACCTGTGCGGGCAAACCTGCTTGTAAGTTGTGAGCCTCATGGTATGCTAACGTCGTGCCTCTGCCATGTGGTTAATTTTTAAATGGTACGCTAACGTCGCGCCTCTACCATTTGTACGAGCCTCATGGTACGCTAACGTCGTGCCTATGCCATGTGGCTAATTTAAAGTGGCACGCTAACGTCGCGCCTCTGCCATTCGTGCGAGCCTCATGGTACGCTAACGTCGTGCCTATGCCATGTAGGTGAGCTGATGTAAGAAATAAGCTAACGTCGTGCCTATGTTTCTTACAGTCAGAGATAGCTAACGTCGTGCTTCCTCTCTGGTATTTGTATTTGTATTTGTGATCAACTACGGATCAATATGTTCTTGGTAATTGCTGATATTCCGATCCGATATGTTTTATGTTCTCAGGTGCAGACCATGATGACGATATGGAGTCCACGCCTGAGCAAGCTGCTCGGAGCAATAATGCGCCTCGCGAGCCTACTACGGAGCCTGTGCCCTCCTGCTCGGTGGGCTCCTAACATCAGGAAACACAGGAGCACGAGGACGTCCTCCAGTCAGGAGAGGCCGTGTTAGAAGAATAGTGAAGAAAGGTCACCGTAGGAGAGATGACGCGCGTACGCTGTGCGCGTTTCAGTTCGAGACGCACTTCGTGAACTGTGAACGTGTTTCGTGTAGTCCCTTGTCCGTTTGGAGAGTTAACCTGCCTAATTTTGTAATCGAGTAGTATTCGTTAAAGTTATTTAAACGTTAGCTTTATATTATTTTTGTAACACATTTGGTTTAGACTCCTGATATAAGTATAAAAGTTTGTAAGTAATTGTTACTGTATTTTTTATTTCGACTCCACATCTGGTTCCTAAAAATATATATATAGTTATAGTTAACCAAAATATGATAAATTTTTTCACTCACCAATGTCGGAGCACTTGGGTCAGGTCGAAAAGATTCTGGAATAGGCCAGAAACCAACAGCAAAACCTTTTTGCGAAACAGTCCGTGGAACGTAGATGAGACGACGACATGAGTGCCAGGCCTGCGGTGCACTAGATGCTTGGTTCTGAGGCATCCCAGTTTGATAAGAACCACCATTCCAACGCTAAAAAAAATTATAATATAAAATTATACATATCAATTGACAAATCTTTACGACTAAAATATCCCTCTACCAATTAAGCAATTTACTACTATTTCATAAGGATATGTTTCGAATAAATTAATTATCCTTTGCATCAAATGCATGATCAACTTAATGCTGACTTACTTTTGTTATTTTGAAATTGTATCAGTCTATTTAATGCAGATTAGATAAAAGCTGTAGCCAACAACAATTTTTAACATTAACAACGAGTAGATTTATTTTATCGCTAAGTATAATACGGGATTAAAATAGTTTACTATTTAACTAACAACTTAGGGAAAATTAAACAGCATCTGATAAAATAAATTTTTCTATACTAACCTAGAAAACACAGTTACACGCACAACTTTTAAAAAAAATTACCATGTGAAGACAAGACAAGAAAAATATATATATTTATTTTAAAATCTTGCAATAATTAAATTCCTTAAACAAAAAGGCGTAACGCTTTGTACACTAAACTTAATCTATACCACATTTACATAAAGACAGTAGAGAAATAAGACAATACATAAAATAAGATAATAAAAAAGACAGTTACCCCATTTCGATCTCCATCAGCGTCCATTTCCTTTTCATTATCTGGATTCAATTCATCTTGTTCCTCTCTGTTGCCCCCATCGATAGGAGGTGGATCAGGTCCAATCTTTTCGAAATTAATAACAACCCCACTCTGTACTTTCTGCACAAGACTGTCAATGCACTGCATTAACATTCGGTGAGATGTGATGCAATAAGAACGCCCTGAAAGGAACACACATAGCATAGAATGTTAAACTATAATTATAATCTTAAATAGTTTTTGTATAAGATACAGAGATTGTCTAAGTATTTTGTTAAATAATAGTAATTTTTTTTTTTTTTTATTTGTGTTTGGACATGCCATATCAGAAACAAGATCAATTTTTAAAAAATGTTTATACATCTAATATATAAAATTCTCGTGTCACAGTTTTCGTTGCCATACTCCTCCGAAACGGCTTGACCGATTTTGATGAAATTTTTTGTGCTTATCCGGTATCTATGAGAATCGGCCAACATCTATTTTTCATCCCCCTAAATGTTAGGGGTAGTCCACCCCTAAAAATTTTTATTTTATTTTTTAGACAAAATTTTTAATTTCTATTTTTTTATGATACAACATTAAAAAATACATACAACCCTAAATTTTCAACCCTCTACCATCAACCCCTATTTTTAATAGCGTTTAGCGGCAAGACAACGATTGCCGGGTTCAGCTAGTTTTAATACATTAAATATCACGAATGAAGCGTTAGTACATGTTAGTCTTATTGGACGGAATTTAAAAATGTATTTCTTGTACACTATAAAACATAACAAATATAGATAATTGCTTGCAAACGAAAAGAATCAGACTCTTATTACATGGGCTATTAAATACACGTAGGTAGACGAAAAAGTCAAGTAAATGCGCATTACCAGTGATAACTCAAAAAGTAGTTGAATTAAATTTAAATGGGACCACATGACACGCATCACCTTTCGATTGAAAATAAAATCATCGAAATCAGTCCACCCAGTCAGAAGTTCTGAGGTAACATAATTACATTAAAAAATACAGTAAAATTGAGAACCTCTTCTTTTTTTTTAAGTTGATTAAAAATAATGACGATGTCTTATCTATTTAGCGATTTTTTCCAGACAACCTTAAAGTTCGAAAATTATGGAGCTGAATGAGGTAGGTAGGGTATGCAGGTGGCGTATTGCAAAAATCATGTAGGTATAACACAAAGAAACAGATACAGACATATACATATAGACATACATACACATATACATACATACTAGAGATGAAACGGATTTCCGGTAACTATCCGGTATCCGGCCTATCCGGCCTTGTTTTCACACGCTTGATTAGACAATAGACAGTGTCAGACAGACACTGTGTCGCCTAGGACACTCTTCAGGAAAACGCAGAGTTGCCTAAGCTCTGCGCCACCCTCTCGACCTTACTGGCTAGGCCCACACGTCGAGTCGATACGTGTAGAGCCAGTTCGGCTGCAGGAGTCTTTCGCATTTTAGAGCTATGCCACGAATGAGTGACGGAGACCCCATTCCGGGTTTCAATTGAAGTTTTACTTCTCCAGGACCCTGATGCTTTTGAGCCAGGTTTATCCTTCGGTCGGCATTTACGACCCCCATGGGAGGAAAGGCAAGTGTGTGTGTGTATGTGTGTGTGCGATACACCAAACAGGTAAGTTTCGCCGGATATCCGGCGGCCGGATAGTCGGCTATTCAGCCACATGGTTGCCGAATATCCGGTATCCGGTCTAACTGCTATCCGTTTCATCACTGATACATACAGATATACATACATAAATACATACACATAAACATACATACATACATACAAACATACACATATACATACATAAATACATATATACAATTACACAGAAAAATAATTACAAATTACACATAGCATTTCTGTTGTTATAAGCTTATTTTTTAATTGATAAAACTAGATAATTGTCTACATTTATAACAGCATAGTACATATTATAGTTGTACTAGCGGACCCGGCAGACGTTGTCCTGCGCGGAAAACAACTACCAAATTTGATTGCTTACATACCGATAGCAGTGCCACCTCTACCGGGGCTAATTGAGATAAAAACTACCCTATCTTCCAAGTTGGACCAAATTACAGGTGCTAACAAAATTTGATAAAAATTGGTTCAGTAATTTCGGAGATTATCGCCCACATAGGTACATTGTGAAACGAAATTTTTATATACGTACTAGTTGACTCGGCAAACGTTGTCTTGCCGCTAAACGCTATTTAAAAATAGGGGTTGGTGGTAGAAGGGTGAAAATTTAGGATTGTATGTATTTTTCAACGCCAAATCATAATAAAATAAAAAATTTATAATTTATATAAAAATAAAAAATAAAATTTTAGGGGTGGACTACCCTTAACATTTAGGGGGATGAAAAATAGATGTTGTTCGATTCTCAGACCTACCCAATATGCACACAAAATTTCATGAGAATCGGTCAAGCCGTTTCGGAGGAGTTTAACTACAAACACCGCGACACGAGAATTTTATATATTAGATATATAGATATAGAGGAAAAAATACAACAAATAAACAGTGATTAGTGTCAAGTTCGTTATTCACGGCACCCGCATTCGTGTTTTTAGGTATTCGCGGGTTAAAAATTGTGACCATATTTTTGTATTTGTGTCTAAAAACTTCTTTATTCGCGGACGTACCTAGTCGGTTGAAAATAAAGATTCGGCATCTTGAATGTGTACATACAAAGTTTGATCCTGATACATAAATCTTTTGCCATGATGAAAAAATTTCAACACAGCAAAATGCATTGTTAACAAAAATTAACCGTTAGATGAACTGAAGCCATTCACATTAAAATCATATAACTATTTAAAAGGCAAATATATAATGCCACAGCTGAATATCAATCAGAGTTCAAAGACCCTTTTAAAAGCGGCAAAAAAGTAAAAACTACACAATTATTAATCCTTTACCTTAGTCTGATAATAAAAATTAACAAGAAATAATTATAAATAAAATGAAATTGATTTCAATTAATTGTAATTGAGTTTTTCTTGTACCTCGGAATGTATCTCCTGTGATGCTATAAAAAATACACATTCACGGATTCTGTATTCGCGGAATATTAGGCGGAACTTAAACCCCGCGAATAAGGAGCAGCTTATAATGTATTTACAACAGACAAAAAATGATAATTTTATATCACTACTAGCTGACTCGGCAAACGTTGTCTTGCCGCTAAACGCTATTTAAAAATAGGGGTTGGTGGTAGAAGTGTGACAATTTAGGGTTGTATATATATTTTTCAATGCCAAATCATAATAAAATAAAAAATAAATAATTTATCTAAATATTAAAGAAAAAATTTAGGGATGGACTACCCTTAACTTTTAAGGGGATAAAAAATAGATGTTGTTCGATTCTCAGACCTACCCAATATGCACACAAAATTTCATGAGATTCAGTAGAGCCGTTTCAGAGGAATTTAACTACAAACACCACGACACGAGAATTTTATATATTAGATAATGTTCATATTCTGGTTCCACAAGTAAAAAAACTATAAGCTTTCTCTAAATTTTTGCCGCTTGCATAAATAAGTAATTGTAATTCTATGTATTCTAAAAAGTAATGTTAGATGGATTTTTGTTACTTCTTATCATACTGAGTTTAAGTAACCTTCCAATAAACTTAAGTAATATAAGTATTGATGATATTTTATGTATTTGTATTTTCATGTCAAAATTAAAAGCACAAAATATTACTCTACTTACCACCAGTAACTTCACACATAGCATCTATAGGTGAAGAGTCAGAGGGTACAAGACCTGTGTCTCTTTCCACAGCAGGAGTGCCGGCAAGTCTTAGCACCAGTGAAAAAAGTCTTTGGTCCCATCTAAATGGTTCCCTTGTTAACTCTGAACCAGGAATAGGGCAGTTCATCGGTAAGTTAAACTGAAAACATTAAATTATTATTTTAATATTTACATTAAATCATTTCAAGTCATATTATAAGACCAAATAACACACACGGTAAAAGAAGAATAACAGAAATAAATAAAATAAATTTGCAAGTCATATAGATTTAATTTTTTTTTTCAATATTGTACCCCATTGGAGATTACAAACACCTACCCTTGGTTTGACTTGCAATGAAAATGCTACTCTTTTTATTTCCCGGAGAACTTAAGTTTCTATTGCATAAAAATAATTAAAATCAAGTTGGGTGACAATAAAAAAAAAAGTTGATATTGGCCATATTGAACAAGATCCTATTAAACAATTAAATTGATATAATTATATGAATTTGTTATAGAAAACACATGAGTTTTACTTAATAGGTAACAAAATGGGACTTCAGATAAGATATGAGTCAAGTTCATATTTACATTGGTAGAGAGTCATTTTTAGTAATAATGTAACTGACATTCCCCACAAATATATATACTTCAGATATTTGTGACATTTAACTTAAAACAGTCATATAATTTTATTATTATAATATTTATATTTATAGGTACATATTTTTATTGTGAAATTACAATGGGAAAACAAAGAGTTAGCCAACATTTAATACTAAATTTGCTTATTCATACAAGAAAAATAACTAATTTTTATACCATTACACATTATTTGTATTAATAATATTGTTAAATACCATTTAATTAAAAACTTCATAGAAACACTTACTTCTTCCTGTATGCCAGCATTGCTAGATAATTTTCCTCCATCAGTAATTACTACTATAACAGAGGGTTCGAGGTAAAAAGGACATCGTCCTTGACCATATGTATCAATACCAGTCTGCATACGATTTATATTAAGCACATCAAAAGCATGCTTTAAAGCAGCACCCATTGTTGTCAGCCCAAGGCACTGCAGGTTCTTTAGCTCATTGATAAATGTCGCTAAATTCTCTTTCCAACCAGCCTGCAAGTATAATATTGAATTTGGTAATTATTTTAATTTTGGGTTTGATTGAATTTTAGTATTTTGATTTTAGTGTTATTTTTATTGATTTTTTATTTGGTATAATTTGTTTGGTCACAATTGTTGAAACTAACATGGTTTAGGAAAAAATGTAACTAACAAAAATATGGACATGTGTCTGAATACAATTATTTTTATTATTATTATTATATTATAAAATAATTTATGCTAAAATCTAATGATGATGATTTGATGATAATTATAATTAAAACGTATATTTTTTATTCAAAGTTGAACCATTACATTTCAATCTTATCAAACACTTTAAACCCGCAATCAATCGCATTCCTATAAACACTCATCCTTTCATATTTCCCACCAATTCGCCATTTCGTTAAATTTGTATTTTCAACCAATGAGCGCACGGCGAGAGCGCAGTCGCGAGCGATATCGCGAAGCCAGCAACGGCAGCGGTTCGTCCTGTTTACGTCGTGTTTTATATCTCAGTAAATTTCGTTCTTTCAACGTATGTTTATGTTCTGGATTGCAGCTCACAGTGCACCTTATAAACACTACCCCAGTCTTGAATTACAATGATTTTCTACGCATAAACTCGTAAAATACTCCCGTAAAACGTGTTCACTTTGATATACTAACCTTGATGTTCGCGGGTGGCTCTTCGAAAGTTAGAAGCATATACCTATCGCCTCTGCTTTCAGGAGATCGCTGACGGACCTAGGACATAATTTTAATAAGTTCCACACACTTTACTCGCGATAAACAAATCGATCACAAAATGAGGGGGGTTCGAGGAGTCGATGACACTGCACGTACCTTTACGAACGTTTCCACAGCGCCCTTGGCTACATCGAGCAACGTTGGGCGTCCGCCCAAATAAGCTCTTTGATTCATAGAAGCTGATGTATCTATTAAAAAGACTATGATAGTCATCGTGAAAATTTTCCTAAATATCCTTCTAAATACATTAAAATATGCGCACGCTATTATGAACAAGAACAAAAATGGCTGCTACATTGTACGCAGACTCGCTGAAAGGCGACCGTCCGACAGCCGCTTCGACGAGCAGCTGAACAAGCTACGCCACGAAGACTCCAAAAGTACCACGTGACCTAATCATCCATTCGGTTATTCTCGGGTTCCAATAGAAAAACGCTCGGCAAAGATCGTCATATTTATGTTGCCATTTTGTATAACAGAATGTCCCCAAATGAAATATGAATGACAAATATTTGTTTACTTCAAAATAATGTTTAATTTATGATGAATATACCTTAAAGCTAATACATCTTAACAATGTTTTTGTTACTTGAATGCTTCTGTTTAACGTTATGAAATTGAGTAATCGTCGTTGATTATAACTTTGTGAAAAATGCTTCAGTAATTAATAAAATATTAAAAACAAAACCAATATATATATATATATATATATTGGTTTATATTTATATATATATATATATATTTGTGATAAGATAAATTAACAAAAAATTACATTCATGTATGTGCTATCATTGTTGAATTTTTAAAATAGTTTATGAAAAATTCGTACAAATGGCAAGACTGCAATAATGAAGAAGGACATTTTCATGCATTTAAAAACGATTTTGATTTAAAGTAGGTAGTACATACAAGTAAAAGTACTTTTAATTATGTATTTTTACTCGTCCTATTTTTATTCATTCGCAATATAAGACTATTTTAATTCAACGGATCTAAAAATTACACTTCATAGAAATCAGCGGGAAATTCAAAATATAAAACGGGCAATTATTATGCTGGTTTGAGAAAAGACGTAAACAATTTTTTTAATACGAAGCTGTTAATAAATTGATTTTAATATTAATATGTATCTAAGTATAAAGTATTTAAATAATAATAATTTATATATAATAATATGATATATTTTAACTAGCCCCTGCAAATGACCCTGCAAACGTTGTTTTGCCATTAGGTTATTAACCCCCTAAATCCCCCCCGATATAACTTAGGGGTATGAAAAATAGATATTGACCACACACAAAAATTCACTCAAAATTTCATAAAAATCGGTCCAACCGTTTAGGAGGAGTATGGTACTAACATTGCGACACGTTAGAATTTTAGGTATATATAAGATAAACTGGTATTTACAGGCAAGTTGACTAATAATAGATTGTTCTGTATAGTAATATATTTTTTAAGAAATTATAACTATTTTTATCAATGAATCAGTTCGTTAGCCATTTATCTAATAAATCTAATAATGAAACTCCCGCTTACGGCAGTAAGGAATATTACCACCCCCTCTCTTCCCGCGGGTGTCGTAAGAGGCGACTAAGGGATAACACAGTTTCACTACCACCTTGGAACTGTTAAAGCTGACCGATGGCGGGATAATGGCGGCGAATTTACTAGTAAGATGAGAAGGTTGGAGTAAAGAGCGACTAATTTTGTGGGGTGGTATTTTTGTCTTACGAAAATAAAAATAAAAATATTTTATGGAACCAGAAAATGAGTTTCGAAAATTTAACAAAAATATCTCTCTCACAATGTCTGAATACAAAAAATTACAACACAGTCTGTAAAATATAGGTACCTTTGAGACTATGAATTTAAACAACGATCTTAAAGATCAGGCATTCGTATTTTAAAGGCAGATCCTTTAGATGCTTTTAGAAGTTATTTGTACATCAAGTAAAAAAATAATAATAATCCAATAGCATTTCAATATGACAATTAGAGATCAATAGTTTTTATTAGATTTTGAAATGTTACTTCTTTGATGCATTGAGAGAAAGAGAGACGCAAGAGGGAAATTAGGAACTGAAAAAAGTTTTTCTTCTATAATATCGGAATTAGAAACGTTGGAAATATATATGAAGACTGTCGGGGAAAGTCATAAAATAATGTATAACAAATAAGTATATCTACTTTTCGCTGTTATCGCACCTTGTTCTGCCCATTAATGAATTAAGTAGCACAATAAATTCACGTTTTTATTGGATACTCACCGCAATGCTGAACGAAAAACATAACAGGTAAGAGTTTAAGAGTTTTTTGATTCGAAGTCCTTAAGACTTCGGAACCGACCAATGCTTATAACGAGAAGCGGCGGGAAAACATTTAAATTAAGGAAAACTAGAAATGGTGTTAATAGTAAGATTATCGTATTTCATTCATATTTTTGTTGTTTTATCCATTAAGTAGATTAGACATCTACTTAATGGATGAAAATGAGTTTATATTTATTTTAGTAAATTCGATAAATAATCATGAATCGACAAAAAAAAAATCCTGGTCAGATTATACTTAGTTCAAAATTGAAAATTTTAATCTATTTGAAAAATGCGCCTTCAAATAATTAAAAGAGTAAATTTAATAGCTACCGACAGTATGACCACCGTAGAAAATGCAAACGTTAGGTTGTCTATTACTTTCCTGCCATAACTACTGGGTTAGCAGGTATATACAGGTATGCCACGGCGAATACTTATACTTATAAGGGGTCCCGTGGCGCCCCACTAGGACGACGAGGGCACACCGCTGGTTTTTAGTGAGTAGTCCGGCATTGCACCTCCCGCCGCCTTCGAGTGACGGGGATGCGTAAATGTTATTAGATATATTAATACTAGCGGACCCGCCAGACGTTGTCCTGATTGATTGCTGAAATTTGATTGCTTACCTACCGAGTCCAATTGAGATAAAAACTACCCTATCTCCCAAGTTGGACCAAATTACAGATGCTTACAAAATTGGATGAAAATTGGTTCAGTAGTTTCGAAGTTTCTCACCCACATACATCGTGAGTATCGTGACACGAATTTTTTATTTTCATCATTACAGCCTATACAATTCACTGCTGGACATAGGCCTCCACAAGTTTACGCCAAAAATAACGTGAACTCATGTGTTTTGCCCATAGTCACCACGCTGGGCAGGCGGGTTGGTGACTGCAGGGCTGGCTTTTTCGCCCGTCATCGGCCTGTGTATTTCAAAGCCAGCAGTTGGATGGTTATCCCGCCACCAGTCGGCTTTTTAAGTTCTAAGGTGGTAGCGGAACTGTGTTATCCCTTAGTCGCCTCTTACGACACCTACGGGAAGAGAGGAAGTGGCTATATTCTTTAGTACCGTAGCCACACAGTTAGTTTTTTATTTTATTTATTTTTATTTATTTATTTAAGACATATCAATTACATATCACTTACTTATTTCAATAGTAGGTAACAATGCAATTAAACCCTTATTGGGTTTGACTTGGCATATTTACATTCTAAGTTCTAAACTTTAAAACTTAATAATAATATAATAAGAT
Source organism: Melitaea cinxia (assembly GCF_905220565.1). Taxonomy (NCBI): domain Eukaryota; kingdom Metazoa; phylum Arthropoda; class Insecta; order Lepidoptera; family Nymphalidae; genus Melitaea; species Melitaea cinxia. The sequence continues at coordinate 8,328,641 of NC_059394.1, read as the reverse complement.
AACAATAAGAGGGGTGCGAACTTAAAGTACTCGGCTCGACGTCGGTGACACACGTGAAGCTTACTCATTCTGTATTGCGATATTATCGACAGAAGAATCTTTGTGTTATTTAGGAATTGTATCATATTTCATTTTAAAAATAAAAAGTGTGTGTACTTATAAAGAAAGAAGTTATACTTCATTGGCTAACTAACTTCACGTTGCTAACTTCTTCTTCGTTGACTAGCTAACTTCAGGATGTCGGATTTTTTTGTGACAATGTAAAATTTACTCTGATCATTTTTCCCTAACGCGCCAAAAGAAGTGTAACTTCAAAAGACTAAGTTCGAAAATCATTCATTTTGAGATTGATGTTGAGATTTCTCAATCAAATTAATAAAAATTACAAATACCTACACTACAAGCGTTGCGCGTCCACGGACTGGCGAAACTAAATAACGGCTCGCGGCTCGCAGTGCTGCCACACATGCGAGCGGATGCGGGTTACGAGCAAAATTTCAAACTTGTTGGATCGCCAATGAATTTACTCGGTAGTTTTAACTTTTAAAGTACGCGTAGGTACTTAGTAGGGTGGCACACTAGCGAAAAAGATCGTCGAGCCACAATTTCGCGAACTTACTCGCACGTCTATCACCCCCTCAAGAAAAAAAAATATAAATAGATTAGCTACATTCACCACATGTTTAATAAAAAAAAAAATTACATCCAAATGAGAGCTGTTTCATTGAGAATATAATGACATAAGGGCATGCTAAAAATTTGGTTTGAGTGGTAGTCGGCGAATATAATATAGCCCAGGCAAGAATATTCCAGCCAAACCTTTCGCGATTTATATTTAACATGCTAAGGTAGATAAAAAATATTTTTTATCCGTTAAGGAGATGGGTGAAGGGAGAATTAAGTCTTAGACTATAGCGGTTGTTGTGTGGAGTGATTTTTTGTAAGCATAAACAACTGACCATTCAAATTTAGGCTGCAACTGTAGATGTTTTCGGCATAACCAATATTTACAAATCACTCCGTAAGGTTTTCAATAGCTGAATGTCAGAATTTAAACTATTTTGAAGAAAATGCGATAGATCAAGTGTAACCAAATATACAATGGAATTTAAAAATTAAAAATATGGTACAGAATTTTAAAAAATAAAGAAATTATTAAGTGGAAATTTTTTTATTGGGCTCAGGCGGCAAAAACAAAGTTACGCCACTGGCTTCAATAATAACATTTATGCTAAGTACTTCAAATAAAAAAAATCTATATCACGTTTGTCTCTTCGACCATGTATCTCTCTTTTATGATCAAACTTGATCACAAAAGAACAATAGAACGGGTACTTGGATTGTTTATGATACAATATATTGTACAAAAAGTAGGTAGTTAAAAATTCGGGCGTCAATACCCTAATACAATAAATATAATTGTGTTTGCTCGCAAACGAAAAAAACCGACTTCAATTATATCGACAAGTAATACAACGTAGGTAGACGAAAAAAATTAACAAACGCACTAGTCGTCGCTACAATTTTCGAGGGTTTCCCTCGATTTCTCTGGGATTCCACCATCAAATCCTGGTTCCCTTATCATGGTACCACATTTGGAATATCTCCTTTCCAACAAAAAAGGAAAATCGGTTCGTAAATGACGAAGTTATCCTCGAACATACATAAAAATACGAAAATACGGATTGAGTAACCTCCTCCTTTTTTGAAGTCGGTTAAAAAAGTAAAATAGGTAATATATTAAGAATCTTCATAAATTGATTAAATGCTTTATTAGCTTTCAATTGTTACAGACTTTTGTTTAGTTACATATATATTTAGCTATATGACGTACCTACCTAATGAGTTCATTATTATTAATCAAGTATGTTGCCTGCGTTTGTTTATAATATTTTATAGTGCTAAAAGCACGCAGCTGTTTGTTTGTACGCTTAAATGTGCTAATCGAATTTGACTAATTATTTCACACATGTTTGGGTTACTTAGCATAAAATGTTAACATATTTTGCGAATCTTTGAAGTTGTCAGGCCCCGCGAATGAGGAGGAAGATTGATAGGCAAGACAAGATCGGAGATGATTCGAAGTCTGTTAAGGAAAATAGATGATGCTACAGGTACCTACTCAACTTTAATATTAAAAAAATTCTAAAAATTAAATGTGTTAACTACTTCAAATTCGTAAATAGCTTGTTATCCGCCTATGATCATTTTTATCGCCATTTTTAGAATTCCGCATGCTTTATGTTCCAACCCTGTAATTTTCAATAGTCACAATCTGTAACAAGTTGAATTTTTAGAAATGTATTTAAAAGTCACTAGAAATTTTCATAGAATATGATGTATCATTTATTAGATACCTACTGTAGATGTTTTAAAGAAAAATAATCAGAATACAAATTAAAAGAAAAAAAAAATTCAGTATAAAATAATTCTGGTTTGTTTAATATAATTGATAGTATAAAATCGTCCGCGTGTGAATCCGACTCTAGCCTCTCTTGGGCATTTTCATTCGAGGAATGTAGGTAAGTTTTCATGGTAGGTACCTATTCATGTTTTTATTAGCATAGTAAGATTTTTCCTATAAATGTATTACATAAGTTACGAGATAATTAAACGTGGGAGAGATCTTTAACGTGGGTTGTCAGCAAATCAAAGAAAATATGAGTCAATAGTGTTACGTAGGTAGATCCGTTCAATATTTATAAATATTCTTTATTGTAGGATACCCTTCAAAAAATTATAAAAGTTTTTCGCAGTTTGCCAGCTAATAGTTATTTTTAAAAAGGTATAAATTCAGTAGTAGGTAAATTTTTGTTGCATATTTAACACCCAAATAGTAATAGGTATCGCTTCTGATTAATAAATCAGTCTGTGAGGTTCCACTACTGGGCAAAGGATTCTTTCTCCCTTAAGATAAAAGGTCGGAGCTTAATCCATGGCCCTCAGCTGCGGGCTGGCAACTCAACCTGCTTAACAGCGGGGTGGCAAATATTTCCCTACCACGAGAAACGATCGATATCACTATATTATTGATACCCAATAACATCACGTAGACGTAAAAGAAATTACAAATAATAGTCTTCTGTTATCATATTTTTTTTATAAATCGTATCTTCGTAAGATAAACGGCGATAAGAAATATCGTGGGTGAAAATAGTTTAGTTAGTTGTGGAATGGTTAGTGTATGGACTGCAACCGAATATTTGGTCTTTTGGCTTATTGTCGCTGTGCACGTATAAATCTGTTATTTTAATTTTATCAAAATGATTAATAAATTACTAATTACTGCATACATAGTAGTATTACATAACAATAGTAGATATTTCTATTTTTGGTAATCTATTAACTCAATGATGTCATTACAATATTTCGTCATAATGTTGTCATTATTATTAAAATGAACTTTTTTGTTTGAATTTATAGTTTATCCAAACATAGAATTTATTATTAAGAGCCATTTCACAATTTTACGCTCTGCAAGTTTAGGTAAATTTGGTCGCATCGCGCGAGTCGTACGAGCCGCGTGATCTTTGTGCTAGTACGTATAGTGTGACAACCAAAAGACCATCGTGATCATTTTCTGATGTATAATAAAAATTATAACTATGGTATAAAATGTTTTTTACATAATTAATTTGTTAAAAATTTCAAGTATGTTATATAACAACAGTCAATAAATTTAAAATAAAATTAAAAAAAATCAATTTTATGAAACAATTTTTTTAAATTGATTTAGTTTTTTCAGTTTACGAATGAATCTAATATTTACGATATGAATAAAAAAGCATTTAATGACATCGACACCGACAAACATATTAATTAACAAATAACAAGACAAACAGATTGAAATGCCTATTTGTATTGATAGTGTGAGAAAAGAAAATTAAATTATACATTTGTTTACAGAAATTATCATTATATTTTACAGTCATTTTCGTAATATGTTTATTTTATTATGAAAGTATCAAATGCGTTTTATCCGCTATAACAACAGGCGCTTGGCGCGTGTGAGCGAAAGAGACGGCTGCGCAGAATTTGGCGTGGACCTTACCTCTAAGAGCGCAAGCGCTCGACTGATTTACCGGGCTTGATGCGTGGCAATATATACTATCTTTTTATTATTTAATATAAAATGTATTAAAAATAATTACATCTTTCAATTATTTTTTTTGTATTCCTTAATGATGTAAGTTTACTTTGATGAAGATAGTTCGTTAAAATTTCTTAGTTTTCTAAGAGAAATGTCGCTTTAAAAATTGTACTTATTTGGAAAATATTCGTAACTTTAAATTTTTTTTATCGTTTAATAGAGATACAAATGGAATAAAAATCTATGATAGTGGACAACAAAATTATATTCCACATATAATGATATTTTTTTAAAATGGTTTCAACGTAGAGGTTATTGAAAAGTAGGACTTCAAAGTATACATTGCGACCGTTTACCCAGGGAGGAGGCTGATGAAAAGGTTAATAATTTTATACACATAATATGAATCAAAATTCTGATCTGACTATGGACTACAACAAAGGTTGCTCTATTATATTTCAAGAATATAAATTACATTATTGCATCCAACACTGAGATTAACGACGTCAAAATATTACAATTTCGCGGATTGTTACCGATTTTTGTGAAATGGCTCTTAAGATAGATTAGCGGACTTGGGAGTTTCGGAATAGGGGAGCTAGGTATACTATTAAAGTTTGCGAGTATACCTCGGATACATTAAAATGTGTCAAATCAAAGCCTGGGGCATGACCGGACTAGACAGCAAAATAAGGTCGGATAAGCTAAAATTCAGATACTTACTGAACGTCTGTTCCAATCTTCTCTTTACTTTAAAAAAATCCTGATATAGATTACAGATTTGCCAAGCACTTAGTACCGTAAAAAAATGTCTCTGAGCAACACTTTAATAAGCATCCTTACTTTTTAACTTGTGTGATAATTTGTTTCTTATATGCAGGATAAACTTTATCCACCACCAGCGAAATCTTCGCTTATGAGCCATTCACAATTTTTCGCTCTGCAAGTTTAGGTAAATTTGGTCACATCGCGCGAATTGTAGGAGCTGCACGATCTTTGTGCTACTTGGTATAGTGTGACAACCAAAAAACCATCTTGGTCTTTTTTAATGTATTATAAAAATTAATAACTATGGTATAAAATGTTTTTTACATAATGAATTTGTTAAAAATTTCAAGTCAATAAGTTCAAAATAAAAATAAAAAATCAATTTTATAAAACAATTTTTTTTTAATGATTTAGTTTTTTGAGTTTACGAATGAATTTAATATTTACGATATAAATAAAATATAATTTTATTATGCCCCAGAAAATCTGAGTGTGAATGTGAGTTGCATAGTTATGCATGCAAGTAGATAATCAAATTTTGCCGGATTTAATTTTTTTATAAACTCAATGACACCGACAAACATATTAATTAACAAAATTAACAAGACAAACATGTTTAAATGCCTATTTGTATTGATAATGTGAGAAAATAAAATTAAATTATACATTTGCCAACAGAAATTATCATTATATTATTTTATAGTAATTTTCGCCCATTTTTTTATTTTCATGAAAGTATCAAATGCGGTTTATCACACTATAACAACATCAGGCGCTTGGCAAGTGTGAGCGAAAGAGAAGAATTTGGCGTTGATTTACTGGGTTTGAAGCGTTGTATTATATACTATCTTTTTATTTTCAATATAAAAGGTATTAAAAAAATTTAATATATTAATTTTTTTTTATGTTCCTAAATGATGTTAGTTTACTTTGGTATAGATAGTTTCTTAAAATTTGTTTGTTTTCTAAGAAAAATATCGCTTTTAAAATTGTATTATTTGGAAAATATTTTAAATTTAAAATTTTATTACGAATTAACGGATATACAAATGGAAAAAAATCTGTATTATGTATCAACAAAAACATATTCCACATATTATCATATTTTTTTATACAGCTTTTAGATAGAGGTTATAGAAAAATAGCACTTCAAATTATACATTCCGACCGTTTACCCAGGGAGACGGCTGATGAAAAGGTTAATAATTTTGTACACACAATATAAATCTAATATCTAAGATTTTATTTTTGTGTTACCCACATTAGGAATTCTAAACATTTTTGAATATCATATCAAAAATTGACCGCTCCAGCGGGGTTCGAACCCGCGTCTCCGACGTACCGTGTCGGCGCTCTAGCCAATTAAGCTATGGAACGATGCACCCGCTCGAGCGAAATTTTCGATATGATAATTTTTAATTTCGGTTTAAGCGAACCGTGGCGCCGTCTATAGTGAGCTCTTTACAGAAACCCGTAACTATTCAAAGTTTCATATTACAATGAAAATCTTTGACAGGAGACGACACCGTGCTATTTTTAATATCTAAGATTTTATTTTTGTGTTACCCACATTAGGAATTCTAAACATTTTTGAATATCATATCAAAAATTGACCGCTCCAGCGGGGTTCGAACCCGCGTCTCCGACGTACCGTGTCGGCGCTCTAGCCAATTAAGATATGGAACGGTTCGCTTAAACCGAAATTAAAAATTATCATATCGAAAATTTCGCTCGAGCGGGTGCATCGTTCCATAGCTTAATTGGCTAAAGCGCCGACACGGTACGTCGGAGACGCGGGTTCGAACCCCGCTGGAGCGGTCAATTTTTGATATGATATTCAAAAATGTTTAGAATTCCTAATGTGGGTAACACAAAAATAAAATCTTAGATATTAAAAATAGCACGGTGTCGTCTCCTGTCAAAGATTTTCATTGTAATATGAAACTTTGAATAGTTACGGGTTTCTGTAAAGAGCTCACTATAGACGGCGCCACGGTTCGCTTAAACCGAAATTAAAAATTATCATATCGAAAATTTCGCTCGAGCGGGTGCATCGTTCCATAGCTTAATTGGCTAGAGCGCCGACACGGTACGTCGGAGACGCGGGTTCGAACCCCGCTGGAGCGGTCAATTTTTGATATGATATTCAAAATGTTTAATATAAATCTACATCTGCTCATCCATTATCTACTACAACAAAGGTTGCTCTATTATATTTCAAAAATATAAATTACATTATTGCATCCAATACTGAAAATAACGACGTCAAAATATTAAAATTTCGCAGATTGTTACCGATTTTTGTGAAATAGCTGTATATAATATTATTTAAAATGAAACAAGCACCGAAGGCCTGAGAGCAGTGACGTAGCGTGGAATTTCCCCACCCGACTGGAAATTTGATCTCCCCTCCTCTTATATTTAAATTATTAGTTTAACCTAGCTATTCATACCCATGCGAATAATTCGCACTATATAAGTATATTAATTATCATTTTACAAAACTATAATTGTGTTTGCTCGCAAACGAAAAAAAACCGACTTCAATTACATCGACGAGTAATACAACGTAGATCGACGAAAAAATAGTCAAGTAACTACGCGTTATCAAAGATTACTCAAAAAGTAATTATCAGATCTCGATAAAATTTATATGTGACCACATGATAAACACCAGCTTTCGATTAAATTAAAAATTATCCAAATCGGTATACCCAGTAAAAAGTTATTGCGGATTTTCGAGAGTTTCCCTCGATTTATCTGGGATCCCTTCAGCAGATTCTTATCACGGTACCAAACTAGGGATATCTTCTTTCCAACAAAAAAAGAATTATCAAAATCGGTACATCTAGTAGAAAGTTATGCGGTATAATACAACGTAGGTCGACGAAAAAAGCGTCAAGTAAAAACGCATTATTAGATATAACTCGAAAAGTGGTTGTTAGATCTCAAATAAATTTAAATGGGACCAATTGGCACACACCACCTTTCTATTAAAACAAAATTTGTCGAAATCGGTCGACCCGGTCAAAAGTTCTGATGTAACATACATAAAAAAAAATACAGTCGAATTGAGAACCTCCTCCTTTTTTGGAAGCCGGTTAAAAAAAAGTATTCATACGTAAGTTGATTTGAAATTGAACAAAAAATTTACCGACCGTCAATTATGTTGACGTTGTTTCAAAATTAAAGCCATATAATTTTAATAATTAATTAATTTACAAAAACATAAGCAATAATAAAATTTTTTGTTGTTGATGCCGGTGGAGTAAGCAATTATATCTATAAAATGATATATAATTTATGTGGAGTAAATGTGGTATTTTTCCTAAAAAGGGAGGCAAACATCCTAACCTTAGCGTATTAATATATATGATATTTTATTCAACGAAAATAATTCTACGTCACATTAAATTATAACTTATTGAAAGCCAAAATAGACTATACCATTTCTTTGCTGAATAGATAGCTAATCGTAATAAATACGTCTAAATAGATTTCTGTTTACAGCGTTTTACGTTTGTACTCCTTTGTGTTATGATTATATGTGAGCTGCTGGTAGACCTACAAATGAGGAATATTTCAAACATGCATTGTTTTTTTTTGACATGACAAGGTTTAATAAATCGATGAACGCCGACTGCATGCACGAAAAAGGATGACTCGTTGTCCCTTTACGCTCATTGTACGCTTACGCCGCAACTATCTCTCTTCGACTCGATTGGCCTATGAGTCTGAGGAAATGTTCTGTTATGATGTTGTCACGTTTAACTATCGTCCGTAAACCAACTTTACAGACAGCAAATTTTTTAGGGTTCCGTACCCAAAGGGTAAAAATGGAACCCTATTATTAAGACTTCGCTGCCTGTCTATCCGTCCGTCCGTCTGTCCACCAGGCTGTATCTCAAGAACCGCGATATCTAGACCGTTGAAATTTTTACAAATTATGCATTTTTGTTGCAGCTATAACAATAAATACTAAAAACAAAATATATATTGAAGGGGCAGGGGGGTATTTTCATACAAAAAACGCCATTTTCGGCCTATTTTTGCTCGATATCTAATACTATTAAACGAGCAATTCTTGTATAATATATAATCTGAATCTTGGAAACGGCTACAACGATTTTCATGAAATTTTAAATGCAGGTGATTTCTGGGACGATAAATCGATCTAGTTAGAATTCATTTTTAGAAAATATCGTTTTATCCCTGTTTTTAGGCCATGAAAAAATGGTTACAATATCGTTAGAATACTAAGGTAAATGTCGCAATTGTCAATACAGTTGTAATAGCTCAGGTTGGGAAATCGGCCGATTGGGATCGACCGAGAAGACCACGGTTCAAATCGCCATGCCTCCAGATCGATTATTTTTTTCCTTTTTTTTTCGAATTGGACTCATGATTTTTTTTTATTTGAATAACCAGTTCAGATTTTTTTATTATTATGTCCGTAAAATCGGAAAATATTATTCATATTTTATCAATATGTATTTCGTATTTAAATATGATTTCCAAAAAACACGATTTACTATACCAAGCTAAGCTCGGACACCCAGGTACTATATAATTATGTATGGTAACAGGTAGGCACTTATAATATTCACAAAATGCTTAATTGTATATTTACTTTAATAATAAATAATAAAATTACAATAAAAAAAAATTATTAGACAAAAATGTTGCCTAGTTATTTATTTTTTCTATATATATAATTTTTAATAATTTCATCTAGTCAATGGTACGGAAGCCCCGGCACCCCAATGCGTTTTCGCGCTTTCCTCTGCTGGTTTTGGTCCGCGGGGGTCCGTCCGCAAGACCATTACCACCCACAAGCGAGTGGCGAAAGAAGTTTTACTTCAGTCATGCGGAAATAGAGAGAAAGTATCGCATATATATAATGTAGGGGTAACTAAAGAAGTTTTACTTCAGTCATGTGGTCTAAAGCAGTGTCGTTTTTTTTTTTTTAAATTTACATTTTTGTCACAGATAGAAAATATTGCATGAAATCAATATGCGAGTATGAAAGTATAAATAAGTAAAATAAAGTCATTTTGAACCAAACTAACTTAAAAATTATGTAATATTCCATTTATAGATTTTAGATAAACATTTGTAGCCAATTTAAATCAGTCATAATGTGTGGTAATCCATACTCACACACTTTATTCATTTCAGAATAATAAACACAGATAATCAATTATATATTATGCACAGTAAGAACAACGAAATACGTATCAAAGCGCTGTTCGTTACGACATACAATTTATCATCCAGGGCTCCTTTGCTTTTAAATGAATACTCGTTCCTTGGTTGTATCTGCAGGGCTTAATGCAACGTCAATGCATTCGCGCGCATGTCTGCTCGCATGCGCTTTACAATAAATTCCTAAAACCTCAGTTGAATACAAATAAATATAGATACAAATCCCCGTAACCCTGAAATATACCGGTGCTGTTTACCGAACAAGGATTGAGTAAGTTTGAATTTGATATTAAATGTTTATTCGAATACTTTAATTTGTTTTAATGTATTAGATTGTTAATAGCGAAATAATATTTATATGATTAAATGCATAGATGCTTGAATCAGTCTGTGAGATTGTGTAGGTAGACAAATCTTTATTAATTTCTTATCGATCCTGCTTCATTTAGAAAACGTTTATCTTAGTTAGTACCTATTAAAGGCACCTGCCTATAATGCGGATTCTTCTTGTATTAGGTACTTGTTTAAAAACATAAAGTTTCGTTTACTCTCTATATATAAATGAATATTTGTCTGTATGTCCTTTATAGAATCTGAACTGATCATGTCATGATCTACAGCAAAGTGTTGTGCATGAGCCCACAAAGGTTTCTGAGTTGGTACGACAAAAAAAAAGCGTAGCAACGCGCACAGGGTACATCTAGTATATAGATATAGTATAGATAAGATATATGTATATATATATATATATATATATTTTTTTTTTTTATGTCACTAGGTCGGCAAACAAGCGTACGGCTCACCTGATGGTAAGCGATTACCGTAGCTTATAGACACCTGCAACACCAGAAGCATCACAAGCGCGTTGCCGACCCAATACCCAAACCCCCCCCCCCCCAGGAGCTCTGGTCACCTTACTCACCAACAGGAACACAATACTGCTTGAAAACAGTATTATTTTGCTGTAATCTTCTGTAAGGTCGAGGTACTACCCCAGTCGGGGAATATATATATATATATATCTTGGTTTTTTTCTACCGATTTCGCTAATTCTTTTTTTTTTTTTTGTTGTGTTGGTATCGTCTGAAGAAAATTCCTATGAAAGACAAAATTAAGACAATTGCGCGAAATTATACCAATTCGAATTAACGTCTGTCGGGTCAGCTAGTAATATTTTAAAATAGATTATTTTCTGTTAAAAAACTGTGCACTCAGCAGGAAAAGTTGCACTAACTTGCGTATACGTGTGATATACTTGTCCTCTTCTGAAATTTAAACTTAAAATATATTATATTATTATATTTATGACAATGAATAAATGCTGTATGGTTACGACAGTAAAGAAGATAGTCACCCCCTTCTCTTTCTGTGGGTGTCGTAAGAGGCAACTAAGGGATAACACAGTTCCACTACCACCTTGAAAATTAAAAAGTCGATCGATGGCGAGATAACCATCCAACTGCTGGCTTTGAAATATACAGGCCGCAGACGGCCAGCATCGTCTTCGGTGCGACAAAGCCCTACGGTCACCAACCCGCCTGTCACTGTCACTGTCACGGTGCTGACCATGGAGCATAGAGAAATGGTCTTCTCTATGCTCCATGGTGCTGACTATGGGCAACACATATGAGTTCATGCCATTTTTGGCACGAACTTGTGGAGGCCTATGTCCAGCAGTGGACTGCGATAGGCTGAAGTGATGAAAGGAGAAAGCAAACTTTTTAAAGTTATACTTCTTTTAGTGTTAGGGAAAAATGATGAGAGTAAATTTTTACTATACGCGTGCACACCGTCACAAAAAAACCAACACCTTGAAGTTAGCTAGTCAACGAAAAGAAGTTAGCAACGGGAAGTTAGCTAGCCGATGAAGTGATCATAACGTCATCATAACCATTTCATAAGTATCTTAAGTTTAGACTAGGGCTGTTGATATTTTAAATATATCAATATAGGAGTTTGATATGTCGAAAAAAAATATCGATATTTCGGTATATCGATATTTTTCCAATTTGATTTCATCGGCTTTGCTTTAAAATATTATCGTAAAATAATATTTAACAGCTATTTCTGATAGCACCAAAGTGAAATGTTTACTATCAATCCAAAATTTTAGTGCATTTAATGACCTTGAAATATTTGGTTGATCTAAATACTGCTTTAATTCAGCAGGCATTATAACAAAAATTGTGACATAAAATTCATTGGCATTAAACAAATTTTTCTATAGCATATCTTCGTGTTTTTCCCATAATGATGCAGTTGTTTCTTTTTCTCTGCGTGGAGAAGCGCTTACGAAAATTACATTTCGTTTTAGGATAATTACTACTAATATTATAAATGTCAATGTGTTTGTTTGTTACGATTTCACGCCAAAACTACTTAACTGATCACGAAACTTTGTAAATTTATTCTTGGAGGTATTAGACGTAACACAGAATACATTTATTAAAAAAAAATTACGAAAGATAAAATCTCTCCACTTATTTAATGGCTTCAATGCGAGCGACGCCGCGGGTAAAAGCTAGTATGTAAATATATAAAGTAAAAGAGGAAAAAAAATTATGTAGTCTAAATGAAGTTCAGTAGGTTAAGTTTACGATGTTCTAGTTTAAATAATTGACGAGAAAAAATAAAAAAATAAAAGTTACTTAAAAAACGAGTGCGCTTTAGACTACACGACTGAAGCGTTACGGAACATAAGTCTCTCTCTCTCTCTCTTTCTACTTTCACTAACTTATGTATCCCTCTCAACTTCCGTTTGCTTCACCTGATCACACTTTTCGTAACACTCTCAACATGTATTCACCAGCTTACTCCCCAAGTCAAGCGTGCGTCAAGAAGTTTTACTTCAAAATATCGAGTGTCGATATTTAAATTTCAAAATCGAGCTATCGATATATCGTTTAAAAAGTATTATATTATATAGTAATAGATATCGATATTTCTAAATAATAATATCGATATTTCGATATTTTATCAACAGTCCTAGTTTACACTTTACAATTTTACATTGCTACTTTGTGCACGCCATTGTTGTGTTTATATACTCATTGATACTCATGATCTCGATTCATGACATACTCGTTGCCGGGTATAATATTGTTTTAAATTTAACATTTAATTTAATAAACTGTTATCAGCTAATTTTAAGATTTTATAATGGAGGAAAATCTGGAAATATTAGAAAAAGCATTATTAAAGCTTGAAGCTTCAGAAGCGGAAGGAGAAAAATCGAGTAATTATGAAGATCTATACAAAAATAGGGGAAAATTTAAAAATCAAGAGGAAAGACGTAAACAACTTTTGGAGATTCAGAAAAGGCAAATATTTGTTTAAGTTATTTTCTGGCCGACAAGGTTTTATCATATATTTAACCTTAAAATATATTTGAGGTTACTTATTCATAATCATTAATCGATTTTATAACATTCATTTACAGCAATAGACATAACAAAATTGATAGACACCGAGGCATTCTAGACCTCGTCAGTGAAAAAGAGAGTAACATATTTGAAGCAAGCAGGAAGGTATGTATGTAAATTAAAATTGGATACAACAATATTATTACACTAAATAAAATTAAATGTTTATTGTTTAGATGTCCATTTACAAAAACTATTTTCTAAATTATTTAGTTTCTATTTGCTTATTATTCTCTTAATTTGGTAAACTAAATCTCATAGTAAACCAAATTTTAAATATTCCATCTGAAGCTGGCTCAAATATTAACTGTTGTATTTGAAGCTTTTAGTAGTTCGGTAGTTGGCTTTCTCATGTCAGAATAACTTATTTATTTCTGTATTTTTTTTTTAATCTGCTTAAAATAAAAATGCCAGATATAACATATGTAAAATTAATCAAGCTTTGGTTTACAAAACTAACACAAAAAGGATCAATTCTTATTTCAAGTTGTAAGAAACAAAAAGCAGTTGTAGGATATTTGTACAAATATCCATCCCGAACGGAAATCGTACAATTGGTTTTTTAGGTGACAACTACACTAGAGCTGTTATTGCACATTAAGTGGTTCTCTCTTCCCGTGAGTTTCGTAAGAGGCAACTAAGGAATAACACAGTTCCACTACCACCTTGGAACTTAAAAAGCTGACCGATGGCGGGATAACCATCCAACTGCTGGCCTTGAAATACACAGGCCGAAGACAGACAGCAGTGTCTTCATTGCAACAAAACCAGCCCTGCAGTCACCAACCCGCCATGGTGGCTATGTGTGAAACACATGTGCCAAAAATGGCGTTAACTTAGAGAGGCCTATGTCCAGCAATGGACTGCGATAGGCTGAAGTGAAGTGATTAATGAAGACAATCTATATAACAATGTGTTTCGTATTATAAGTATCAACATTTTTATATGTTCACTTATTTATTAAATTTCCATTGATAAATAAAATTTTTAGGTTTCATATAGGCCAAATATTTATGTTGCCGGCTTTCAAAAAACCTGCCTATCATACAATAATGTTCTTATGCTGTCAGAATGGATGGTTGAAAAGCCAAGTGATTTTAACAAGAATTGGTATGTGGTGCCGTGTCCTGTAGGTCAAAGGCTACTTGTTATTGCTAATTATGTAAGACTTTTACAATTTTTTTTTAATTCTTTAGATTTGTTTATTACATAAAGAAGTTCTAATGGAAAATTGTAATTAATATTTTGTCCTACAATGGCTCAATACATTTTTAAGTTTTTCTTTTTTACATTTTTAGGGAACAACAAAATTTTACACTAAACATGGTAATTTTAAGTTTGAATGTTCTACGGGTTTGCCAGGAGGCAATCCATACAATTACTTCGGCAAGAATTGCTGTATATTGGACTGCTTTTACAATGAAAACACTAAAACCGTGTATTTATTGGATATACTTGCTTGGAACAAACAGTTGATGACAGATGGAGAGGTATTTTTTTTTTATTACAATTTTATCTTATAATCTTTTTTATTGTTTACTATAATTTTTAACCCTCAAAGCAAAAAGAAGGGTATTATAAGTTTGACACCAATGTCTGTCTTAGTCGTGGTAGCTCTCGAACTGACTAACTGATTCTGATGTGTTTTTTAACATGTTTTTTTAAGTTTCCTTGTGGTTTTTTAGCCATTTTTGGTAAATATCTATGTGTTTAAAGGTTAATAATTAACTATAAGGATGTAAGGCTTTTTAAGCATGAAATGGACTTTTATTTTTATTTAGGTATAAAGAACTTCATTTCTCAAGAACATTACAGTTTACTTATGAGTATTGTACATAATTATTGATACTTTATTAAATATGTAACAAACAGTTTGACCGTATTTGTTTAAATAGGTAATGACTCCAAAAAGAGAAAGTTAGCAATAAAGATTCAAGTTTATTTATTTGTTTTATGCGAGTATATCAATCTTAATTTGATTATTCAACTTAACACTTCACATGTGCCTGTGACAATTATATAGAAACTTTGACCTGATCAACTCTTCAAAAACTTACAATAGACATAATTTTGTTTATGTCCACTAGGTTTAGTTTCAATCAGTAGTTAATGGTATACACAGAATACAACTTAGACTAAGTTTTTTCCATTGTGCGTTTTTAAAGTTTATAAAATTTACTTGTAGACTGAATTTCGTCAATACTGGATGAAGAGTCAACTAGAAGATTTTCCAGACACCAAGACAATCAATAAAAAAAATAAGGTTATAATCACAATTCTACCTATGATGCCATGCACAAATGATTATCTCAGTTAGTAAGTAACAATTATACATATACACATATTTATTAATTCTTAATGTACACCGAAATACAGGCACATATACAGATAGATACAATGCAAGATGTACAAGAGCGACCTTATCGGTAAAAAGCGATTTCTTCCAGATAACCTTTGGGTGCAGGACACGATACGGTAGCAGCGGTTAGAAGTGTGCATTTATTAAGGAGGAAAGAAAATCAATAATAAATAACGTTAAACAAATTGTTAACATATCTATATTTATACAGATAAATAAAATTGGAGTGTCTGTTTGTAATCCCTACTTCCCTACTAATATTATAAATGTGAATGTATGTTTGTTTGTTATGCTTTCACTCAAAAACTACTTAACTGATTATCATGAAACTTTGTACACCTATTCTTAGAGGTATTAGAAGTATCATAGGATACTTTTTAATAAAAATAATTCAGTGCGAGCGAAGCCGCGGCGGGTAAAAGCCTTTATTGTACTAAAAGTTCAGAATGTTAGGAGTTTCTTCATTAGATTCAATCGTTTTGACAGATGTTGAACCAATTGAAAAATGGCGAGAACGTGTTTACTTTTTATGTATATTTTTTTTAATGTCCTTTAATTATTGATATTAAAACCTGTCAGACGGAAATAATAAATCCAAAGAGGTTTTTCTTGAATTTTATACTTATAAAATACGAAAACACTTTGTCTGACCTGTTTATAACGTAATTGTAATGTTTGTTGTATATGTGAATCTTATATATATATAAATAGTTTTGTATATAAATAGTTTTGTAATAATATTGTTGTCACTAATCTGGGAAAACGGTTACTCAAAGATAAAACATATTCTTTCAGAATTTTGACTGATACTATTTTTTGAATTACTAAATAATGAAAATCGTTTATTTTCAACAGCTTATTAAGTAAATATCCTCAGTTTGAGAATAATACTCCACCACTGGATGGTTTACTGTTTTATCACAAGAGGGCGCACTACGTCGCTGGCGAAACTCCTTTAGTCGGCTGGTTGTACCCTTATATGATTCCTGAAGTGCTTGGCGAAGGTAACAATTTACTAATCCTTTTTCTATGACATTTAATTATAGTTCGGTTAATTCAACACTCTTAATTAATGTTAATATACACTGTATGTTTGTCAAAATGTTAATTAAATGCTTAAAATATCTAGTACACGCGACTTTGTTGCTGTACTAGGGTTCATACCAGGAAATCAAACTTCAGTCCCGGTTCTTTCGGTACTTTCAGGAATTTTATTTTAATTACGTAATTCGTACTACTAGCAATCATAATAAACAAATAAAGATGCTTAATTACGTGTCCTAAAGAAGAGTCTTCCATGGTAACAAAACTTGATGGTGGAATTATGTCAACGACCTATTCTTTAAGAAAAGATGAATAACTTAAATGACATTACGAACTGCCTTTCCATTGTATGGAGGTCACCTGCAAAAGTGACAAAAGTGCCAATACTCCACGTAGAAACGGATCTGCGAAGAAACCAATCTGCCAATGTGAAAGATTGTTTGGCTCTGTTTAGTACCCTGAGGTTTTTAACAGCCAGTTTGTTCTCCAAATTACCTCTGAATAATACCTCATTCGTAATGTAAGCCTCAAGAATTTTAATAATCAGGTAGATGTTCAAGAAATTTGGCTACAATGAAGGAAAGTTTGTAAGCTATTATTTATTATCAAAGTCAATTCAGGAGATTCCTAAAAAGATGGACATGGATAATTCGTGATGGTAGCTGTGTAGATGATGCTTACTAATTTTTGACTTATTTATTGCTACTAAACATGAGAATAGTAAAATAAGAAAATATCGACGTTCGTAAATTGAGTGGTTAAATTCAGGTTTTAATTCTAATCTTCTTTTATTTTTCAAAATTACTTTAAATTTAACGACAACTATTTGAAAGTTTAAAAGTAGTCCCCTTTTGAATAATAACACTTATTTTATATAATAAAAGTACCGAAAGAACCCGGTTCCACTAAGACAAAATACCGAAAGTTCTTTACCGTCCTTAGTCCGTACATGCACTGACAATAAATGTGTGATATAAATCCTTAACTAATAATTGTGCTAACGCCTATAAGGTGTTCAGTGCAAAGTGAACAATAATAATAAAGAAAAAAACGTAATGGATCTGGATTAATATTTTATTGAAGCTATATTTAAAATGATTGATATAGTTGGTTAACGATTAATAACAATTATTAAAAGTTTTTTGTGAAATTTTGTAATATTTGCGAATACCTTGCCCTAGAAAAGAAACGTTAATATTTTTTTCTCATCAGGTACAAAATTAAGTAATGTTTTGAGACCATATAGCCCTGGTGGGTAACTTTTAGAACGAACGTCAAATGGTTATGGTTTCCGATCCGAATGGGCACTGTGCGGGCTAATTTTATTATTGCTATCGCCTATTACTTTTACTACAGATTAGCTTCTAACAATAAATGAGGATAAATAACATAATAATAATATACATTTTAAATGAATTCTTAAATATTGCTTTACTTATTTTCCAGATATCTACGTACATCCAGGCTATATGGAAGAAATGCCAGATGGTTATGTTAATCAAATGGATTTCATAGAAAAATTTGCAATTAAACTATCACAGAAACTCAAAGGACGCGCGATAAAAAATGAGAATGAGGTATTTCAAATTTTATTTTTTATTTTAACGTCAATAAAACAAGAATCTAGTAAAGAAAACAGTGTAAAAGATTTTAGTGATTTTTCTTAAAAATAGTTTTTATTATCATGTATTGGTTATCATATATATAATGCTTATCTAGTGCAGGCAAACGATTTATTGCTATGCTACCTTAAAATTAATATACACATAGGTGCAATTTATATTCTTGGCGCCAATTTCCCTATGGCTGATAAAAAATTAAAGTTTTTCTGTCATAAAAGATACTTGAACTCTAAAAGACAGTATCAACGGAAGACCTTATAGCTTGTTTTATCTCAATATAAGCAATATTGTGTTGGAAAACGTAGTTTGGGACCTCTTCCGGTCCGTTGGACTGATGATCTACATAAGATCGCCGACAGAGGCTGGTTGAGATTGCTAGACAACTGGGATATTTGGCGTGAAATTGCCGAGGCCCATATCCAGCAGTAGACCGCGATAGGCTGAAGCGAGCAAGCGTATAAACTACATATTTTAGTTTCATAATTTGCGGATAAAAATGTCTAACAGATAAAATTGAGTTGTACAGTGTAACAAAAAGAATATCTGAAACTTATCTTTTACTACTGTTGTATGTCAGTCCCTTAATTTAGTACGGTTGAGATTGTCTACCGAAAAAAACTTGGATAAAATTATCAAAAATGTTACTAATTTTAATTAAACAATAAGTCATACTTACACATACAGTATCATGCACAGAACGCGGCGCTAATGTGAGATTAACTAACTGTAAAGTAACGTGGCAAATTACGTTTAGACTCTTTTCTATTCGTCTGTTTCAAAATTGTTACATTACGACTAAGCAGCGTATGGTTATGTTACTTATCTATACCTTCAACAAAACTGTCACAGCTTTTTTATATTCTGATAATTTATGCACTGTAGTTTAAATCATTTTTATACTTTTATTTTAGACGGGTACGAACGATTCTGAAAAAATGGAAACTGAAGAAAAAGTAGAAGAAAAAATAGTGCAAGAACAATTAGAGAAAGAAAAGGTTGTTACAGAATAAAAGGTTTGTTAAATGTTAAAAAGGTATAAATGTTTGTCCTATAGGGCTCATGTTAAATGTATTTTTAATCGACTTCAAAAGGAGGATGTTACTCAATTCGATCGTAGAAATATCCCAAGTGTGGAATCATGATAAGGAAACCAGGACCTGATGATGGAATCCCAGAGAAATCGAGGGAAAGCCTCTAAAATCTAAAACTAGTGCGTTGGTTAAGTTTTTTCGTCTACTTACATTGTATAGCTTTTCGATGTAATTGAAGTCGGTTTTGTTCGTTTGCAAGTAAACACAATTATTGTAAGTGTAAATTGTGACTTATTTGCTTGAAATCCTATTGTAATTTATTTGTTATAAATCTTGATGTTTCTGTATTATGTATGATGTCTAGTACTTATGTACTTAATGTATTCTTAAATCTATACTCTGTACTTATGTATTCTTAAATCTATACTAACATTATAAAGCTGAAGAGTTTGTTTTTTTAAACGCGCTAATCTCAGAAACTACAGATCCGATTCGAAAAATTCTTGCAGTGTTAGATAGCTTATTTATCGAGGAAGACTATAGGTTATATATCATCACGCTAAGACTAATAGGAGCGGAGAACCAATGAAAAATGTTTCAAAATCGGTGTTTTCTTTTTCCTTTTGAAAGCTTCCGCTGCATGCGCTGCGTAAACAGTTAAAGTTTCGCAAAAATCATGTATGACCGAATTATTCCTATTCCATGCGGACGAAGTCGTGGGCAGAAGCTAGTTATGTATAAAAATTAAATACATTCCTACTATATGTTGAATCTATTATATTTTTATTGCTACACAATAAAACAAATACTGCTTTAGTACACTACGTCCCATAAAAATAATCGTATGTTATCCAATATTGTTAAATACAATGTTTATAAATGTTAGCGGTTATTAAATACAATAAAAAGAGGTTATACAACTCTATGGACTATTTATTTACCTTTTAAATACCATTTTACATAAAAGATTTTAACTGCAAATATTTATTTGTTGAACTACGTAGTTATGTAAAAATATAATTGCTACTGAAAAGGAGTTAACAGAATAAAGTTAACACATCATAAGATCATTAAATTACACACCTTAGAATTTTAGATACATTTAATAATGTTGGAAATCGTTTTTATATAATATCTATTTAATACGTGAAGCAAAAACTTTGTACCTCTTTTTACAAAAAATGCGCTGACGAAGGAGAATGAAATTTCGCACACAAATCTTTTATATAGAGGAGTGCAGAATGCTAACATGTTATTAAAAATATACATAAAAAAATTAAATCAATAAAAAAAAAACATTACACATCCTACCATGTATTTGACACTCGCACGCATATATACTCTTTTGTTCAAACTTATAATTTGAATTCTTCACCGCAGTTCACTGCTGGACATAGGCCTCCACAAGTTCGCGCCAAAAATGGCGTGAACTCATGTGTGTTGCCCATAGTCACCACGCTGGGCAGGTGGGTTGGTGACCGCAGGGCTGGCTTTGTCGCACTGAAGACGCTGCTGCCCGTCTTCGACCTATGTATTTCAAAGCCAGCAGTTGGATGGTTATCCTGCCATCGGTTGGCTTTAACAGTTCCAAGGTGGTAGTGGAACTGTGAACCTTAGTCGCCTCTTACGACACCCACGAGAAGAGGAGGTGACTATATTCTGTACTGCTGTAACCATATAGCCAAATTTAAATTAATTGTGCTCGAATTTCGACCTCGCCCAGTGGCCTCCAGTAAATAATAAATTGACAAATAATTTTTCTACCTAAGTTGTATTTCTGACTTGTCCACGTAGGTAGCACCCCTGAGACCGACAGACAGAAATAATAATAATACAAAAAAAAAAAAAATGTACCATACATTAGATTAAGAACCGGTCGGTGGACTCACGTCTCTTTTGGAGACATTAAAAACAAACAGTCTGACTTGAACAGCGATGTTGCTGAGTAACGCCTACCTTGAAATAGAAAAAAATAAAAATAAAAATTTGCATGTATTTAGCGTAAAAAAGGACACGGGTTCATAAGCCCGTGGATGTATATGACTTGTAAATAAAAAAAAAAGCACCCCTGAGACCAAAAACGGATTGCTGATGGTTTTTATCCTAGAACTCGTTTTTGTTTTACACCGTAAAGTGCAGTTAGTGATTTTTATAAGTAAAAAATTAGCCAGCTGCCGCTTTGTTTTCTTTAGGTTAAGCTTAAGTTTGTGTAGGTGCATTTGAATCAAAGTGTATTTGTATTGCTATTTGGTTTATGTATTACGGAAGAGAAGGGGTGGCTTATATTCTTTACTGCCGTAACCACACAGCGGTGTAGTATTGAACATGAATACTAATTGAGTTATTGACGTACTTGAAACATTTAAGGTAATTAAAAATGTCGCAATAATCAACGAGTATGTAAAATTGTAACAATGGAAGCAACATTTGTAATCGTAGTGTAAGTTGAGTCTCACAAAGTTGTATGTACCTATTGCGGAACATCGTCAAGTTGGCGCGTCGATTAAATGTGTCGTATAAAAAATGCTCGTAAAAACAACGTAAATTTCTATCTTTATAGCTATAAACCCATCCGCGTGAAAAGTCTTAGCGAAGCATGTAAGATATCCCTGATTTTATATGCCATACGTAATGATGGATGCTTAATTGTTATGAAGAAATCTATTCTGACTGTCGCTGCATTATTTAATAGATACTTAAATATATGATATTTCTGCTCTCGATAAGGCAATTTTAAGATAGTACAATACATAAACATATACGTAAAGAAAATCTATATTTAAATACTCAAAACATCAGTTGTCGAAAATCATTGAAATAAAATAATCAAATTGAAGATAATAGCGTTTTTTAGAAAAAATAATTATAACGTGTCACGGGACACCAGGTAGGAACGAAGTTCCTTCGGATAGTAGGTATAGAAGCAACACAATTTGAAAAAAAAATGTTGAATTTTATATATATTTTCTAGTTCTTGATTTTTGTTTAATTTTGTTGATTGGTTTTTAATTAAGTACATAAAAGTATTTAGGAAATTTAGTATTTTAGAAAATAACAAATACCGTAAAATAAAATAAATCAAAAATAATAATAATAATAATTTTTTTTTTATATCTACACAATACACACATGGTCGTCTGTCCCTAAAGTAAGCAAATTAATGCTTGTGTTATAGGTAACAGCCGACTGGTATAGCTACATTTTTTTTTGATAAACATACTTATAAATAATACATATATAAATATATATATATACATTACACCCAGACTCAGGGTGGGAATCGAACCCACAACCCCCGGAGCAGAAAGCAGGGTCACTACAAACTGCGCCAACGGGCTAGTCGTATACCGATTTTGATAATTTTTTAATCGAAAACTGGTACTTGTCATTTAGTCTTATTTAAGTTTAATTAAAATCTGACAAGTAGTTTTTGAGATATCTTTAATAATGCACTTGACTATTATTTCGTCTACCTATGTTGTATTACTTGTTGGTGCAATCGAATTTGTGTTTTTGTTCGTTTGCGAGCAAACACAATTATTAGTCTTATTTTTATAGGTCGAATCGAAATTGTACACGGCTATTTTCCTAAGCAAACATTTTTTGAATTAATTTACAAGAAATGTCGCCAATGAAATAATGTCAACATAAAATGCAAAACTCAAATAGTTTAACATTGATTTCATTTGTGAAATAAAAATAGTTCATATTGCATTTTTACCTACTGCACGAACGTGGACTCAATATCAAAGGTTTTTGAAGTCGATTGCCGTAAACTAAACGCTTGTAAGATTTTTGCTACAAAGAATTGTACGACTATTTTCGACAATACCTTGAGATTTAGTTCTCGTTCATTCTTTTGTTCGACACGACCTTCCTGTTATTTACTTTTTTTCGCAATTCCTTTAGTTAAGAGGAAGTATGTGTGTTCACGTCATTTTGTTTCACGGCGTACTTTCCAGTAATCAACAAGATAGAGTTCAAAGAGTTGGTTCATATATACTTTTTTACATTATTATTAACAGGGCCGGATTTTAGATATGGAGGCCTCGGGGCAACAAAGAAGTGGAGGCGCCTTGGCCCCTAATTATTTTCTAAATAAAATGGATAATTTTTTAAAAGATAAAATACGAAAAAAATATAAACGGAAAGTTGTTTACTAGTCTAATTTTGAAATTCTTTTTTCGGAAGTCTCTATTGTGGGGGCCCCAAGGCTGTAGTCCCGGTTGCCCTCCCCTTTTTAACCGACTTTCAAAAAAGGAGGAGGTTCTCAATTCGACTGTATTTTTTTTTTTTTTTATGTATGTTACATCAGAACTTTTGACCAGGTAGACCGATTTCGACAAATTTTGTTTTAATCGAAAGGTGGTGTGTGTCAATTGGTCCCATTTAAATTTATTTGAGATCTAACAACTACTTTTCGAGTTATATGTAATAATGCGTTTTTACTTGACGCTTTTTTCGTCGACTTACGTTGTATTATACCGCATAACTTTCTACTGCAAGTACCGATTTTGATAATTCTTTTTTTGTTGGAAAGGGGATATCCCTAGTTTGGTACCGTGATAAGGAAACCAGGATCTGATGATGGGATCTCAGAGAAATCGAGGGAAACTCTCGAAAATCCGTAATAACTTTTTACTGGGTGTACCGATTTTGATAATTTTTAATTTAATCGAAAGCTGACGTTTATCATATGGTCACATATAAATTTTATCGAGATCTGATAACTACTTTTTGAGTAATCTTTGATAACGCGTAGTTGCTTGACTATTTTTTCGTCGATCTACGCTGTATTACTTGTCGATGTAATTGAAGTCGGTTTTTTTTTCGTTTGCGAGCAAACACAATTATTTTTACGTGGCGAAAATCCCTCATGTATATCCTCCGGCGCAGCGCGCCAGATGGTTATGTCAGACTCCTACTGACTAAAAAACCACCACGTGTGAGCAGTCGGGTGGGACGAGATGGAGTGGGCTAGCATTCGCCATCTCGCCCCGGCGCTAGGCCCGGACGAAACCTCCGGGCCCCGACCCGGTTGTCCTTTTTATTCCCGCTGGAAAATTCATTTACGCACTGACCCCGCCGCCCTTAGGCGACGGGAATGTGGGGCTCCCGGCGCTGTCAGACAGAACGTGCCAGACTGCCCACTTAAAACTAGTGGTGCCCTCGTCGTCCTATTGAGACACCACGGGATCGCGTTAGCATACACCGCGACGCCCTAATGGATAGCCGCCAGTGCTGTGCGGCCGCCTTTACTTTTAGAGCGCTCACGGGCACCGGGAGCGCTCTATAACATCAGGGAGTTGGGGAGGAGGCTATGATGATATCACCGCAGTCTCCTTCGCATCTTTACCACTGCTGGAGACGCACCCCATCGTCCATCTTCGATCTTTGGGGGATGGCGATACCGCCCCCACCACATTGTGTGTGACGCCGGTTTTCCGGCTTTTGCTAGTGCACACGGCACAGCAAGGAGCTTCGGTGCAGTTGCGGGCAATTTACCCCTCCTTACCGCACTGGTAACACAGTCCGCTCCTGTCCGCCGCGAAAGGACAGGTCGGGCGAGTGTGCCCGATGCCCATGCATTTGTAGCAGCGCAGAGGGCGCTATTCCAGCAGTTTAACTCTGGCAGAGCTCCAACCGACAAGGAGTCTGCCGTCCTCCGCCAGAGTCTTCGCATCGGGCACCTAAACACCGAAGTTCCCTTCCCTTCCAGTCCGGCCACGATCTCGCCAACTCTCACGGCGCCGGCGTCACACTGGCTGGCCTTGACTACTGCCTCAGCCACCATTTCCTTCGTGACGGAGTCGTCCAGTCCAGAAACCCGGAGATTGCCGAGCTTTCCGTTAACCTAAACTAACCTAATCCGGCCCTGATTATTAATTACATTTTCTGAAATCATATCTACAACAAAGTCATTTCAAAACAGTTACCTACAATATTTTATCCTGCTCATAAATCGTAATTATTTTTTCAGTTCACTTTTAAAAATTTACGCTCATGAAAAACTAGACCAGATATTTTGCGTTGTTTATTAATTAAAATATTTTTTCCTTTATGACTATCATTCTAACGTATCATTGGATGCGGTTTTATATTCCGCTAGAGGCAGGTAAACATTTGTATAGGTGGCGAATGCTAGCGCGACCCCATCTCGCCCCGCCCAGGCGGACGACTGCTCACACGTGGTGGTTTTTTTAAACGGTTTTATTTAGCTCACCCCGTTTGTTTTATTTTTTATTTATTATTTATTCTTGGGTCAAATTTAGTAATTCAAATTTCACCTTCTTCCTGTCAACCGATTAATCTGAAATTTTGTATACACTTTGGATTTTGGTGACAATACAATTATGTTTATTCATTATCATTATAAATTCAAGATGGCCGCCGCTACAAAATGGCGGATAACGTAGGTTTTATCAATCCCATCAATATGGGTATCAAATGAAAGGGCTCAACAAGCAGAATACAATATACTATAAAAAATTGAAATCCAAGATGGCGGCCGCTACAAAATGGCGGATAACGTAGGTTTTATCAATCCCATCAATATGGGTATCAAATGAAAGGGCTCAACAAGCAGAATACAATATACTATAAAAAATTGAAATACAAGATGGCGGCCGCTACAAAATGGCGGATAACGTAGGTTTTATCGATCCCATCAATATGGGTATCAAATGAAAGTGCTCAACCAGTATAATCAATGTACTATATAAAATTAAAATCCAAGATGGCGGCCTCTACAAAATGGCGGATAACTTAGGTTTTATCAATCCCATCAACATGGGTATCAAATGAAAGGTCTCAACAAGTAGAATACAATTTACTATGCAAAATTGAAATCTAAGCTGGCCGCCGCTACCAAATGTCTGATAACAATTTTTTATCAATCCCACCAATATGGGTATCAAATAAAAGGGCTTGACAAGAAGAATACAGTGCACTATACAACCTCAATATTTAAGATGGGCCTTGCAATAATGAAGCACTAAATGAATTAAACAGAATGCGAAATAAAAACTAAAAACTAGAAAATAAAAATAGGTAAAAAAACTTTTTAAGTTAAACGGTTTTATGTTAAACATACATTGCAATGTTTAAGATAAATGTACTAAAAACCAAAAAATAATAAAATAGATACAGTCGTGGGAATTATAAACATATGCATAGACTAGACTAAAATAAAACCGTGGGGCACGTCAATTGTCTACAAATTATAGACTTAATGTGCGATAGAAGAATCGTTTAATTCGTCGTTAAAATAGGCAGTTGGCCCGCAGACGGTGAGGAAATTACTTACTATTTTCTTGCTCATGGAAATTCCAATAGTTATACACTCCATGTAAATAAAAGAGATGTTTCAACTAGTTTATCGTTGGACATTCACACTGCTGGCTGGCGAGGAATCGTTTCACTGCTCGTAGTTTGTCTTTAATCGACAAAACATATGATAAAAGTACTACTCGCTCACCACTATGAAACCCTAAAACTCGCTTATAATCGAGCTTGCTAGCTTGTTTCCACATTCTAGCCCTACTTATCACACGTCCATCTTTGTCGGTTGAACAACTGCCTAATTATAGTGTAACATTACAAAACAAACATTTTAATCAACGATTGTAGACAATTGACGTGCCCCACGGTTTTATTTTAGTCTAGTCTATGCATATGTTTATAATTCCCACGACTGTATCTATTTTATTAGTCAGTAGGAGTCTGACATAATCCTCTGGCGCCCCCGCGCTATCCATGATGGATTTTCCCCACGTAAAAAAATGATAAACATTTGTATATGTATTTGTATACATTTAAAAATGTTATATAATTGTGATTGCCCACAAACGAAAAAAACACGAATTTAATTACATCGACAAGTAACAACAACGTAAGTAAAAAATTTAGTCAAGTAAATACGTGTTTGCAAAAATTACTCAAAAAGTAGCTATCAGATCTGAATGAAATTTAAATGAGATTACAAGACAAGTGTCAGCTTTCGAAAAAACAAGAATAATTAAAATCGGTATACCCAGTGAAAAGTTATGCAGGATAATACAACGTAGATCGACGAAAAATAGTCAAGTAAATACAGGCAGTCCTCGACTTACGTCGTTTCAAGTTACTTCGAACAATTTTTTGACACTATTCCTCAAGCATACGTCAGAGACAGAGATGTTTTAATGTTAATAACAGTGCAGCCTATCAGTGTTACCCAGACGTGTATGATAGCAAGAAGAAAGAAGCGAAGCAATCTAAAATTGATAGTTTCTTTAAGCCAAAAGTTTAATTTATTATTTCTCCTTACATATTTTGATTATTAAAGTTTTATCATTTTTATTAAAATTAATAACATACAAATACCAAAAATAACTAGCAATTTCATAATTACATATACACATATTTTAAGAACTTACTTTTAATAATAAAATATGTATATCCTTTGTTATAAACGCAGTTTTTTTTAAAATGTTGAGTCCTCGTTGATCCTAACCCTTGAGTTTTACATGTAAGCATATGAAAAAATATCTCTCGACTTACGTCGTTTCGATTTACGTCGCGTATTTCGAGAACCTAATATGCCGTAAGTACAGGGACTGTCTGTACGTATTAGTAGATAAAACTCAAAAAATACTTGTTAAATCTCAGTTAATTTTAAATGGGACCAGATGACACACACCATTGAAACGATCTATTAAAAAAATTATCAAAATCGGTCCACACTTTCACCGAAAACGAACAGATCACATAAAAGCATATTTTTCATTGTCAGTAAAAGTCCACAACATAATTAAATATTTCAACGAATCCATATGGTTTGTGTTCTTCAGCAAATTGAACAAAAATATATTTGATTCTGTTTTCTTTTTTCATTTTCTCGGTTTCGTGACCTGAAAACCTTAACTTCTTACAAAAGCAAGCGAAAAACGCGTTGCTTTTTCTTTTTCACTGAGCGACGGAAATTGCTAAATGTAATTAGTAAAAAAGTGAGTCAATTTTCTTGTTACCTTAGATTAGCAAAGATTTTGTCGAGGCATATTATCTAGTTAACGTTTATTTTAAATTGAAACTAACTTCATTGCTGTTTTTTACATTTCTTATTTCTTACTGTTAATAGGTTCCAATAAAATAAATAGATTAGAATAAGATTTTAGATACAAAGAAAGAAAATCTAAGTAATTATTAAAACATACCTCAAGACTAAATTAGCAGAAAAAAATTCAAACATGCAAATAATCTTTATGTGGTATGTATATATACATAAATATAAATACATATACATACATAACTACATATAATATTATTTTGAAGTAATTGTAAGCGTAACCGTGATAAAGGCTTGATCAGTAAATAATTACACCACAGATGGTGTCAGTTTTACAACTGCATAAATATGCCCATTTGACAACTCTAGCGATCGCTGGACATGACAAAGCTTGTTGGAGACAAATTGTTATGTACATTATTTGGAAATTTTAAAGATGACATAAGGTGTTGCAATAAAATAAACTTGTAAATAAAATACTCTATTCCAAATATATCAAAAGAAAAAAAATGTGTCACAAGCCAACGCTTGATCGTTCCTCCCTGTCGCTCGTTCCGCGTTCTCGCTTGCACACTCAGGCTCAGGCGGAACGTGACACTTTTTCGTGTGTGTAGCCGATGTTCATCAATTTATAAGACGTTATCACATCAAAAAACTTTTGTGCAGTACAAAAATAGCTTCTAGATAAATTAGATCTTAAGCTTTAACTTTTAGCATTTCTAATCATCGTTATTATCGTAAAGATCTGTACGATTGACGAAGGTGGGGTAATTAGCAGATACGTGTAACAGGCGGAGCTCAGAGGATCATTAGCGCGCTCCACTCTTATCCTGACCGGTTTTTATGCCGCTGTTGAATTTTTTCGTACTATCATTGAATATTTCTATGCAATGTATATTACCATTTATTTAGGTGGTAATATTAACAGGACATCTATGACAGGACATATAGTTCAAAAAGAAAAATATCTAGAAATGTTTGGCTGTCGCATGTTTTTTTTTTTTTTAATATTTTATGTAATATTATTTTTAAGCGAATTCCAAAAAAGGAGGAATTTCTCAATTCGATTGTATTTTTTTATGTATGGTACCTCAGAACTCAGATTGGGTGGACCGATTGATGATTTTTGTTTTAGTCGAAATGTGATGCGTATCATGTAATCCCCATTTAAATTTAAATTAAATAATCTTCCGTAATCGTATTAGTTGTCGATGTAATTGAAGTCTTTTTTTTTCCTTCGCGAGCAAACACAATTATATTAATACGGTTATTGACAAACAGAACCAGAAAAACATTGATTTCACACAGTATTTAATTAAATTATAGTTATCTGAAATCTTTTCTCCTCTGATTTCATTGAAGTAAATACTACATATCGTAGAATTTTTACAATACGGATGACTAGAATTTTTTAGATCATAGCAACAAACGAAATGAAAGTACTTTCAATCACTTGAAAGAGGCTAGTTAACAATATACGTATATAGTATGTATATTAAAGTACGTCTTTTTCATTCTCGCAATAAATATTTAAGTGCTCTGTAAAAAAGTCTCGACTGTGAACGCGTGTATATTTATTCTGTTGGTGCAGGATTAGAGTGTTCTCATCGCTAAGCTGCAGCTTGCATTTTATTACCACTCATTTTAAGGGATTACCCTATACACAATCTGTATTCTACATTTATCTGAATTCCCAGTCATTCTTAAATTTGTCTTTCGTATACATACCTACTACTACGAGTATATTTATTGGCTAGGAAATGTTTAAAAAAGGAACGCAGTAATTTGGATTTAAATTAATGTGACTTTACGATCAAGATAAATGATTTTATACTTCCTTACACCATATACACCATTTTTATTATAAATAACTTATCTTTTGAGTCTATGATTCTAGTATATAAGTTTTAAATATATCTGTCAGGCCTAGTCTTGAATAAGTATGCAAGCTTTGTAAAATGATAAGACTCCTGGAAGGTGACGTGTGAAAAAAATCTCCCTTTTCCCAATAAGGAATATAAATAAAGAGTCTAAAAAATTAGGAAAATATAGAATATAGAATAGAATAGTAGAAAAATATAGAATAGTGGGGTAGACAAAAAAAGGGTTCAATAAAGTTAACTGTAACATACATGAAATTATTTGTAACTGGAGCGACATGTACGGTCTGACAGTAAATCCTGCTAAGTCTCAGGCTTATTAGTGGCAGTCAGAGCATGATTTTAATTACAAATATCAATAATCAACGTAACAAAATCTTGGTATAAATGTATAAGACTATACTTTAACGTGGTGCAATCACATTATATAGTGTCCCTAAAATTTTTTCAAAGGCTGCGTTATCTTCTGCAAATTCTTACCAAAATTATGCTACCCCAAACCCTAATCATATCTATTCTCAAGTATGCCGACGCAAGCTATCTTAATTTAACCGAAGACCAAATGAATAAACCTGAGCTTCTCCAAATCATCGCCATACATTTCATATTCTAGAAGAAATCGCTACTTAGCGATAAGACCGCCTTTGTACATTGAATTGCATAGGTTTGTATATTAAAAGGGAAAAGGAAAATAAGTTTGTAAGTCGTGTACAATAAAATGTAAACTTTTTTGTTAAATTCCACGTGGACAAAGTCGGAAGCACAGCTAGTATTACATATAATTGTAGATAATGTACAAATTAAATTTAACACTACTTCTGGATTTGATTAATGAGTCTGGTAGGAATATAAAGGATTTATTGTATTACAGTAAAATAACTGGCAACTCGCCAGGATATGTATGATCCGACGTCCAGGCATCGTTTGACCTCTATCAAAAAAGATATCCGACAGAAATGATTGACGATATTTGCTTAAGTTTAAGCAGAAAAACGATTCATCACGCTGTGCTTCGTGTTTGAGTTTGATAGAAAGATTCAGCGAAGTCATGAGTAATTCTAGAGCATTAGAAAATAATAATAAATCAGTTTTCTTATATGATTCAGTAGATACAAAATCCAATGAACACAACACAACGTGACGTGATGAGCAGCTGAGTTTTTAAATTCTTTTGTATAAGTTTCATCACATTTTCATTAGTGATAAGTAGATGCAGGTTTCCATATGTTTTGCATGTTTCCGACCAAATTTCAGTAACTCATCAGTTCTAGTTGTATAGCGTTGTAAAAGTTTAACAGCATAGGTACGGTTATTCCCTTGTTTAAGACATTCAGTGTATGATTTTAATCAATTTAAATATAGCTGTGTTTGCTCGCAAATGAAAAGAAACCGACTTCAAATACTCCGACAAGTAATACAAAGTAAGTAGATGAAAAAATAGTAAATTAAATACGCGTTATCAAAAATAATTTAAAACCTTGTCATCAGATCGTGATCAAATTCAAATGAGACTACAAAACAACTATCAGCTTTCGAATAATACAATAATCATCAAAATTGGTATGCTCAATGAAAAGTTATGCAGTATACACAATGTAGGTCGACGAAAGAATTGTCATCTCTATAATATAAAAATGAGTCGCTGAATGTGTTGCTAAGCGCAAAACTCGAGAACGGTTGGACCGATTTCGCTAATTCTTTTTTTAAAATGTTCCTTGAAGTACGAGGATGGTTCTTACGGAGAGAAAAATTCTAAAAAAAAAAATTTTAAATTTCCTGAAAAAGTCTAAAAACAACACTTTTCTATACTCCCATACAAAAGATTTGTGATAATACTTAAAAGTCAATTTGAACTAAATATATAATAACTATATATATCTTCTTAATATAAAAATAAGTCGCTGAATGTGTTGCTAAGCGCAAAACTCGAGAACGGTTGGACCGATTTCGCTAATTCTTTTTTTTAAATATTCCTTGAAGTACGAGGATGGTTCTTACGGCGAGAAAAATTCGAATAATTTCCGTGAAAACCCTAAAAACAGCCCTTTTCTTTTTCCAATAATAACGTTTTCTAACTAAAATGTAGAGTCAATTTGAACTTTATTGCTATTCAATAAAGTTCATGTTAAATAAGATATTAGGGTGCATTTTACGTAAGTTATTAATGATTAAATTGATCTTATTCGTAGACCGCATTTTAATTTAATTTACATACAGTAAAATTGGTACTAACTAGCTATTTCACATTACTTATTATATTGTTACGGGGAACAATGGAAAATTCCGTTTTTAAACTATCGACTCCAAATTTGGTACGAATTTCCTTTATGTGATGTAGAAATGATCAATGAGCGAATTTTAAAATAACTCATCCCCAATAAGGATTGCGCGGGTGAGCGTTAACAATAAAATTTTTAAATGTATGTAACTCCGAAACAACTGAACCAATTTTTATCAAATTTTTTAAGCATCTGTAATTTGGTCCAACTTGGGAGATAGGGTAGTTTTTATTTCAATTGGACCCGATAGGTGGCGCTGCTATTGGTATGTAACTCCGAAACTACTGAACCAATTTTTATCAAATTTTGTACGCATCTATAATTTGGTCCAACTTGGGAGATAGGGTAGTTTTTATCTCAATCGGACCTGGTAGGTGGCGCTGCTATCTGTATGTAGCTCCGAAACTACAAAATCAATTTTTATCAAGTTTTGTAAGCATCTGTAATTTTGTCTGACTTGGAAGATATGGTAGTTTTTATCTCAATTGGACCCGGTAGGTAGCGCTACTATCTGTATGTAGCTCCGAAACTACTTAATCAATTTTTATCAAATTTTGTACGCGTCTATAATTTGGTCCAACTTGGGAGAAAGGGGAGTTTTTATCTCAATCGGACCCGGTAGGTGGCGCTGCTATCAGTATGTAACTCCGAAACTACAAAACCACTTTTTATCAAGTTTTGTAAGCATCTGTAATTTTGTCTAACTTGGAAGATATGGTAGTTTTTATCTCAATAGGACCCGGTAGGTGGCGCTGCTATCTGTATGTAGCTCCGAAACTACTGAATCAATTTTTATCAAATTTTGTAAGCATCTGTAATTTGGTCTAACTTGGGAGATAGGGTAGTTATCTCAAATGGACCCGGTAGGTGGCGCTGCTATCGGTATGTAAGCTATCAAATTTGGTAGCTGTTTTCCGGCCAGGACAACGTCTGCCGGGTCCGCTAGTTATTCGATATAACTTGAAAAGTACTTGTTAGATCACAATTAAATTTAAATGGAACCACGTGACACGCACCACTTTTCGATTAAAAAAATCATCAAAATCGGTCCACCCAGTCAAAAGTTTTGAGGTAGCATACATAAAAAAAAATCAATCGAATTGAGAATCTACTCCTTTTTTTGAAGTCGACCAAAAACTGAGCACGATTCGAGTTCCTAGGGCGGGTTAAGATACTAGATAATTTGTATTCCGAAACAGTGGTTTCAGGCAGCAAGTTTGATTCGTATATCCATTTTTTTACGATATCTTAAACTTTTGCCGACATATTTGAAATATTTAAAGCTATGTGGTTTTTTAGTTTAGAACCTGCAGACATCTTAACCATCAATATAAGGTTTAAGTATATATATATATATATATATATAAACTATGCTGTGTGGTTACGGCATTAAAGAATATAGCCGTGGGTGTCGTAAGAGGCGACTAAGGGATAACACAGTACCGCTACCACCTTGGAACTTATAAAGCCGACTGATGGCAGGATAACCATCCAACTGCTGGCTTTGAAATACACAGACCGCAGACGGGCGCTTAGCAACATTCACTTTTAATTATATAGAATATAGTAATTGTGATTGAAGTCGCATTAAAGAATATAGCCGTGGGTGTCGTAAGAGGCGACTAAGGGATAACACAGTACCGCTACCACCTTGGAACTTATAAAGCCGACTGATGGCAGGATAACCATCCAACTGCTGGCTTTGAAATACACAGACCGCAGAAGGGCATCAGCGTCCCGAGTAGAAATTTTTTTGTCTTCCTTAGAAGGACCGGACCAGGCATGCTTGATCGAGCCATTCTCGAGTTATGCGCTTAGCAACATTCACTTTTAATTATATAGAATATAGTAATTGTGATTGAAGTCGAGGGTAAAGCTAGTATAATAAATCGCTTCACTTCGCATCAGCCTGTAATATCCCACTGCTGGACATAGACCTCTTTACCAATGTAGGAGAAGGATCAGAGCATAATCCAGCACGCTGCTCCAATGCGGGTTGGTGGATATTTCCTACTATGAGTAACGATCGCTTTAAGGTGTACATGATAACAACCGGGACCGACGGCTTAACGTGCTCTCCGAGGCACGGGGGGAGATCCAAGAGGACTGGTCAAACACCCAAACCACGGCAAACATCTGTATGGCCATACAAATGTTTGTCATGTGCGGAGATCGAACCCGCAACCGCCAGCGCAACAACCACAACCCAGTGCTGTGACTGTTACGCCAACGCGTCGTCGTATAATAAATAGTGAAGCTTATTTACGAATATTTTATTTTAATATGTATTTTAATAAGATGCAAGAAGATGTGAAAAGAAATCTCATCTGTGCTCATTTCCAATTGTTATGTATGAGGAATTGTTTATAAAGAGTCCTTCAACGCGTTACTGTCATCATAAAATCTTGGGAAATAAGAATTCCATTTGACGTAAATGTCCTGTGGAGTTAAGTAACGGTATATGGCCATGATAAAAAATTTTCTACTTTTATTATTCATATGTGTACAAAAGAAAGCTTATCAAATGTTTTAAACTTCTTTCAGAGTTATTGTATGTAGATTATAAAATTATCGCACGCACATCTTCTCATCTTTATCAAGTTTAAAAAAAACATTTTATAATGTGAAAATTAAGTTATAATACTATAAATAGGTGTTACGTTTTATATCGGGAGTTTGGTGAATAATTGGCCTTAATGTTACGAGAGTTTGAGCGTTATCGGTCGGAGCCTTATGAAGATTGGAATTGACTGAAATACGCGTTGAATGTGGGCTCGTTGGCTTTTACGGCTACTTTACGATGGCAGTGACAGGGACGAGATTGTTTGAGTTGCGTTGATTACGACCGGAGACTAAACGACTCTTTCATAGCCTACGAGTTTATTCATCAATATAATATTTTTGTTTTTCTTTGACATAAAAGTAGGGCAAAATATATGATCAATAAATAAAGTAATAACTTAGATATACCAACAACAACGGTGAGAAGTATTTTCAAATTTTAATTCAGAAAGAATGTAGACTTTTAAGTTTTTACGAGATATATTATTAGTACCTGGGTGACCGAGCTTAGCTCGGTATTTTTAGTTAATCGTGTTTTTTTGGCAATTATATTTAAATACGATTTACGTAATGATAAAATATGAATAATATTTTTTTCTACCGAAAATCAAAAATAAAAAAATAATAAAAAATAATAATGATAAAATATGAATATATGTGGTGTCATGGGACACCAGGTAGGAACGAAGTTCCTTCGGATAGTATAAAAGCAACACAATTTGAAAAAAAATTGTTTAATTTTATTTATATTTTCTGGTTCTTGAATTTTTTTATTTTGTTGATTGGTTTTTAATTATAAGAGTAAGTATTTTAGAAAATAATAAATACCATAAAATAAAATAAATCAAACAAAAATATAATAATAATAAATCAAACTATTGAGTGAAATAAATAAAAAACATGTGTCTTTATTTATATTTGTCGACAGTATAAAAACATAAATAATTTTTAAAAAAGTTTACTAGTAATATAGGTAATTTTTATTATTCAATCCACATCATTAAATTCTATTCACTTCACTAAATTACACTATTACTCTAATTTTCTGTGGTCGGAAGTACGCCATATGTTTTACCATTTAGGAGACTTCTAAAAAAGGAATAATACAAATAGACACTAAAACCCAACGATAGCTATTTTAATTCATTATTTTACCAAAAAACGCCAAACATTTATAGCGTTGATGTTAAATGAGTTCGGTTTTACATACGTCATATTATATTATAGTCGTGTGACTAATATTACGTCACTGCCGTTATATATTTTTCTTACGCTTTTAGTCTCACATTTTTTTTCAGTTCGGTTCCAACAATATTTTTCTATTTTACCGACATAGTCATAAAAAATATGAACTGGCTATTTAAATAACAAAAAACGAGAGCAATTAGAAAAAAATGAAAAAATAATAATCGATCTGAAAATTTGAGGATTTGAACCGTGGTATTTTCGGTCGATTGCGACCGGCCGATTTACCACCTGAGCTATTACAAATTAATTGACGAGTGCGAAATTTACCTTCGTATTGTAACGATATTATAGCCATTTTTTCAAAAATGAATCTTAGCTAGATTTATTTATCTCCTCTGAAATCCCCTGCATACTAAATTTCATGAAAATCGTTGGAGCCCCTTCCGAGATCCAGATTATATATATATACAAGAATTGCTCGTTTAATAGTATAAGATAAAGACATTAAGTTTGTAAAATTCTTTTAAGTTAGTAAGGTATTCTCCAGACCTACTTAACTGATTTTAAAAATTATTTTAATAACATAAACTGACGTTACTTTTAAATTTATATTTTAGATATTAGACTACATTTACAGATCTCTTAATACAATTCTAAGAAAATGTTGTTTTTTAAATTTAAAATAATATTGCAACGCTATCTATCTATCTCTGATAGGCTAGCACTTATATGGCACTTTGTGTCAACAATATCAAAATTTGGAAAGTGATTTATGAGCATTATTATTAAGTATCTCTATGAAGTTATCTCTATAAATATTCATTATTACATCAGCATATAATTGTAAGAAAATAATTATTTAGCACAATATATAACAATAGAAAAAATACTAAATAAGAGACTAAATAGTTTTTTTAAAACTGTATTCGCTAAAAGCTAAAATTTAATAAAAAAACTCACGTCGTTTGAAAACAAAAGTATTTGCATAGCGAAGTCGCTGGCGTGTTCGCCATAAAACACTTAAAAAAAAATAGACTGAAATTTCGAGGTGTTGAAATTTTTCTGCTTAGTCTTTACCATGGTTGACAGCATTTGAAAACATCGCTACGTAGAGTCGTAGATTATATCGGTTATTTAAGTTATAGGCTTTACTCACAATGAAGTTACAAGCGGATACCATAATTGGCTTTGAATAAAGGATAATAATAAATAATCAGTAAAGTAAGGCTGTGATTGTATTTGGCTGGTTAGGAGACGTAGCTATGCTCTGAAACTTAAGTTTAACTTTTAATTAATTTTACTCTATTGTATGATCGATGTTAATTTATATTTTTACTGTGAAACTAACTGACCCGAAAGACGTCTTGTTTTGCGAACTTTTACATAGATGACGTTTAAATAATCGCTATATTTCCTTTTTGATTTTCGTTACCTCACATTCAGCAGTCTTTGCTATCTAATAACCTCCTTTAATTGAGATTAATTCCTGTGAAATAACATTCTTTAATTCAGGTCAGTTCTTGTGAAATTGCTGTTTTACATTTCCTTACTACACATATACTGTCGTCTGTACTTTTGCCTATATATGTAATTACAATTGTCTTAATTTTAGTGTTTGATCGAGTTTCATTTGATTTGGCATGAGGGAACTCATTGATCATCTCTCACGTGTCATCTCTCACTCACATATAAACACCATACAATGTAGATAGATAAGATAGATTATAAATGTCCAAATAATATGAAAATATAATTGATGTAGGTATATGCTTTATAAGGATATGAAAACTGAGTACCTCAATCATACTCAAGCTGAGTGTTACAACGTATACACCAGTCACGCTTTCAAGCGTCATAGTTTTTTCGTAAATGTTGACAAATATTTGCTTAGCTCCTGAATTTCGTCGGCCATTTCTTTTATTTTTACTTTTACTTATCTCAAGTATGTTTAGTTTCAACGAAACTTAACCATTATTCGGGTTTTATAATATATGTTTAAGTATGTTCAGTCATAAATATATATTTAAAATGTTTATGCTTATGACTTATGAATATCTCTAAACATTGAAAACAAGACCAATTTTTTAATATATGGAAATTATAGTTTATGTTTAAGATAGGTTGTTACACGATAGATCTCACACTGTTCATGTAGCGGTGTTGAGTTCCCCGAGGACAAGTAAATCTCTAGTTCATTACCCCAGATATGCCGGCACCGTATTACGTCGACTGGGACATCAAGACATTGACTTAGTAAGTAATCTAATCTAACTCAGATTAAACCGAGGAAATTGAAATAAAACATTACTAGACATAAATATATCAGCAGATTTTTGTTTACAGGAAATCGAGTTAGAAGAAGTTACAGATTTAACTACCTAGGCAGGCATTTAAAAATGTAAATTCAAATTCTTTCGCCACATAATCAAGTTCTCGTTAATACAAAGATACTAATCAGAATGCAAGTCTAGATATATATATTTTTACGTAAACAAAAAACTAATGTCCGAAATATATATACGCAATAACATCTAAACGACAGCACCAAAATAAATATTTTTTCATGGTTTTCAATGCCAGAACACGGAAAGAATAAAAGAAAATTAAAAGAATTCACAAAAATTATATATGTGTACATATATGCACACATGTATAAGATGGTACGAAGTTCGCCGTGTAAAATACTTTTAATTAAGATTCGTTAGAGAAATTTTTAAGAGGCAAAATAATAAATTAAAACAATAGACACATACAATATAATAATTTTAGTATACATATCTACATAAACTTAAGGGGATCCGATTGTCTAGAAATTTCGACAAATCGTTTTTTTTTAGTGCTTCGAAAGTATACAGTTAAAAATTTGTGACGATATTTTCAGTATTTCATGTTGTAAAACCTGTTCAAAAGGTCAGCGCCAAAGCAATCGTTCGGTGCTATATAACTAAAAATCCGTTTTGTTTTTATTTTACTTTTTAACCGACTTCCAAAAAAGGAGGAGGTTCTCAATTCGACTGTATTTTTTTTTTTTTTTTATGTATGTTACATCAGAACTTTTGACTGGGTGGAGCGATTTCGACAAATTTTCTTTTAATCGAAAGGTGGTGTGTGCCAATTGGTCCCATTTAAATTCATTTGAGATCTAACAACTACTTTTCGAGCTATATCTAATAAAGCGTTTTTACTTGACGCTTTTTTCGTCGACCTACGTTGTATTATACCACATAACTTTCTACTGGATGACTTTGATACTGATTTTGATAATTCTTTTTTTGTTGGAAAGGAGATATCCCAATTTTAGTACCATGATAAGGAAACCAGGATCTGATGATGGGATCCCAGAGAAATCGAGGGGAACTCTTGAAAATCCGCAATAACTTTTTACTGGGTGTACCGATTTTGATAATTCTTTTTTTGTTGGAAAGGGGATATGCCTAGTTTGGTACTATGATAAGGAAACCAGGATCTGATGATGGGATCCCAGAGAAATCGAGGGAACTTCTTGAAAATCCGCAATAACTTTTTACTGGGTGTACCGATTTTAATAATTTTTAATTTAATCGAAAGCTGATGTTTGTCATGTGGTCACATATAAATTTTATCGAGATCTGGTAACTACTTTTTGATTAATCTTTCATAACGCGTAGTTACTTGACTATTTTTTCGTCGATCTACGTTGTATTACTTGTCGATGTAATTGAAGTCGGTTTTTTTTCGTTTGTCTGCAAACACAATTATTTATTTCAGACCCATAGAAGAGCTAAATCATCGCGCGCCAGCCAGGTCCTTTTTTAAGAAGACTAACTTCAACGCTATATTTAAAATAGTTAATGTATTTTTTTTCTTTGTAATAATGATTTTTATGATTGAATGAAATATAAATTCCAAGTAATGGAACCGCTTTTTAATCACAATGGTAACAAGTAACGTGATCGTGTCAAGATATCATTAATAACCACGGAATAAAGTGATTAAAAATAAATAAACATATGAAATCCAATTAACTTTTATAGTCTGTTCTACTTATTTCAGTTTTCTCTTAAAATGTTAAATATTAGCCGCACCGTTTTTGTCTAAATGAACATTATTTGTTAATAAATGCAATTCCTTACTAAATGTGTAAGAATATTTCGGTGAAACTTATTAAGTGAGTAGAAATACACTTTGCCACTGGAGTAGGGCTTTTAGTATTTTTACATAGTAAACGTTTAACAGTTATTGGCTGCTCTGACTGTGAAAAAATAACTTAGTATAAAATAAGGTGTAGTAGTTAAAGAAAAATTGACATTTACATTTAATGTTTTTTATTCATTATTTACTACCTTATTAATATTATTTAACTTGAATTTTAATTAGGAAAAGTATTTAAGATAAATATTTACTTTAAAAAAAGTGTTTATTTTACAGTACTAGCCAAAGGCGCTATTATTAAATATGTGCATTCATACAAGTAGGAATTCTTTTCATTAAATTTGTTTTTTCGGCTGTTGGTTTTTCGGGTTGGTTGGAGTTTGTTTTCAGATGCTAATCACATAAGATCTATTTGTTACATTTTCACAAATATTTTACACTGATAATTCTTTTTATTCATTAACTTTATAAAGTAAAAAGACGATATTAAGACTTAGATAGTTATCTATGGTCTTTAGATAGTTAAAGAAGTACGTGAAACTATGGATCCACTATCTGGATGTTTTCAAACGATATTGTGATCATACATATAAATATCGATATATCTTTTTACAAAAACAGTAATAAACAAGAGAAAAAATTATAAAATTGAGTCCCAAGTTTTCTACTGCACAAAGAACATGTTTTTTAGATTCAAGACTTGAGTAAAATATTAACGGTTTTTTAAAGAGTAACTGTTGAATTTTTGTCTGATTCTTCCCTGCAGGATCTGTTCAATTAATAAATGAAAGAATATCATATATTTTGTAAAATAACAATTCAAAAATTCATTCTTCCTAATGAAGAAATTTGATTCGCCATTGTGCACAGAATGTGACCGAGTAGAGGATACATATCATTTTTGAATAGAATGTGTGCGAATCGAAACTGAAAGAAGTTTGTTTTTTAATGCAGTACCCAGAATATAATTTTAATAATGTGAGGCTATTCAATAGTATCTCGGCTTCACCAACTTCTGAAGAGCCTAGAAATGTTTATAAATTAGTCGCAATATATTTAAAGAGAGGTTGTTGATTTAGTTAAGAACGATGGGGGTAATGTAATCACTGTCACACAAGACTTCTTATTTTTTTAAAGAATAAAAAAAATCATTCACATAGACAGAAAATATCCTGCTCCAAATCTAGGGACGTACGTAATCTCTAAAGTTTTACAGAAGATCACCGTCAAATAGTACTACTCTCTAGTAGTATTATGAACCGAGTAAAATTGGATTTGCTTTGAATTGTTTTTTAAATTGCAAAGTTTCTTAATTAAAGCATGTATATTGTATGTGTTCTCCATTAGGCAACTTCAAATTTAAATTTGTTTGTAGTTTGACCCAGTTACGATGAAATGGCGGCGTATGTGAAAAGTGTGAAAAAGTTAGATCGGCAGCAGTCCCCGCGGTACACTTCGGGGGCTACGATAATAACTTTTATTTGTATTTTGAATGTCAGAATATAACCTGATTAACGTTTACGACAGTTTGTCTTTCTGTAGTACTTTAGATCTAATTATTTAGGAGGATATTTGGATTTATATGTTAGTAACAGTTCTAATAGTAGTGTTTTAAGTATGTTTGTTTAGTTTTATATAAAAAATGTTTTGTTTACGGAGAGTCCGGGAGTGTATATCTTACTACAAATACAAATATCCAACCCAAGCGGGAATCGAATCCACATATCGTCGGTATTTTAGGCGCTTACTCGCACCACTACACTAAAGCGGATTTTGTCGTTGTTACTACCGTATAACACTTATAAAATATTGTAAGAAAATAAGGGTAATAGTAATAGTGTGAAAGCGCATAAAAACAAAAAAAAAATAGTAAACATAAATTACAACCTTTTCAATCTAAGATTTGAATTTATTA
Organism: Melitaea cinxia; assembly: GCF_905220565.1. Lineage (NCBI taxonomy): Eukaryota > Metazoa > Arthropoda > Insecta > Lepidoptera > Nymphalidae > Melitaea > Melitaea cinxia. Next base: position 8,286,099 of record NC_059394.1, on the reverse strand, counting down.
AAAATAATTATATAAAAAAATATTCAGTACTTTTAATATTTATTTAATACAAAAAACAGTTTTTTCTTTTTTTAACTAACATTAAAATACAATAAAAATAATTCACTAATATGATATTATTTTTACACTGCGCAATAAAATTATTGGTCCCGCAAATATCTGACGGCATGGATATTTTAATTAAATTTCCTTAAGTTCGAGGTTTCAAGATTATATGGCACGTGTCTAATTTACTAAGTGAGCGCCTAGTTATATAAATTATATTTCTTTTATCATTTAAACTTTAAACTAAATATGTTTTTCTAAATGTATTGTTCAAGGAGAAGACGTTTAAAATATTTAAGTATTTAAATTTAAATGATAAGTAGCGTGAGTTAAATTATATGTTCGAAAGTGATATTGAATAGTTGGTAGTCTGTCCACACTACACAATTCCATTTTTAAAACATGAAACAAAATAAAATCTGGACTATCTGAAGATTATTTCCTTCGGAATTTTTGTCATACAATATTTTGTAAGGAATTAGATCTAATAATCAATTTTAACGAAAAGTTTAAATTTGGAGATGATCATTTGCAAAAATATACTACTGATTAATGATTTTAATGTCACTAATATTATATTCGTATACTTACAATTTAATTGAAATTACATTAGTATAATAATTAATTATGCAATTTTCATTAAGATAAAGTTTCATATTGTTTTTGTACTTAGTAACGATATCAAAAATTAACTTGTATCATAATTTTAGATCAAAGAATATTATTATAGTCATATATATTCATACATCCGGAGTAAATTAAATGTAATAGCCGATGTAAATTGCACAGGTACTTAATTTATACGTTCAAGTTTTCAAGTCACTCTGTATATTTCTGTACTATGACAGACAAATTTCATTTAATATAATTTACACGTAATCCTTTCAAGCTTCCAAGTTTATAATAATATTTTCTAGAGATAGTTTCAACACTTTTCAAATAAGTTGGTATTATTGTTCTATTTCTATGAGTCGTAGAATTATTATTGATGTTTAACGGTATGACGAATTTGTAACTTTTCTCACTAAATATCTATGAAATGAAAACGACTTTCTTATGTGTGCGAACATATACATATATTCAGGTTTTATTAGTTTTTTTTTTAAATTAATATTTAAATTATAACTTTACATTATTTTAACTAAGCTAAGGGCACAGCAGTAAATTTTGTGCTCAAAATATGGAAGTGCCCGACTGGATATTACCTCGACCTTATCGAAGATCACAGCTAAATAATACTGTTTCCAAGCAGTTTTTTGTTCTTGTTAGTGAGTAAGGTGACCAAAACTACTAGGAAGGAATTGGGGATATGGTCGGCAACGCGCCGACCCTATCGCCAGACCTTAACTATAAGCTATGGTGATCGCTTGATATCAGGTGAGCCGTAAGCTTGTTTGCCGACCAAGTTGTATAACAAAAAAGTTATCTATAAAGTCGGTTTACGGACGATAGTTATACGTGATAACGACATAAACATTAATGAGAAAATGCATTCTTTTATGAATTTAATTGAATTATTATAACTGAATTATTTCGATCTGTTAGCCGTTTGGGTCGATCGTGTCTCTCTATCGCTTGTTCCGCGCTCTCACTTGCACGCTCAAGCTCAGGCGGAACGTGACTCTTTTCCGTGCTTCCAGCCGCTGTTCATCGATTTACAAGACGTTATCCCGTTAAAATAATAATAACACTAATATAGTGACAGTTTTAAGTGTGAAGCCTTTATATATTTATTTCTTTATTTAGCTTATAAAAGAGGATAAATTCTTATTTATTATATATTAATTTACTAGAAATACAAATGAAAACGCACCATTACAATAAAAAAATCATGTAGAAGATATTTTATTATAGTAATTTACGTTAAGGTTTCCTCCTCAATCCGATTGTATTGTACATTTCATATTTGTAATCAAAATGTAAATTTGTAATAATAATTTTAGTTGGCACATACATATACAAAATTAATCAAAATAAAAACCGAAATGTGTATTAAAGAAAATAAAGCCATTTCACCGCATACGAAATAAAATTTCAGCGCTCGAGACCGATTTGCGAGTCCAGTGGAGTTAAATGCCCTCTAAAGGCTCTTTTGATTAATGGTCGGCCCACGTCACGTCGGAGGGTTTGTAAAGCAATATGAAGACAAATAGTTGGCGGTGAAATAAAAATCTTAACGTGTTGTGTGATATAACGAGACTTGGTGGATAACTACTATTTAATAAACTTTAGTTGTAGTTGAACTGCAAGTTTGAATTAGTCAAAGTTTATAAGAAAATTGTTAAGATCTTGCATTGAGTGAAAATATTATAAATTTTTATGGTACGGTACCTCAGCAATAATCATCCTGCATCCATATAATTTCTAGTCTCACTGACGTATTATTATTTTTTAACAGACTTCAAAAAAGGAGGAGGTTCTCAATTCGGCTATATTTTTAAATGTAACCTCATAACTTTGTACTGTGTTTACCAATTTTGATGATGCTTTTTTTAATCGAAAGCTGGTACTTATCGATCTGGTGAGCATATTTTAGCTATCTCCAACAATGCGTATTGACTTGACTATTTTTTCGTCTTACTTGTCAATGTAATTGAAGTCAGTTTTTTGTTTGCGCGCAAACACAATTACATTATATTATATTGTGATGTACCCAAGTTATATATTTGTTTGGATTCATGAGTGTGATTTATAATAAAGCGAACATTTTTTTTTTTTGAGAAATAATTGGTCTTTTCCTCACTTTTCTTTACGTTTACCAGATTACAAGCTCTGGTAGAATAGGTGTCAGCTTATATATTATAACATAAGATTGAGATTCTTTGAATGGCTATGACAACAATTAAATAATGCAAAAATAAAATTATTTAATTGTTGTTACTATTAATGTACACCTTACACTATAGAACTCTAATTTAAATATAACATTATATACTTTTATAGACATTTAAATGCTATGAAATCACCATTATTTAATATTTGTAAATTAAAGGGAATGTTGTTTGAAAATCTTTTAAACTGAAAAACAATAAAGACAAAGCCCTCGATTGTGGGTTTTGAAGGCGCTCAGGGAATAAAGCTTATTCGGACACCCTAATCCTTCAATAAAAAAAATCTACTCGCCCACTGTTTCTTTAAAGTTCTATTTGTCTACTCCGAATTTGATTAAAAGTGCAATAAACTTTGCGTTTCTGAGACGTTTCATAGTATTAAAAGTTAAAAAATATTTGTTACATAGGTACTGATTTTACACCGCGTTGGCGCAGCGGTCACAACCATACATTGTGGCTGTTGCGCTGGCGAATGCGGGTTCGATGCCCGCACATGATAAACATTTGTATTGCCCTTACTGGTGTTTGCCGTGGTCTGGGTGTTTGTGCAGTCATTGTGGATCTTCCTACAGTGCCTCGGAGAGCACGTTAAGCCGTCGGTCGCGGTTGTTATCATGTATACAATATTACCCGCCCGTACCTGCCCGCATTGGAGCAGCATGGTGGATTAAGCTCTGATCCTTCTCCTACATTGGGAAAGAGGCCTATGCCCAGTAGTGGGATATTACAGGCTGAAGCGACTGATTTTTAAATTAAAATATGGCACAGCAGGATATATCCTGCTGAAAACCTGGCACAGGACAACACACCACAGGGGTCAAGAGTCAAGGTCAGCAATGCACTTGCGATCAGGTGGGCTTGTACGCTTGTTTGGCTACCTAGTCGTATATACGAGTATTCATATATATATATATATAAATGAAATCGTTTTAAAATATGAAAACTTTGCTAAATACTTACGATTCATCCTGTAAATATTCCAATGCATAGGGCTCTTTCTCCGCATAGGAGAAGGATTGAAGCTTAATCCACCACGTTGCTCCACTGCGAGATGATGGATATATTCCCTACTATGAGTGACGATTGCTATCAGGTATTTACGACAAAAACTGAGACCGACAGCTTAACATGCTCTCCGAGGCACAGTATGGAAATTCACAAGGACAGACATCCAAAATCAGAAAGAAACAAACTTTGTACAAATACAATTTCCATCCTAAGCGGGAATCGAAAACGGTCAGTATTTTAGGTGCCTTAATGCATCACTACACTAGAACGGTTTATCGAGAGATAATTGTTTTATAAAATGTGTCTGAGTGATATATATATATATATATATATATATATATATATAGGTCACAATGCCGGTAGCATTTTACAGTTGAACCGTATATACGATTCCGCGGTAAAAAAAATAACAAGCCAAGCAATTACATACCACCCAAGGTATCATTGTTAATGTTTAAAAAAAAACGCAATTTTTCACTATTTTGGCACTAAATTCAATATATTAAGTTACTGGTGGTAATATCTTAACTTATATATATATTTTACAAAGCCAGCAAAATTGGAACTTTTTTCTACGGAGACTAGGATTTGTAGCTCACCTTCCAAATTCAAGCTAATACTAGTATTACTGTAATTGAGAAAAAGGGACCAACTATTCTCAAAGGTCTTTAGGGACTTCGGGCTTATAAACACCCAATTACACTACGTATAATAAGAAAATTTTCCACGCCTCACCGTCATTAGTATTCAATTCACGAGTTTTTCTTCACAATCGTTCTCTGTTCAATTCAATCTGAAGGGTCCATGTCTGGATGAATTGTTTTGTATTAAAAATAAATCGACATATAAAATTACACTTTTGCTATCGTAACCTTCTTCTACACATAGCTTTAAAAATTCCGTAGGTATATTTACATATCACACATCAGGCTATCGCAGTCCACAACAGGACATAGGCCTCCACAAGTTCGGGCCAAAAATGGCGCGAACTCGTGTATTTTGGCCATACTCACCACTCTGGGCAGGGGTCGGTGACCGCAGGGCTGGCTTTCATCATCATCATCATCATTTCAGCCTATCACAGTCTACTGCTGGACATAGGCCTCTACAAGTTCACGCCAAAAATGGCGTGAACTCATGTGTTTTGCCCATAGTCACCACGCTGGGCTGGCTTTGTCTCACCGAAATTGCTACATATAATTTTTGTTAATATTGAAATGATAGCTTATCTTTTTAAATACATTCTTTAAAATAAAATCATTTTACGAAAATCGGTTTGCTCTATGAAAAGTCAAAACTATTTCAATTCATAGATCACAGTAAAAAAATTTTTTTATAGAAATTGCAATAACAATCTTTATATGTAAAAGGCCATGCTTAGATAACTAAAGTTCATCCTAAATTGGTTGGCAATTTTAAAAGTGTATTGGTTTTATGCCGTACCCTAAAGGAGTAAAATAGAAGTTGAAAGTTTGTAATGAAACTCTAAATATGAAGATACGTGTTTTTTTTTAAATTTCCTTCTTGCTTCTTCAGCTTGTCTAAGCTGTCGGGGTGCCTTTGCGCTATATGACCAAAATAACGGAGGACACGCTGGTAGCAAATACTTGACAGTCTCATTTTATGTGCAGTTGTTGCAGGATCGAGACATTTGTTATCCTGGCCATCCACGGTATGCGCAGAAATTCTTCACCAGCACCACATTTTGAACGCGTCGATCTTCTTCCTCTCCAGGGAGCGAATTGTCCAGGATTCTAAGCCATAAAAAAATGGACACTACTAGGGTCTGAACGAGCCGTTTTTTTCGTTTTATTAAATATTTTCCTGTTCTGCCATATTCGGGTCAGTTTACTCATTGCAGACTTGGCCATTTGGGATCATCACTGGATCTCTTTTCACTGCCTCCTTGGTCAGTCAGATTGAAAGAATACAGTAATAAAACTATAGAAAACAGAGCATAGATGGCGGTATGTAAATAGAGGTTGTAAGTCAGAGCAGTAGTTTGCAAACACTACTATGTTTAGGTTTGAAGGGCACTGTATCAAGTGAAATTACTGGGCAAACGAGATGTTACAACTAATATCTCGTCGGGATTCTGCCGGTAGGTTTAGTCCCAAAATAAAGTTAATTGTAGCGAAGCTGCTGACAGGCCGCTAGTGTTAAAATAAAATTAATGTCATAGCGAGCCTTTGCTCTATGAAAATGCTTTTCCGCATTATGGTATCCTGGAGAGATATTAAACTTTTTTAAAATAGGCGTCAGCTCATCAAAAAAAGCAATGGTCATACGAAAATAATTGAAAACTTTTGCTCGTTTCTTCGTAAAAGTAGATAGCGTGTAAAAAATGCTCACCTTGATCTCTACTGATTAATATTTCTTGACCCACAATGAATGTGTTTGTATTTTTCGTTTTTGTCGGAGTCGACGAAGTAAAAACAATAACAGTGTTTCTTCTGCAACTGACTTCATATACTAAAAGAGCTGGCGCTGATCTCCGAAGTTAGAGTGTCGGCGGCAGCGGTCGACGTGTCGCCGGCTGCCGCCAACGAGTGTCGACAGCTGCTGTTAGCAACATGCCGCTCGTGTGTAAGAGCTCTTAGTCTCAATGAATCATTTATTTTAATGTCAATTTTCTCATTGTAGCGGTATACTATAATATTAAAACATAGCATTTACCAAAAACCGGTGTTTTTTAACATATTAATTTATCCTGAAAAATATAAATATCTATAAAAATATCTATAGCTATGATTGAAAAATCATATCCCAGTAAAACATTACTTGGATATGCATATTTAAAGTGACGCGATGACACACTAAATCCAAATGATTGATTACTAGTAAACAGGGACCTGATGTCAGCAAAGATAAAATTAATAGGCGAGTTACTTAACATTGAAAAGCTTTCTAAATTTGCATCCGAATAACGCTGATAGTAGATGATTTCGATGTTGCTAACGGCAAAAGAAAATAATTATTGAGGAGAGAAAAACGAACACATTTTTTATAAATTTTAAGATGAAAAGACTTATACAGCTTTTATTTTATGGCTTACATAAAAACAAAAAAAAGTGTTATTTTTTTTTTAATTTTATACTTTACTTTTTTCAGCTTTTATTTCTTAAATAACGTTTTCTTAATCTTATCATGCATATTCATGTTTTTCGCTGGTCTCATCGTTTTTCTAAATTAGTATTTTGAATGTAAACTGTGCTAACTAACACAGTCAAATCTATTACGTAAAAAATGTTATGGTTTTATGACACCACAATGCAAGTGAAACTTTAGTGAATAAAAACATTTACATTTTTTTTATTTGTGCAAAAATACAAAAAACACATACTTAATACTTATTCATAAGCCTGCCACGAAAACTCACAAGAGTTTATCCGGACAAGCCGTAAACCGGACAAGCATTAATACACAGATCATAATACACATATACCACGGAACACGCACGAATAATTGAGATTATAAATGCTACATGGTTAGCTGATGCGAGCTATGGGCACCGCCACATTGGCTTTGGCTGCTCTGCCATGCGCCTTTCTTTTTTATCCCTACTCCACGGTCACCGTGTCGTGTCGTGCGACATGCGATAGATGAAAAAAATATTTTAGAGCGATAGAATAAGTTTCAATTTAATATAGTGTTACATACACGTTTCGATAGTATTAATGTAAGGTCAAATGTATTAACCGAACTACGTGATTCGAAATTTTCGAGAGAAAACCTATTCGTTTGCTACAAAGGCCTAATACTATTCATTTATTTAAAGTATATTTTAACTGACTTCGTTAAAGTGACAATGAAGTTTCTCACTGGAGATGCAAATATTATATTTATGATTTTACAACGTTGTAAAGAAGAATTCTTAAAATACGTTTGTAAAGGCAGACAGGGGAAATAACACGTTTAATTTTTACGCCTATAACGCTTTTTAATTAATGAATGCGATTAAAACTTTTTTTCTTAATTTAAAACAAATTTAAACATTTCAATTAAAACTGACAAAACCAAATTTAGCTCAGTGGCTTCAGAAAGTTTAAACGAATCTGTTCTTAGAGTAATTCAAATGTAATTACTGCTAACTGTAACTCCTTCACTAATTTTGAAACCGAGAATTTCAGAAATGCGTTTACAAAGATTTATTAATTGATTTAATATAATTATATAATATAAATGCAAATGTGAGTTTCTATTACTTTAAGTCAGCGGCAACTTTAATTCTAAAGCAAATAATTTAAGTACATTTTTTAAGGATTGCCCTTGGAATAGGCCCATTTATTACTCGGAAAATCTACTTAACCCAAACCAGGGAATATTCGTTTTTTATGTTGAAAAAAGCTTTGTGTAACAGCGGCAAGCGAAGAACTGCCTAATCCTGAGAATTTTATCAGCACAATGATACATAGCCCTCGGGTATCCGTTTAGTCTTAAACATCAGTTTTAGCATATATATCATATTATTTGGTTGGAAATACAGCAATAAATACTACATTACATATAAACAGTAATATAGTGATTGTACTACCATTTTATATACTGTACTAAAATTATAATATTCTCACACCTGAGAGATTAATAATTTTCTATTAATATTTAACAATGACAAAGATAGGTACCAAAATAATAGTTTAATAAAAAACGAGCTGACTATTCTTAAAAAAAAAAGACACGTCGTCGTCGTGTTTAGCAGTTTCTCCACTCAGAATTTCAAAGTACCTTTATAATAACAGAGGAAATAATAACAGCTACCTTACAGCTGCGTGTAGGTGATAGCGACGTGTTTCGCGACCCGTCACTAATACAATATATTGGATATGTCGAGCCAATAAAGATGGAATATTTTATTTTTATTGAATGTTTTCTGAAAATATAAGTATCAATTGCAAAAATATACATACATGTAACTTTTACCAACATTTACCACTACAACAGATAGTTGCTTTACAGGAATAGAATGTAGCAATAGAAATCGCTTGTTAGCTATGTTTCTCTCTTTTTTAGAAAAAATATATTTAAACTTGTAATAAATAGGTTATTCGGCCATTATGCTTCGCTGTGTTATTTTTTAATATATATACGATATGTAAAACTAACATGGGAAATTGAAAGAAATAAATATTTTGTTTAATATATAGCGGTGTTAATCCCAATTTGACGATTCTGATAACTGTTTTAAGCTTTATTTTATGACATCGCCGCTACGAGTCGATGTAGTAAAATGAACAAATAAAAAAGATTTCAAACAAGTTTTCATATTTTTTATAATATGGCATGTTAATTTGCAGATTTATAATATACTTCTAAATTAATTTTTTTCTTGTATTTCGTTAAAGAGATAGTTGTGGCACATAATAATTTGTGAATAAATTATATATATATTATAATTTATAAGAAAGTGCAATAATGTGCTGAATTAAGTCGGGTTAAGTCGAATTAAGAATAACGAACTCCAATTTCAATTTCAAATGGTATTTGAGAAAATAAGTTTATCAAATTTAAATATGCTTCTTGTACTACGAGGTTATTCGCCGATTTCAATTGAAATGAAATTGTATAGACTTACAACCGTAATCTCACTGAATCGAAAACTATAAAGTGCCGAGGGACAAACCTTATCAAACAACGAAAAAACACTACTGGTTATTCTTTCCTATTTGATTCTTTTTTTTTTGCTAACCATTTACTTATAACATGGAGCTATAAGTTGTAAATACTATTTATAGAAAATAGAATAATTTAAATAAATCACAATCACTAACCGAACAAAATCGGGAACCGAGTTAAATTTTTTAATTCACGACCAGTTAAGCAACAAGTATAACATTTCACTTTTGGAGTCTATTATTTTGACCAAAACAACCAATGACATTAAGCTAATATATATAGATAACATGAGCAATATATGTATTTTTCAACGCCAAATCATAATAAAATAAAAAATAAATATCTAAAAATTAAAAAAATATTAGGGGTGTACTACCCTTAACATTTAGGGGGATGAAAAATAGATATTGTTCGATTCTCAGACCTACCCAATATGCACACAAAATTTCATGAGAATCGGTCAAGCCGTTTTGGAGGAGTTTAACTACAAACACCGCGACACGAGAATTTTATATATTAGACTAGCTGTGCCCGCGGCTTCGCCCGCGTTGAAATTACTATGTCACAAAATTTTCCCGGCAAACTTCCAGTGAAACTCTCATCAAAATCGGCTTAGCCGTTTCGTAAACCTTCCTCTTGCCAATGGTGGAGCCCTCTCTCCAATGGTGAAACCGCATGAAAATCCGTTCAGTAGATTTGGAGCGAATCGATCACATACACTTTTGGGGACTTGGTTTTATAATACACTAACTGTTGCCCGCGACTACGTTCGCGTGGTTATGATGTTCACGCATATCTATGCATTACTATTAAGATGTTTAACGCAAATTATTTTTTTATTTCATTCAATCGTTCAAGTTGAAATCAATCAGTTGAAATGCTTATCAAACTGAGTAACTTTAAAAAGCACAATTTAGTATAATTTAATAGTTATTTTTATAAAACCTCTCTTTTTAGTTTTTTTTTTAGTTTTATTTTCAAGCTGTATATGTTTCATACAAACTATCAACCCCAATAAAATCCCCTTAGCGGTGGAATATCGTAAAATCCGTTCTTAGCAGATGTCTGCTAACTATAATCTACCTCCCTGCCAAATTTTATCTTTGTGCAACCTGGATAGATAGACCATCCAGTGGTTTTTGAGTTCTCGCGATGAGTGAGTTAGTGACCTTTCTTTTTTATATATATAGATTACGATGCATTATTTGGATACCTCCTCACCATCTATAGAGCATATATTTTAAATTTCAAGTCTCTTACTTCAAAAACATAAGACTTTCATACAAACTTCCAACCCCCGTTTTATCTCCTTAGCGATCGAGTATCATAAAATTCGTTCTTAGCGGATGTCTACGCTCTATAAGGAACCTACCTGCTAAATTTCAAGTTTGTAGCTATTATAGTTCCGGAGATTTCGTGATGAGTAAGTCAATCTACCATCCCCCGTTTTAACCCCAAAAGGGAGTTGCTTTCTAAAGATACATTATTTGGACACCTATAGAGCATAAATTTTAAATTTCAAGTCTCTTACTTCAAAAACATAGGACTTTCATACAAACTTCCAACCCCCGTTTTATCCTCTTAGGGGTCGAGTTTCGTAAAATCCGTTCTCAGCGGATGTCTACGCCCTATAAGAAACCTATTTGCTAAATTTCAAGTTTGTAGCTGTTATAGTTTCGGAGAGTTCGTGATGAGTGAGTCAACTTACCATCCCCCGTTTCAACCCCAAAAGGGAGTTGATTTCTAAAGATACATTATTTGAACACTTTTTCACTATCTATATAGCTTATATTTTAAATTTCAAGTTTCTTACTTCAAAAACATAGGACTTTCATACAAACCTCCAACCCCCGTTTTACCCCCTTAGGGGTCGAGTTTCGTCAACTCCATTCTTAGCAATAGATTACGCCTTATAAGGAGCCTACCTGCTAAATTTCAAGTTTGTAAGCATTATAGTTTCGGAGATTTCGTGATTAGTGAGTCAACGTAACATCCCCCGTTTTAACCCCAAAAGGGAGTTGATTTCTAAAGATACATTATTTGAACACCTTGTTACCATCTATAGAGCATACATTTTAAATTTCAAGTCTCTTACGTCAAAAACATGGGACTCTCATACAAACTTCCAACCCCCATTTTACCCCCTTAGGGGTTGAGTTTCGTAAAATCCGTTCTTAGCGAATGTCTACTTCCTATAAGGAGCCTACCTGCCAAATTTCAAGTTTGTAGGTGTTATAGTTTCGGAGATTTCGTTATGAATGACCTTTCGCGTTTATATATATTATAGATAACAATATATAAAATATACATATATTGAATAAATACGTATACATAAATACATATGTATAATTAAACATTAATAACGAAAGCTATAAGGAAAGATATTTTTTGTTGTTTAAGAATATCTTAAATGAAAAAAGAGGTGCGCAGCTTGCTTCAATAGGCAAAGCATTCCAAAACCGAATGGATTAAATAGTGAAATAATCAGTGTAGAAGGATGCAGAGTGGTGAGGACTTTGTAAAATTAGATTCTCTCAGATTCTAAAAAAATAACTATCATTTATTTTAGTACGTTTATTTTTCATTTATTCGTGTATTTATGTCATTAACAGTTTTTGCGCCTGCAGTTTAAATATATAATTTTTACTTATAATCTAAAAAAGTTTACAAATAGCTCATAACGAAAGGGCGTCCTATGTTCAATTTATTTAGATGTAGTATATAATTATTTATAGTATGTAGTTTTATTTCGTGTAATTTATTATTAAGTAATTAAGTAAATAAAAAGGTTTATTTTTATATAAAAAATCTAAATTTTTTAATTTTAAATTGATTATTTACAATTATTTATTTCCCTACTGGTAACAAAGGTGGCTGGTGGATTTTAATGTCAATCAGTCAGTCAGTTTAGCCTGTTGCAGTCCACTGCTGGACATAGGCATCTCCAAGTTCGCGCCTGACATTTCGGTTTTACGCAATTCTCATCCAGCCTACACCAGTAATCTTACGTAGATTCCCGAGTAGAATTTTTTTCGTGTTCCTTAGAAGGACCGGACCAGGCATGCCTGATCTGGACCAAAAAAGGTATGTAACGCAGAAGATTTGTCTGGACCTGATCAGGATGAGATGAGGTTTCCTGATCCCGATCAGGAAATCGCATCTCATCCTGATCAGCCGGTTCGGTCTGGTCCTTTTAAAAAACACGAATTGTTTAAAAAACTCGTTTAAAAAATTCTTGAAAAAATTGTTTAATAAAAAAAAGCGAATTGGTATTATAAATATATTACTTAACATAATTTTATGATATTTATTTCCGTTTCTTTTTTCCAATGTATTATATTTTATATATTATGTTATGTATTATGTTATGTTTTTACTTTAAATATCAATTATTTTTATTTATTTTTATATTATTATTTATTATTCTTATTAATTAAATTTTATTTATTAACTCCTAATAATTAACTACTTCCTACTACTTACGACTGCTCCGCTGTTTAGAAATGGACTCCCTGCTAGACTGTCCTGATAACTGTATATATACTAAGTGACCGGACCAGGTCCTGATACCTACCATACTTGATTATATTTTACATCAGGCTATCCTGATCTAGACCAGACCGGGTCCTGTTCCAGTATGCCTTAACATACTTGATTATATTTTACATCAGGCTGTTCTTATCTGGACCGGACCGGGTCCTGATTCAGTATGCCTTACCATACTTGATTATATTTTACACCAGAGTATCCTTGTCTGGACTAGACCTGGTCCTGATAGGGCTTGCCGGATCTGGCATGCCTCATTCTATCCTGATCCGGTCCAGATACATGATCTGGTTGAGCCTGACCTTTTTTCTAGTTGGGTTGTCAGTCCAGCGGGCTGAAAGACGTCCCACACTGCATTTTCCAATACACGGCCTCCACTCCAGGACACATCTGCTCTAATAATCGATCCTGCGACACAGGTGACTAGCCCACTGCCACTTCAACTTGCTAATTCTGTGAGCTATGTCGGTTATTTTCCTTCTCTCGCGGAAACCCTAAGCATAACTCGTTCCATTGCACGTTGAGCGACTTTAAACTTGTTGTCTAGTCTCTTCATCAGCGACCACGTCTCGACAACGTAGGTTAACATAGGCAGGACGCATTGGTCGAAGATTTTTGTCTTCTGTCTGTGTCTCTGCGGAATCTTCGAAGAGTAGACTCGACAAAATCTGCCAAACGCCGCCCAGCCCAACTGAATTCTCCAACGACGACGGCACTAGGTGGCGTGATCGGTGGATCTGTTGTTTATAAATTCCTTGCTAATTGTGTACGACAGCGCTAGTGCCGACAAATATATGTTTTTATATTTTGTCTAAATAAGTAGTTATTCTATAATAACTGTCGTATGAAATGAACTTTAACATCAACCAGACAAGTTTGGTTTACAAGCTTAAGGTTGGCTTCGCAAATTGCTATTAGAAATTTGGGATTGACAAGTGATGCAATTTAATTTGTATATTTCCCTTGACAACGTTCAAACGCTTGGTAGGCGCTATGGTACAATATTCGATAGACCATTAAGATATTCAGTTTCAACGCAAGATCTTTAGTACACATTCTCTACTGATATTTGATACAGTTTATTTCTTGAGATGTGACATGTGACATGTCCATACTTTATAATTACTGTGTTTAATTTAAATACTACATATTAATAAAACATTATTGTTTTCAAATTGCTACGATATTTTATTTTTCTTGGAATTTAAAATGAAAATTAAATATAATCAGTTATTATCTTAGTACGAGTACCATCAAGAGCAACTTGTAAATCATTTCTTATCTTAACTTCGTACGAACTGTAAGAGATTAAGGACGCTAACTTAAAAATAAGGCTAACAATTTTTAACAATTATCCTGATGACACCTTTTAGAAAATTATTTTTATCAGACCACAGACAGAGTTATGATTTAAAAAAAAAACTTTTGTTTATTGTAATATCGACTTTAAAAATCTTTTGTACTATACTCCACCATAACAATACGATATGATAGTAGCGCCTTGCAAAGAGAGAAAATAAAAAATCATTTTAATCGTTATTTTTCAACTGTGAAAAATTCAAATTTATAGCTTCGTTTTCGAATTTACATTTGCGGGTAACAATCGTAAAAGCAATTGTTCCATTTCTGTTTTTCCAATTTCGTTTCAAAATATAAAAACCGATTGAAGCAATCGGCTACCAAATGCACAAAACTTTAATGTAACAATTTAAAGTTGAATCCATTCATCCATTGTGTTTGTGAACAAGTTAAGATCCGAACCGCTTCGGAAGACGGCAATAATTGCTAACGGAACTAATTGGAAATTCGGAGACTGTTTCCTATCATCAAACTCATTATCTATTAATTGAACTTTGCACTTTTTGATTTCTTAAACTCCTTGCTAATGCACTTTGAAAAATAGTTTCTAGACGATTCATTACTTTTCTTTTTTTTTTTTCATTATATATCACATATTCTCATTATATACTCGTATTATATATTATTGAATATTCATGCATATTAAATTTTTGTTTTCTATTTTATATTAAACTATTACAAATTATAATATAATACAATAATGCACTGCTTTTTATAGGAAAACAGTTTTAAAACAAATTGATTATCTCTTGAGACACTCTGTTCTATATCACTTGGTACCATTAGTATTTAATGGTTGTGGTCTCTTTCCCCAAGAGGACCAATCGGCTTAAGGAAACTTGGTGTTTTTTGTTTCTTATTTCATTTTGTTTACCGTTTTCCATTTAATACTTACTATTATTTATTATTTTTAAATAAATCTAGACAGTAGATCTAGATAATAAAAAATTTATGGCATTTAATCTGCTGCACTTATTAGAGAAAACAGCCGGCTTTTTTGGTTAGTTGTTGCAAGAATTGAGTGAAATTTAAAATGAATATTTCTCTTTAATTTTTCTCTGGGGTTGTATTTTTCTCTTTAACTAATAACTTGTCATACTTTAAATATGCGGTCTCGCACTTTCTTCTCTTAGTTTAACTTGCAAATGCGATAGCGATGGTTCTACACTCACGATCAAATTTTGGAGAGCGCGAAAAACTGATCAGTCAAACTGACGCGAAAAACTGATTGTCAGTGGCCACCTTTAGACTTACAGCGTATGTTACTGTAACAATAACAGTAGAAAGGTTAATTTTATCCTATAACAACAAGAAGTCAAGACGGTCGTCCATATGTTTGAGTATGACGCTCGTTGCCGTAAAATACAAAAATGTATACAAAACGAAGTACCATACCATGAGTAAACTAGTCAAACGCATATAAAACTAAGTATCGTTCCATCTGACGTCGCCGCACCCGGCATCGACGACGTAAATGTGGACATGAATATGCATTTTGTAGCGATCAAAAGGCAACAAGCTAGTTCCAAAGTGGTAAAACGGACTGACTGATTTCAATACCAGATGGAAATTTTAGGAGAAATTCATAAAGGTACATTACTTAAGTAGTACATTAATTAATAAAGGTACAATTTTAGCTTTCATTATCAGTAAGAATTTTTTTTCACACCAAATTTATTGTTATAAATTTATTGATTCTACTGAGGGATACAATAGTAATATACATTTAGAAAATTTATTAAATATATACATTTTTACATTTATACATTTAGACATATTTTTACATTTAGAAAATTTATTAAATACATAATGTATACATTCAATTTTTTACGTAAACCTGAATAAGGTGATATATAAAAATTCTGAATTGTTGATTGTCTATAGCTTAGCTAACTTTAGAGATTTTTCTCTCATTTAATTTTACAACCAATAAATCGGCTGAAGCCCTTAAGGCGAGAGCCGTAATAAGTGGAATCGTTTTAGAAATCCTTCCATTTACTTTAAATTGAAAAACGTTATTCTATACATTTTACTTATCTGTCCAATGCAAGCACTTATCTCGTGAATTGCACAATCAAAGGATATAAAATTGCATGTTTTGCATGATTGCATTACAGTAATACTTGATATAATTGATTTTACAAAATAAGTTGTTTTTAAACTATTTTTCTATTACAGTTAAAACTTAACTTTCACACTATGCTAAATTGACCGGACTAATTTTGATTAAACTTTTTGTAATCAAAGTATTAATTTTAGTACTATTGTATTTAAGTACAAATATTATACACCATTCATATTTAAAACTGTTTTTATTTCAAATCAATCGTCATGCTGAAATTAGTTGAAATTCTTTTTAGAGTTCCGTACACAAAGGGTAAAAACGAGACCCTATTACTAAGACTTCGTCGTCTGTCCGTCCGTCCGTCTGTCTGTCACTAGGCTAACTCTCAAGAACCGCGATAGCTAGACACTTGAAATTTTCACAAATTATGTATTTTAGTTGCCGCTATAATAAAAAATACTAAAAACAAAATAAAATAAATATCTAAGGGCTCCCTTACAAAAAACGTCATTTTTGCCTATTTTTGCTCGGTATCAATAAATGGTAAAAGGGAGGCACTTGAAATATTCACTAAATAATTAATTGTATTTTTACTTTTATACTGTGTACTGTGTGTTTTGTACTGTGTGGCTACGGTACAAAAGAATATAGCCACCCCCTCTCTTCCCGTGGGTGTCGTAAGAGGCGACTAAGGGATAACACAGTTCCGCTACCACCTTGGAACTTAAAAAGCCGACCGGTGGCGGGATAACCATCCGACTGCTGGCTTTGAAATACACAGGCCGATGACGGGCGACAGCGTCTTCGGTGCGACAAAGCCAACCCTGCGGTCACAAACCCGCCTGCCCAGCGTGGTGACTATGGGCAAAACATATGAGTTCACGTTATTTTTGGCGTAAACTTGTGGAGGCCTATGTTCAGCAGTGGACTGTATAGGCTGTAATGATGATGATTACTTTTATAAATAACCTATACACATAAATAAAATTGAAATCTCTGTCTGTAATATTAAAATAACCACTTTTTATTAAATGCATATTTACAATTTTTGTCTGTCTGTCTGTCTTTCTATTTGTGCCGGCTAATCTCTGAAACGGCTGGACCGATTTTGACGGGACAATCACTGGCAGATAGCTGATGTAATAAGGAGTAACTTAGGCTACTTTCATTTTACATGTTTTTAATTTTATAACTCTGCGAACTCAATAATAATTATTTTTTCAATTTCATTTCCATGCGAACAAAGTCGCGGGCACAACTAGTAATGAATAAAATTAAAATAAAAAATATTTAGGGGCGGGGGGGGGGGGACTCTCATAAAGCAAAAGTGATTATTGTGCCGCTTTTTGCCCGATATTAAAATCAGCACCAGGTTAGTTTTATTTTATAATTAAATATTTTACAGAAAATGTAGTTATTGTATTTAGTTTATAAACTGTTGTGGGAGTGCTGCGTTGGACCGCAGGCGGCGCGGCGCGCGGCTGTTACTAGGCGACGATCGCTCGAGTAGTGATAACGTCACGAAGGGTTACAATATGAAATTTTTGTACATACTGTTGTTTACCTAGTCAATGGTAAGGAACCCTTCGTGTGCGAGTCCGTCTTGTACTTTGCCGGTTTTATTTTATTTTATTAAAAGGAAGTTCTTACATCAAAAATAAATAAAGACAATATTTTTTTTAATTACTAGTTCGGCAAACAAGCGTACGGCTCACCTGATGGTAAGAGATTACCGTAGCTTATAGACGCCTGCAACACCAGAAGCATCGCAAGCGCGTTGCCGACCCTTTACCCAATCCCCCCAGGAGCTCTGGTCACCTTACTCACCAACAGGAACACAATACTGCTTGAAAACAGTATTATTTAGCTGTGGTCTTCTGTAAGGTCGAGGTACTACCCCAGTCGGGCTGCTCCATATTTTGAGCAGGAAATTCCTGCTGTGCCCTACCTCAGTTAATGCTTCTATGATATGATAGAGTTAGTTTGAAAAAGTTTTATAGCGAATCAAAATATATGTATTGTTTATATTACGTCGCATATAAAATACAAAAGCAATTTTTTCACATTGATCTTTCATAAATATAAAAATTAATCGCCAAAATGTATGTAATTTACGAACGATCGCATTAAATTGGACAATTGTTTTTATTTATTTATTCATTTGTGTTCCTAATCATCACGACAAGGTTTTTGTAAAAGAAAATTATAAAATCAATTTTATTCAGTTCAGTTCAGTCAGTTAATGGTACTGTAATCTGATGGTCTAATGGTACGGTAATGGTATCAAAATTAAAGTATAAATAGCTATATTACGTTATTTATCTTTACAAAGTAACATTTATAGTCATATATTATTATATAAGACATTAGTTGATTATTTAAAATTGGAATTGGAAAATTATACAATGTGTTGCTCTGAAAAAACAAAGATTTCATTATACAATTTTTCCATATACTACTCTTTATAAAACAATACATATCACTACTGCTATAAAAAAAGGTTCTATACAAATATACAAACTCAAAGGAATATATTCCTTTATATATTTATAAGGTATTTCTTTGTAAATAAACAAATTGCGTTGCTCTGAAAATAAGAGAAACGAAAAACACCATACTTTTATACTTTTATTATTTTTTTATGTCATCTGCAATAACAATTCAAAATACTAAATTTAAATATTTAGAGATTAAAGAAGATACTCGTTATATATTATATAAAATTATCTGACCTAAAAAAACTGAAAATACTTCATTATAACAAATAGTGCTATTTTACGTCATTATAACTGTTTTTCGGACGTCTACTCTACGCCGGAAATTACAAACTCCGTTATACGCACTTCATATAACGCATCAAAAGAGCAATCATCTCAAACTTGTTTTTATACTGAAATCACCCTTGTACTTGCCTACTATTTCTAATATATACGCGTGTAGCTAAATGGTAAATAAAAAGAACATAATGACTACTTTTTCTTTTAAGTATATTTCTTTGCTGAGCAGATTTCAAGAGATCTCTTAAGACGAAACTTCAGAAAAACTGAAAGCTATTTAATTCTTTGTAATTTAAACACGATAAAGTCTGGCCTGTTGTATACTAATATTGTATGCAGCTCTGTTATTGTGCTGCTGTGTTAAATGCGCCAAGGTTCTACTTATAATATGTGTATTATTGAATGGTGGTAGAAATTGTTATCGTAGCTCGTAGCTCGTAGCTTGTCGTAGCCAGTTCGCGTCCGCGGACCGAGAGTGCCGGCCGCGCACACAGTTTAACAGTTTTAATCGTTTGGATATATTAGACGGATTTCTTTCCTAAGATATATTTACATGTGATCGGTAAAACTTACTCGTGTTAAAAGGCAAGTGTTTTATAATTATTAATTAGATTTTTAGACCTTATGAGTATTTTACTTCCCGTAAATGTCCCACAGTTGGGCAAGTGCTATTTTTCTATTAAATTAGTATATAATCCATAATGCTGCTGCTGGTTTTCATACTATTCTTTAGCTGATTATGATTTTTTATGTATTAATAAGTATATATACAAATTTTATTTTATTGTTTAGAATTATGATATTATTATTTAGAAAAAGTATAATTAACTACTTAATAAGTTATATAAGTCATATTTTCTCTTCAGTATAACTTTAACCTTTTTTGATTTAGAATATTTTTAAAATAATTAAAAAAATATATAATGAAACCATCACAAGTAATTTAAATCTCGAAATTGTATGTTAAATATAATTTATATAATACTTACGTATAGCAATGTAACTCAAAAATCTTTCATTCGGAAAAATGTCAAACGCTTATTTTCAAATCAATGACCATCTTTTAATTACCAACAATAAATACGCTAATTAAGTTAAATTCTTGTTACAAACATATAGCAGTTTCAAATAAAAGAGTTCTTGAACAGACTTAAGTAACGTACTGAGATTTTACTTAAAGGACCACTAAGTCTCCTTCAAGAGACATTACTTTAATAAAACACTCCCTTCAGAACTTTTAATCTTACGCTGTGTCGTAACAAATACTTTGCGAAGCTCCAGACCTTTATTGTCTTAAGAAAATTAATGTCAAATACTTTATACTCGTTAATTTTAAAACAATACCACGCCTATGCACATTAATTAATAACAAAACGCGTTTGTATATTTAATTTAGAGGTTTTTATTTACACTACATATTTGTACGTTACCTTTTATACGAGCACTTTAATAATAGTTACATAAACTTACTAGCTGAAGCGCAAACGTTGTTTTGTCATATATGTTATTAGCCTTTCTTAATTCTCCATCCCCCTTATAACTTGGCTGTATGAAATCTCAGACCTACCCGATATGCACACAAAATTTCATAAAAATCAGTCCAGCCAATTTCACTCAATTTTTTATTTAATTACAATAAAATATAGCCTATGTCACTCCTGAATGGTATAGCTTTCTGTTAGTGAAAGAATTCTCGTAACCGGATCGGATCATTGTTTGCGAATATTACCCCCTACAAACAAACAAAGTTAGAAACTTTACCTCTTTATAATATTAGTACAGATAACGTTAAGACCGTTCTCTAATAAAACATAAAAAGTAAAAAATATATAAGAAGTAAATTGTATTGTAAACCTTTTAAATATAGTTTGACTTATAATAGTTAGTGTGAATCGGACCTATTAGAAAGTAAATATGTTCGTAGCCTCTTGATATTAGATATATTTAACACTTACTCGTACGTGAGACCGTAGGCATCAATAGACAAGCGTTCACTTTGACCTCGTTACAATCTTAAAACTCTTACTATAGCACTTATCTACATCATCTTTTTTTTTTCAAATTTCATTTAGTAAGTAACATTTTTATACCTATAACCAACCAAACACGAAATTAATTTGAAGTCCAAATTTAGCAATTGAAACCTAAACAGTCTGTTAGTTTCGATTTTAACATTGATTTAAATAGTCTTGTTTTGATTCAAGCTCATAACCATCAGCACAGAAATAAACAGTTTTTCAATTTTATTTACGAGCTTCTGTTATATATAACTTAAGTTTCTCATTGTGAAAAAAAAGCTAAACCTAACAATATTTACGTTGACGTAGCTGTCGGCGGAATTACAAAAAATAAAATAGTTAAATTATAAACGATGATAGTAAAGGAATCGAAGTCCATTAATCAGTTTATCTACAAAATTTCTTTGTTTTATATTTGCCCTTTCTGTCGGTCATCATTTCATAGCCTTAAGTCAAAGCGGTGTTCGCACTTAATACGATTTTAGAGACTCTTGTTAGAAGAATTTCTGTTGACCTCGAATTTGTTTACTACTGCCAGACAGTTCCGCCTTTGGGAATAAAAAGGTTATTTGTTGAGGACACCATAATTTTTTCTTCGTGCGTTGTATCTGTTTATGTATCTTTAAGTTTCATGTTAGCTGGTGATATATAAAAAATAATTAATTAAATAGAAATTTCTAACACCAATATATTTTATATATATAGCAGTTATAATATTTAGAATGTTCTGACCAATAAGTATGCCATCATTTCATTATATCAACTGTATACGGTGCTATTTAGATCACGTAACATCTGGCGCACCTATATTTTCAATTTCAGTTCTTTGTAAAGTAAAATGGTTAATATTTTAACGCAATACTTCTGGAAATTATTATTCGAAATGTTGTTTTAAAACTCTACTCTTTTCGAATTTCCGTTAACGTCAATCTTTTGTGCAAAAAAAATTATCTTATTGTATATGCGTATTTACAAGTTATTTCGAGATTATTGATTGTTTATTTATTTTTACCTCAAAACTTTAATGAACATTTTTTTGTAACTGGCTAGAGCATCGACGCAGTGAGTCGGAGATGCAGGTTCGAACCCCGTTTGAATGGTCGGTATTTTTAATATGATATTTAAAATGTTTATAATTTCCTCGTATGTGGATATTACACATAAAAAATAAATGGTACAAAAAATTAAGTTTTAATTTTATGTAAACTGAAATGATATAAGTTTTACATTTTCGTATAACCGCAACACTAATATGAAAATAGTCAAGTAAATACGCATTATTAGATAGTACCCGGGTGACCGAGCTAAGCTCGGTATTTTTAGTAAATCGTGTTTTTTGGAAATCATAAAGTATAAATACGAATTACATATTGATAAAATATGAATAATATTTTTCGATTTTACCGACATAATAATAAAAAATAAGAACAGTCTATTTAAATAAAAAATAACGAGTGCAATTAGAAAAAGAAAAAGAAAAAATAATTGATCAGTGACATTGGGATTTGAACCATGATCTTCTGGGTTGATCCCGAGCGGCAGATTTCCCACCGAGCTATTACAACTACATTGACTTATGCGAAATTTACCTTCGTATTCTAACGATATTTTTTTCAATTCCTAAAAACAGGGATAAAACGACATTTCCTGAAAATGAATCCTAGCTAGATAGATTTATCTCCCCCGAAACCCCCTAAATACTAAATTTTATGAAAATCGTTGGAGCCGTTTCCGAGATTCAGATTCTATATATATATATATACAAGAATTGCTCGTTTAATAGTATAAGATAACTCAAAAGTACCTATCAGATCTCAAATAAATTTAAATGGAACTAAATCACACGCAACACCTTTAAATTTAACCAAATTAATGGGTGAATCATACATAAAAAAATAGAATCGAATTGAGAACCTCCTCCTTTTTTGGAAGTCGGTTAAAATATATACGCTTCAACAATGATTTTCTCACTGAGTCCGACGCACATAGGTTTATCTGTAGGTCAAAACCTCATGAAAGAAGACTTTGAAATTTAAAACTTGCACTTTATACCTACTTTTACAGTACTTTTTACATACACACCATTAGAAGTTTTTGAAGCATCGTTGGTGCCATTGTGCCGTTTACAAACAATATTAAAGAATAACTGTATGTTGTTCTATCAAAAAATACGATTTCAGCTTATATTAACAAGTACAACACGCTAAATATTATTAGGGATAACTCAAAAATTACACGTCAAATCTCAATCGACAGTAGAGTAGCAAGACAAACACCAGCTTTCCTCCTCCTTTTTTTGAAGTCTGTTCAAAAGAAAAAACGTGACAAAAAAATTAATCTTTACCTACATACACAAATATAAAAACATAATTTGTAATTATTTTAAATAGGAAATCCTCAACAGATCGGAGATGAGAGCAAAAAGTTCGCAAAACACCATTTTCATGTGTTAATAATCGCTTCAGCCTGTAATGTCCCACAGCTGGGCCTCTTAATATGCCTCTTTCCCGATGTAGGAGAAGGAGCAGAGCTTAATCCACCACGCCGCTGCTCCAATGCGCGTTGGCGAATAATAATAAATGGTACTAACAAAGTATAGCATTTTGCTTTAGATCAAATATTAATTATTTAAAATAATTAAAAACAGCAACCAATACGAAAAATAATGAATTCCATATTATATTTTTACATTTTCACCAGTAAAATGTATGATTTTTTTCGTATCCACTATGGCAAGCAAATGTTAGTATCTATTTGCTACGTTTAGCTTTGCGAAGCGGTACTATGAAAAAACAAAACAAACAATGCTTTCGAAAAGTAAAGACTTTTTTTCTGTTTAAAATTGCAAGTCTTACAACGGGTAAGACTAGTTCTTTATATTTTAGCTGTGTCAGTTGTAACACGCATACATGTATACCATGTAGCAAGTACATATATCTTGCTATACGTACCAAACCGTCCAAGCATGTGTCTTGGTCTGAAACCACTCACTCCTCGCACAATTTCGTTGACGATAACACACACCGCTTCATTTATGAAATTGCTTTAGTTCAAGTAAGTTATGATAAATACTCATTATAACTGAACTTATATTTAGTTTAATTAAAACTTTCTTTTATGTAGTCCCTTAATAAGTTCCCGTAATAGGAGGCATTTTGGTTCGTTCTCAAATTTAAGCGTGTTCGCAAAGCTATACCCCAAACCTACTTAACGTTCATTTCAAGACAAACAACTGTATAGTAAAGACTATTAATAGTTGTTGCGCTATTAGCCGCGGAACTGCTTTATGCTTATCATTTTTTTTTTAAATTATAACAGAAAAATATAGTTAATATAGTTAATAGTATAAGCCATTTACGTAACGCAAATTCTGAAGATTTCCATCCCTCCCTACCCCTCGGTAACGTGCCATAACTGCAAACAAAACGTGATACGTAAGTGACCATTAAGCTAAAACTTGTTCAAAGTACCGGAAAGTTCCTAATACACCTTTGATATTATTCTAATCACTTTTGCGATAATAATAAATAGAACACGAGATATCTAATTCGCAATACATGCGTGTATTATTTATTTTACTAATTAATAATGTTATTCAATAAACAATAATATAGAGCTATTAAATAGTCATGAATCACACAGAGTGACTTAAATAGCTTAATCTACAATCGAAGGATTCCCAGCATATGTAATGGGTTTATTACTTGGGAGATTTTACTTCAGAATTTTTTCTTTACAGAAAAAAATGTTACGTAACGCATTCTTCGAAAACCTTAAGCCCTTGAAACGTACCGTAACTTTTTACAAGATTTCTCAAGTTAAAATTTAAAATAGATGTCAAATTTAAACTTTTGCCCATTTTGTAATTAAATTACAATTTTCCAAGACTGCCATTGTACGTTCTATTTTTTTATCACAAAAAAACAACATCCATGTGATGTTATAGTTCTGTGTGTAATATTTTTTGCAACTGATTTTTTTTTAAACTGAGGTAGGGCACAACTCTGGGCTCAGCACGGCAAGGATATCTTGCTCGAAATATGGAGCAGCCCGACTGGCCTCGACCTTATAGAAGACCACAGCTAAATAATACTGTTTTCAAGTAGTATTGTGTTCCTGTTAGTGACTAAGGTGACCAGAGCTCCTCGAAGGATTGGGGATTGGGTTGGCGACTACGAGCGAGAGACTACGGTAATCGTTTACCATCAGATAAGCGGTACGCTTGTTTGCCGACCTAGTTATATATATAAAAAAAACTAACATTTATCAATGTTATTACAAAAGGAAAAAAATGAACGTGCTTGGAAAATTATCACCTATCAATAAGGCTATTTATCTCGATTCGTATTATGTTGACGTCAAACTTTCATGTTATTTCGACGTGTATTATATCTATTGTACAAACAGAAGCATTTTACTAATAAACAACTTTTTCCTTACGGCTTTGTTGGTGACTTTCGTCCTAACTCTCTAACCTCCAAATTATTATCCTTTTAGACAGTAATATATTATAATATACTTTTAAATAAGAAAAAATGTATACGTGTTATATTTAATCTGACGCCAAAGCTTAAGTTTTTATACTACTACAGAATTTTGTAAAGACAAATTTTATACAAAATTACGGTAATGATTTGTTATTATTAGGGAAGATGATCGTCATCGAACATATTCACACATTTAAATATTTATTTAAACCTCGCTTCAGGCTGCAATATCCCACTGCTGGGCATAGGCCTCTTTACCCATGTAGGAGAAGGATCAGAGCTTAATCCACTACGCTGCTCCAATACGGATCGGCGGATATTCCCTACTATGAATAACGATCGCTATCAGGTGTACATGATAACAACCGGGATCGATGGCTTCACGTGCTCTCCGAGGCACAGTTGGGAGACCCACAAGATCTGCATTTAAAGCTCATTTAAGAAATATTTGTAAAGACATTGATACTTACTGTTTTTATTTTATCGTTATAACATTCAATTTTTTTTACAAAGTTCATCATATTTTTCTATAGGTATGTAAAAAAAATAATTAAATAAGTATGAAATTATCACAAATATACACTACCGAAATGTAATCAACTATAAAACGAAAAGAGAGGCATGTTTACACTTGATCATACAAGTGGTAATTCCACTCAAATAGATTATACCTTATTCCATTATCACTTTGTTATAAAACCAGAAAAGATAAATGATTATGCTTTTCTTGGAAAAGCGAATAACCATTTTTATTTAAGGACGTGCCGTCAAGAGATGCTTAGGCGTGACATCGTTTTTTTTTTTAATATTTATCTTTAATAAGTTTCTTGGTTTTTTGCTGGTTTATGGTTATTATGACTATTTTTGTCACATTTGCGCATTGTATACTATCATACATTCATTTTTAAAAATATACAAGATTTACTATTATTTCAATTATTTTTTCGAAACTTTTCTCGATGTGACTGCGTTCTTCTCATTATAAGAGAAAAGAAAAATGATATTTAAAAATGTAGAATGAAATACGATTAGTTTGACTCGCGATGTTTTGTCGTTTATGATCTGTTTGACGTTGTTTTAGTAAAAACATTGTTCTTCAAAGCGCCAGTAATCATAATTAAGGTTCTAATAAAGGGGATTGGCGTTAACTCTTTTTCATTAAATCAAATTATAATAATTAAAATAAAGCCCGATAACTTCCTAAAGACTACACCAACATGATAATTTTTTTTGTTATTATCAGAATTAGGATCCTATACTCGCCGGATCAGCTATAGTTTATTATTTAAATTATTCCTGATTCATTCATAGTGAAACATATTTGTTTTGTTCGTTCAATTAAACGTCTTAAGTCATAACACAAGCTAGTAATACTTGCAGACAACTGCCTATACTATATTTTTGTTTGCTTTTGAATAATGTACGATCTTGTAGCGACAAATTACAGTGAAACATTTTTATCACACGAAACAGATAATAAGTACTCATATATACCCAGCCGTAAATCCGTTGTGAAAAGTATTAACCGCAGTATTTTTTTTAATCGTTATAATGATTCGATACCTAAGATTTTTTGGTAACAACTTTTCAGAAATAGGCACATACATCAACCTTAAAGAACATCAAAGCGATATAAAACTGTTCTTAAGTAATTGTGTTTTTGTGGTCAGTAAGACAGCTTAGAGCTCCTGGGGAGAAAGAAGGGTTAGGGTCGGCAAAGCGCTTGCAACACTCTTAGTGTTAGTGTTTTGTAGTGCGTTAGTCATAATTAAACTTTCATTATCACTACGCCAGAAAAACCATTAAAGTATTTCATTATTAACTATCATCTAATAGCACGCCATTTTTTTTTATAAAAAATATACTTACTTATTCAGCCATATTTAGTTTTTTTTTTATTGCTAAATATCAACAATTATTTTTATTTTCATTTAAACCTTATCCAGCTAAAACAAATACAAAAAATCCAAGTTTATACAGTATTTCGGTAATTATGCGCGTACGTTTCAGCTATTCGTTTTTATTTATACAAATACAAGACAATTTTGTTAATATTTCTTTCTCATCATAGAATCCTTACATCTACTCGGTTTTATGTCGAAACATTAATCAACAGAAGCGCTCATCGTGCGTTCGGGCGTGACGCCGGATCAAAGGGTTAATTAAATGACTGTAATTTAATCATTTCGCTCCTCTATTAATCTCACTATTTACTAATTAGTTTTTAATACACTTAATTTATTTTCTCCCTAATAGCTTTAGATATCTGTGTGGTATATATGTAAAGTTCTGAATTTGCTTCGAAATAGTGTGGATAATGCTGAAAGCATTAATTCTATTAATTAATTTTAGTTAGAAAAGGGTGAAAATATTCTAGAAATTTCGAGTAAAATAAACAAAGCGATTTTTCAAAAATAAAAAAAAAAAACTAAATAATTGATAAAGTTGATGAAAATTTATCCTGTGTTCGGAATTTAAATGCAACGAGTTTTAAATTGGCCCACAACTGTATAAAATGAAAACTGGGTCAGATTGTAAAATGTTCGTGATTTCTGGAAATTTCATCTCACCGGGTTCAATTTCATGTTTTCTTCAATGGAATTCCCTGCGTTTACTTCACGTCATCACTTTTATGGTCGTCAGTCGGGTTTAATATGATTCCTCACTATCGCTATACGCCCGCAGCGCTGTTGACGTACTTTCTTGAGATTATTTTCTGAAGAAACAGATCTTACTATCTTTGGTTAGATATATTCACATGAATTACGTAACACATATATTTGGAAACATTTCGATCAAATTTTATTTCAAATACGGAACTAGAAACTGTACGAATGTATTTAAACTTTTTCATTAAATACAATTAAATTACAAATATATATATATATAAAACATCTTAAAATAGTATCTTGCTAAAAAAACTGGATCGTACTCATGTTGATGAGGAAATATCATTAATCTTGATAGTTCAGCGATGATAATGTTACTGAAAATAGATTATGAAATACACGTAAAAAAGATAAAAGTTCGGTCTTTTATGGTAAATACGACACACTTAATACGGAAGTCGTTTTGAACTACCTACGAAAAACGAGTGCTCTTCAGTGTACTGAAGTTAATAGGCGCTGATAGTATCCGAGCTCGTTGATCTAAACGCATTTCACATCGACCGGTGCTTAAAGGAAAAAGATAAACCATATATATAAATATAGTGCAAGCATGTATTTAGGTACATTTTTAGTGTATCTTCCATAGTTGACTAGCCCGTTGGCGCAGTTTGAAGTGGTCCTGCTTTCTTCTCTAGGTGTTGTGGATACGATTTATTATATGCATTATTTATGTGTTACAAAATAAATAAATGTTTTAATAAAAGTTGCCTAAGTTACTTCTTATTATTACATCAGCTGTCTGCCAGTGAAAGTCTCGTCAAAATTGGTCCAGCCGTTTCAGAGATTAGCCGGAACAAACAGACAGACAGACAGACTGTTATTTTGATACATACGAGTAATATGTACCGTGTATACATCCATATTGCATTTAGTAAAAAGCGGTTATTTTAATATTACAGTATAGTTATGTACAATACTACATACAATAACTGTAGTATTTTAATTTAGTTATTTAATCGTATGCCAATGCTTCTAATTATAATCGAGATTTCATAAATGTACACACACAACAATCACACAGCAACAAAATACATCATCAACACTGGGAGAACGTTTATTATTTTAATCGTATATTTGTGTTCTCCGTCTTAAACCCTTTTAAATGTCTTAACTATCCAAAGCTTTTCAAAGAAAGACGATTCACTTAGTTTAGAGATTGTAAGTTAGTTTAGGGATCATAAGTTTGAGTACATATGTACATAGTTACATATGTTAATAATAGTAACAAAATGGCTTGTCACCAGGAATATACTTTATACGACAATCAAATTATCTTAAAACCATTTACTCGAGTTCTATTCATAAATAAATATTTTGACACATTTTTACCAAAGGAAAAAAATACGATGAAACTTTTATGAAGAGTATTTTGAGCCCAAACACGTGTGTTAAATTTGTCGAAACACATTGCTTTGTAAACATATTACTGGATCAAGAGATTTGTGTATGCCTGTTTTTTATTATACAAACATATTCCAAGCATATGCGAATAAATCATAACAAAGTCTACAGTAATAAAGAAAATGTGTTCAATGTTACATAAGAGTATTTCCACGTGTTTTTAAAAAAGCTTGAAATGACAAAAAAAAAAGAAGAAAGATTTGAATAAACTACAACAGATAAGGGTTAATTTAATTAAATATTCTTTATTGTATACCAAAATACAAGCCCAAGCGAAGCCCAAATATGAACCATATACAGAGATTCTGGTAGCACTCAAGCTTTATAAGTTAAAGTTAAATCGGAAAAAAGGTATTGTGCTACTGCAATTTTAGTATGCAAAGGAAGAACGTGTGACGAGGAAGTGACCCGAATAGTGACGCTGAATGTTACGTTTTACAGCGCTTTTAAGTATTTCAGATAGATATAGAAATCGCAATACAAAAAAATTGGAAATTGTCGATAAATCGATGTAAAGTAAATTTTTTTCCATTAGATTATATTTTTGGACAAATTTCAGTTGCGTTTTAATAACCACGAAATCATTTTTTTCTTAAAAATATTCTTGTCTTAAGCGAAATTTGTAGTCGAAAATCTAGAATGATAAATAATAAATAAATATCTTATTACATTTACAAAAAGTCGTCCGCTTCTAAGAGAAGCAACTTAATGCCTGTGTTATAGGTAACAGCAGTTATAAAACTACTTTAGTGACATACTTGATTTTCAATTAAAATTTTAAAGACACGATCAGATAAAACCGCACCGGTGGTGTTAGCGAAATCAATTAATGAAATAAATTAGGACAACTTATTTTATTAACTTCTAAATTATCTTTGTATTTGCCACCCTTGCTGACATAAATAATCTCCGTCTTTATTACCTAGCTAAGTTTAGAAAATACTTAACCTACAGAAACATTTGATCCACAAAATCACAAAACAATCAGAGTTTCCAAAATTTACTCTCGACACCTCCATATTACCATCAAATATCCGAAACACTGAGAATTTTACGAGTAATTTGTAAATCACAGAGCCCGAATATGATTTAGTTTTAAGCAACGGCGTCCAAAGCAAGATCTAAAAAGAACACTGAAATTTAAAGAAAACATCCAACTATTATAGAAAAATGGCAAAACGAGGATCTAGTAATAACAGACATATGACCAAACATTCGAATGAAGGTTGTCAAATATCTAGCAAGGAGGAGAGGCGATAAAGGAAATGTTTTATACGATATTCAAAGGCCGCCCAAAGAAATAAAATCTTGGTGTGACTATGAAGATATCGTCAAATCTTTTGAATGCTGTAAACTTCTAGACGATCAAGATTATAGTTTTTTAGTATGAAGAACGTTATCGGGAACTTAATTGGGAAGAAAAACGTTGCTTTGTATCATCACTTGTATTGAAAAACGGTCCTGTGTAAAAAATTGAATATTAAAATTACCCTTCTTCAGAAATTATTTTTTTTAGATCTTGTGATTTATACCCATTGTGTGATAACCGCGTTAATAAAATCTAGTTCGTTTTGTACTTTGCTCGTAATTTTTTTTTATTCTTATTCATATTAAGGAAAATCTTTCTGTATTGATTTGTTATCAAAAACCATTCCAAGTTTATTATATAACAACATGACTTGTTATTAAACCAGTAAAACGATTCCAAAGTTTGATTCAATTACCTATCTGTATTTTGTATATCTTATCAAAATAAATATTTGTTGGATTATTTAAACATTTTTTAAGTTGTAGAATTAGCAAGAAGTGTTTAATCTTCATTTAAAGGTATTATATGGAATTACTAGCTGACCCCGCAAACGTTGTTTTGCCATATTATTAACACCCTTAATCCCCCCCCGTTATAAGTTAGGGGTATGAAAAATAGATAGCAGATTGTAAGACCTACCCGATATGCACATAAAATTTTATATAAATCGGTCGAGCTGTTCCGGAGGAGTATGGTAACTAACATTGAGACGAGAATTTTATATACCTATTAGACTAGATGACCCCGCAAACGTTGTTTTGCCATATATGTTATTAACCCCTTTAATCCCCCACTTTTTTGTAGTTTTGTAGTGATAATTATTATACTTATTTAGTGCTAGTTATCCGCACGGGACAAACATTTGTATTACCCATACAGATGTTTGCCGTGGTCAGGGTTTTTGTGCAGTCTTTGTGGGTCTCCCCACTGTGCCTCGAAGAGCACGTTAAACCGCCGGTCCCGGTTGTTATCATGTACACCTGATAGCGATCGTTACTCATAGTAGGGAATATCCACCAATCCGCATTGAAGCAGCGTGGTGGATTAAGCTCTGATCCTTCTCCTACATGAGAGAAAAAGCCTGTACTCAGCAGTGGGATATTGCAGGCTGAAGCATTATAACACTTACAAAACTGTGTTTGAATTTGTCACAAGTTACCAGTGTCTGCTGACAAAAACACTAGTTATTTACTGTTACTAAAAATACTTTTCACTCCTGTATTATCGATAAGGCTTCAATAGATTGAAAATTATGGGATACGAAGTACTACTCTTATCTGGTTAATCCGAGTCTTTAACTATCGTTAAGTTTCATCGCAAATAGGTTCGTGGTTTCAGCTAAAATCCTGCCATTCTCTCAACCTTTCCACCATGACTTTCATACAGACATGTACTGTGTCCATATGAAATGTGTATATGAATTTATTTTATTTTATTTTATTTTTTATTTTATTTTATTTTATTTTGGAAACAAACAGTACAATAATACAAAAAAAAAATCTTATAAAACTAATACATAAACCAATAAAGTTTCCAATAGTAAACAATTCATTAATAAGCTAAAAAGTACACATTAATAAGAAATAATCGATACACACAGAAATATAAATAATTCAACAGTAGTAAATTGAATAATTAGGTAAACATGTACGAATAGAAACATTTCATACAATCATCAATTAAATAATAAATAATTAAAAGATAACATTTTTATTCATTTTTTGTATTTATATGTAGAACAAAAAAGTGACTTGTAAGTTTTTTAAAACGAAATATTCATGTACAATTCGACTCACTAAATGTATATTAAAATTTTATTATTTTATTTAAAACAAATACACCCCCTCTCTTCCCGTGGGTGTCGTAAGAGGCGATTAAGGGATAACACAGTTCCACTACCACCTTGGAACTTATAAAGCCGACCGATAGCGGGATAACCATCCAACTGCTGGCTTTGAAATACACAGACCTAAGACGGGCAGCAGCGTCTTCGGTGCGACAAAGCCAGCCCTGTGTTCACCAACCCACCTGCCCAGCTTGGTGACTACGGGCAACACACATGAGTTCACGCCATTTTTTGGCGCGAACTTGTGGAGACCTATGTCCAACAGTGGACTGCGGCTGGCTGAAGTGATGATGATGAATCTGCGTGTAATTGACAACTTCGGATATAATAATTGATGTTTTGTGACATATATTAACACTATACGTTATATAATAAGGAGTCACCTTAAGAACGTCAGATGTAAAATATATTGTTATGCATACCATACCACACGTATTGATATTTTATACATTTGAAATGATTGGATTCAAAAGCATTTTGATTAGTATTTAAAGCTAATATCTGTACAAACCACAAGCAAATCAAATACAATAAATATTAATATTATCGTTTATACTAATTATTAACACTATATTGCGTTACATTATATATTTTCTAGTGCAGTACGTTGACCTACATATATTTTATGTTCGTTCATGTGTAAATTAGGCATACATATCCAAATGTCTACAAGTCGAGTTTATTTTTCCTGCTCTGCTCTAATGAACCGAATCGTGCTGTTTATTTACCTGTACTGAACTGACTTGAACCTGTCTGTTGACTTGTTGACACTGGGTAAAGATATATTTATAGTATTGATTTATTAAGGTACATACATTGTTATACAGAAACTTTTTAACATCTAAAATATGGTAATATCAAAGAAGCCTTTTTAATTAGCGCTCGATCTGTTATCATAAACGTTAAAAATGACATAAGTGTTGACTCTTAAATTATAGAACTCTTAAACTTTTGAAGTTTTCACTTAAAGTGTTATTTTAGCAACTGAAATTTTTAACAAAAAATACACCATCTTATGAAATTAAAGAAGATAGAAGTTGTTTAGTTTTGTTACCTTGGGAAATTTACAAAGTTGAGGAATGTTTAAACCAGCAACTTGAAGCAGCTTCATAGACCATTAACATCATAAAAGGTTAAATATGCTAAGGAGCGCTCGTTTATTAAATTAATTATAGTTGCAAGTAAGCGTCTCAAATTTAGGTCTGAAGAACAATTTGTAAAGATAGTGAGGTCATTTACATACATTCTCATCGGGGATTATATTTTAAAAATTTATAATATTTTACAATAATTATTATAAAATATAATACTAACTCAGGCCTACATGATATATATGGCAAGGTCCATCAAAATTTCCTCCTTACTAATTCCTAAATTATTAATATTATAATGGGCGCACTTGGCATATTAAGTTCATATTCAGCATACTGCTATTATATTCTCCTTGACTGCCTTTTATGTCTAAACAGAATAAATTAAACACTGATTTCCATGTTTTTCCACTTTCTCACAAACTTTTATTTCGTAGGCACTAAATCTCTTTAAGAAGATAATTTTATACAATACTTTAATGCTCACTCAGGCATAAAATTAAAAAAATAATCGTTTAGATACACCCACTTACAATATAAGAGAATCCCTTACTCGGAATTGCTAGCTTTTGTATATCGTATAAATATGATTTAGTGAAGATAGAAGGCAAAATATAATTTAAAAAACAAAAGTTATCCTGTAAAAATTTTAAAACATAAAAATATCTAGACTTTTATGGACTGGTGCCCGAAAAGTAGTAAAAAGAAAATCCGATCGGTCAAGAAGAAATTAACGCGTCCTTGAGAAGAGATATTTCCCACAAAGCAATAAACATTTTCCGATGTGACCCAGTTTTGCTACCGGAATAATATAGGTTTATGTCAAACATCATTCAGGATTAAAACTAAGTTTACTCTAAACTGGACTCTGGAATTTTTCATTACTAGTACAATAATTAGTCAATTTCAAAGAAATTTGTTAAGTGACTACAAAAATCTAATTACTTCTTTTTATGTGTGTTACCGCATATTTTTTTACTGGTTATATCGATTTTGATATTTCTTTTTTTTTATCAAAAACTGGTGCATGTCATATAGTCTCATTTAAATTTAATCAAAATCTGACGAGTAGTTTTGAGTTATCCCTAATAATGCGTATTCATTAAATTATTTTATCGAATACCTGTGTTGTACTTGTTGGTGTAAGAAGTCGGTTTATTCGTATGCGAGCAAACACAATTAAAAATATTAAAATTGTTCTTTATATGAATATTCAATATATATAACAATAGGTTATAAGATAGTTATAATGAAGCAATTTTTATCACAAAAACTAGTAGCATAGCTCATCTATTGAATAAATGGCATTGTCTTCCTTCATTGACCCAAATATTATAGCTTGTGAGATGTGCGCTTGACAGGCAATCACAACCTAGCGCCCCGTTTTATCGTTAATCGTGTGTCGAAATTGAATTATATTTCTTGCAAATTGTGTACAATGTATATATAATTATATTCAGTTAAGTTTCTTTGCATTTTGTGTTACAATGTCAATATTAATAAATATAAAAATATTGTTTCATTTTCTTAACAAAAACAAAAGTTTGCTTTTGGAATGCAAAGGAAATGTCTATTGTATTATAAAACCGCCGAAAGTTCAACGCTAAATGATTTATCAAATGTTGCACATTTGCTGAATATCAATATTAAAAGCGGGTCTATCTAACTCAGATCTCGTAATGAATAAATATTTTTTACTTTATTTTATATAGACTAACCCTTTGGTGCAGTTTGTAGTGGCCCTGCGTTCTATTCCGCGGGTTATGGGTTCGATTCTCGCCTGAGTCTGGGTGTAATATTTGTATAACTGTTTCTATGTATATTTATCAAAAATATATGTATTTAGTTATATCATTCGGCTGTTACCTAAAAAACAAGCATTAAGTTGCTTACCTTAGGAACAGGCAATCGTGTGTGTATGTTGTAAGATATTTATTTATTTACTTAATTTTGAACCGTGACATCGTGTGACTATTTTTATTATTAATATTTGCGTAGTAAAACTAACCTTTTTTAACGCCGACTGAGTTCCATAATTTTTTTTTATTTTTAATTTCCTAATCAGCCTTAAAAAGTTTAAAAATATTTGTCAAACTTCGAAGTTAAGTCAAGCTTTTTTAGGGATTTGAGTTTATTGCACATTATGCCCAAACTTTGACGATATGTTAAAAACAAAACATGATACAAAAATGGCATACTAAGTTACATGTAAAATTATTAATAAATTAAAAAATGATAAAAAAGATTATTTAATCCTTAAGTACCTATAGTGAAAGTAATGATACTTGGTAAGGCGATAAAACTACATATACTTATCGACTTTTTCTCATTATTTAATTATTTATTAACTGTGAAGTACAATGGACATCGATATATTATGGCTATTTAGTCATTTCTCCCAGACAACCCAATTAAAGAAAGGATAAATTGAAATATAAGCTCCAGACATGGTAGGTGGTGCAGTTATATGATAAACTTACACGCTAATATATAGATACCTACAAATACTTAGGTAAATAAAAAATAAATAAAAATAATTATTATTATTATAATGGACAACATTAGCAATATACATAATGAACTCTGAATGAAAAACATATTAGAACAAAAACTCGTTATTATTCTATTAAACAGATGAATCAATTTATGTTAAAATCTATTTTTTAGCTTCTACAAGATCACTATATTTAAATCAGAGCGTAATAAAATATAACGTACGTGTAATATGAATCATATTATAACAGAAATCCAATATTTCGCTGACGTATCAATATGGTACGCTGTCGTTTCACTTTTCATATTGTAACCAAAAAATAGTGAATAAAATCTTTGCATTAAACATCCATACTTGATATTGAGGTCATTAAGATGTATTCGTAAGGATCGATGATATTGAGATCATCAAAATAAGTTTGAACGCATAATTATGTTGAAATGATTGTATTGTATTTTACAATTTATACCATATGTGTACTTAATTGTATTACTAAAGGCAATAGTTTTTCTAAGCAGATACTACTGTTTACCTAGGCTATTATTGATACGGCAATAATAATAATGCTAAAATATATATAATTCAAGTTATGATTAAGATTAAACCATAATCTTACTATAAGTCAATAAATGCTACTTAGGTAAAGGATATAAACGTGTACAATTGTCATTTCTTTCTTTCAAATATACCAATACGTTGTTAAGGTTTATAAGATAAAAATATTTTCCGTCGTACAATACTGAAATATTGAAAAAAGGATGGCTGTAGGTTTTATTAAAAGATGAGTACAACGCCACATCTAAGGCTAGCGAAAATAAATTTAAATCAAATCATTCGTCGCTATTTGGTAAGTTATATTTATTAAATTACGTTTTTGTTATATATTTAAAAATATAATAATAATTTAAAATACTATATATATGAGCTGTCTGCAATAAGTTGTCAATATTAGCCTTATTCCCCAAAATTAATTACATCTCATCAAAACTGACGACATTGTCATTTAAATGATGACAGTGTTCATTTTGTTTTGTGTTAAATTGAAGATATGTTTTTAACAATATCTTGTCATCAGCTATTTATAGTGCACAATATCTAGCTGTTTTTATGGTAGCTATAACAAAGATTAATAACATAAAACCCATCCAGATTTTCACTGTTAAAAGTGACTAAAAAGATTTTTTTTTTTTATGTCACTAGGTCGGCAAACAAGCGTACGGCTCACCT
Organism: Melitaea cinxia; assembly: GCF_905220565.1. Taxonomy (NCBI): domain Eukaryota; kingdom Metazoa; phylum Arthropoda; class Insecta; order Lepidoptera; family Nymphalidae; genus Melitaea; species Melitaea cinxia. The sequence goes on along the minus strand of NC_059394.1, from coordinate 8,248,313 downwards.
GATGGTAAGCGATTACCGTAGCTTATAGACACCTGCAACACCAGAAGCATCGCAAACGCGTTGCCGACCCAATCCCCAATCCCCCCCAGGAGCTCTGGTCACCTTACTCACCAACAGGAACACAATACTGCTTGAAAACAGTATTATTTAGCTGTGATCTTCTGTAAGGTCGAGGTACTACCCCAGTCGGGCTGCTCCGTATTTTGAACAGGAAATTCCTGCAATTAATAAAGAATTAAAAGATTCAGCAAAAACTTAAAATATACTCTTAGACAAAGTAACGTGTACGTTATCATTTTATAGTTTAGAAGATACAGATTTATAGAAAAAAAAAATAAAAATACTACAGTTTTGTGTTCAGTACCATAGTATTTCAGTATAGTGCCTTACTACATACATACTTCAAAATATTTTCAATATACGGAATCGACTCTATTCCAGTTTTATTTACTATAAAAAGAAGGGGAGGTATTTAGTTCTAAGTTGCATGTAATTAACTCAGGCAACTATAATAGTTCGATACAGGTATACAAAAAATATATATTTACAATAAAACAACTTAATTAAATATAAATTAATTCAAAGAACAATTTTCATACAAATTCACCCACTTGTTTTCGCATAACTTGTGCACTGATAGAAATATTTTCCATTATTCTATTTATGAATTTCGTATTGACTGAACGAAATTGTATGACGGATTTGTACGCGTGACATTTGGAATATTTTGAAACGATTTATTGTGTGTAAAATATTTTTATAGTGAAGAGAAATATATGGACTCTTCTTTAATATATTGGAATATATGAGAATGGTTACAGCTTAACATGCCTGTTGTGGCTGTGTGGCTACCGTGCTGGTCAACTGTGGATAGACGGGTAATTTCCCTTACAAGCCTCACGACAAATGTTATCAAGTGTCTACGATAGCGATCGGGACCGATGGCTTTACATTCTCCCCGAGGCACGGTGCAAAACACTTAAAGTAATTAGATACATGTCCAAAGAACTCTCTACCGCCTTGTATTTCATCTTGTAAGTTATGGCTGTTTCTAATTACTATTTTTAATGCCGTAGGTTTTACTATAATTTGAAGGAAAACCCAAATTTGACCGCTGCGCCAACACGTCATCTTTAGTTGCTAAAGGTTTGCCAATATTTTGAGCTAGTATAAATCTTGGTTTTTGTGGCCTAACTACAATGGCGCGGTATTTGGAGGCCTAACTTTCATGGGAAGAACAAATCTTAATGTTCATTAAAATGTTGAAAAAATTTAGTTGTAATTAGATTATTAAAATGAGAATACTTTGCAACTGAATCTCTTGAAATTGAAATTTTGCAATATCTTCCTTTTTTCGTTGGCCTAAAACATCATACACATTTAATCAACTTGTTACAAAGTTTAAAACTTAGGAAGGGACGTAACTCTGAATTATTAACCTACTCTCCGGCAGCCCACATCAATCTGTGCGACACGACTCCCCAATTCATACTCAACTTTGTATCAAATTTATACAAAGTTTACTTAAGGATTATTAAAATGGTTTTTTATTATGCTAGGAAAAAGTGCCCAAAGGTTGCCTGGAAGAGATCGCTGTATTAGCGATAAGGCCGCCTGTTGCAACTGATGCAAGTTTTTTTTTTATATATCATTTGTTATGCTGTTAAAACCTTGTATTAGTGTGCGAAAGTGTAAAAAAATAAATAAAATAGAAAAGTAAACATGAACTTGGGGAGACCTATATCCAGCAGTGGACTGCAATAGGCTGAACTGACTGACTGCCTGACTAAGGAAAAGTAACTTTTGAGATAATTAAAAACATTTTTATACTATTTGTCACCCCCTCTCTTCCCGTGGGTGTAGTAAGAGGCGACTAACACAGTTCTACTACCACCTTGGAACTTACAAAACCGACCGATGGCGGGATAGCCATCCAACTGCTGGCTTTGAAATACACAGGCTGAAGACGGGCAGCAGCGTCTTCGGTGCGACAAAGCCAGCCCTGCGGGGAACAGAATAGCAAATTAACTTCATCCTACTATAAGCTAATTTAAGTTTATTACAGAATAACTTTTAATATATGAAAAAATCTCTTGACAAACAAAATACGCTAATTTCGAATAAATTGTTTTTGAGGCGGTTTTTTTTATTGCTTGGTAAAACTCAAACTCACATCAAAGTAATTCTAATAAAACAGTTTATGCTCTTTGGATAAGGTATTCAACTCATTTTATGGTATCAACGATAAATAGAAATTCATTAAGAAAGTTCGCACGACATAGCAATAGCGCAGATTGTGCTAAAATATAGGGCATTCCTTCGAACGTTTTTGCCTTCACCTCATTTCACACATACGTAGAAAATCTTTTGAACTAGAAAATTTCGTGATATTATTTCATATTTTCTTTACATTCTTCAATGTAGATTAAATTACATAAATAAATAATAATAATGAATTAAATAAGTAAGTTTCAAGTTATTAATTTATACGTATGAAATTCATTATTTATTTATTAATACATTAAATAACCCAGTTTAAGTAAAGTTAAATAATACTTGTTTTATTGGTTGATTTTTATGCAGTAGTATAAGCTTAGATGAAAAGTGCGTTTTAATAGTCTTTCTCAGTAAAAACAATTTTTAAACGCAGTTTTAACGACAGCCTGACTTGAGTGTATTAAATTTTCGAATTGTGTTGCTGAAAGAGATCTATATTTATTATTCCTTAGGACGATTCGATCTGGCTGGATATACTTTTTAATATTCCTTTGTGTGTGAGTGTAAGTTTATGCAATTATAATATCAATATATATTTCATTTAAAAAAAACTATTACCTCATACGAGTAACTTATGTCTTAAAAAAATATAATCAACTAGCTGATCTGGCAAACTTCGTATAGCCTTGTTTTTTTTCTAAATGTAATAATTACACATATCAAAATAAAATATAGCCTATCTTTCAAGTTTTGATCAAACTGCACACGGTGTGCAAATTTGATTAAAATCCGTTTAGCAGTTTAGGAGTCTATCGCGGACAAACAACGTGATTTATATATATTAAGATTAAACAATTTTATTTTATTTTATTTTTTATTTTATTTTATTTTATTTTTTATTTTATTTATTTATTCAAGGCTCATCAACGCAAGGTACACAGCAAACTATCTAGCGTACGTGCATTATGTTAAAATGTTAGTGTACCCGCAATTACCGATGGGCACAGCATTTACAATAATGACGCTCGAATAATCAATCAAATAGTAATACATATTTTTACAATCAGTCACATTTGATTATGATTGTATAATAATGTGAGCAAAGTATCAAAACGTCGCATTTGTTAATTAGGTATATTAGTACAATAAAATTATTCTAGATTAAAAAGAATTTACAGTTGGGCTAAATTAATAATTTAACAATTTCTTATGTCTTTAAGACAATGACTAAAAAAAATAGTATTAATATTATTTGAGTTATTAATTTTAATTACTTTTTTTAATTTTGTCAACTTGTCACTAAATATATCAATTTCCAGAGTGGATGTAGCTAGGTTATTGTATTCTCGATCTATCCTATCTCGACTAATTTTAGGTTTTATTATTTTCAAATATCACTAACATAATAATAACAAAGTAAGTCTGTTGACCCTTCAGAAGACATTTACCGATATTACGCGCAAAACGAGAATTTTAACGCTTAAAATATAGTATGTTTTAAATTCTACAAGCCATTAACGTAATTAAAGTAATTAAACAAACTTAAATAAAAACTGTACGCCGAACTCTGACCAATAAACAGAATTACTGCTAGTAATGACTCACATATAATGTAAATATAATATTTTATTTTAGAGTTTATTTACCACTGCGCAATGAAATCTTCAACATTTTTTATAACTCCTATTTTACATTACAAAAAATATCTTTTCCAATTTGATTAACATAATAATTGTGTTTGCGACGTGCTATGACCGTTGCGCTGGCGGTTGCGTTGTATTAACCATACAGATGTTTGCCGTGGTCTGGGTGTTTGTGCAGTCCTTGTGGCTCTCCACCGTGCCTCGGAGAGCACGTACACGCCGTCGGTCCCGGTTGTTATCATGTACACCTGATATCGATCGTTACTCATAGTAGGGAATATATCCGCCAACCCGCATTAGAGCAGCGTGGTGGATTAAGCTTTGATCCTTCTCCTACATGGGGAAAGAGGCCTATGCCCAGTAGTAGGATATTACAGTCTGAAGCGACAGTGAAAAGTCAATAAGGAATAGGTATATAAAATTATCTTTCATTGACGGTATACAGTAAAATTCCTATATTTAAAAATTACAACGAACAGACGAGTATCATTGTATTTCCCTGTCTTTTAATATTGCTAAAAATAATACATCAGCTGAAGTATTTCTTAATTTCCTTTCTCCTAAGAGTATGAAACTTAATGAATTGCGCGAAAGCTTACAGCGCCATTTGATTTAAAGCAAGACCTAAGCAATATAACATTACTCTCGTCACGTCGGAGAACTCCGCAGCGCACGCTAAGTACACATTATTTTGTTTATATATACTAACTGCCGTACTTATTTATTCCAACTTTATTTTTGATGTCCACATTAGACGAAAAAAGAAATACTTAGACAATGTGATAATGTGGAGTTTAAATTAAGACTGGTTTATTTTGCCTTTGTTAATGAAGGGAGCTTTGTTTGTTAATTAAGGAACTAAATGGTATTCAATTTATCCGTAACTTAATATTGAATGACCGTTATTTCAAATATGATAACTATAAAGGCTTGTTATTTAAAATAATAATAGAAAAAGTAAATTAGAACGCTAAGGTGGTAGAGAGAAAACATTACCAAATTAACTATTAATAGTTTCTGCTCCAGGGTCGATTTCCGCATCGAGTCTGTGCGTGACATGTGTATTTATATATATAAGTATGAGTTAAATGTATTTATCGAAAAAAATATATAGCTACATCAGCCGGCTGTTGCCTATAAGACAACGATAAAGTACAAACAGACGATCGTGTGTGTATGTTATGGATATTTTTATTTATTTGGAAACATTTTAAAAAGTTGCATATATTTTAGTCTGCTGTACACATGATATCAAAATTATATATGTTTCATTTAACGGTATTGAATTTCATTATATGTGTAAAAATATATTGATATACCTTGTATTAAATCAATAATGCGAAAAAATAGCTTCTATTTGTGTAACAATACCAGATACACACGGATAGCAAAACATTAACAAATCGAATACTGAAAAATCTTAGTAGTTATCTTCGAATACAAAACATTTGTATTTTAATACGTAAATTACTGTTGTAAAGATTTTATACAAAAAGTAGTAGCGTTGAGTGAAGCTACATCATACTTTTCGAATGAATGAATGAATGAATAGCCGACGTCATTTGGCTGTCGTCGCACTAAACGATACATTCTTAGCAAAGACTGATTGTTGGGAGGTATACTAAAATTACCGTATTTTTGTGGAAAGTATATTACAACACAAATCCATAGTAATAAAAGTATCCATAGTAAGTATGAAAGCAACTATATTTTCACTTAATAGGTGCACTTTTATGATCTAGCTACTAGGTAGATTATATAGCTATATTTTATTTTATTTTATCAAGGTAATGCAACAAATTATAAGCTACACACGAATACGATAGACACCAAGTGTTACAAAAATATGCAAAATTGGACGTATATACGTGCAAAAGTGCACTTCAACGTATTGTTTTAGCTTCATGGAGCTAATACGTGGTTGAGCTTATTTCAATGCATGAGAAAGCATAGCACTGAAATTGGATACTTAAAATTGGATAAGGGACTGCGATTCGGTTCGGTAATTCGGTTGAGCTGATAGTATCCGGTGCTGCCAATGCATAAAGTTATTTCTTAATTTTTTACCAGGATCGGATTTTGATTTGGAGATTTAAAATAGCTCCACTAGTGGGCTTACTTTTGAGTATGTCCAAATGCTTTAGGAGTAAGATAAATTAGAAAATAAGAACCACATTTTCACAAATTTTTCACTTAGGTCAATTTGAAACTTTGGTTTAACTTTATGCGATAATATGCCCATACCTTTATCATATTTTTCTTGTCCTGCGTCTATGTAACGTGACCAATGTAACGTGATACGACGCGAGTAATACCTGACATGACGTGAATTCACGTGACAACTTAAGATGTAATAACCATTTGATATTTTCAGATGGCGTAGCAGTTGTCACTCGGGGCGGATAACTGTTAATATGAATTTATATCTTAATGTAGTAAAAATTTTTATAACAATGTTAGCAATCGTTTTCTAATATTTAAGTGAATTTCACATATTGTAATGAAACAGCTTTTTCAGATTATAACATCAAAAAATTGCGAAAATCTAGATATAAATCTTATTATATTTTATTTTATAGGTTCGTCTTTTCATGACCATGGTTGCTCTCGGCGTAAGCCGTATCTATCTCTCTTCCACTCGATTGGCCTATGCGTCCGAGGAGATGATTTGTTATGACCAACTTTACAGACAACCAAACCAGTTTCATTTTTTTTATTAACATGTACTAGCAGAGCATTTCGCTATACATATTTCCTTTAAAAATTGTGAAATAATGTCTTTTCCACTTAAAACACGCCGCAAACCGATGGCCAGATTATCCGACACTAACAGAAATTATCACATTTTTCCAGACGCCTCTACTAATGACAATTTTTGCTAATATTACAATATACAAAAAGATTTGTCCTGTTAACACTACCATTTCTGCCCAATACGCAGTATACTCAACAGTCTCTCATGCTCATCAAAAAAGAATACATTTATTATATTAAGTACTAGCTGTGCCCACGATTTCGTCCGCGTGGAATTTAACGAAAAAGTTATTTTTCAGTTTGCAGAGTTACGATTTTTTTTAAATAAAAGTAGCCTTAGTTACTCCTTATTACATCAAAATCGGTCCAGACGTTTCAGAGATTAGCTGGAACAAACATACAGACAGACAGATAGACAAAAATTCTAAAAAAAATGTTATTTTGGTATGGGTACCGTGTATACATCCATATGCATTTCGTGAAAAGTGTTTATTTTAATATTACAAACAGACGCTTCAATTTTATTTATTTGTATAGATTGAAAACTAATGAAGTGTACCAAATTTTAATGAAAACAAAACAAATGTATTCATTAATAATTAAAAACATTACATTACTATTTTGTTGTAATTGTAATGTTGTTACATTGTATTAAATCAGAATTGTTATAATGTTGTTTATTATACTTTGTCTCAATATCATTTTACATTGAAATAAAAACATCGTACCCACATCAATTTCGAAAACTTTTCTCATCTGGAACAAAAATACCCTCATTATCTTGTCTCATAAATTCACTCATTATGATTAGGTGTATTTTTTGTTTATTGCGTATTCGTGATAGCTTCTGGTGAAAAAAGGGTACAAATTTTACGCTTAGGCAATGATAAAACATATTTAGTTTGCTTTAACATAGTAACCTGTGACACCATAAAAGATTAACATTGTGTCTACTATTAGCCAAGAATTTAATTTTCTCTATATTGTTAACTTTATTGTATTGGGAGGTATTCTTTGGATTTTTTTAAAATAGTTTTGTCAATGCAATCTTCTTATTGCTGTGGTGTTGGTTAATTAAATATTCTTCTTCCCACCAATAAACCGCAAGCGAAACGACCAAAAAGAAAACTAAAAATTACAATGTGGAAAGATTTTATTCAATAATTTAAAAATGAATCTGAAATAGAGTACCGATGAAGTAAATTAAGTTAGCGTTAGTCTTTTATTCCAGTTAACGTTCTTTTCTGTAAATTATAACAATTCTGATTTAATACAATTGTACTAAATGGTATTGGCTATTTGTTAATTTGTGTAATTTAATTTATTTTCAAAATAATATATCTTCCAATTTGCAGTGAACTAATATTTTATCTCTTCTCCTTACCAAAAGAGACCTTAGATTGACGAATCATTCACAAAGTTTAAGCAATATACCGACACCTGATATGAAAAACATTGTAACTAAGGAAACAATGTTTTCTAACAATACCATTAAAATACTGAGGGAAATAGTTTCCTTTCAAAATGGGAACCGTATTTATACTACCACTAGAAACATTTTTATAAGAAAAAAAAAATCATTGTAATTCAAGATAATTCAGATTTCTGCTAAAAACATTGTAATTTCGGTTACGAAAATAAAAATACGTAATAATAGTGATAATACTGGTCTTCTTTGAACATAGTAACATCGTAATAACAAATACCATTTTTAAACGGTTTTATTTAGCTCACCCCGTTTGTTTTATTATTTATTCTTGGGTCAAATTTAGTAATTCAAATTTCACCCTCTTCCTGTCAACCGATTAATCTGAAATTTTGTATACACTTTGGATTTTGGTGACAATACAATTATGTTTACTCATTATCATTATAAATTCAAGATGGCCGCCGCTACAAAATGGCGGATAATTTATGTTTTATTAATCCCATCAATATGGGTATCAAATGAAAGGGCTCAACAAGCAGAATACAATATACTATAAAAAATTGAAATCCAAGACGGCGGCCGCTACAAAATGGCGGATAACGTAGGTTTTATCAATCCCGTCAATATGGGTATCAAATGAAAGGGCTCAACAAGCAGAATACAATATACTATAAAAAATTGAAATACAAGATGGCGGCCGCTACAAAATGGCGGATAACGTAGGTTTTATCGATCCCATCAATATGGGTATCAAATGAAAGTGCTCAACCAGTATAATCAATGTACTATATAAAATTAAAATCCAAGATGGCGGCCTCTACAAAATGGCGGATAACTTAGGTTTTATCAATCCCATCAACATGGGTATCAAATGAAAGCTCTCAACAAGTAGAATACAATTTACTATGCAAAATTGAAATCTAAGCTGGCCGCCGCTACCAAATGTCTGATAACAATTTTTTATTATCAATCCCACCAATATGGGTATCAAATAAAAGGGCTTGACAAGAAGAATACAGTGCACTATACAACCTCAATATTTAAGATGGGCCTTGCAATAATGAAGCACTAAATGAATTAAACAGAATGCGAAATAAAAACTAAAAACTAGAAAATAAAAATAGGTAAAAAAACTTTTTAAGTTAAACGGTTTTATGTTAAACATACATTGCAATGTTTAAGATAAATGTACTAAAAACCAAAAAATAATAAAATAGATACAGTCGTGGGAATTCTCTACAAACGTCAATTGTCTACAAATTATCGACTTAATGTGCGATAGAAGAATCGTTTAATTCGTCGTTAAAATAGGCAGTTGGCCCGCAGACGGTGAGGAAATTACTTACTATTTTCTTGCTCATGGAAATTCCAATAGTTATACACTCCATGTAAATAAAAGAGATGTTTCAACTATATCGTTGGACATTCACACTGCTGGCTGGCGAGGAATCGTTTCACTACTCGTAGTTTGTCTTTAATCGACAAAACATATGATAAAAGTACTACTCGCTCACCACTATGAAACCCTAAAACTCGCTTATAATCGAGCTTGCTAGCTTGTTTCCACATTCTAGCCCTACTTATCACACGTCCATCGTTGTCGGTTGAACAACTGCCTAATTATAGTGTAACATTACAAAACAAACATTTTAATCAACGATTGTAGACAATTGACGTGCCCCACGGTTTTATTTTAGTCTAGTCTATGCATATGTTTATAATTCCCACGACTGTATCTATTTTATTATTTTTTGGTTTTTAGTACATTTATCTTAAACATTGCAATGTATGTTTAACATAAAACCGTTTAACTTAAAAAGTTTTTTTACCTATTTTTATTTTACTCAAATTTCAACATCACAGCAGCTTATTAAATACATTAAGTTTATATACTACATTATTAGAGCTGTTCATACAATATTTTAAAATTAAAACAATCGTATTTTGTATATATTATATCATTGCAACTTGAACAAAAACAGCTTTCAATTTGGTGTATCACAACGTAGTCAAGTTCATACTACAGAACGCAAAAATTAATAGGATGCGGCTTTATTTAACATCATTTGGCCACTGTTTAAATGCAAAAAAAATCTAAATCGCCCTCCTAAAAACTTAATAACATCAGATACAATGTTCTCCTACCAGGTCGATATGATGATAATGTATGACACTTAATGAAATAAGTTTTTATTTTGTTTCAGGTGTAACCTACCATAAAATACCTGTCACAAGTATATTATAATGAACAGCTAGTAACAGATAACACCAAATTAAATTAATGTGCCTATAGAAATAAGGTGATATATTAATATTATAAGTACAAAATATTTACTCGATAAAATTAAGTGATATAAATAAGCTACAAGAACCTAATAAACTATTTTAAAAACGACAATAATGTATGAAAAGTCAATGCAGTGATTGAAAAAGTTAGTGAATTTAATATTCATGTGTTAAAGAAGGATTTATATACGTAATCATGCTACCAGTACCTCAAGATCGTTTATCTGGTCGTCGTAGCAGCTCTATAGTCAGCAGGACACTCCTCGGTCGACGGGCTTCGGTCTATGTCACAAGTAATCAACAGGATCCCGCTAAGGTCAGTGCGTATTTACTACGAGCATATTAACTCAAGCAGTGAAGGTGAGCGATGATGTACATCTCGAAGGGAACCTCCTTAAACCTACTCCAGCTATGCTTGACTGAGAGATAGATGCTATAAAAAAAAATTACGTGGTGTCATAGGACACCAGGTAGGAACGAAGTTACTTCGGATAGTATAGAAGCAACACAATTAAAAAAAAAATGTTTAATTTTATATATATTTTCTAGTACTTGATTTTTTTTTTAATGTTGTTGATTGGTTTTAAATTAAGTACATAAAAGTATTTAGGAAATTTAGTATTTTAGAAAATAACAAATACCGTAAAATAAAATTAATCAAACAAAATAATAATAATAATGCAAACTATTAACTGAAATAAAAAAAAACATGTCTTTATTTATTTTTGTCGACAGTATAAAATTACATAAATAATTTTTAAAAAAAGTTTACTAGTAATATTTTAGTTTTACAAACGTCATAATATACAGTCGTGTGACTGATATTACGTCACTTCCGTTATATATTTTTCTTACGGTTTTAGTCTCACATTTTTCTCAGTTCGGTCGCCCAGCCAAATGTCAAGCCTGTCGTAAGGAACTTCGTTCCAAAAATGGCTCGCCACTTCGTCTCGTTTCGCTCCAAAGCAATGTAAGCATAAATGCATTGTTTTGTCTAAATAACCGTAAAAGGCAAAGATCTAAGACCATACAGCCTTATTTCGTGTTATGTTTTTTACTTAAATATATTTTATTATTACTTATTTACTGTCATATACGAAAAATATTCAATATTTCAGTTCATTTTTAATAATTGTAACTGAATATATGACAGTATATAAGTAAAAATAACAAAATATTGAAGTTAAAACATGACACTAATTAAATAAAAAAAAAATTCATCATAGGACTACTTACATTTAAAATTGTATGATTTCCCTTTGCACATAGCACGCTACGGATAATATTATACAATATAAATTTCATTCCAATTGATTTAAGAGATGTAACATGTAAGTCACGGCTAACAAAAATGGTTTTATCCACCCTTTATTGCGACGACCTCGTATTTGACGAATTCCTTTCATCCCAAAGGTGCAATTTATAGCACCGAGTTTCCGAAATCGCTAAAGGACTGTGTTCTAACCTGCGTCGTATGTTTTTATTTACGATTTTCTCTTGTATTTTCGACCAGTTTGGTAAAATTACTATTTTTTGTACAAGTTTATATAACGCTAACGACCGCAGATTAAATTACTTTCTCCTGCTAAGAGGATAGGTTGTTGTTATCATAAACTCCAGATTTTTGCACTTGGCAGAGTATTTTAGCTAACCCGACTAGGAGTACAATAGTAAATAAGCTCCAAACTTTCTTCTGTGGAAAAAAGTGATCTTTGTCAAACAGTACAAAATTTGGTGTCTGTTTCAATTTAAATCGGTTATATATTTATTTTATCATTTTCAACAGAAATGTAAAAAAAAAAACAAACAAAATTTGCTTATGGTCTAATCACATTTTTTTCCATTATTTTTTGAGCTAAGAAATATGTGATTACAATAATTTATTGTACTTAATTCCGACCCAAAAGGGTTAAAATGTATATACTAGTTATATTTAATCACGTCAATGCTTTTAAGATTCATCATACATTACCGAGGAAAATACATATAAAAAAAAATCTTTTGTCATCTAACGTTCAAGCAAGTGCGTATACTACTCGACTATAACTTGTCTTTCATGGATTGGTTGAAGCGTTTCTTAACGGGCATTAAAGCAAATTAGTATTCGCCCTAAAACTGAGCGAAAACACCCCGTTCCTCTATTTTTATAATTGTGTATGTAGTAGAAAGATAATAAACGAAACATTTGCATTAAAAAACATTTTGACGTCAGTAACGCCAAATAAACATATATTTTATAATGAAGGAACGTTTCCGTAAGTCTTAAGGGACAAATTTTTTATGTAGCATTTTAAATTTTAACAATAAAACACAAAGGGTAAACTAATTAAAATGTTTTTTTTTTATCCATGTGTTGTTTCCTAGTTTACTTGTTAAAACTTTCTGCATTGCGAATAACGTTCGCGGCTATGATTATGTTTCTGGAGCATTCGAAATCATTATATTTGAAAATCTAATGTCATTATATCAAAGACTCTTAGTATTTCTATAATGGATGTTTTTAGAAAGTTCAACGGTAACAGCTGAAATAAATTCGCATTATAAATCCAAGGCAACACCTGGCGTTTAGGCCTATTCAAGAATGTAAGTCAATTTTGTAGACCAATACCAGTAAAAATTATAACCGTTGTAAAATAAGATTCAATATAATAAATGATAATGCCAATATTGGTGATTCTAGTAAAATATCATTTTACGCCTTAAGCCTAGAATTGTCATGTGGTCCCATTTAAATTTGAGTGAGGTTTACTGAGTAGTTTTTGAATAATCCCTAATAATGCGTAAGTATATATTGTAGGTATACTTGTCGATGTATTAATTAGAAGTCAGACTTTTTTTTTGTTTGAGAACAAACTTTTTTTATAGAATATTTTAAGGAATGAATATAAAATTGCTTCATAATATGTTAGTCTTATTTTACTGATTTCTTTATTTTTTCTTCTTCTCATTTCTAATAAAGAACAACTACAAAATAAGAGTGGTGCGTGCTTCTTTAATTACAGAATTTATTTTAATTGGCTTCAAGAAAATGGTTTCAAAACTGAAATAAACACCAAACTTTGTAAAAGTATACTGCCAACCTTATATTAAACATAACTATTTAGTATTAATGCTTTGGAATAAGGTTTCATGATCACTTTTATTTAGAGAAAATCTGAACTAAACATATAATTAAAAGTGCTTTATTACTTCGATAATAAAACAACAAAGAAAGAATGAAATATTTCGTTGACAAACGCAGCGTGGGATGCCCTGCAGCTCGCTGAACCGACTATCTACATAAGACTGTGTAGGTGGTGGCTGAGTGAGGATTACGGAAAACCGGGATGTTTGGTGCAAACTTGGGGAGGCCTATGTCCAGCAGTGGACTGCGATAGGCGGAATTATGGAGTGTAGAAATTTCTTAATTATCATCAAATGATTTACGGCAAAAAAAGCCAAACGTAAAAAAATCAACGAAGTATAAAAACTGGGGTTTTAAAATTGTATACAAATTCCGTTCCGATCGTTTATCATACACAAAACGTTTTCGACCTTTTGAAGTTTTATAAAGCTGTAAACAATTTATTATCACACTAGTTCAATAAATCTTACGTTATTAATGATATCAAAGGTTACTTTATGTTTAGTTTAGAAATTAAAAATAATATACTGTGGTATAAAATTTCGATAAATATTCTCTCAGCCAGCGTAAACTGCTTAATACACTTTTAGCATAAATCTTCACAATAGGTGACAGAAAATTTACTTTAAAAAAGAGTCAATTTTACAAACAGCTAATAAAATTTGTCCTTGCACTTTCGAAACTTGTACATTCTGTACATATATATCTTTTAAAATTTCTTCTTCAACACGCAGATTACATTATGATGTTTTTCTTTGGTGTATAATATACAGTTTTAATAAATGTCAAAAAATGAAGCAATTGAAATTAGGGATTGAAAGTGCTGTTTTAGATTTAAAACTCCTACTATCGGTTAAGATAAAATTCCTAGGCGTCGTGTTTTGTGCAAGTATATACAGGCCTACTGTGTTATATACAAATTTTATAGTTATTTTCGTATTCACGTCACTTGACGTTTCGCGGCTAGAATTTTAAATATGGACATTTTCTTTATTCCTTTATGTTACTATCAGTAGGTACTTTGTTGTCACATTGGCATCGTACTCGAATTATCTTTTCAAATTTCGGTGTATAGTGACTTGAATTCAAATTTGTATTTCGAATATTTTGTAAGCTTACCTTTATATCGGAAGCTGTCACGTAGCATTATATACAACAATTTAAAATATTAATATGAATTGATTTAACAAAATAAATCTGAAAATTTAATTAAATTTTAAAAAATACGAAAAATAAAATTAAACATTATTTTGTAACTAAAACCCCAACAGGACAGGCTATCTTACGGACCATAAAAACTCAGCACTACTTGAAAGCAGTATTATTAAATTGTGTGTGATTACAAGCGATCTATGTAAAGTTGATGTACCTCCACAGTTAGTTTAGGTTAGGTTTCCTATTCTAAGCAGATATTTCCTGCTTATTGACTTATGAGCAGAATTTAAATAAGATAATAGACCAAATATTATGTATCTGTTTTATTAGTGTATGTTTTATTTATTTGTAACACTAGGATTGAACTGCATATAAAAGGAATATATAATAAAATATAACGAAAAGACAGTTCCAATAGCGTGACCTTTCTTATCCCTTAACATTGTTGTCTTTTAGCTGATGACATTTTCATTACAAGCACTTTGCTACCACTACAAAACACATAACAACAAAACGACGATAAGACACGTAAGTGAACAAACTGTAAGCACGAAATGTCAAAACCTTATAAAACATAGCTTCTATAAGCTAATCGGCACGACAACCTGATGCATGACACGACAAGAAGGAATGATATTCCATTTATTAACTATAATGAAAAACACACACCCTTACCCTTACACAAAGTGGTCTTTATTTATGATACCGATCAATGTAAGTACAAAAATAAAATTAATGATTTTTTGATACTACCGAGACACGTTACATATAGGTACAAATGGTATAATATTATACATACTATCATACTACAACATAACTCTTTTATACATTCGTCTAGGGAAAATATGTTTTGACGAGACAGTATTTTTAGAGGTGCGAGGGGTGAGGGGGGAAGGAGCCACAAATAGTAGTTTTGGCACAGAATTTACTGCTATTCATTTTTAATTATATAGAAAATAAACGATACACGATCAACGGCTCCACTAGGACTTGCTTCTGTGGTGGGAGTCCAAAAATAAACATCTGTATGACAACGTCAATAGGCGGCTACCCATTAATAGGTGGCTATTAATGGGTAGCCGCCTATTGACGCCTGCAACTTAAAGGTTCGAAAGTACGTTGCCGATTCTAGCCCCGCCCTTCCTTGAGGTACTTCTCCACATAGGTTGCTGTACTCTACTTTAATAAAAATGTCTGCAATTCTAACTTATGCATCATCATAAGGGATGCAACTTTTTATCCCTTATAATGATCTGGAAAAGATCGCTACAAAATATCTGAGTCGTACCTAGTTCTGTTACTTGTTTATCAAGACGCAAATTAAGCTGTGTTATTTTGCATAATCTTCCACCTATAACCGCAATTTAACCCGCCCGAACTTTGTTGTTCTTTATCGCATAAGACGTCATTTGTTCCAAACATCACTTCAACATATTAATCATTTCAGCAACACATACAAGCACCCAACACTTATTATACTCACATCAATTCACTCAGCACCAATCTCAAGACTGTTTACACAATATTGTATTACAAAAAAAATATTACTTTCTCAATTTTGTCCTATGTAGACACATACTCAGCCAAAAGTTATATACTATATAATGATGATGTACTGTATTGTAACAGCTTCAAATAAATGTATATTTGTCACAGATATTTTTTTGAGTTAAAATAAAGATATGAGCAAATCCGATATTCACGTCTCAGAATTTACTAAAAATTTCAAAATTTATATTCGAATACATATGAATTTAATTACATTATTTTATTAAAATGTATTGTATCGTTATTAAGAAATAGTATTTTGTCATTAGCTTGAGGTTATTGCATAACACTGTTAAATGTCTATAATAGTCTTGTAGCAAAATTAATGTTTTATAACACGACCAAACCTGACATTAATTGTACCTACATTATAAGAGCATAAATCTCAGGTTTAAGTTTCAGTAATAATTTGTTAAAAAGAAAGGTTTTACGAACGCTAGGGAAAATACTCGTAGTAAAGAAACAAAATTCCCATTTGCTTTTATCTCGTATTCAAGTAACAAAGAATACACAACACCTGCCGCTCCTCACGTCCCAGATGCAGGAATAACTTGAATGGATTTTCGCAACCAATTACAAATTCTTCTTTTGTTTCACTTCATACACAGTTTCCCTTCGAAATGTTAGAATACAGTGCTTTATATGATGGAAATCTATTAAATATACAAAAAACGGTGTTTATATTTTTACAAAATATTGTGAAATCATTAATTTTACGAAAATATTTTTGGTAATGAAATAGAAAAGTTATGAAGCAAACGTAATATTTGTTATTAAGTTTTCAACTCACAATACGCTATATTTATTGACACTAGTGGTCGCTCAGTGGTCGAAATTCTACCATAATTAATTTAAATTATAAGTTTGAACATTATTGAGGTTTTGTTGTCAAAGACTATATTTCTGTAATAATAAACAAAAAATACTATATGTGCATGTATATATCAAAAACATGGTAGTGTGTGTAATTTTTTTTTTTATTGATTTAATGTATTTTTATGCATAATTTATAATAAAAATATTAGCATTCCGCACTCCTTCTCTATATAAATTATAAGTGTACAAAAATTTCATACTCCTCCCTCCAAGTATTTTCGTAAAAAGGGGTACTAAGATTTTGCTTCACGTATTAATATATTTATTATTTATATTATTAATAACATGTGGCACGCCAGATTTTTCTTTATATAAAGAGTCTATGAACATGTAAGTAAAATCCGAAATTAATAACTTTCGAAACAAACAAATATATTGTAAAAACTCTCATGCTGTGAACCTCCAATGTATAGTCAAACGGAAAAATACCTACGTCAACAATACTACTTTCATTCTGTGAAAGTTCCACTTAGGTTATTACTCGTTTTTATAAAGTCGTGTGACAACAGTATCTATATAAATAAAAATTAATATTGCTAAGCGCATAATTCGTGAATAGCTCGATCAATTCGGCTATTTTATTTTTTGTATGTTCCTTAAAGCCCACGGAAAGTTTTCATACACAGAAAAATGAAAAAAAAATACCCTTAAATTTTGACAAAATGAAGTCTGTCCGGGCTAGTTTGTAATAAATATTGATTTTGATTGACTTTTAGATGATAGAAATAACTTGTCAGTCGTATCGCAATACTTAGTTTTTGTAATGATGTCTTTAAACGAGTCTACAAATATAAAATAAAGAATAAGTACTTTAAATGGAAACATACCATCAGTATTGGATCATGTCTAGCTTTCTCGACTGTCCCAGGACTTTAGATCTAAAGTAAAATTTTATAAATCGTATGTGAAATAAGCATTACACTAAAATGAAAATTTGCAATAAATGCCTATTTGGAACGTATAACTTTCCCTTTAGAAAACTGTATCTCACTTCTCCTCATTATACTAAAAACAATAATTTATATTATGAAACAATCTGAGTCTGTATCCTTGTTCAAGTAAAGTTTCTCTCCAGTAATTTTTTTTTATAGATAAACATTATGTATCTTTTAGGAAATTTCGATTACAATATTAACTATATGTATGTATTTATTAAGTGATACGTCAAAAGCTAACATCATATCCATTCTTCTGCAATATTGTTTTTATTGAACTAGGTCTACAAACAAGCGTACGGCTCACCTGATAACTTTCAGATACTTGCGACATCAGAAACATCAAAAACGAGTTACCGATCCTACCTCCCCTGGAACTCTAGCTACCTTGCCACAGGAACACTACACTGCTTGAGAGCAGTTTTATGTAGATTTGATCTCCTGTAAGTTCGAGGAAGGTGTAAGTTGTAAGGTGTTATTTTCCCAATCGCCCTCAATAAACTTTAACTAATGCAACGAAATTATATTAAAACTAAACTAGAAACTGAAAATAAAAATAAATAAAAAAGTTTATATGTTCTCCAAAAAAAAATACGAAGGTACGTAGTAATAATAAAATTATGCTTGTACTAACTGACCCCGCAAATTTTGTTTTGCCATATATGTTATTAACCTCTTAACCTCCCCCACCTTATACCTCAGGG
Source organism: Melitaea cinxia (assembly GCF_905220565.1). Classification (NCBI taxonomy): domain Eukaryota; kingdom Metazoa; phylum Arthropoda; class Insecta; order Lepidoptera; family Nymphalidae; genus Melitaea; species Melitaea cinxia. The sequence goes on along the minus strand of NC_059394.1, from coordinate 8,229,642 downwards.
GTATAAAAAATAAATGTTGGCCGATTCTCAGACCTAACCGATATGCACACAACATTTCATGAAAATCGGTCCAGCCGTTTCGGAGGAGTATTGTAATTAACATTGTGACACGAGAATTTTATACATATGATACGATGATATGATTATATGATTTTATACATATCATTTATAATACGTGGCATGTATTTAATGCACAGACATTAAAATACTCGGTTTTAATAAGTAATACTGTTCGGCAGATAATGGTATCATTATCAAATACGCAATCTATTTTGCTATCGAAAAATAATAGTACGCATAAGCCTTGCCGGTTCATTAATGATAACTATTATCTACGTGACCGACGATATTAGTTATTATCAGTAGATTAATATATAAGCGAATGTTTTATCACTCTCCGATTCCTATAACAGTATTTTCACGGAAAAAATATTTCTTAGCAAATCTATTAATGGAACTAAGATATAAATTTATAATTATTATGAAATGAATTATTTTATTGATTCAACGTAATTTTTTCTTTAATTTTATTATACCTAATTTAAATTCCTATAGCCCCTTGTGGTTTAATAAAACTGTAATATAAAAATGTCTCAAATCATAAAAAGAATATTATAATAATTATAGATTTTAGTTCCTGAATACATTCCATTGAGGTTTAGCGTATATAAATATTTAAGATTTTTTTTTTCAAGGTACGTAGATCGATTTGCACTGCTTGCTCTCGTTACCGAGCTATAGATAAAGTTTGCTAACTGATTTCTCTAGAAACTTCATTATTTTTGTTTGCTTTAGTTTTAACAGCAACTTTCACTTGTAATAGGTACATATTTTTTATCTATAAGAACTAGGTTATCATGCATTGCATTAAATAGATTTTTTTTAATAATTTTATAACAAACAATCAATAAAATAGAAAATATATCATTTTATGGAATTTCTTTTAAACAACTCATTTTTTTTTTTCAATTTAATGGCCAATACATAAAAATACATTAAACTTTGTAATTTAATAAAAAACAATTAATTTAAGTACCAATGAAAACCTCGCGGGTTTATCTGGGTACAAAGAGTCACTCAGTTAATCCCGTTTGTTTTTGTAAAAAATATTTTTTAAAAAGTGGTTTGTTTTTCGTGGTACTCTTATACATTTCTTGCAGTTCTCTGGGCAGTTCGTTAACATATTCAAGTATTAAATAGTCGTCAGTTCTCTTTCCATACTTATTGTTAGTTTTTGGTAAGTGATATTTAAGGTTTGAATCAAGTTGACGTAAGCCTATAATTTAAGTTGGATTTTATACTTACTACTTTCAAATAAAAGTTATTAGCCATTGTTATTTGTATACTATTTAATATTACTTCGACGAGAAAACACTGATAATAAATATTATTAATCCCGTTTATATTAATGATATCATAATATTTTACAGTTTTATTTTTAAGGTATAACTATACATATCTGTCTATCATAAAGAGCTTCCTCTGAACAAAAACTTGTACTACATTTTCGTGAGCGTACAGAGGAATCAAATTAACTCTACATTTATTAATGCTGCTACGTAATATGCGAGTAAGTCCTATTTTTAATACAATAAATTTTCTAATTTTTGTGTTTTTGACTTTTGTATTTTTGAGTTAATGCACAAACTGTAAGCAGCACTAAACTGATCTGATCATGAAGTCGTTAACCTGATCGTTGTAAAGCTTACTTATTTTATACAGAAGTAAATAGTTCTCTATACTACATATATATATGTGCAAAGCAATAATGCGAAACACGTTTATATACAAATATTTAATCTTGCAAATATAAAAGGCAATTAGACAACATAATAATAGCTGTATTTATATATATATACAGCTTATATATGTATTAGTATTTAGAAAGTACGACGATCGGTGGTGACTGCATGAGGATTGCGGAAAACAAGGATGTTTGACGCGAACTTGGGGAGGCCATGTCCAGCATTGGACTGCGATAGACTGAAATGTGATTGTAAAAACTTTGAAACATATAAGTGACAAAACACCATACTAATGGTCAAAATTGCGCTGGTATGCTTATCTTACAATACATATCGTAATAATTTAACGACTTTCCATAACAATCATCGCTTCAATGATGATCGTCTGAAATTAATAATATTCTATTACCCTGCCAGTGTGCTGTAGCCTATCGTCATTCAACATTAAAATATTAGTACTTTATATATTACAATAGAATACTAATCAATTACTAATGGCCTTAATATAAATTATGATCACGAATTTTTGATTTAAACAACAATATGTGTATTTAATAATTGTGTTTGCAGGCAAACGAAGAAAACCCGACTTCAATTATATCGACAAGTAATACAACGTAGGTAGACGAAAAAAAAGTCAAGCAAATACGCATTATCAAAAATTACTCTAAAACTTGTAATCAGATCTCGATGAAATTTAATTGTAACCACATGATAAACATCGGCTTTCGACTAAATTAAAAATCATCAAAATCGGTACATCCAGTAAAAAGTTATGCGGATTTTCGAGAGTTTCCCTCGATTTCTCTGGGATCCCATTATCAGATCCTGGTTTCCTTATCATGGTACCAAACTAGGGATATCTCCTTTATTATTTCCTCCTAATTATCAAAATCGGTTCATAAACGACGGTACAATACATAATACATAATATATATATATATATACGGTCGAATTGAGTAATCTCCTCCTTTTTTGAAGTCGGTTAAAAAGTATAATTTAAGGTTTTTATTTTTGTTTAGTTTATTTATTACTAAAACTTCCTTAAGTCGCAAAGCGAACAAATGTAAAACGTTACATAATTCAGAAATCCTCCGGCGTCACTTCACGTTTCTGCTACATTATTAAACTCTGTGATTTTGACTGCTCCTTTAAATATTCATGTTTTCGTTGCTTCGTTGATGTGTGATTACGTTAACAACGAACGCAACATGGTTTTGATTTATTTACTTTCACATCCAAAAAAGGATTACAGCGGAGTATTGAACGAATTCTAAAATCACCTCGCTGAGATAACAGAGGCAAAGAATACCACATTAAGCCAAGTTAATATATTACAAAAAAGAGTGATAATTCTGTCGATTATAAATAATAACAAGTTAAGGCTCACACTTATACACCAAAAAATTTTTTTTTCCAGTTATCAAAAGGAAATTCATTTTACATTACCTACCCTACTACAGGTTGTAGGGTAATGTTATATAGCCTATAACGACGAAGTTATCGCCGAACATATGAACATATATGTGTGTGTGTGTGTGTGTGTGTTTCTCGATTAATGGACTATCTAACAGTAAAATATTTTTTCCAACTGAAATTAGCGCTTTTAACCAAACAAATACTTCAAGTGAAATAACACTACATTATGAAGGGGACTTGTCACTGCTGAGCGTCATCACCGCGATGCACGGCGACGACGAGTTCTGGACGGCGATGGTCTCCTTCTGCGAGACAGTGATGTCCATGAAGGAGAATGACGAGCGGATGAGAGAGGAGGCCGCCGACGAGGCCTCCGTCCGCAGGCGACGAACGGGGGTGCGTAGGAGGCGCTACTTAATGCGCCTCCAGTAACGCGCCTGTGCCCGTGTCGGGCCGGGACGGGAACCCGGTCCTGCTAGACATGCCGTCGTCGGGATTGTTCAGAGGTGAGTCGGACAGTCCCCATGGAGGAGAAGTCTGGCCTTTTCGCCGAGGCCAGCCTGTCGCTGGAGGGATCCTGTTGCCTGCAGATCCGGGACCCTCCAATTAAAGCGGCTGAAGGCTCCCGCAGGGGTTTGGTCGGTATTGTACCCCTAAGTGCTGAAGCCGACATACGGTCTCGGACTGCCTACCCGGGTGTCCTGGATATCACCCGTAAATGGATTACCCAGCGATACCAAAAAAAAACATTATGATTATATAATAGTAAATATTAATAAAGTATACTGAATGTCGCACTCTTTCTACAGATAAAGTTATAAATGATCAAACTGTAATTAAAATGTAAAGCAATTTATTTTAGAAATCTCACTGAACAGAAGAGCTCGACGCGATAATGATGTACTCGGCGCTTTATCTGGAAGGTCTTATTTATTTACTTCTGATATCGGCCCCGCGTTCTCAACTTTACCCTTCTAATGGCTTTCGGTAAACTCGTATCTCCTAAAGCCTTCCTGGTTTTCCGCATCTTACAACTTCTAAAGCTACTTAGAGCCTTTTGGCACCTAATGGAAAAGCATTTAAACTTGTTCAGGCGACCTGACCATTGTCTGGCGGGTATCTTTCGGCTTAATATTTACTTTATAAATAACTATAATATATAAGTAAACTACTTTTTTTTCGATTTGAAGCCTCCTCAATTTTACTTATTTATACTTTAAAGTTGGTAGTTTAGGTTTTTTAAGCTTGAATTCTACTGAATCGCACATTACCATTTAAAATATTATTGAACTTTTTTGCAACCTTTTATTAGTCATTATAAGTTATTGTATATTTAATTTGTACGTTTTTATTTTTGTGTTACCCACGCATTAAGAAATTCTAAACATTTTTTTTAAATATCATATCAAAAACTGTAGACGGCGCCACGGTCGCTTAGACCGAATATAAAATCATCATATCAAAAATTTCGATCTAACGAGTACATCGTTCTATAGCTTAATTGGCTAGAGCACCGACACGGTCAGTCGGAGATTTTTGATATTTAAAAAAAATGTATATTTTATATATAATAATAAAAAAATAGTTTGGTGTTGAATATTTTTTTAAGTATATACTATAACAAGCCGTTCGTATAGGAATTTTCAGTTGTCTATTTAAGAGTCTTCTCGTTTAACTTTTTGGTTAGAAAACAAAAAGTGGTCATTCCAATGGTTTATTATAAAAGTTTTAGAAACTTTCATGTAATAAAACGGCTAAGTAGTTTTACTACCTACAAAATAATAAAACATATTTGTAGCATGAATTTTAGAAAATATCACAAGTACCTCCTCTCGTCAAGCTGTTTCGTTGCAAGCTGAAATAAGTACCTACTTTACCTAGAACGAAGCAATATTAGTTTAATAAGTGTTATTAACTAGCTATGAACAATTCAATTCAAAGAGTAAAATTTTATAACTGAAAATAGAAATATAATATGCAACGTGATTTTAAAAATGATTAAAAGTTGTGACGAGTGTTCTGGAGTGTTACAAATTTATAAATATTGAAAAGTCAATAAAATAAAACATACAATAAGTAACGTAATAAAATGGTAATTGTAATTTTGGTGCAAGTTTCCAAAAACGATTGTTTCTTAGGTGATTTTATAGCTGACCTTCAAATTAGTGTTCAAAATATTTTTTTTTGTTGTTTTTTTTTCTGATGGATACGTAAAATTTCAATTGTATATATTTCGGACGTAAAATGAATAAATGTTCAATAAAAATATAAATAAATGTTGCTAAGTGCATAACTCGAGAATGGCTCGTCCAATTCGGCAAATATATTTTTTTGTATGTTCCTTAAGGCCCTTTCGGAAGGTTTTTATACTTTAAAAAAATTAAAAAAAAAATAAAAAAAAAAATTTTACTATCAACTTTTGACAGAACGAAGTCTGTCCGGGCAGCTGGGGTTCAGTAAAAATAAATGATTCCTAAAGTAGACGATAATATCATAAATATACACACAAATAATCTATATCTATTATCAAATAATCGGTTTCAAATACTATTTATTAAAGAACTTATTTCTTTTTATTTTGTATATTTGACTTATGGTTTATATGCCTAACCTGTCTTGGAGAACAGGTAGAACTGGAGTTCCCAGTTGTAATCACAAACGCCTGAAAACGATCGTTTTCCTTGGTAAGGAGTTATCCACCAACCCGCAGAGAAACGGCGTAGTAAACTTAGCTCCTTGCCCTACTGACCTGCTAACCTATCCTTTATATTAAAGAAAATTCCTGCGCACAGCAGTGTGACATTTACAGGTTATTTTTATATGTCATTATACCATTGATGACATTAAAAATGTACAGTATCCAGTGATAGCTATTGCACATCGACCATTTGAATGTGACGATAGACGACTGATTTCGTCTTCGTTTAGCGTTATCTTTTTTTCTGATAGACAAAATTTGTTCAATATAGTAATATTAGCGTGTACAGTGAACATATATACGCCCACTAGCTAAGGCCAAGGACCAATTTTTTTATATTAGCTTCTATATGTACATAAAATGGTACTAGCTTTAGGTATTTTCACATGGCTAAAAATAAGAAAAGTCTGGGGGGCTTGTGCTTCTACTCTATTGTATAAACACGTCACTCAAATTACTAACAGTCCGATATCTATTAGGAGCTAAGACAAATGATTTGCTTGTATTGATATATTTTTGTAATACTTTGTATAAATGACATCATTTTTTTCTGTAAATGCTGACATTGAGGTAAAATAAAATTTAAAAAAATCAATTCACTTTATGTATACATATATTTATTAATTTAGTAATATTTACATTGTTCCTGCATATCTAAACGAAATTGCTTTTTGGTCTCCCTTTTATCGGAGTGCTGAACTTAATTGCATTAGCATGTGTTTCATTTCAGACGCCGCGTTGGCGCAGCGGTTACAGCCATGGATTGTACCTGTTGCGCTGGCGGTTTCGGATTCGGTCCCCGCACATGACAAACATTTGTGTTGGCCATACAGGTGTTTGCCGTAGTCTGGGTTTTGTGCAGTCCTTGTGGGTCTCCCCACCGTGCCTCGGAGAGCACGTTAAGCCGTCGGTCCCGGTTGTTATCATGTACAATTGATAGCGATCGTTACTCCATAGTAGGGAATATATCCGCCAACCCGCATTGGAGCAGCGTGGTGGATTAAGCTCTGATCCTTCTCCTACACGGGGAAAGAGGCCTATGCCCAGTAGTGGGATATTAAAGGCTGAAGCGTGTTTCATTACTGACTTCATTTATAATATTGTTCAAAGTTCTTCTTGAAACTCCAATGGCATTTACAATTCACTCTTGAAACTTTTTAATGTAATTACTTATATTTTCATCTTCATTTTGTTTTACAACCGGTAATAAGATATTTATAAACATTGAAGATGACTTGCAAAAGTTTCCCTCTTTTTCTTAAACATGCATAGCATAACTTTAAATTATTTACATTTTGAGGTGTTAACAACTCTATATATAAGTATATATAAATAAAACTGAATGTTGCTAAGCGCATAACTCGAGAATGGCACGACCAACTCGACTATTTTTTTTTTGTATATTTCTTGTTATTTTGTATGTTCCGTGTGCCTTCGCCCACTTTTTAAAAGGTTTTAATACTAAAAAAAATTAAAAAAAGAAATTATTTTTACTATCAACTTTTGACAGAACGAAGTCTGTTCGGGCAGCTCTATTAATAAAATTCTCTCGTTTTCGCTTCTCGTTCTCGATTTTTATGAAATTTGGTGTGCAGCTTGTATACCTATATGACCCTGCAATCGCTGCTTTGCCATATACGCTTTTAACCCCTTTAACTTAGGAGTATGAAAAATACATGTTGGCCGATTCTCAGACCTATATATATATATATATAGATAGATCTCAGACCTATATATATATATATAGTAACTAATAATGATTAACAAAACGTCACATAGGTAGTGTGCGCCAAAGACAACTTCTATGAGGCTAAAATTAGCCGATTATCTCTATAAAGATCTATGTATAATATTTATCGCCGGGCACTAAAGTAAGTTAATAAGTTTTCATATGAAATTGATAACCTTTAAAGACAACTTTAACAAATCAAAAATATGGTAATATTTTATCACTGAACACCATTAAACAAGCTATCGCGAAAGATTTCGATTATGATACAGCTTCGCAGGAAATTTAATCATTGGCCCGAATTCTTGAAGTTTGTGATTAAATTTCGATTTGTATATAGCTCTTAGTGTACATAATCGATTTTGAGATTATATTTGTCGATAGGCATCTTTTCTTCTAATTTTTAAATAAATTTACTCTCGGCAAAATAGTAAAATTTAAAATAGAAAAATTTAAAAATTTCATAATATATCACTTAAGTCTCATAAGTATACTAAAATCAGTCAAGTCATTTAATACATATTACATACTGAATGCAGACAATCAAAAGGAGGGAGGTTGAATTAAAAAGAGTCATTATTCTAAAGTAATGTGAACGATAAGGGATTCTTTCGTCTATTTTAGAGACGACGCGTTAGCGCAGCGGTAATAGCACTGGCTGTTGTTTTGACGGTGGCAGGTTCGATTCCCGCTCACGACATACATTTGTATCGACCATATAGATGTTAGTGGTGGTCTGGGCGTTGATGTTTGTGTATTGTATGTGTTTCCGGACCCCCAGCACAGGAGAAAATCCTACTGGGGGATCCGTTGAGTGTGAAGCGTTTATTATTATTATTATTAGAGACGTCAACTCAAAAAAAAAAGAGAGGATCCGTCAATCTTGTTGATGCAATAGCTGCTTAATAATCCCATACTTAACAGTACTAAAATTTTGTGGAAATATTGCAACTTATACTTTTTTTTTTAATGAAAATTTACAAATATATTAATTAAGTGGACTTCTTAAAGCACTTCAGCACTTCTTTCTAAGAAATAATGAACTTTTTTATATACAACTAGATTGGCAAAAAAGCGTACGGGCCCACCTGACAGTAAGCGATTACCGCAGCCTCTAGACGCCTACAATACTACAAGCATCACAAGCGCGTTGCCGACCCTAAACCCAATTATCCCCAGGAGCTCTGGTCACCACAGGAACACAACACTGCTTGAAAGGAGTATTATTTAGTTGTGATCGTCTGTAAGGCCGAGGTAGTTTCCCAGTCGGGCTGCTCCAGATTATGATTTGCTTTACCCTACCTCGGTATCAGAAACACGCACATTTGATTCAAATGTACTTACACGTGTCGCCTGGGCGTCCGTAGTTACGTATCTATATTTGTAAAATAATAAGCATTACTGGCGAACTCAATCGATCCAATAGAAAAATAATTACCATTGAAACAATCAAAACTAAGTTCGTAACACCACATAGAGTTAAACCGTACAAGTTACGAGAACAAACTGACTCATCCGACATTCATTCATTCATTCAAACAGTAAGTTTAAATGAAAGCTTTCTCAACTTTTGCTGACTTAGTTCCAACTGTGTTTTTTTTTTTGTGAACTATAAAGATTCATATAGAAGAAGAAAATTACATAAAATCAAAACCTTAAAGTTTAGTTTAGAAAATAGCCACCATTGGTATGTGTTTTTGACCAAGCCAATTGTGGTATAACGGTACAGCTGCAATTAATGGTTAAATATACAAAAGATTTTCCCTATAATATTCGGAAGAAGAAGTATTCAAAAATTTATGATTTACACTAAAATTATGAAATAGAAATATAAAAGTAATTAATAATAACTTATAATAATAAAGTTTTGAGAGATGCTTCCAACTCATAAGCACAAATAAATCTAAATTTAAGATATATTTTTTAGTCAATATACAACGAAGCATCCGTAAATCCTGCACTCAGTTGAAGCGGGGACACACACAGCCCGGCAAATCTCTTTGAATGAGATGGTAAATTCAAGCGTCAATATTTACAAACTCTGTCCAGATTTACGATTATGAGAATCACAGCATTCGGACAAATGTATTTAATATTACTTAAAATATTAAGCACTTATATCCACTCTTGAATATATAATTGTGTTTGCATCTTATGTGTCTTTTTAACCAACTTCAAAAAAAGGTGAGGTTACTCAATTCGACCGTATATATATATATATATATATATATATATATTTTTTTAATGTATGTTCGGGGATAGTTCCGTCGTTTATGAACCAATTTTGATAATTCTTTTTTTTTTTTTGTTGGAAAGGAGATATCCTTAGTTTGGTACCATGATAAGAAAACCAGGATCTGATGATGGGATTCCAGAGAAATCGAGGGAAACTCTCAAAACTCCACATAACTTTTTATTGGGTATACCGATTTTGATGATTTTTAATTTAATCGAAAGCCGATGTTTATCATGTGGTCACATTTAAATTTCATCGAGATCTGATTACAACTTTTGAAATAATCTTTGACGTATTTACTTGACTATTTTTTCGTCTACCTACATTGTATTACTTGTAAGTTGGTTTTTCTTCGTTTGCCTGCAAACACAATTATTATGGCTCTAATATCACTACATAGTTATGGTATTGAAAACACTTAAATATTTGTATGTTATTTAGAGCCAAAAGCAATACAGTCAATCGGAGTAACTTTGAGAGATCATTACTATATTTTTGTAGCTAACTTTGACAGTATTAAATATGAGACATGAGAGCTAATTTAATATGTGCTCTCAGGTTGGTTTTCATACTCTCAAGTTATTTAACGTCTATAAAAATTATAATATGTATCAAAAACTGGCATTTTGTTGTGTGTCAAAGTCATGCCCCTTTATGGGTAACTTTGACAAAGTTGAGATTTTAAGATAGACATATTAAAGGTTCTTCTTTCTTCTTCTTAAAGATTAATGGCTTTCAATGGCGCCAAATGAGTACAGATGATTTCACCAATGTCACGTAGAAAATATTAAAGGGTGTATTATGTTTTTATATATCTTGATAGTAGCAAAATTTTCCAGTCGTCTAAAAAGTTTACCACTGAATAAAATACAAATATTGCGCGCAGAACTTTTAGCAAAGTTTCTGACATTAACTTCGTTTGAAAGCTTCTTTTTTTTCAGAGAGTTGATTGACGAAGTTTGTTAAGTAAACAAATTTTATAAATTTAATTGTACGCACTAAATGTAGACCACGTAAAAAATAAAAAATAATTTTGTGATTTGACTGTCAAAGTTATCTTGTCAATCAAAGTTACCCCAAATGACCGTACTTTTTATCTTTTATTTGTAACACAGTACTAAACAGCAGATTTAGATAATATATTTTGCTTCCATATTATAATAAACTGCACTCAATTATTTTTTATTTAAAGCCGTCCGAAGTTTTGAAGTTTAAGTCTCTGACTCTGATCGGGAATAAATAAATAGATATCGACTAATAAAAAAAACGAGTGAGCTTTAGACCACACGGTTGACGTAAAACTTTTTTAGTAATAGGCCTGCATTATTAGGCCTGCACTGTGTCTTAGATATACGAAACGCAAATGGCTTTGAGAGAAAGAAAATGTGTGCTCGCACTTATCATAACGGTGTCGTCACGCATTCACCAGCTTTACTCGTGAGCGTGCGTAAAAAAGTTATAGTTCAAAAAAGTCCCAGTTACTTCAAATTTTACACAAAATAACTTAACATATACTTTGTTGCAGTCGGTATCTTTGCTAACAAAAAATGAGAGTATATAGAGTGATATGCTCGAGAGAGGAGGCGGTAAGCCTCGATCTATCATCAAGGGAAAATGTTGCTGACACTAGGCGGTGTACCGGTATATCATACATAATAATTTGGTTACAACGTACAGACACTGATTTATGGAGCTACTTTAATAAAAGAGAAAGAGAGATCTCTCTCCCTTTAATTGACTGTTCTATAAATTCGCATTCTAAAGTGAAACACGAATATGATATGTATAAAAAGAAATCATTAATTTCCTAAACACATTCAAAATACGCTACGATTGTAAAACACAACCTTTCAAGAGATCGTAAAAATAAACTGATAGTTATACTATATGTTACTCTAAAACATATATTTTAATAATTTTGATGAGTCTGACTGGAAAGTATTCTTGAGTAGAAAACAAATCGAGAATAACAAAGAAATAAATTTTTACGACTTTTGATAGATTTTTATCGCGTGTCAATCAAAATATTCATGTATTCAAAGTACTAATGTTTATGAACTGCGAACTATGAGGCCCATTATAACTTAATTGGTTTTATTAGCATATGAGCTATAATGTACCTATTAGTCCTTGCGGTAAATGGTTATTTTCCAAACATAAATTTTAGTCCTGTCTCGTTTACACCAAAGGATTACGAATGAGAGAGCCTAAAATATTCAGGGATCTCAGCAAACGCTTAATGCCGCAACTAAATTTACTAAGGTCCGTTACTCTGCTAAGCCTACAGATTTATGAAGTGGCAACATATGGCTATAAAATAAAGGGATCTATTCAAACGGATTATGGATGTTTGAATAAGTAATATAAAACATATTATATAGTATTTGCATTGCAAAGTTTGATTTACACATTACTCACATATGTACATCTAGATAATGCATTCTATACTACGAGTATCTCAAGAATTTCAGAACGAACATCGTTTAATTACAGAACTAAATAAGTTGGCGAATAGGTAATGTGTTTTTTTTTTCTATTTTGTCAACAGTTCGTAAAGTCTTTCTCTATTTTAAATGTCATCGCTTATGTCAGAAATAAACCAGTTTGGTCTGCACAAACTGGATGGCTTAATACTTATGACATACCTATGTAGTCTAAAATTCGAAAGTATTTACTGAAAGCTGACACTCGTGGTGGGCTTAAAGTTCATCCAATTTCTTATGTACCATAAAAAGAGTCGATATATTTCGACTCTGTGAATTCCTATTAAGGGCAATAAATTGGTCTACAATTAAAATGGCCGTCGGACATTGACTGATATACAACCTTCTTACTCACCAGTGTCTCGAGAAACCGAAGCGGAAAAAATGAGCCATTCGCCTGACGTTCTGTAGCAAAATTTATTGGCTACTTTAATGGAATGTAAAAAAAAATTCGCAATTCTTTTTCAATAGAGAATACTTTAACAAATCTTAAAGAACTAATACAGCGACAGGACTTTTTATAACTTATTATTTTTTTTGTGAAAAAAATAATTTAAATAAGTAATATTTTTATCAGGTAAACAAAAAAGTATATAAAATATTGAATTCTAATGTTGCCTCCATTATTGGTTGTTTTTTTTTTTTTTGTTCATAAATATATTATTTGGAACGATGGCTCCATCTAGTGGTAGCAACGCGGAACATATTCATCCGCTTGAAAGGTTCTTCAGGCTTATGAAGCTTCTTTTTAGTTTCATCAAATACACGGTAATGCTCTCAGATGTCGCTCAGGTCAAATTTCAGTAACAAAGTTCTTATACTTATACATACCAATGCAAAGTATAATTTGAAATATGAGAACCTGAATATTTAAGCAATGGATAATAGATAAATAGTATACAATTAATATAACAGTTTATTACTTTTCACTTTTATTATGTTGGTTTAACTACCGTCATCTGATTTTATGTAGAAATATATATTTGTCTTAAAATCTCAAATTATAGGTTTTAGGTAATCTCATAAGTAAAGAATTCTCCATAGTGGGTGTAACAGTGCGGTACATGTAATTGGTAAGTGTAGACACACGTGCGCCGTGAAGGGGTGTTTAGCGAAATGCGTTCAGCTAGCACCGAACAGTCAAGCCATCCACGAATTATATCACATAATAACGCCATATCTAACGCCTCTCTGCGTTCCGCTAACGTCAGAAGGTGTAAGCTCGGCAGATATATACATATTCATCGCCTGTCTCAACTTTCTACGCTTAAAATTAAAATGACGAACAAATTTCATCTGTACATTTTCGATGTATTTTGTAGGTATAAATATCATACCGCGGGGACCATACAGGGACAACGTATTCTAATATGTTTTGGACGTATGCGTAATAAACTATGCTGGAGGTTAGAGTATCTTAAAATGGTCTTTATGTTCGTATGACAACAATAAGATTTCTAAATGCTCTGGAAGTAATTACATCGATATTAGAAGATATCAACATTTTGCTGTAAAATAAATATATTACAGGCTGAAGCGTAAGCGTACAATCGTCAAAAGTTCATACGCACATGTAAATTTTATCGATATGAAAAAATAATACAATTTTGAATAATACTGCTTTCAAACAGTGGTCCAATGGTCAGTAAAATGGCCAGAGCTCATGGGGAGGTTTGGAGTCGCCTACGCGCTTACGATACTTGAGGTTTTGCGTCTTTTATAGGATATGGTAACCGCTTATCATCAGGTCGGTGTCTTACCACCAGTGTCGACTTAGTCGAATAAAAAAGTCCTAGAAATAGAAATACTTAGTCTCTGGTCTTTAACGATATCAAAACATATTCAATAAATATAACATACCTACTGAATAAATGGGTTTACTTGAATACATGAAATGTCATTATAAGGTCTAAAAGTGTTGCTTCAACAATGAGCATGGTATGAAGAAATATCCATGCATTTTACCATAAGTTTTTTAAGATACGTATATTCCCTTCTGTGCTACCTTAACTCACGGCAACGGCCATTAGTACTTATTTATTCATTTTAATACTATTCTATTTTAAGCAATTATCTACTTTATGTTATATGAGTTGAAGTTTCACAATGGCATCAACGCTGCAGAAACAGGTTGAATGATTAATGTCGTGTATGAGGGAGCGACTAGTAGGGAATATATCCGCCAACCCGGATTGGAGCAGCGTATTTGCCCATGCCCAGCAGTGGGATTTTACAGGCTGAAGCGCGATGAAAGAGCTCTAAACGAAACCAAGTCTGCCGCAAACTTATGTTTCACAAACAAATATCTGCATGAGTTTGATTGCTAAAAGCAATTAATTTAGTTGTCGATGGCATAAATTTGCTGTGTTTTATACGTATAATCTTATTTATTTATTAATATATAATCATAAAAATAATAATTAATATATAATAAATTAAAATTATAAAATTATAATCTTATTTATTTATCAAAGGATAACCAACAAAAGATACATTAACAATATTTTGTTACACAGGAGCTTACAATAGGATGTCAATGCATTATAACGTCAAGAAAAACAAAGAATTAGTTAATGAGTAAATTTGTCAATAAGCAATCATTAATAAAAATTCAAAATGACAATATTGTTAATATGTATCCATTTTGACGTGCTAATCTAGTAACAATTTAGAAATAACTGATAAAATACAATGTCAAAAGCATACAAATTTAGGATGATCCAATAAAAAAGAAAAAAGATTAAAAATAAAAAACAAAAATTAAAAATGAAAAAACAACACAACACGTTGGGTTACGTTGGTTCATAAAATACGTGAAATGTTTAAGGGCGGGAGGAGGTCGAGTCAAATCTCATTTAATCTTACGTTGGAGAGAGGGCAAATATCACGCAATTTTTTTTCTGATTGAAACAAAAAAAATTATACTATTTTGGTCCAATGTAATCCAGATTATACATGCTTAAGATTTTATCTTAAGCGTAATCGTAATATGATTAAGATCATTCTCTAATTCGTTCGAAAGAAAATAATTTCATTCATATTTCGACGTTATACATCTACTGACTGTCAAACCACCATATTTGTTTTATACCAAATAGCTCAATTTAATCTGAATTTACGGTACAGTGTAACCCGTCCTTTGTTTTCGCGTCAGGAGATCAAGATTTGAAAAATCTCACATGAGATTGGGGGATGGGGGAGGGGGTTTAATAAAATCTCACGATATCTCACCAGGGGGGGGGGGAGGGACAGAAAATTTAAAAAAACACCTCATGTAATTTATGGACGCCCCCTTGGAATCAAATACAATTAACAAACTACCACCACAGATTAGTATAAATGTAGCTAGCTAATTACCACGTCAGTTCGAAATAGTAAAATACGATGTCAAGTTATAAGATTATCATTATAAGATTAAAAAATAAAATAAAATAAAAATTAAAATTTAAAAAAATAAAAAATCTGTATACGTGATATAATACGTGAAAAAAAAATTTGTACCCCTCTTTATGAAAATTGCGCGAACGAAGGAGTATAAAATTTCGCACTATAACACATCATCACTTCAGCCTATCGTAGTCCATGGCTGTATATAGGCATCCACAAGTTCGCGCCAAAAATAGCGTGAACTCATGTGTGTTACCCATAGTCACCACGCTGGGCAGGAGTGTTGATGACCGCAGAGCTGGCTTTGTCGTACCGAAGATGCTGCTGGCCGTCTTCGGCCTGTGTACTTCAAAGCCAGCAGTTGAATGGTTTTCCCGTCTTCGGTCGACTTTTTCAATTCCAAGGTGGTAGTGAAACTGCGAGGTCTCCTCTTACGACACCCACGGGAAGAAAGGGGGTAGCGATATTCTTTACTGACGTAACCACAGAGCATACATACAATCACTATGAACCCGTTTAAAGCGATGAGTCTCATACTTATTTGTAACAGTCTTGACAATACGAAACAGGACCGCGTGAATCGGCTAATTTTCGATTTTTTTGTCTCTACTAAATAATAATAACAGTCCATATATAAAAAATAGTATTTGTGTTTGCGATTAATTACTCCAACTCTACTTCTTCACACGTTCTAACTCTTTAAATCCTCCAAAACATCTCAGACATCTCCCAAAGTTTAGTTCTTGTAGAATGGGACAACTTTTTTCAACATTTTACTAAGTCTCCAAAAGCCTGACTGAGGAAGTTCTCAAAGAAGATTCCTTACTTATATATAATCCTGCAATGTAACATGAGAGGCATTTAAATTGCCTACTTATAAGAACTTATTTCTAAACGGTAATTGGGTGAAAATTTATTGAACTTTACCATTTACTTCTTCACTGTGACGTCATAGGCTATACAATTTCAGAACACTAAACATTTTACCTCAAGGTACCTCAAGGTTTTATTTAGTATGATACAATGTATATTTTAATTTGTATGCTTAACGGCATTCAAGCTCTAACTTAATTTCATATACTATTAAGTTAGAAAATAGAAAATAGTAGCAGCTCAGTTAACCGTACTATCCGCTGTGAAATTTTGAAACTAAATTAATTTTGTGTAAATAAATACCAATTATTTAATATTGAAAATAATGTACAAAAGATTAATTAGCGCGATACGTGATTGAACGTCACGACAATTACGTCATATTGAATTAGTTGGACTGAAATGACATGCCGGTGTCCACCTGTATATGACAGGCTTAACAACACAGCACGTTCCTATTCATTGCAATTAAATAACATTGTGAATATAATTGTATTAATTAACTGTCTAACAATTATATATTATGCTTTTCTTAGATGCAAGAATAAAGTGTAATATGTAAATACATTACGCATTTTCTGCTGTATAATTTATCTATATATTTAAATGAATGTTTGTTTATGTGTCCTTTATAGAAACGTAAATTATACATCTGATCATGTCAGAAAAGTGTTGTTCATGAACTCACAAAGGTTTCTAAGTTGGTGCGACCAACAAAAATAAATAAAAAAAGCCTAGCACGCGCGCGTAATAAATATTAATTGACTTTTATTACCTCAAGCGTTATGATATTGAAAATTCAATTTTGGTTACTGTGGCTCATGTGAGTGCATTATGTGCCTTCATTCAGTGACAGAGATAAAATATTATTAAATACAATTTTCTAATCAAATTGTAATTATCTTTAAAAAAAATAATAAATTTAATATAAATTTGTTATGATTTTTTTTTACAAGTTCAAAGTAAACGATGGTATTATCAGATGCAGGTGTCAGATTATAAGTAATGAAATAGTTAATTTATAATGTATCTATCTATATAGGAATGTATGTATGTCTATAGAGTTGTTTCACATTATTATTGTTAATGTTGCTTGTTTATTTTATTTCTTGTTTGGTGTATACTAAAGTGTAAATAAAGAAATGTAATATTTGATAATATAAGATGTGGGTAGGACTATACTTTTTTGTCGTCGTCTATAAAACGAGTGTTCGGACTCGATTGGGGATTCTTGTTTGACACGTCGACCGGTGCGGAGCTCTCGGGGAAAAAGATAAGTATTATTATGTATTAGTTATGTTATACATATAATTATAATGAATAAGTACTTATGTAATAATATTAGTGATAAATTGTTACAAGATATTTAATTCATTATACGCTTCTTAAAGATAAAAGTATTTAATTTCACCGATCAGATAATAATTCTTAGATTAATAAAGTATGAATATATTATAAATTGTTTATTATTTATGTTTTACTTTCTTTTTCTTAACATCAGAAGTGGGATATCACCCAAATTTACCTACAATAATGTGTGTTTTTTTTGAAGGTTATGGGGCCATTCCAACTACTAGAAGGTCTGATGGAAGAAGCCATTCAAGAAGCAATTGCCTCAAATCGGCGCTCGGATGGCACTGCTTTTTATTTTAATTTTAATTTTGATTTCAATTTCGATTTTGATTTTTGTTTTTAGTCTTGATTTTAGTTTTGATTTTTGATTTTGGTTTTAATTTTGAATTTATGTTGAATAGGGTGATAATTTGTGATAATTTAATATATTGTATTTTTTTTATTTTTAATTTAAATTGAATGTCATTATTTTTATCCTTTTAACTGATTGAATTTTGATTTTAGTTTTAATTTTAATTTTGTTTTAATTTTAATATTGATTTTTGTTTCTTTATTGATTTTAATTTCAGTTTTAATCAAATTTTAGCACTGATTTTGTTTTTAAATTTAACTATTGTAATTTTAAATTTTAGTATTTATTTAAATTTTTAAAATATTAATTATTGTAATATTGAATTGTAGTTTTGAATTTGGTGATGATTTTAATTTTGGGTTTGATTGAATTTTAGTATATTCATTTTGATTTTGGTGTGGTTTTGATTTGGTATAATTTGTTTTGTCACAATTGTTTAAACTACCATAGTTGCGGAAAAAATGTAACTAACAAAAATATGGACATATGTCTGAATTAAATTATTATTATTATATTTAGATGTCTTCGACCCAGAGAATAACGATAATGGTGCTGAAGGCTGGTGTCGGAGCATAGAATAACTTGGTGTTGAATTCAAGTGGACCAGCATCCACTAAGCTGCCACGGCAGGTGCCGAGGAACTAGTCGAGGTTCTCTCACGGACTACGGTATGCCATCCTTAATAATAACCGATCGTGGAACTAATTTTTTAACAGACTTCCAAAAAAAAAGGAAGAGGTTCTCAATTCGACTGTATATGTATGTAACATGAAACATCAGAACTTTTGACCGAGTGGACCGATTTCGACAATTTTTTTTATCGAAAGGTGGTTTGTCATTTGGTCCCATTTAAATTTATTTGTGATCTAAAAACTACTTTTTGAGTTATATCTCATAATGCGTTATTACTTGACGCTTTTTTTTTTCGTCGATCTACGCTGTATTATACCGCATAATTTTCTACTGGATATACCGATTTTAATAATTCTTTTT
Source organism: Melitaea cinxia (assembly GCF_905220565.1). NCBI lineage: Eukaryota > Metazoa > Arthropoda > Insecta > Lepidoptera > Nymphalidae > Melitaea > Melitaea cinxia. The sequence goes on along the minus strand of NC_059394.1, from coordinate 8,210,374 downwards.
TTTGTTGAATAGTAGATATCCCTAGTTTGGTAATGATAAGGTAACTAGGATCTGATGATGGAATCTCAAAGAAATCGAGGGAAACACGAAAATCCACATAACTTTTTACTGGGTGTACCGATTTTTATAATTATTAATTTAATCGAAAGTTGGTGTTTATCATGTGGTCACATTGAAATTTTATTGAAATCTGATAACTACCTTCGGAGTAGTCTTTGATAATGCGTATTTACTTGACTATTTTTTTTTTCTTCATCTACCTACGTTGTATTACTTGTCAATATAATTTAAGTAGTTTTTTTTTCGTTTGTCTGCAAACACAATTATGTTAAAGAAAATTGCGACAGTTATTTGATGAATGGCAAACTAGGCATCATATGGTAGCGAATGGTACTCCCCGGGGGAATGGCCAAGTCGAACGGTACGTAGCTACAATAACAAATATGATAAGCACTTCTTGTACCAATGTGTCAGACTGGCCGAGCGTTCTGTGGATTGTGGAAACTATAACTTTCCTTAAACACTACTGTACAGCAATCGACCGGCTTTTCACCTATTAGGTTGCTTAGTGGTAGAAAGTCTAACATTCCGTGTATACAAGCTCGATTAGATGAGATAATACAAGATCATAATATCATTGACGTAACTGCTGATCGTAGGCTAGCACACCAACGTCTTAATATTGTTGCTGATAAATTTAAAGATCGCTTTGACCAAGTACGTAGAGATAACATAGATGTAAATCAAGGCCATATAAGATTAGGACTATATTACATAATGACAGATTCTTATTAAAAGGTATTGGAAATTTAAGAAACATTATAGTTGCAAAAGAAAAAAATTCGCCTATGGCCTGGAGAGTGGACTGAGCAAGATATCCCGGTCTTCCGCAATCCTCATCCAGCCTACACCGGCAATCTTACGTAGATCGTCGATCCAACGGGCCGGAGGACGTCCCACACTACGTTTGCCAAGACGCGGTCTCCACTCTAGGACGTCTACTCCAACGGCCATCGGTCCTGCGACACAGATGACCAGCCCACTGCCACTTCAACTTGCTAATTCTGTAGACTACGTCGGTTACTTTCGTTCTCTTGCGGATAGTCTCATTTCTAATTCTATCTTTGAGAGGGACCCCAAGCATAGCCCGTTCCATTGCACGTTGAGCGACTTTAAACTTGTGAACCAGTCCCTTCGTCAGCGTCTACGTCTCGGCTCCGTATGTTCACACAGGCAGGACGCATTGCTCAAAAACTTTTGTCTTCAAGCATTGCGGAATCTTCGAAGTGAAGACTCGACGAAGTCTGCCAAACGCCGCCCAGCCCAACCGAATCCTCCTATCGGCCTCCTTCTCGAAGTTGTTGCAGCCTAGTTGGATAGTTCTAGTGTGTTAGGATTTATTATAATTAGTATAAAATATTATGTATTGTTATGGATTATGAATGGATTATGTATTACGGATTATGGATATATTTTGTATTATTATGGATTATGGATGGATTGTGGAGTAAGGATTATGGATATATTTTGTATTATTACGGATTATGGATGAATTGGAACCTTAGCTGTTGTATGAAATTCACTGGCTGCGAGTGATTAAGCTTCACTGACTGCGGGGTGTTTGATCTGCACAGTAAGGTCTGATTATAAAACGATTATTGAAACTAAGTAAACGAATGTACCTATAAGTATTATGTATGTAACAATTAATTAGTAATATATAATGATATAATAAATAATCACTGTTGATGGGGGATTTTGTGATTGTACTTCGAGAGCGAAGTACTTGTCAGTATGGCCGTGTCAGATTATAAGTAATGAAATAGTTAATTTATAATGTATCTATCTATATAGGAATGTATGTATGTCTATAGAGTTGTTTCACATTATTATTGTTAATGTTGCTTGTTTATTTTATTTCTTGTTTGGTGTATACTAAAGTGTAAATAAAGAAATGTAATATTTGATAATATAAGATGTGGGTAGGACTATACTTTTTTGTCGTCGTCTATAAAACGAGTGTTCGGACTCGATTGGGGATTCTTGTTTGACACGTCGACCGGTGCGGAGCTCTCGGGGAAAAAGATAAGTATTATTATGTATTAGTTATGTTATACATATAATTATAATGAATAAGTACTTATGTAATAATATTAGTGATAAATTGTTACAAGATATTTAATTCATTATACGCTTCTTAAAGATAAAAGTATTTAATTTCACCGATCAGATAATAATTCTTAGATTAATAAAGTATGAATATATTATAAATTGTTTATTATTTATGTTTTACTTTCTTTTTCTTAACACAGGCGATATTATGAACACGTTACTAACCTTTGTTTAAACCCACGATACTTCATGGTAATTAATATTTTTAAACTAAATTATTCATCATTGTAATTCAGACATTGAACTTTCGACCTATTTGTATGCATAAAATATTTTTATTATCATAATTTATTCAAAGAAAATTTATTATACTCTCATAATTACTAATTTCTAAGAAAAAGGTACAAAGTTCTTTCGTGTCTATCACGCAAATGTATATTGCATTATACCCGTTTCTTAAATAAATTCTCACCACATAAACAAAACGTGGTTAAAATACACAAATAACCCGCTACTATTACATTTATAACGATATAACAGTACGAGTACACGAATGTTTGGATGTTTTCTATTGGAGTAACCACCTATAGTGAATGAGGGCGTACACACATATTAAATACAGCTAAATATGCGTCTTTGGTGCGACAAAGCCAGTACTGCGGTCACCAACCCGCCTGCCCAGCGTGGTGACTATGGGCAAAACACATGAGTTCACGTTATTTTTGACGTAAACTTGTGGAGGCCTATGTCCAGCAGTGGACTGTATAGGCTGTAATGATGTAATGATGAAATATTTGTAAATAAAAATTTTAAGGGACTAAAGTTTCCACTAATTAAATAAAAGAAGTTAACTTTTAAAATTATCACTAGGAGTCAAATACCGATCAAATCTAAAGAAACCAAAAACCAAAAGCATACTTAACATTGCCAAGCTATTACTTTAATACAATAATCTAAATGAGGAATAGTTAACATTAACATCATTTCCTTTTTCAATAATTTGTTATGAATTTTTGATTGTAATTATAGATACACAAATATAGGATACAGAAATTAAGCGTAATCACATATAATCATCCATTGTTACTGCCCAACACATATAAAATGATTAATATGTCAAATGTTTGAGGTACTTTTCAATTTCACAAGCTTTTATTATCAGTATGCTACTCGCAAAATAAATTATAAATAATTTAAATAAATAATAATAAAGAAAACTTTTCACACTCAAGAGCCAAAAAGATTTTCTTGCCTGTCGCCTTTCTTCTTAGTTACTTGTTGTACTCTCTGTTTAAAAAAAAATATAATGTTTGAGTCATGATCAAAATAAAACATCGACAAATCTTTTTTGGGTGCCATACCGTATTCATATGGTAAGCTACCGTAGTGAAGTCTTTCTTTTAAAAACTTTTTTAGACTTAAAATATAAATGTTAATTTTCCAGCTAAATAGCTGTTACAGGTAACGTAATAAGATATCTCTTACATATACGTCTGATAAGACAGCTGTACGTATAATGAAGATAAAGAACTAACCTTTGATAGCTTGATAGAATTAACAAAGTTGTAAATAATATTCGAAGTCGAAAGAAAAATTAGCTTGAGTCTAAATCAAATTGAATTAGATGAAGATGTTTTTTCTTTATGTAAAATAGGTACGAAGTATAAGTTTTGTGATTTTCTCATTATACTGATATTGCAGCAGTCAACTAATGTGGCTTAGCGCAAGTTTCTTTTATTATTTAGCTACAATGGTTCTTAATAGAAAACGTCCCAATATGTAAAGTGTTTTATTTATATATTCTAATTCCATAAGCACAAAAAGCGTTAGCGATTGGTAGTTTGTATATGTATATTCCAATCCTAATTATGTATTGCGCGCAACTTTACAATTTTTATAGCACGTAATATTTTATAAATACTATTTTTCTCTATAATTGTCTGTCTCATAAATTATGAAGGCCTCGACAGCTAAATAGTACATGTAGGTAATGTAACAGTTTCACACAAAAACACTGTAACAGTAATGTAATCTGTATAATGTATGTTTGTAGCAGTGAGATTTATCATTTATTTGTGCGTGTTTTGATTTTCTATATCTTGTATTGTAGCTGTTCTGTAAAAATTTGGCACCACTACAACCCTGCAATTAATATTATCTATATAGTGATACGTGAAGCAAAATCTTTGTACCCCTTTTTACGAAAATTGCGCGAATGGAATAGTATGACGCACACTTATTGTTTATATAGAAAAGGAGTACAGAAAGCTAATTTTTTTTTAAATTATGCATAAATACACACACTACCGCGACACACACACACACACACGCGCATATACTATACTATTGTTTATTATTATAGAAGTATTCATTGAGAACATAACCGTAATAATGTTTAAACTTATAATTTAAATTACTTATGGTTGAATTTTGACCACTGGGCGACAACTGGTACTTATTCTTCAACGGTTTTAATACAGAATCTATACTAATATTTTAAGCTAAAGAGCTTGTTTGTTGTTTGAACGCACTTATCTCTGGAACCAGAAGGGTTCGAGTTGAAAAATTATTTTTTTGTTTGGTAGTAATGATTTTTTTCAAATTAACGCAGCTAAAACCACGGAGCACAGCTAGTTAATTAATCTTTTTTTATTATTAATATAACTTTTCCGGTATATACTACAAGTACCTATATACTTAAAACAATTAAGAAAATCCATTTACACCAATAATTCAAATTTAGTCGTACATATAACATAACTATATTTCGATGTGGCGGTTACTGGACTATGATGTGTTTTCGAATCAGTAGGCCCAGAGCTCGGCGACTCAGTGGCTCATGCTCTACGATTGGCGCGTGTTGTTTGATTGGGTCGACCTGGTTGTACCACTTCATTCCACATCGCCGCCTCTCCGCCTGCTGAACTTAAATTAAAACTGTATTATATTTTCAATCCTAACATATTACATATGTGTATGCTAGGTTTATACCTATATGATATTGACATATTTGTGATATATTTAATAATTGCATTCGTTAGCATGCATCGCTGGCGTATCGATGTGTGTGTGTGTGTGTGTGTGTGTGTTTGAATTCAAGGTAATCAGATGTGAACGCAAGTAATAGCTTAAACTGTTGATATTAACTTTATATGTCAGTTGTTTGTGAATCGTCAGTTTCGAAAAATATTGTTTTATTGGAAATACTTTAATTGGGATTACAAAATAACGTACACAACTACTGACCCGTCTTTCATATGATACAAATCGACCTGGTTATAGAGCGGCGTTCCACATTTCACGTCCCGCCTTCTAGCTTTTTATAGGAAGGAGTTTATTTCTTATTACGAGGCAGTAATACACTTTAAGATCACTATCGTGTTACTATTTTCAAAGCTTTTTATTATGATCCATATCAACTCTAGAAAACACTACGACACGACGTATTATATGTAGTAATAAGATAAATAAACTCGGTTTAAGGTGCATTTCTTATTTTCACCTTTCTTTTTTTAAAATATTCATTACAACTTTCGTAATCAAACTTTTAATGATATATTTTCTATCATCAATTTGTTACGTACGCCTTGTAGATTCAAAGATTATTTATTATTTAAATATATCCCCAAAAACTTTTTTAGTATATCTTCAATTTAATCAACGCTCAAAACATTTGACCTGTTACAATTTTATAATGACTTCTAAATATTCATTTATTCAAATCGATAATATAATAAACTAAAAAAATGGTTGGTAATAAATAACACATCTTAAACGACGCACCTTGGACTTAAGAAGCCGACCAATGGCGGGATAACCATCCAACTGCTGGCTTTGAAATACATAGGCCGAAGACGGGCAGCAGCGTCTTCGGTGTGACAAAGCCAGTACTGCGGTCACCAACCCGCCTGCCCAGCGTGGTGACTATGGGCAAAACACATGAGTTCACGTTATTTTTGGCGTAAACTTGTGGAGGCCTATGTCCAGCAGTGGACTGTATAGGCTGTAATAATGATGAAACGACGCAAGCACTTGTCGAAGTGCTTATGACATCTGTTTTATTACATTCGTAAAAAATATCGCGGGAGGCAAGCACATCTGATAAAAGGGATGTACATCCAAACCATTAAACCTATCGAAAATGAAACAAATTTTCTTCAAATATAGTGAATGAGAGCTATTTACGACTTGGATCGATGTACATATCATCAAGTAAATGCTTATATCCATTGAAGTAAAGTATCTAGCATGAGTTTAATTCTAATTTAGGTCAGTAACCAATATATCCCAAATTTTACTAAAATACTTTGTGAACTGTACCTAACGTACGTAAGCAGTGCTATTTATTTAAATAAATTAAAATAAAAAAAGAATAGAAACAAAACTAATTAACTTTATTTTACGGTATGATAAATAATATGAACAATACATAAAAAGATTAAATTAAGTATACAAAGCGTGAAACAAAATTAAAATTAGAAGTAAAATACTACCGACAATCAAACCAAATGAAAACAGAACCATATAGATCAAGAGCCTGGGAGGGCCAGACTTTCGTCATTTCAACTAAACTGAAAATTTCTCAGCGCATGCTCCCAACACCGGTAGAAGCAATGACCGTACCGACCGTAATAATGGCGTACAAGATGTGAAACTAACTTCCATTATTTCATAAAGCGTAATACGTAGTACGCCTTTGATATCTGGTATTTGCCAAAGCTAATATGAATCAAACTTCATATTTGGCCATTGCTTCTACATGTGTAGGGAGCATGCGCTGAAAAACTCTCAGCATTTATAAACTGACGAAGGTCTGGGCCTCGCGGACTCTTGGGCTATATTACTTAAGACTCCGATTTAAGTGCTTTGGTCTTAAAATCGCATATATATTTTGAGAATTATATATATTACAGCAAACGATAAAGCAAAACAATTAAAAAATCCATATTAAATCTTATTTTAAGATATTTTAGTTTTGTCTGAACAACCGCTCTGGTGTAGTGCCTAAAACACCAATCGGTTTACTAGTTCGACTCCCACTTGGGATGGAGATTCGTACGAATATTTCTTTCTGGTTTGGATTTTTGTCCTTGTGGATCCCCACCGTGCTTCGAAGAGTAGATTGAGCGGAGGGTCCCGGTTATTATACCTGATATCAATCGTTACTTATTGTAGAGGACATATCTGCAAACCCGCAGTGGAGAAGTGTGGTGGATTAAGCTCCAATCCTTCTCCTAGATGGAGAAAAAGGCCTATGTCCTGCAGTGGGATGTCACAGGCTGAATGCAACTAATGCGACTAGCTCTGTCTTAAATGTGTGTTACATTTTAACATTACAAGCTATCAATCAATCAGTGGTACAAAATCTTGTGCAATATCGTATGTGTCTATACCTCGCACTGATTTATGATATGGCGACCGTCGGAAATTGTTTTAAATTCAATTTTGATTTAAATATAAAATAATATTAACTGTTCTACAAGAAGATTGATACAAGACTGAATTTGTTATATATTATAGTAAGTTAATTGAAAAACAATCAAAATCCATGAGACCATGATTTCATAGTTCCCATATTTCATGCATTCTTCCTTCGTAAGCTTAATTCTTGCGTAATGGCATGATAACTACTGGCCTGATTTTCTTTTTATTTCTAGATGATAAAAAATACAACAAATTAATAAAAAATTGTAATTATGAATGTAAGCATTTCAACGAAAAATAAATTAATTAATGAAAGTAATTGTAACAATACAAAACAAAAGAAACACTACAATGTAACAACAATATATGAATGACAATGAATAAAAATAAAATGATACAAATTAATAAGCCTTCAACATCTGACTTTTTGAAACGACGTGGCGTGGCGCATATCTCATTATTTTAGCTTTAGCTTGTTGTATATGCATGAATTTGACTCCAGTAATTTATAGTTTGCTAACGATTTCTCCTCCCTTTGGTATACACTGGAGCCGAGTAATTAATGTATATGCCGCCATATGTCTCTCAAACGTCGCAATCGTCAATATATATCACTGTAAACAAGATAAGATCTATTTTGTAGTTTACACAAAATGTATATTTATATTATATAATCGACTTAAACGTGAAGTATTCATTAATTTTTATTGTAAATCACTAACGAAAATTGTAAAGCCATAAAACCGCTAAAAATTTAAGTACCCTTAATTGAAAATCAATGACTGTATAACGCGTCCTTTCTTTAAGTACGTATAGATAAGATCTCCAAAAAGCAATTTAGGTACGAGAATTGTTTATAAATTATATTATTCATTCAAGAATCCTGAGTCGAGAAAATTTTAATCAGACATTATAAAGCTGCTTGCAGTATGGCCTTCTAATTTGACTTTCTTTTGAGAAAACCCGACTCAAGGGAAAACTAAACCTCTTGAAACTTTAAACATAAACCGTTCAAGTGCAAGTTGATCTTACCTTACTCGTATAACATTTTTTTTTCTTTACTAGTCGTGTAACTATAATCAGTTTTTACGAAATTAGTCACAATAGATTTATTAAGAAACTAACACAGGTGAGTATGACAGTACAGACAAGGACACATATAGTCAAATGAAAATAACTTTCACTTCACGAGCGTGGAGGTGAATGCAATAACGGGTAACTCTATAATGACATAATTATATTGGTGTGAGGCGAGTACTTGGGATATAGAATAAAACCAAAAATGTTCAACTTTGTTACCATTTAAAAAAATGTATAAAAAAAGTGTGGCACATTCTTTGTTTTATGATTTAAATTCTATTTGAACAATTAAAGACTTAAATAATATAATATTTACTTCAGTGAACATTTTATTGCAAGTAACTATAATAGGCTAATATATCGAGTAAATACACATATATATATATATATATATATATTAAGATATATATATTGCTAAAAGTATTATAAATAATGATTTGATAGAGTTTTTAAAGATGAATAATCCTGAAATGACAAAATGACCAAAAACAACGTTTTTGTCAACACCGTGACCTATTAAATAGCAACGCTATTGACACAGAAAATAATGTTTTAAATTCGGCTTTATTTTAAGTTCCTTACTTGAACGTAATTTATTTTCCCCAGTACTGAAGCGACAGCATTTTACAGGCCTACGCTTTAATATAAAATTTTTCATGTTACGTATTATTACAATTAATTTACTCTTTAACATTATAATTATGAATTAATTTAAGATTGAAATTATTGAATCAAAATATTTGTTTATTTAAGTTAACTGTTGTGTGGCTACGGCATTTAAGAATATAGTCACACCCCTCTTCCCGTGGGTGTCGTAAGAGGTGACTAAGGGATAACACAGTTCCACTACCATCTTAGAACTTAAAAAGCCGACCGATGGAGGGTTAACCATCCAACTGCTGGCTTTGAAATACACAGGCCGAAGACGGGCAGCAGCGTCTTCGGTGCGACAAAGCCAAATATGCGGTCACCAACCCGCCTGCCCAGCGTGGTGACTATAGGCAAAACACATGAGCTCGTCCCATTTTTGGGGCGAAATTGTGGAGGTCTATGTCCAGCAGTGGACTGCGATAGACTGATGTGATGGTGATGGAGTAAAGTCCAGTCTGTCATTTATTTCATAGTAAAAATTTTATCCCTTCCTTTTACACTGACCCTTTTTATATACTTCATCACAATGACAAACTACGCTTATAGACAGTAATTATATGACTTAGAAAAGAAGATGATGACTCCTTTGGTATAATGGTGCGTGTAGACGCCTAAACACCTGCGGTCGCGGGTTTTTATTTTCGCTCAAATATTTATTTCCGATGTGGTTATCTGTCTTTGTGGGTCTTTATGATAGCGATCGTTACTCATGGCAGAGAATATATCCGCCAAACCGCAGTGGTGCATTGAGCTCTGACCCTTCTCCTACATGGAGAAAAAGGCATATGCCCAGCAGTGGGATGTTATTCTCTGAATTGTAAGAAAAGCAAATATGATTTATTATTTGGTTATCGTAGTAAATTTTAAAAGGACAGCTAATAACTATTTTTATGGATTGAAAGTTTTATATCAAATATCAAATGTTCAATGAAAACATGGACATAAAACTGTGTGACATGATAGTGCTCTCAAAGCTAATTACACTGATGCTTTTATCGGACCTAGACTACTGTCACGTACTAAAAACCTTATACGGTGACAACAGAATACACGTGTCAGGTACTTTTTTAATGTACCGCGCGCCAGCTACCCATACCGTAATAAAACACAAATGATTAAGATAGATTATCTTAAATATGTAATTACATCATGCTTCTTATTAGAGGTTGATCAGAAAAAGTTGATTTACATTGTTATATGATTGACAAGAGAAAGTAATAAAATTTGCGCTACACGCGTGCTATCCTATAATGCTTGTAAAGTTTTGCTAAGTTTGCCCTTGCACCGGCCACGTGCATTCCTAAAAGTTTCTCATCATTAGTTTTTATAATTTTTGTGTAATTGCGATACCCTAATTAAATATTTTGTTATTCTTATTGTTACTAATCTTTTAGGTAACTATAAGAAGTATTTTAAATTAAATGTCCTTAAAATAATATATGAAATATTAATGTACATATCATAACAAAATATGTACATAAGTAGTCATATTTTCTCTATTTTGAAGACTATTACTTTAATAGGAAATACTACACTTTGAAAAAGTTATCGCTATAGGCCCTGAATACTTGTTATCACTTTAAAATATATATATATATATATATATATATATATATATATATATATATATATATATATATATATATCATTTTAATATAAAAGGCGCATACGTACGAATATTTCATAGTAGATTGCCTACTACGCAACTTGAGCCAGGCATCAAGCTCTGCTCTCTACTTTAATTTAAATTACTAATTCTGTACATAATCGGTTACGACGAGGCTTAATAACTGGCATAAATAACTCATCAATCATCTCTGTTTAAAGTAAGCGAGCTTCAAATTAACTAAAATAATATATGCAGCTTGTTATTGTTTATGGTTGCTATTTTTAATAGGTATACTAGACTTTGTGCATTTTCTAGGTTTGGCGTCATTTATGACGCCTGTCTGTATTTGTATTCTAATACTTTATTTAACAATTTTTAAACTAAGCAAGCTTTCTTATACGTAAAGATGATAATTGTATTTGCTCTCAATAAAAACAAAAACAGGCTTGAATTACATTGACCAGTACTACAACATAGGTAGACGAAAAAATAGTCGTAGTCAAGTAAAAACGCATTATTAGAAATAACTCAAAAAGTACTCATCGGATCTCAACCAATTTTAAATGAGACCATTTAACAAGCGTCAGCTTTCGATTTAAAAAAATCATCGAAGTCGGTTCAAGCAGTGACAAGTTATTATAATACAACGGCGGTAAGATAAAACGGAGATAACTGAAAAATACTTTTCAAATCTCGATTAAATTTGAATGGGTCTGTAGGACAAGCATCACAGTAAAAAGTTCTGAGATAACACTCATAAAAAAAATACAATCGAATTGAGAACCTCCTCCTGTTTTGAAGTCGGTTAAAAAGATTAACTGTTCCTCATAATTTTACCCACGAAACTTCCTATTACACGAGAGTACCGGAATAAAAGAAGTTTATGTATTATTCTGAATTTTGAATTACGAGCTACCAACATTCTAAGTTTCATTTCAATCGTTTTAGTAGTATATGCATAAAACAGGCTGTGTGGTTACGACAGCAAATAATATAGCCACCCCCTCTCTTCCCGTGGGTGTCATAAGAGGCAACTAAGGGATAACACAGTTCCACTACCATCTTAAAAGGCCGAGCGATGGCGGGATAACCACCCAACTGCTGGCTTTGAAATACACAGACCGAAGGCAAGCAGCAGCGTCTGCGGTGCGACAAAGCCAGCCCTGCGGTCATCAACCCACTTGCCCAGCGTGGTGACTATGGGCAAAACACATGAGTTCACGCCATTTTTGGCGGGAACTTGTAACGGTCTGTTTTCAGCAGTGGACTGCGATAGACTGAAGTGATGATGATGATGATGGAATAAATTCCAGTCTATTATTTATGCGGAATTGCGGATTGCGGAAGACCGGGATGTGTGGCGCGAACTTGGGGAGGCCTATGTCCAGCGGTGGACTGCGATAGGCTGAAGTGTGTGTATTATTTATGTGACAGTAAAATTTTAATCTCTGCCCGTTACACTGACCCTTTTTATATACTTCATTACAATGACATACTACGGTTATAGACAGTAATTATATGACAGAAAAGATGATGACTCCTTTGGTATAATGGTGCGTGTAGGCGCCTGTGGGATTGTTTTCTGATCTGACTGAAAACTTATAAAATTAGCATTCAACTTAACGGTCACAAACGACGAAGTTAGCCGCGAACATACGAAATATATATTATATATATATTCTAAAACTTACTGTATATCCAGTTTCGGTCAACAACGGTTTTCGGTCTACAAGTCATTTAAGCGTTGCTAGTTCATATTATTAATACTTTTTGTTGCTGTTCTTTTTAGTGACTATACAATCTTTCAACATTTAATGAAATTCCTAATTCACTCATCAGCACTCAAAAAAGCGCGACTCTTCGTCTATTTCGCTTTTTCATTGTAAAAATGGAATACAAAATTTGTATATTTTTTTTTACTTTTTATGTTTTTCACATAAAACTACAATTTAATACTAACTTAATTATTTTATATTAACAAGCACGTTAAATTTTAAAAGCGAATCAAATTGCAAAATTAGTATTGATGAATATAATTATATTATATTTATTGTGTTTGATTTTATTTTTAAAAGTGATTATTTTCTTTGTCTACGTAGATTGTTTATGATCAATAACGTGTATATTTTAACTGTGTTCTTGTCTACGTTCCTTTTTTATTTTTAAACTGTAGCTAGATGTACAGGATATCAATTATTTATTTTTCATCTCGCCTTCCCTCGTGGGTCGTGAGGTCAGATGAGATAAAACAACTCGAACTATAAATAATTTTCAACCTTTGTTGGATATGTTTATAACAATAGTATATTACGTACTTTATTTGTATTTAATTTTTATACTGCTGTTTTTACAAATAGAATGGTTTCCTTATTTATACAACAACATTACATTTTATAAATTAGAATATTCCACAGTACCTATGTTAATGTGCCAGCCTAATGATATATATATATATATATATATATATATATATATATATATATATATATATATACACATTACTTTTTCGACTATAATAGCCTAATTAAAAATCCAATTCAGTTATTGTTTTAAAAATAGTAATAATACTATATTAGCTACGTTACTATTCTTATTTTATTAGGTATTTTAACCGAATTTAACACAGCAGGTTCTCAATTCGATTTTACAGTTTTTTTTTTTATTCATGTTACGGCAGTAAAGAATATAGCCACCCCCTCTCCTCCCGTGGGTGTCGTAAGAAGTAACTAAGGGATAACGCAGTTCCACTACCACCTTGGAACTTAAAAAGCTGACCGATGGCAGGGTAAAAATCTAACTGCTGGTTTTGAAATACACAGTCCGAAGACGGGCAGTAGCGTCTCCGGTTCGACAAAGCCAGCCCTGCGGTCAACAACCCGCCTGCCCAGCGTGGTGACTATGGGCAACACACATAAGTTCAAGCAATTTTTGGCGCGAACTTGTGGAAGCCTATGACCAGCAGTGGACTGCGATAGGCTGAAGTGATGTTACCTCATAACTTTTTACTCGGTGTAACGAGTATGATAATTATTTTTGTCTTCGAAAGCTGATACTTGTCATGTAAAACATAAGAAAGCGAGATCTGAAAAGGAGTTTTTAACTTATCCTTAATGATGCGAATTTAATTAACTTCGACAACGCTGACGATGTACTCATTTTTTTACTTGTCGACGTACTATCTATTTCTTCTACTTAAATTAATGTAAACAATAAAATCGAAAAGTTTGTATACTAAACAAAGAATTAGTATGATCTTTCAAATTTTGTAACATGTTTTTTTTTTTTAATTTAACTAAGTCGGCAAACAAGTGTACGGCTCACCTGATGGTAAGCGATTACCGTAGCTTTTACGGGGGTGGTGGTTTCGAATTCCACCCTGGGTCTGGGTGCAATATATATATTCATTTATATATATATTATTTATGTGTATGTTTCTCAAAAAAAATATTCGTTCATTGCTCACATACTTTATTAGTTTATGATAGAATATATATTATATTTTTATTCTTCTTTTTCTTTATTTATGTATTTTTTATAATATTACTAATAATAATAATAAATTCTTTATTTTATTATAAGTATTAGAATGTAGACATTTGTATGTAAGTTTATTATACATCTACACCACCTACCCAATTTAAATAATAAGTTTCCTTTTTATGTCTGGGTTGTCTGGAAGAAATGGCTAATTAGCCATAAGTCCGCCCATTGTACTTCACTGTCTGTAACTATCTTTATGCTTTGTTTGTAATATGTTTGTGGTGTACAATAAAGTATAAAATAAAAATAAAATAAATAATAATAATATGTAGCTATACCAGTCGGCTGTTACCTACAACACGAGCATTAAGTTCCTTACCGTAGGAACAGACAACCATATTTATTATTTATTTATTAATTAATTTAGTCGTTCAGTACTAAGTATTAAATATTAATATTCATACAAATATAAGTAGATATAATTATTTTTGCTCGCAAACGAAAAAAACCGACTTCATTTATATCAACATGTAATACAACGTCAGTAGACGAAAAAAAATAATATAACAAACGCACTAGTAGTCGCTACGATTTTTGAGGGTTTCCTTCGATTTCTCTGGGATTACATCATCAGATCCTTGTTCTCTTGTCATGGTACCACACTTGAGATATCTCCTTTCCAACAAAAAAACTATCAAAATCGGTTAATAAACGACGAAGTTATCCCAGAACATACATTTAAAATATATTTATTTATCATTGAGTAACCTCCTCCTTTTTTGAAGTCGGTTAAAAATAAAGGAAATTATTTTATACTGGTGACATTTCATAGGAGGGTAATAGATGAATCGCATTTGTCAACACGAGGGTTAACTGCTATTTATATAAATGGAGTAACCGTAAAAGTGATAAAATGGTAAGTGGAAGAAAATTTCTAGTTTCCTACCTATTACCGATTAAAATACGTTCAACTTTCGATTGGTTGATGAAAGCGTATCAATTTGAACTTTAATGCAATCTTATTGCAGCTGATGGAACTGCTGACGGAGTGGAGGATAATCGCATTTTAAACGTCTACGTACCGTTAGATACGTGTGAACGTAATAAATGCGAATTGCAAATTTCCGAAAATTGAAATTAAACTTGGACGGAGATTGAAATTAAAGTTCACGCAGATTGCATCATATATGTAAATTGTGTCGTATTATGAAGTTCCATATGAATCAATTTATTTTGACTACGTACGCCTCACGATTTCGCTCGATTGAAAGTATAGCTTATTATATATTGTTTTAAGCAAAAGCGATGACTTTTCATATTTAAATTTATATTTGTTCGGGTGCTCACTACGTTTATTGTTTTGTTGTGGTCTCTATATTTCGGCAATATTTCAATCGCCATGATCACGAAATCACCAATCGAAGAAAGAGGATAGAAAGACTTTTCTAATCTGTCGCTATCTACAAACACCATACGGCAGTCTCCCCGTGATCATGGCGACTGAAACATTGCCGAAATATAGGAACCTGAACAGAACAATAAACGTGGTAAGCAACCGAAAAAATATAAAATCAAATATAGCTCATTACTTGGTAATTCCTTTAAATAATATGGTTTTAGTTCTGCTTATGCTAAATGTAGTATAATCAAATTGTTAATACCGACAGTATTTATCAATTAACAATCTATGCAACTCAAAGAGTTTATTCCTACTCGATAATAGTACCATACTCTTTATGATTAATTAAGTAAACCTTTACTCATTTTAGTATGTATTTTAAATTATTTTTTAAGTTATTGAGTTATCATAAAAGTAAAAATTAAGAAACAGTATTTGATCATTATTCTTAAGCGTTAATTTATTTTGCTATAATCCTAAGAGTCTATTTTCGTTAATATTAATTTAGATAAATTCGTTGTTAAAGTTACGTCTAAAGCGATACAAAAATTAAAAAAATAGAAGTAAAAGGTTAGTTAAGTCCCATAAATATTAATGATAGTCTATCGTTACTATTAACCAAACCTCGTTATTTTAAATGAAAACCAGTTGCATTCATTATTATTTTATTGTCTTAGTGACACTTTATTTTGTTACCGTCGCGTCGTAGCGATATTTGATGTTATCGCTACTGTATTAACTTAGTTTCATTAGAAGTGAAATAAAACACTTTGTTTTCTTCGACACTAAAAGTGGATAAGTAAACTCGTAGAAAGAACTGTTGTCCACCTCAAGATTTATTACAGCTTAAACGCCATTCGAACTCGGATTACTAGTGTCAGTAGTAAGTATAAGTATGTATTCACATTTCATTGAATGTATTTTGATGATTCTTTTTTATTATTGCAAGTTGGTGCTTGTTTTGTGGTTTCATTTAAATTTTAACAACTACTTTTTGAGCTATTCCTAGTAATCCTTATTTAATTGACTATTCTATCGCCTACCGACGTCGTATTACTCACGTTTACGTATTGAGTTATCTTTAATAATTCCTATTTAATTATTTCTTTTAAATACTTACGTCGTATACCTGTCAATGTAAATTGAAGTGAGTTTTTTTTTTTTTTCGTTTGCAAGCAAACACAATTATTTAAAGTTTCTAATACTTTGTAAAAGGTTCTAAGGGATTGAAAAATTAAATTAATTGTCACAAAAAGTTGACAAATTTCGGACAACATAACGATTTATTGTTTGACAGTTTTCAAGACAAGACAACGTCTACCGGTCAGTTAGCGAATAAAGCAAAGTCAAATAGCAAAAACATACCATAATGCAGTAGGTATAAGTTAAACTTATTTCTTCAATATATCGTGTCGTATTACTTTGAATAGTGTTAAGTTTCCGTAAATAACTAAAACCTCTCGTGGTATCGCAATTTCGATCTGTCAATTCGTCTGCAATTTGAATATTTATATATTATATAATTATTTATTGTTGTAATTTGTATATGTGAGTATTTCGTACTGTGAATACTTTTATGTCAACGAATTTCATTAGTATTTCTTATAAGTTCACCGATAAAAGTAACCGCATAAAAACTTATCTTCTTAAGACGTAAATGACTCGATTTAAACATATATTTATGAACCTACATTTTGTGAACAATGACCTACTTTACCCACGGTTTCATTAATATAATCCGCCTTTTGAATCAGAACGTAAATGTTGAAAATGTTGTGGTTCGTAAATTCACAGATCTGTTGGAGATTTTTCGGTCATTTTATATCACCAAAGAAGGAACCCATTAGTTTTACAAAAAAACTTAAACCTATTAAAAAATGGTATCTGAATTTAATTTTCCAGAAACAACACGAAATTTTTAACTAAAACTAGCTAATACTAGTGATTTATTTTGAAGGCGCTAAGAACAAAACTAAATAATAGAGAAACTGTTAGTTCAAAACACGCTGTGATACTTAGATTTGTGAGATGACATCTAAGCTATCACAACGCCCAGTCATGTAGGATATAATCGATAATCGATATTATTAACACTGCAATGCCGATTACCAGTTCTAATAATGAGATTATATTTTGAATCTCGTATAACCTTTATCTATACTTAATACCCTTGGTACGAACCAGTATAAAGATAGGAATAAAAAGGATATAAAACTTGTTTTTTTTTTACTCATCTATATAAATAAATAAATATCTACACAATAGACACATGGTCGTCTGTTCCTAAAGTAAGCAACTTAATGCTTATGTTATATATAGGTAACAGCCGACCGGTATAGCTTTTTTTCGATAAAGATACTTATAAATAATATATATATATATATATATATATATATATATAGCAGGGTTACCCACCTACCCAGACTCAGGGTGGGAATCGAACCCACAACCCCTGGAGTAGAAAGCAGGGTCAATTCAAACTGCGCCAACGAGCTAGACAAAATGAGCAATATACATTTTTATTTCAATGAGAACTATATCTCTATCGTAAATTATAGTTCTTATCAGAATTCAAATTGTAGTCTTGTCCAATATGCTGTTAGAGCCACCATCTCGTTATATGAAAAGCAAAGACGTATATAGGTCTAGGTTTGAGCGAGTAGCGAGGAACGTATTTACTTTGCTGTCTGTGTAGTGGTTTTAGTCTCACATTTGATATTTTTCCATAAGTAGATCGTGAACGAGATATCGATACCTTTGCGCTCAATATCATCGTTAATTAGTGGCTGATATTTAAGTATTAAAACTATTTTTTTTTAGACTTTTAGTTACCTGATAATTACCTAGCTACTACTATTGTCATTTTGGAACATCCGTTATTTCTACTACGACTACTACTTCAGCCAATCGCAGTCCATTGCTGGACATAAACTTCACG
Organism: Melitaea cinxia; assembly: GCF_905220565.1. Classification (NCBI taxonomy): domain Eukaryota; kingdom Metazoa; phylum Arthropoda; class Insecta; order Lepidoptera; family Nymphalidae; genus Melitaea; species Melitaea cinxia. The sequence continues at coordinate 8,191,681 of NC_059394.1, read as the reverse complement.
AATTTAGGCCAAGCTTCCCGGTTTTCCGCAATCCTCATCAGCTAGCCTCCACCGGCAATCTCCCGCCCATTGGTGACCCATTATTTCATCAGGTAATTTTTGCAGTGATCAAACATGGCTGCGTCTTGCTGCGTTACACTTGACTATGTTAACGTAGCTCCGGTCAGGCTCTTACTTTACTACTGCCCTAGAATCCATTTGAATTAAATTAGAATCTACAATTTCCTAACTACTACAGATATTTTAGCAGGGTATTTAAAATATATGTATATAGTACCAATCAGTAGCCGAGGTATGTTTCATGCAAATAAGCATAACTTATTACACATTCTAACCTATTTAATAATCTCCATGACAGAGTATGTCTCAAAACTATTGAGTCTGAACCATATTTTTATAACAACTATTTTATGTATAAATAAACATGACACAATGAGTTTGACGGAAAGTGTATTCTTGAAAATTGTAATGAAATTTTCTATGATAAATTTTTGAATTATAAGTTATGGTAATTTGATTAATTTCACATAATGCAAGTTATATGCCTATTCAATCTATTCAAGTCTCAAACATGTCAAACCATTATTAAACGAACGTAGCTTTGGATCCTCACATAAAGTGCACCTCCAAGGACCATTCAAGTTACATTAGTTTGAATGCGCTTACCTTTAGAACACAACAACGAATATACATTACAACTGACACAAATTCTGTTAAAGTAGAAATTACTGAGCTCGGAAACATGTACTCAATCAAAAATGCGACTCGGTTGTATTCATTATCTGTTTTTTAAAACGAAAAAAAACACGCTTAAAACAAAACAGCGTTTACAATAAATAGTTTACCATTTGTGAAAATTTAATACATCCTAAGTATATAAATATAAAAGTAAGTTCTGATAATTTTAAAATAAAACAATAAAATATAACTTTAGCCTTGAGAAATATATAAGTAGAAGAAATTTTTATTACCGATCTTTGTTTGTTTACATATACAACAGGTAGCGTATTGATATTAAAGAAATAAAATATATATTTGATAAATTATATTTAAAAATAGAACTTGATTTGAGTTATTTGAACCTAATTAAAAATTAATTTTATTGATTCATTCAATTAACCAAAATATAAAAATGAATAGAAATCGAAAATGAAAAGATTGAGGTTCATTTAATTAATAAACAATATTGTTTTACGTTTCAAAATCGTATACATTAATTAGTTTTTAGGATTTTAATAAACTAGTATTATGTGTCGTGCATATAAATTGTAGTAAAAAGTTAATATTTTGATCCAAGTTTATTTAAATAACCGTCAAAACATACTTAGACCATTTTAGTGAAACTCGAGTGAGAATTGTCGTCTTGCAACTATATAATAACTTAGATAAATTAAACTACAAAACAAAATTTTACGACTTACACCAGCAGCGCCAGTAACCATTTATACCACCACCTATAATAAAAAATTAAGTTAAGAACATTTTTCAAAAATGCATAATAAACATCGATAATCGCCGATTATTCGTCATCGTTATCATGGATAACATCACAATACATCCACCACCTGTTTACGTGCTTGCAAAGAAAACAGAAGTATTTTGTCAATCATTACGGCCATTGCGCGGGCGGGTTGCGGCAGTCGGGCGGTAGTCGAGCGCTGGCAGCCGCTACGCCACCCTGTCTCGTCTACGCGCTACGAGTGCTACGCGACTACGACTCGCACATGGCACTACGCGAAGTGTTGACTAGTTAATGTTTGCACAAAAGAAAAGTGTAGGCGTGACATGATATTTTTAATTTATTTTTACTTTAAGTTCATTCCATAATGAAATAAAAAAGTGGTATTTTTTAACATTTATGAAAGTGTTATTTGAAAATGTCATTTATTTAAATTGGATTTTTTCCCTTAATTATAGTCGACTATAATAATTTGTATTTTTTTGTGGTAAACAAACTTTGTAAAAATGTAAGATAAACACGTATTTAATCGGAATATATCTCACGTTCAAATTATCGTTAAAACTATGGGAGATATATTTACCCATTATTCCTTCGTTATTTGTGATAAATGATGTCAATAAGATGATGATTATTTTATGTTAGAGGTGGAGGGTTCATATTTAATTACTCTCATCAACCGGTTAAACTTTGCTCAGTTTGTACTAATGAGAGGTCCATAATGATTACAACGCCTGCTGATTATTAGACTAATTTATCCTATATTCTGTACTTTAAGTATTTTTCTTTATGATATTTTTTTTTTGTTATCTATTGGCATTTTTATATTATATGCATCAAATAAAGTTGACGTATATACTTATGTTATAATTTAACACAATACTTTCAGTTGATAATTTATTGTATTGAAAATTGCTATTCAAGAATCATCGTTTTGTAAAAAATTTAAACAATATGTATATATATAAGAGTTTCTCAAATGCTATACATAATTAAAGTGTAGGTATATCTATATAACTATACAACATAAAGGCTCTAGAGAGTATAGTATATTGCCCTAGAGATTATTACATGTTTATGTACGCGTGATAATATTAAAGTATTTTACTCAGAAAAGCGAAGTTCGAGAGAAAAAGTTAAAAAAACTCGTTTCGATTTACAATTAAACATGACTTTAACTATGCGCTACGTCCGTATAACTATTATTATTACAGAAGTTAGTGAGGGTTGGCGGAAGGATAGGAGTTAATTACTCTTTTACAATTTGAACTGCTTACGATAAAGGTTATAGCAAGGAATGAACCTATATGATTACTTTTTATAACAAAACTAACATTAGAGATCTGAGATCCCAAATATCAAAACAAGTTTTGAGAAAAAACAGGTAAAGCGATAAAGTACTTAAAAGTCATCAAACCCTTAGTGATAATGAACTTGAAATATAAGTTTACAAATATTTTAACATGTGTTTGTTTGTATGAATAATGAATAATGTGCTTAAAATATTATAAATTTAAAAATAAATAATACAATATCACTCACATACAATTGTTTCTATAATTATAAACAACGATAGAACGAATATAAGATATTATATTTCTGTTCTACTGAGCCTTTTCACCCGACCGTTTTACTATGGCTTATTATTCATATCCAAATCTGACAGGTCGTTCTGGTTTGAATGAACTAAAATTTAACACCTAAAGCCGTTTGAGCTCTGCAACCCCTGAGATTAACCGTGGGTAATATTTCAAAGAAAAACAATTTTAACTGCTATGAGAAACGATAATCATCATCAACATCGTAAAAACAGAGTTTACCATTGACAGTACATTTTTTATTCTTTCTATCAAATGCAAATGTGAATGTGAAATCTTCAAAATAGTCTGCCAACATTTTTATTTCAAAAATAACGTAATAAACAAGCTTTCGCAATGTTGTTAATGATACTTTTTTGTATTTCTAAATTACACATTAGTCATTTTTAATTCATTAAAGAAAAGCATAAAAATTTGTAATTATATTAATGGAGTATCGTTTACTTTTGTAATTACAGTATTGTTAAGAATATTATACATTTTGTTGAAATCAAGTATCTCGTAACTTTACGAATTATTTCGTCGCTGCTATACTTGCGGAAGATACGTTTAAGACATCACTGTGGTAACAAGTCCCATTAAGTAGTATTAAAATTCGAAAAAAATTTAAACATTAAAACAAATTCAGCTAAGTGTTCCTTGGTATCTAATAATTACCTATTCTAATAAGCTACGGCGATTCACGTATCATTTTAAATGTATACGTTTGGTACAAATATACTTTGAGATAAATAAAATACGTACTTAAATTAATATAAAATATTTATTTTTTATTATTATGAAAGTAATGTAGAACCGATTTTAAAAGTGATAGTACGTAAATCAAAATGATTAATTCAATAGCAAAATAATGTGATGTACAACAAACGGTATGGCGGGCCCGATGAGACACCTTTCTACATACCACCATGATCCAGAGCCTAACGTAAATTCGGTAAGTTTAGTAAGAAGTTTACAAATCTATGTATAACTTATGACTTGGCGAACTTCGTACCACGATATTTTTTTCTATATTTATTGTTTTTTTTTTTATAATTTTATTTTATACAAACGTTTTCCTGACAATGTCGAACACAAAAAAATTATCTAATTTGATGTAGTCTTTCAGAATTTAGGCACGTATATACAGACTATTGTATAAACACTTTGGCGTGTCATCTTTATTTATATAATTTTTTTTAATTGGAAAACAAATATCTTTGCACTTTTAAGGTCTTTTAGCTTTGAAAATTAATAACAGTATACTTCTGTTATATATACAGTCAATATTCCTTGACAAAGATTAATGTAACGTCATTACGTATCATTAATTACATAATATGCGAGATAATATGTGTCTTTATCGTTCTTTGTACCGACTTTGACGTTATAATTCCTAAGCTAAATAAAGCCCAGATATTGGTGCCGGATTTTCGTATTAAATACGAGTATCGAAAAACTAACTAATAAAAACTAACTAACTAATATATTTACAGATCTTTTAATGTTGTGCTTAGAGTTACATTAATAGTATTGCGCAAAAACCACTCATATATATATATACATATATATAAGTTGATTATAAAATATTTGCATTCTCAGTTCTAATATCTAATATATTAAACGAGCAATCTATATCTATAATATATATAAAAGCGAAAGGTCACTCACTCATCACGAAATCTCCGAAACTATAACACATACAAACTTGAAATTTGGCAGGTAGGCTCCTTATAAGACGTAGGCATCCGCTAAGAACGGATTTTACGAAACTCGACCCCTAAGGGGATAAAACGGGGGTTGGAAGTTTGTATGAAAGTCCTATGTTTTTGAAGTAAGAGACTTGAAATTTAAAATATATGCTCTATAGATAGTGAGAAGGTGTTCAAATAATGTATCTTTAGAAATCAACTCCCTTTTGGGGTTAAAACGGGGGATGGTAGGTTGACTCACTCATCACGAAATCTCAGAAACTATAACAGCTAGAAACTTGAAATTTTGCAGATAGGTTCCTTAGAGGGCGTAGACATTCGTTGAGAACGAGTTTTACAAAACTTGACCCCTAAAGGGGTAAAACGGGGGTTGGAAGTTTGTATGAAAGTCCTATGTTATTAAGGTAAGAGACTTGAAATTTAAAATGTATGCTTTATAGATGGTGAGGAAGTGTCCAAATAATACATCGTAATCTATATACAAATCTCTAATCTATATACATCGTAATCTATATAAAAGAGAAAGGTCACTGACTCACTCATCACGAGAACTCAAATACCTCTGGATGGTCCCTCCATCCAAGATCGACAAAGATGAAATTTGGTAGGGAGGTAGATTATAGTTAGTAGACGTCCGCTAAAAACGAATTTTGAGATATTCCACCGCGAAGGGGGTATAATTGGGGTTAATAGTTTGTATGAAATATATTCAGCAGCCATAAGTTCGCTTGATAGGTTATTTCGATGGCTCCTAAGTATACTGAGTCAACTAACAACTTTTGACTATTTCATTTTTTTAAGATATTAATAACATTTACTTCATTTCCTATCTACCTATGTAACAAAAAAATAAAGTTATTAGAAGTAGAGTTGACTCAGTATACTTAGGAGCCATCGATTTATACTGCAGCCTGAAAATAAAACTAAAAATGTGGTGTATAGAGAGGTTTTATAAAAATAACTATTAAATTATATTAAATTGTGCCTTTGAAAAAGTTATTCAGAGTGATAAGCATTTCAAGTGACTGAAAAAAATAATAATTTACGTTAATCATCTTAATAGTAATGCATATCTTCATAACCACGCGGACGTAGTCGCGGGCAACAGTTAGTGTATTATAAAATAAAGTCCCCAAAAGTGTATGTGATCGATTCCCTCAAAATCTACTGAACGGATTTTCATGCGGATTCACCAATGGAGAGAGGGCTTCAAGAGGAAGGTTTACGAAACGGTTAAGCCGATTTTGATGAGAGTTTCACTGGAAGTTTGCCGGGAAAACTTTGTGACAAACTGATTACAACGCGGGCGAAGCCGCGGGCACAGCTAGTTCTTGTATATATGCATCTATATATATATATATAGAATCTGAATCTCAGAAACGGCTCCAACGATTTTCATACAATTTAGTATATAGATGGTTTCGGGGGAGATAAATCTATCTAACTAGGATTCATTTTTAGAAAATGTCGTTTTATCTCTGTTTTTAGGGTGTGAAAAAATATCGTTAGAATAGGAAGATAAATTTCGCAACAGTCAATAAAGTTGTAAGGTACTGTTATTTATACAAATTAACAACTTGTTGACTGGACTTTACGTTGTCTTGTCTTGTGATCTGTCAAACATCTTTTCTGATATGATTCAATTTTCTGCTTAATTTTTCTTTTCATAAGAACTTTCTGTAAACATTATAAAACATAGAAAAACAAGTGTACTTTACACCACATGACTGAAGTAAAACTTACGAAACGTAACTCCCTCTCTTTCTATTTTTACTAACTTATATCTCCCTCTCAACTTCCGTTCGCCTCGCTCGATCACACTTTTTGTAACTCTCTCGTCACGCATTCACCAGTTTACCTCCCAAGTCAAGCGCGTGTAAAGAAATTTTACTTTAAAAAAATGTCTAAAATTGATCCAGACGTTTTCGAGTTTTACACTTAGAATTACATTACAATTAAAAAAAAAAACACATTTATCAATTTATTTTTGTTTATATATAAAGAGGGGTTTTTTTAATATTTTTGAAATAAAACTTCGAAACCAAATGTCTGTAGAAAATAACTATAAAGAGGTGGAAAATATTTTGTCACATATAATAATCTATACATGCCAGTGAAGATATATCAAAGGTATAAAATATTTAAATAATATACACTCCCGATCATAAGTTCTACGAGAAACTTTCACACTTCAGTGCTTCTAGTCGAAACAAGAAACTCAGTAGTGCCCATCGAAGCCAGAGTTATCGTTGATTTCAGTGGCACTCACCGGAAATGTTTACTCGAGCCCTGTTGGCAAAATGGTATATTATTGTGTCGTGCGCAGAAACGGCTAAAATCCATTGCCATTTCGCTATGCAATTCCCTTTTGGCAGACGAGCCGTATACGGCTCTGAATTTTAATTAGATCGACTCTGCTCTCAATAAATCTAGCATCTATTCAGATATTTCACGGTGATTCTTAACAATAGCTGCAGCCCATTCAGTGTATGATCGGTTAAAATTTTGTATGAGAACTTTTGTTAGTTGAATAATATTCAACTGTTACATGTGTTTTTTTTTTATAAATTAATAATAAAATTTAAGAAACCTGCTTAGGTATTCGTTATAAAAACCAAAAGTAATGTAAATAGTTACAAATATGTTGCAATTAAGATCACATCCTTGACATTGCTTGACCACTTTGAATTATCATTCAAAAAGTAGTTCAAAGGACGTATGTTATATAAATAATTTAACTTAACACACACTACACAGATTGACGTGAAATATTTTCATGAGGTTGCAACCAAGAACATTTAAATCGCTAAAAGTATTTAAAACAGAACTACAGTTCGGCAACGTCAGGGACTTAAGAATGTCTTTTCTCGTCTCGTCCAAGATTTCTCTGTGCCTAAAACCAGTCTTCGAATATCTTAGTTTTAAAATTTGAAAGAATATGTGGAGCACCTATTGCGAAAAATTTACGGTTACGTGCGATTCAGGGCAATTGAATGGCGAGCCCGTGCCGTGCACACGTCATATTTCTCAGTTACCGTAGAAAGAATCCCACCAAAAATGAACTGACGAACTTAAAAAGGGCAAACATTGGAGATACACACAAATGAATAGACAACAACTTTCATGTACATTACTTAATGTTGGCAAGTCTGTAAAATTGTTTTTTCTGTTTAATACACTTTTTATCGATGGTAATTAATCAGTTTTTAAATTCTATTCAATTCTGTGTAAATATACAAAAAATTGAAATAGCTTACAAACGTAGCACTGCTAAGCAAAGGCTTTTTCTTTTACATAGAAGAAACTTAGAGTCAAATTCGACACGTTGGACCTCTGAGTCTTCCTAAATAACTTGTCTACTAAGAGAAACGACCGTTATTACGTATTTACAGGAATAGGGACTAATGGCAAATATTTGTATAAAAATATATAATATGTGCTCCGACCGGAAATCAAAGTCGTCACCATCAGAGTTAATTAAATTTTCATCACTACTACATCCGAACGATATTAAATGTTTATTTATGTACATATATATAGTGACTCTTCGAGCCGAATAAAACACAAGTTTAATTAAGAATTTTTAGATCTAAAAGTGTCGAAAAAGTTTTATAAAAGTTGGGGCGACGACTAATGAATATTACGAACCAACATTTCTTTATTTACAGTTTTGTCTGACATTTCTACAAAAATTTCTGTTGTATATATTTCTTTTACACACGATGAAAACCTCGCGAAAATACTAAAAAAAAATTGATAATGATAAATTACCTATATTATCGCAGAAAACAACACATATTTGTTAAATTATTACTATTCTATTTGTTGTGTGGGTGTGTGTATCTGTGTGTAGATTATAAGCCGTCAAAGGTAAAAAAAGTTTTATAATAAATGAGTAAACTTTGACATTATATAATACCTTGATATGAAGTTAAATAACGATATTTACGTGCCACAATCACGGCTCAATCTAAACTATATAACGATTACTCATCACGTTATACCAGCACAACAAGTATAATATTTTTAAATATATATTAATCAGCTTATAATTCCATTAATCACAAAACGTATTACTATTCAAAGATGTGGATAAACAAACTAATCTAATAAGTTGGTATTCTTCTCCTTCATTATATTTCTATATCCCATTAATTGTGAAATTTAAGTATTAATTTCCAATTATCTTTCTGGGGAAATAGACCTGCCCATATGCAGTTTACAGCAGACAGCAAGTTTACAGCAGACACTGCCTACAAGCTGTTTTATTTCAGTTCAAAATGGTCATATTGAAAACAAACTTTATATTTTAAAAATATTTTTTTGTCATATCAATCACTGAAACGAACGTACAATCCATCCCATGTTTACTTTTCATTAAAACTGTGAGAAAGCTATGTGATGTTATAAAACGAAGTTTGCTTTAACACGACAACTGATTATTTAATACCTTGTAATTATAATTGACAACACTATAACGTAAATATATAAACGTGTCGTAACCTACATATATTTGTCTAAAATGCTATTGCATGTTTCATGTTTCGGTCAATATACTTATAACACATAACGCTTCAGCCTATAATATCCCACTACTGGGCATAGGCCTCTTTCCCCATGTAGGAGAAGGATCAGAGCTTAATCCACCACGCTGTTCCAATGCGGGTTGGCGGATATATTCCCTACTACGAGTAACGATCGCTATCAGGTCTACATGATAACAACCGGGGCCGACGGCTTAACGTGCTCTCCGAGGCACGGTGGGGAGACCCACAAGGACTGCACAAACACCCAGACCACGGCAAACACCTGTATGGCCAATACAAATATTTGTCATGAGCGGGGATCGAACCCGCAACCGCTAACGCAACAGGTACTATCCATGGCTGTAACCGTTGCGCCAACGCGGCGTCTAATAACACATAACGAAAACTTTAAAATTTATACACTGACAAAACCTGTATATAATTTTATTTTTAAATTAAAATTTACTCACCTTATTGTAATTGTTAAATTAGTGAACTAAACCGAGTTTTTAATTTTGTGTCAATTTACAGGAAAAAACTTAATAAGTGATTGACTCTGCGCTTACTTTTGTGTTTAGGAAATATGTGCATTAAAACCATGAAAATTTTATTTAAGAAGTAATTTTTTTGTCGGTCACCAACCCGCCTGCCCAGCGTGGTGACTATGGGCAAAACACATGAGTTCACGTTATTTTTGGCGTAAACTTGTGGAGGCCTATGTCCAGCAGTGGGCTGTATAGGCTGTAATGATGAATTTTTTAGTATAATCGATTAAAAAATAAAAAAATAAATTTTATTTCATAAAACATATAAACTATAAATTTTGAAATAAAGCTGTTTTTACCATTATCTACTTAAACATAATAATATATTATAGACATACATGGAATGTTTATTAAAAATATAGTAAGTCATATTAATTGTTTCGAAGGTGACTTGGCAGAACCAGATTCTGAAATATTCGAATGATCAAGTGTTTTACCATGTTATTTAAATGCATATTACAGAACATAATGTAAATATTATGTAAAATAATATTAATAAAAAAATAGTATTGAAAAATCGTACATTTCATACAAGTCGAGTAATGTTTTTGTTATATCAGAAAGCGTATAAACCATTGACATAGAATGAGCAGTTTGCCACAAAAAAGGCTATTTCCTTTGGAGAAACGGTTCCGAACTCGATCTTGTAACGTAGTGATAAATGAGTCTTGTAATCATAATTTGAGGCCTTTCTCGCTCGGTTTTCTAATCTTTTACGCTTCAAATTTTTTGAGAAAAAAACCCTAAATATTCAGTGTCGTTTCTGATATACAACCATATATATATATATATATATATATGTAATGTGTTAATGAAAAGACTAAACAATGTTTGTTTAAATAGTTTTTAATATAAACCGGTACCGCAATCAATTAAAATATCACCTTCATAAATGAATAGGTAACTACGTACATAAAAACACGGTAAAAGCAAATGATAAATTAATACCAATCGGTCAGCGTCCACAGCCAAGGGTTGGCGAGCATTTAATTAGTGCGCTACTCGATTACCGCAGAATTGCCGTGCGTCGCTTTTTCGCTTGATTTCAATTACTGATTACTGATTATTTCCTCCGATAGAATAATTCTGCAAATATAAAAACTTAAAAAACTTGTACACCAAATTATAGTAAACCAATTAGGTTTTGAAAGATTTACATATCATTTAAACAGCTACATTTTATTCCTTGTTTTGTCATTTTAAAAATGATCTTTTATTTAATATAAATCCACAAATTCACCCATTCTATCTGAAAACCATACCAGTCCATATAGTCGTATATACAATTCATTCTTAGTCTGGCGTAGCGAGAACTGTGAAAAATGTCTTGTCGATTTCAGGATTAAGCTGTCTCATTCACATATCTGTCTTTCTTTTTAGTCGATAAAACCCAGAATTACGGTACAATTCAGTACATTTGTTCCATAAAGGTATTTGAAATATACGTATATCGAAGAAATAGCCTATAAGAATTTTTAATAAGTGAGTTTGTCAGTTTTTTGTTGTGTGATAAAACCTTTTTCATTTTCTTTTTGTTTTTTTTTTATTACATTTTTCAAGTATATATTCGAATATAAAAAAGTCAACTCTACTATTCATAAAAAAATCAGTTACTGAAAGTTATGTCACGTCATTCTAATGTTTTATCTTCTTCGAGAAAATTTCCCTTTTGCATTTTGAAACAAGGACGTATACATATTGCTATTTTATTATAATTTCATACGTTTTAAGTAGGATACTATGAAAGCTCTAAATTTATTGTTTAAGTATTGGAACTATAAATTTATCAGATACCTAGTTATTTGAATTTTGATATTTAAAATAATCAAACATATAATAACATTGTGACTGAATGTATTGTAAAACGAGACGAACGAGAGAGATCTTTGTAAGAGCTACAGAAGCTAAAACAATATTTTTTTCAAATTTTTATCTTTCCTTATGTTTGTTCTGGCATCAAACTTAATCTACTGCTTTAAGCTGGAAACAGTTTTCACAGTAATAAGTCTTAGTTTCGAATTCAAAATCTGGTTTAGATTTAATCTATCTGAATCCATTTAGAATTAGAGTTATTATTGTGCACTATACTATATAAATATCTACATATTATTGTATACTTTAATATAGTTATTATTGTACACACGTTTATAGCAAAAGTAACTTTACATATACGTTATTTTTTTTTCACTACTCTTTGCTTTAAATATGACTTTGTGTGTATAACTTTCTTTGTGCCTTTTGTATAGCACAGAACCTACTAGAAGTCATAGAAGCTTAGTACTATTTAGATTACAATCCGCTAGGATGTATATCGCGAAAGGTTAAATGATGAAATGGGTTTAAAAAAATTGTCTTGTTTTATGTTAGTTTCGGAACGACAGAAGAATTGTACCCATTGTACTTCACAGTGTGTAAATACTTTTTTAAATGTGTTTATTATTTAAAATGTAGTTGCGGTATACAATAAAGTATAAATAAATATATAAATAAGGATAGTAATTTCAAATCACTCATACATTAAGTCTTGAGTAAAAATTCGATTATATGGATGAAGAATAATGTTGAAATACATTTTTATTGTTACAGTTAATAACAGAAATCAACGTACAACTCGCTCTGTTCCGAGACCTGCTCATCCACATCGGGCAGCCACACGACAGTCCAGAGCTAAGGGAGAGGGTTCGTCGTCTGCGCCGTACGTGTGTCGAGGCAACAAAACAAACCAGCCAGCTTGTTTTGCCAACCTGCAAAAAGTTTGTATACATATTTTTTCCGTCGAAAATTGATTAAACTTTATTATTATTGATTGATGTGGCAAACAAGCGTATAGTCCATTAAATGGTCTATTAGTTACCGTAGCCTAAAGATGTCTGCAATACCAGAAAACAAAAATTCAGAGACGCATATACATATACCTACCAAACTTCAGCAAAATAATGTAACAGATTCAACTCCAATCTTTACTCTTAATATAAAATAAATTCTAAAAAGTAATACATATAATTAATTTTACATCTATTTAGATAAATCTAATAACGTTACTTTTAAAGCGATATACCCAATAAAATTACTTTTGTCAATTCACAACTTAGGAACTAAATATTTAGAGATTGACACAGTATAAATCATGTCCACGTGGAATGGCACCCAGTAAAATTGCTATGAAAATTTAGCTAATATATATATTTTATTATTCTTTTGTCACGTCCAATTTCGATACCTGTCAGACTAGTCGGTATAAACATTAAAATATTTCTTACAAAACGAAATTTCTTACGAATCGACTCAAAAGGAATGTTTAATATTTGACTGGTAGAAACTGAAATAAAGTCGATCAAACAAAATTGTACAGTTTAATAGTCTCATCTTTGTATTAATTTTAAGGATATAACTTTAGGGAGAGATGAGATGTTTTTCTTTAATATTTGAATTAGGATCTTTATCACACTTATGTAATTTTGACATTGTTATCTGTAACAGTGTTGTTTGTTTGATTCCTCCCCCAAGTCTTGATATAATAACCACATATACATAAAGTACAGGTATTACGTTACCCACCTTAGTAACACTCGTTAAATTTTTAACGTACTCACAGGGGTACGCTAAAAATTTATTGCATTACCTTAATTACTAATTGTCTTTCATAAATATATGACAAAAACAATAAAAAAATTATGATGTTATTTGGATAACGGTATCATAAAAATCTCGAATTAAACTACTAGTATTGTATCGCTACAAGAGCTTCACAGCTTAAATCGGTGTTTAATATTGTAATATATATACATTATTTAAAATATAAAAAAGTGTTCTGTTGTGACACTGTGTTCTTATAATTCCAATACCCCTCATCGCCTCAAATAACGCTTCAAGCTTATTTGTTAAAAGCTGCCTTCTATCGGACTTGAAACTTTTGGAAATTATTTGCTATCACATCATGCGAGTACTTCCGTTCTTTGTCCTATATAATACTAGAGCCGATCTTCTTACAATTTGTTTTCGCTTCCAATAAGATTTGTTTCATAAAAAAACTATCAAACTGTTCATATTAAAAACTTTTCAAAACGTGCTGTATTCTGCTAAGTACCTCATAAGTGACCTCATCATGGCTGTTGGTACGCATACATTCTTATATCATATGTATATATTTTACGTGCATATATTTTATTTTTGATTGTGAGTATATTTATTCTTCAAGGATCACCATGTTACTATATATTTTCTTCCTACTAGTTATTAGTGTCCAATGCCCAAAGGATAAAAAAATGGCTCTTATTTTCAGCGTCAAATTACCTGTACATAATTCTGTCTTGATGCACACTTTTCAAATTTGTATTTTGTTACCAAAGATTCGATAGATTTAATCGCCGGCATAACTCTATACGCGTGAATTGTATCTTTCCAAAATATTAAATTCCAAAAAATATTAAATTCCAAAGTATTAAATCAATTAGAGGAGACATCATATGAAAGGAATATTTTCATTCTATATTCCCTAGAAAATAAACACGACACTTTTTTAATTGGTAGGACCTGACAAAAAACCTTCATAGCTAATTGTTCGTAGTTATTATAGCTAACAAAAACCAATGTTGACATTTATTTTTATTAATTCTTTCATCCTTATTTAAAGCATTCAAAAAATATGAATTTTTTTCCCTTTCATAAATATGTTGTTTCGAAAGGGACGTGTGTTTTTTTGAAAAGGACAACATATAATACAGCACAAGTTTGCACTCTCGAAATGAAATTACATGTTAATAGTTAGTGTATAATCTTATAATAAGTATAAAAATATTCCTATTTGATATTTATCGAAACACTTAATATATAATATTAGAAATTTTATCATTATGTAATAAATGTAGTTTAATTATACAATTTAAATCAATGTAATCTTCAATTACTAGTGTCTAAAGTTACACGTTTCTGACATGCAACTAGATCAAGCAACCATTTACTCTTGAACATACCTTGCTAAGTACGTAAACTAAATATCAATGTTCTGACAAGTGGCAAATTGATCTATAACGATGCAAATGTTTGTATAAAAAACGTTTTCACATCAAATAAAATATAACAATTAAATAAATAAAGAAAAAAATTGAAACAAAACAAATTTTTTAGATTTATTACAAATAACGCATTTTAAGTCGGTCATTTTTATTCTGATACTAGCTGTGTCCGCAACTTTTCCGCCTGGATTTTAACAAAAAAGTTATTGTTTATTTCGCAGAGTTATAAAATAAATTGATTTCTAAAATAAAAGTAGCCTCTGTTACTCCTTATTACATTAGCTATCTGCCAGTGAAAGTCCCGTCAAAATCAGTCCAGCCGATTCAGAGATTAACCGGAACAAATAGACAGACAGACAATAATTATAAAAAAAGGTTATTTTGGTTTAGGTACCGTGTATACTTCTATCTCCATTTAGTAAAAAGCGGTTATTATAATATTACAAACAGACACTCCAATTTTATCTATTTGTGTACTCGATAATGTTACGGAATGTTAAAGAATATATCATTAAGTAATTGAATTCCTTACTTACAGTAGTTAAGTGGTGTGACCGATATAATATGTTTACAATATAATTATAAAAAGTAGATTGTATATAAAAATTAAGCGCAAAACCGTGATGTCGGGCGCGAACTTGTGGAGGCCTATGTCTAGTAGTGGACTGCGATTGGCTGAAGTGAATGAATAAGATTGTATATGTTCCATAAATATTAAAGTTTAAGTCTTTGAGGAGCACTTTTATTTGCTTAATGGTTTTGGTGATATTGTAACACGGGTACGTTAAAGGCACGATATTGTTGTAAAAAAAATTAACAATCCACCCGCAGGTTGTTGAGGATTATGGTATGGTTGGTCGATATTTTTACCACCTCCGATTAGAGTTATATAAAGATGAAATCATAAAATATGAAATTAGACGATACCTACAAATAGCTGTAATATTATTTATCATAATAATCAAAATATACCTATTTTAATTTTTTTGCTGTGTGGTTACGGCATTAAAGAATATAGTCACCCCGTCTCTTCCCGTGGGTATCGTAAGAGGTCATTAAGAGATAACACAGTTCCACTACCACCTTGGAACTTAAAAAGCTGACCGATGGCGGGATAACCATCCAACTACTGGTTTTGAACTACACAGTCCGAAGACAGCGTCTTCGGTTCGACAAAGCCAGCCCTGCGGTCAACAACCCGCCTGCCCAGCGTGGTGACTATGGGCAATACACATGAGTTCACGCCACTTTTTGGCGCAAACTTGTGGAGGCCTATGTCCAGCAGTGGACTGCGATAGGCTGAAGTAATGATGATGATCATGATATATTTTAAATTATTATCTAATATATAAAATTCTCGTGTCGCGGTGTTTGTAGTTAAACTCCTCCGAAACGGCTTGACTGATTCTCATGAAATTTTGTGTGCATATTGAGTAGGTCTGAGAATCGAACAACATCTATTTTTTCATATCCCTAAGTTATACGGGGGAGAAAAAATTAAAGAATGGTTCAGAAATGAAAGGATAGTTGAAATTCGCTTTTCGGCTTGGTATTGAACCTTTCGTGTGCGGATTAAACTCACACTTAGCCAACGCTAACAGCATTAGAAGACGAGTCTTACAAATAAAAAGAGCCCTATGAAAAAAAAGAATTTGAATTCTGAATTTTTGTTTAGAGTTACTTTGTGATAATCTCCATTCATCTGCACAATGGTATACTTTTTTAAGTCACTATTTTGCACTTGTAATACAAGCTAAAAATAAAGATATTAAAAAAAAAGAAGCTGACCTGATGGTTTTAATATTCAACTTTTAGTATACGCCTTCATTCCATTTGCATTCAGCCTATAACGTCCCACAGCTGGGCATAGGCCTCTTTCTCCATATAGGAGAAGGATTGGAGCTTAATCCACCACAATGCTCCACTGCGGCTTGGCAGATATGAGTAACGATCGCTATTAGGTATTTATGATAACAACCGGGATCGACGGCTTAACGTACTCTCCGAGGCACGGTGGGGAGACCCACAAGGACAGATATCCAAACCGGAAAGAAATATTCGTACAATACAAATATCCATACTTAGTGTTCAGTATTTTAGGCGACTACTCGCATCACTACACCAGATCGGTTTTTACGCCTTCATATAATAAAAAATAACAATAAATATCTATAATATACACACACGGTCATCTGTTCTTAACCTAAGCAATTTAATGCTTGTATTATAGATAGCAATCGACTTATGTAGCTACATTTTTTTCGATAAATACATAAAATAATACTTACAGAAATAAATACGTAGATCACACCAAGACTCGAGGCGGGAATCGACCGCACAACCCCCGAAACAGAATGCAGGGTCACTGCAAACTGCGCCAACGGGCTAGTCATACCTGTCCAAATTAAATTACTCTATTAACTATTCAAAATCTAGCATGATTAGTAATAAAATATATTTTATAAAAAACTTAATTTCAATCCTTTTTACGGTAGGTACAAGTTAAATCTAATCTTCTTAAAGTATAACTTATTCAAAACAATTTTTTAAAAATATCTCAATAATCGCTACTGTATCGTATATACGAAAAGGTACCGCAGTAATGTATTGTTACGTTGAGAATAGAAATCGTAAAGGCGAAAATGAAGGTGGAAGTTAAAAGGAGATGGCAATCTGGGAGCGAGCTAGAGTTTATAGACGCGGCAAACCTGTCAAGCTGATTGATTAATCTCTGTTGGTATTTAGCGATACGAAGCTTACTGTTATATTCTATAGCCCAAGAATGTACTTCAACGTATTAATTAAATAATCACATCGCTTGAGTCTTAAAAAAAATCTTCGATTGACTAGATTTTGAAATAAAAAAACTACACCAAAAGAATGAATAAAGTTTTACACTTTTATTAAACAAGTTTGTATTAAGTTTTTTCCTTTTTTAATTAGGCAACGTAAAGCAGGTTTTAACAATGTTTTGCAATTTTAAATTTAATTAATCAAAATATTGCCCTTAAAAAATAAGCAAGGCTACGTACTCGCATTTACCGCACCCGAATGTCAGTATTTGACTTTTCAAATTAAAAGAAATATGGCACATTTTAACTCCCGAGGGAAAGCTTCAAAAATTTACGCTCGAAATATTTTAGCTTATTTTCTCCTGTTATAACTAACAGAGTCACAGAGCTCAAATTCTTTTAACTTGTTTTACTATATTTACATGCCGTTTCATTTTTTTAAAATGGATATTGATGTCGGCTATTTAGCACAATTCTTTAATTTATGGTATATATTACTTGTTCAACAAAAATTAAGTACGTTCTAAGCTCCAGCAATAAATAAGGAATGTATAGGTAGTGAAAGTAACGACTAAAATACAGCCTCGATAGATCACATCATCTTAAAAAGCAATTTATTTATCTGCAATTCTTAATTTTTATCAATTTGGTTACTTTCTATTTGAAAGCTTTAACAGTCTTGACGTAACATTTTCAGTAAAAATAGCAGTCCATATGCAAACTTTCTAGACTTTTAACATACCTACTGTGCCTCCATATTTTATCTCTAAATATTAAATCTAATGTTCCGAGTGCACGCAACGGTATACTTCCGTAGCTTTGTTTGAACAATATAAAATCTTGAGTATGTATAAAAAACTATGCGGTTTTCCTCTAAATGCTAATGAAACAGTAAAAACCTCAAAATTAATGGAGTTTGTATGAGTTTACGTGTTTTATCGTACGATAATGTTTAATTTATACGTTAATTATATCTTGATTACGGTAACTTCTATTCATAACTTTATATTTATTACTTTATGCACAGGTCCACAAGCGAAGGCTGCGCAGATCAGCCTCAATTGGTGCTACTATACTTCATGTCCCAATTGTTACTTCGGGAGCTCGCCAAGTGCCATCGTTTAGTGCAACTTGTGCCTATGGATATGACTTCTTATTATGGTACACAAATTGAAAAAAATATATATATAATTTTCTATCATCTTGATAAAATGTATATGCCACTAACTTCCAAATCTATTTCTGCTTAATGTCCTAACAGAATTCCGTTGTTTGTTAAAATACTGGTAACGATAGTAAAACAAAGTTCTATAACTTTAATCAATTTAATTTGTAATATAAATTTCTGTATGCTGCGTACAGCAGGTGACTTTCGAACGTAACTTAATATGTATTGGTTCACAATGATTGCAGGTTCGAGTTATCTGTGTACATAGGACTTAGTAGCTACATAGCATTTTGTTTAATATTAATAATTTTTTCATTTACCAAACGGTTGTAAATTATTTTTAATTTGAAATCTAAATAAACGCACTGTAGCAATCTACTTATTATAATTGAATAAATATTATGTAGCTTGTATTTCTCTCAGCTGTATATTATTTAGCTACAACTATTCCCGAAATAAGACCAGTTTGCTATATTTTGCTTCGCTATATTATACCTGTTTTGGTAACTTATAGAAAAAGTCATACAGACTTTTAAAAAAAATATTGATTTAATATTAAACTTATTTTACTAGAAAACCGCGCTGGACCATCGAATTTCGGAAATGTGATCAGTCAGATCTTACTCTGCAAGCAGATCACGCCCGATTTTAACCAGGAGGAGCTGTGCAGTATCGCTAAAGACACGCAGGAGATCACGAGGATCGTCAATGACATTCAGGAATATCTGCCGCAACACGACAATCTTAACCATTTAGGTATGTTTATCTTGTATCACTACATCCAGTTACAGGCACAAATAAATCACAATTTGTATATATTTAAATACTTAACTGTTCTACGTGAGAGCGAAATCAACTAAGCTTTACTAGCTCAACAGAAAGCCATGAAACTAATTGAACGATCAATCAAATACTACACTTTACACGTTGATACGAATACTAATGAACTGGCGGGTAATAAATAAATTATTAATATATTCCAAATATTAAACATTTTTTTTAATTACATTTGGATTGTTAATTTTGAGATTATACTTATCTTTTATAAAACTTATTACAAAATTTATTTCACAAAAAAAAAACACGTCGTCTTTAATGAGAAATTTATTTATATAAATGTATTTATATGTTGCATTAAACAAAAACTTAATTATAGACCATATGAAACTAGCGTGCTACGTTTTAATTATAGCTATAAAACATAGTGAATGAAAACTAGATATAATAAAAATTTTCCTTTTATTTCGACGTTAATTGAATTGCGTCTTCGAGTGAATATAATAAACCAATAAAACGTGTAAAACAACTAAGATCAGAACACAGAACCGGAAATCCTAGCGCATTGTGAACTGAATATTTGTCAAAGCCTTACAATTCACACGTCATACTCATAAGACGCTAAAGTATACCGAATCCATTTACATACAGGGATCACAAGCTTTGTTTGAGATGTGCCGCTCTTGAAACTTGTATTCGTACTACAAAACAATACAACCTTTTCTTCGATCTCTTAATGGTATATTACGCATTTTCATATTGAATCGAATAAGTCTATTGCTCATTAATTTTTAAATAACGACGATTTACTTTTTGATTCGTGTATCGGTCGCAGTATCTATCATCTGTGGCATTAGCAATCGCGGATTCGATTCCCACTCCCGTCAAATATTAGTTTAGGCTGTACGTACATTTATATAGCCTAAGAAAATGTATTTTCCGATTCCCAACTCAAAAAAGTTGTATAGTTAAGTGTAGAAATGTTACTTTATTTCATGGTCAAAACCACATCTTACAAGTATTGTAATATATGTTTTATTGCGGCTGTATAAGTGTTAAGTATGTGTTTTTTGTATTTTTGAACAAATAAAAAAATTAAATTGTATCTAAAGGACCACCAATTTTAAATACATGTTTGTACTGAAACAATTTGTTAAAAAATAATAATTACATAACAATTATTTTTCTTATTTACAGTTACGTGCAATTGACGCAATTGAATACCAAATCGAAAAACTAATTTAATATCCACCGGTCAACATAGTGTATTCATGAACCACACCAATGGTCTATTGTAGACCTAACCTCGGTTAAGGGTACACGCTTAATTGGACTTCGCACGTGTTTGTTACAGAAACCAGCGTCGCGCTTAAAGGCGATGACGTTAACGGCCTCTGGCAGAACAAGCGGCGAGGATCGCTCTACAAGGGCATGGGCGTGCTCTGTTGTATTTCGCGGCCTAACTACCTCTGAGGGTGACGCGTATCGCCCACGAGGCGGCCCCAATTCGCAGACAAATACTAAAAGAGAACTATAACCCAATCCGAAACACCAGTGAAACAATAAATAAACTCTAAGTGTTCGTAAGCTGTAAGTGAACGCAACCTTTGCTATATTAAGTAGTGTAACGAATGGTCGATTATTTGAGACGTGAGGTGAAATGAAAGGGTCCACTAGATCGATTTGCATAGCGATGCGACGCATGCGATGCTTATTACGTGTTACGTGAGCAACGTGTTAACACAGAATATGAAAATAAATATATCAGTATATTTTAAGGTAACATAAAACGTATGATATGAATAAAATAAATGAGATATTGTGGAATAGCCTGGAGTGGGATCAATTGCGTTTAAGTAGAGTTAACATTTAAATATTTTATTTAATATAGCGCGGTATATATTTTAGCTGTTTATTCGGTAATTAAATTTATTTAAAAATATAACCATTATTATGTTATTGTTTCGTTATAAATATTGAAAATTAATACATTTACATGACGACAGAAATATGTCGAGAACGTTTTCCGTTTCCCGAGTAATATAAATATTTTTTTCAGTTCAGTAAGTTCGATGATATGCTTATTAAATCTGCTCAGTTAAGTATAAATCTTATCCTCGTTGAAATAGTTTTAGAGGAACGTGTAAAGCGAAATATTTCGCAAACGTACCGTTCAAAAC
This sequence comes from Melitaea cinxia, assembly GCF_905220565.1. Classification (NCBI taxonomy): domain Eukaryota; kingdom Metazoa; phylum Arthropoda; class Insecta; order Lepidoptera; family Nymphalidae; genus Melitaea; species Melitaea cinxia. The sequence continues at coordinate 8,169,930 of NC_059394.1, read as the reverse complement.
GGTACTTTGAATATTATTTATAGTAAAACTATCATTATGTTTGAGTCACTCGTTTGAATTGGACATAGTAATACTATTTATTGAAATTATTGAATTAAATATAATTAGGTTACTTTAACTCTTATTTAGCAAGCTCATAGAACTTTTTATACTACTCACAATAATGTACTGTAATAATTAATTATACTTTTGTATATCAAGATATGTGTAGGGGAAAAGCCGGATAGTTGTGCCTCGTTTCAAAACCGCCCTCTTATTCAAGATGTGTGCTTATTATTTTTGTATTTAAAGTGTATATCAAAAAATAAGTTACTAAGTTACTGATTTTGAGCAAATAAATAAATATCTTATAACATCACAACAACAACAACACGGTAGTCTGTTCCTATGTTAAGCAACTGAATGCTTGTCCTATATAGGTAACAGCCGACTTTGATAGCATTTTTTTTTATAAATAAGTATAGAAATAATACAAGCAAATAAGACAGAAGCACTACAAACTGCGCCAACGGGCTAGTCGAAAGTAAATCCTGTTTTTTTTTTTACCCATAAAATTGGAATACTTGCCTATTGGGGCGAATAGTAGCTTAACGTTAAAATCCTTCAGGGGATACTTGCCACATGTGATGATAGACGCCTCCCTATGTTTTTTCTTAGCAAACTTATTAAATTTCAAAACTAAAGGCAGGGTATTTTACTATAAGTATCAAAAGTACAATTGAATAAATAGTTAATAGATTATTTTATTTATGCAGCTTAGTATACAACTTTAAATTGATGACATAGCTAGGGTGACCGGTTACTAGTTTTTCCTTTCGTGCCGTCTTCTTAAAGTGTCAGAGGATATCCCATAAATTCGGGATGCTTCATTGATTATTTTTCAGTTTTTATCCAGATCTTCGAATACAAGTGCTAAAGTATCCTCTGTTCAGTTGATTTGGCGCGGCTACACGCCTAGTTTTCGGTTACATATACTTACGAAGCATTTTGCTGTTAAGTTCTTATTTTATTGAATATAAATTACAGTGAAAAAGGTTGACAAACACCAAAAAAAGATCAGTCTTTGCTCGTCAAAGAATTTATAGTTGTGTATAGTTGCCCCAACAGTTGCTCTAGGGGCAACTATCCGCTAAAGTCAATTGGGAAGCTAACCTTTTTGAAACGGATACTTACCATTTCTATTTGCGAAATAAATAAAAACTATTTAACAATAAAATTTTATAAACAATATAATTTAACCACTATTGAAAATCTCATTATTAGAAATTTCAATTAATAGTAAAAATATTCAACAGTGATTAGTTACCAATAAAATATCAACACTCGTCAAAGTTATGTCGCGGAAGATTTTTGCTCACACAGACAAAACACGAACCTACTCCAAAATAAATGTCTTATGTGGCATCGAGACCTGCACAAGGGGACTCTTCCGACTATGATAAAACGCTAACACTATCAACAAGCCTAACAAGAAATAATGCGAAACTGAGGCATGTATTCCATCGAAGCAATTATTCGGCTTTTACCTTATATGACATTACCTTTTTTCATAGTTTTATTAGAAATAAACTATTATAAATAGTTTTCTTGTATGATAAAAACAAAAATTTGTCTTTAAATTATACAATTTTATTTAATAATTGTTAAGAATTAAATGATATTCCAATCGAATAGATTTTTGAATAGTAAAACTATGTCGAATTTTTCCGTCTTCCAATGCACGATCTGAAGATGAATAAGATCTCGTTAGACGTAAGTTTTGCAACCTACTACTTACTACCTTAAAGTACTCCCTTTAAAGTAATATAAAATTCTAGAAAATAGAAACTACTTAAGATCATATAACTTCCTAATTAAGCCGGAGATTATTTAACCTCGTTGCAATGATAATTATTTTTGTTTATGTTATGAAGTATTATAAGTGAAGAAAATAATAATATTCATTTTAGTATACGTATTATTGCTAATTTTGTTATATCACATTACATTTTGATATCAAATAGAAATAGTTTATAATACTAGAATAATTAAAGTAATTATGCCAAATCATTCGATTTATTAGTTATTTTGAAAATAAATTCCAGATTAATATTAAACCAAAGCTATAATAATTTCAATAGTAATTTCTCAAAAAAATATCCACGAAATTGTACTCTTATTTATTTTTATATCTAAACTAACAAGATCTATTATGATACTACTCTTCTCCGTATGGTTTTCCTATAAATGATTTAATTTTTTGTATTTAATTAGTTCCTAATGTAATGGCCTAGTTGATAATTATATAATTATAAAATAACTTTTATATTCTAGTCAATTATTGATGAAGTCCCTGGATATATTTATCAGTATAAGGATCAATTATTTAATACTTAAAGTTAATTAGTTGTTTAATTTAAATAGTTACATTCATTGTCTATGTAACTAGCTTTCAATTGATAACATCTTATTCGTATGTAAATATACAAATATATTTAAAACTTAATGTAGATGTATCTTCATTCACAGCACATTCATATACATAATAAGTATGATTATGGTACATCTAAAACTATTCTATATATGACTTATTTTTAGGAACATTTATTACTGTGGGTATATTACATTTTTTGTTGTATGGAACCTACACAATAATGATTTTCATCACGGAAAGTAAAAGTAGCCAAGAAATAAGCAAAAGAGCAAATTTACAAAATAAAATTCCACAAAAACTTTGCTGACGTAGCTCTTTTATTTTTCCGTCTTAGTTTGTCTTTTTACAGACAAGCACCGGTTTAAAATAATATAATTGTGGTATGTTTCTTTATATATATGATGAAGCAAAGATATTTTTACGTTTTATTTTACGAAATCATTTTTATATTCTAAGAAAACGTTACAGAATTAAGCTCATTTAAATAAGAAAATACAAGTGTAATGAAAGTTTGAGTTCGTAATCTGGAGTCTTATATCAAAATAAAACTAGTCTAACAAAGTACTGAGAGCAATTTATGACTGCGGAATAACATTGTATAACATATACCATGCTTTTGTAAAAATCAAAACGTTAGTTATGTTCATAGAATTTGTAAAACAAGCCTGTTTCGTACAAACAATTGAGCGAATGGAGATGTCATCTATCACTGAAAATGTTTTATAATATATTGTATACATAGGCTTAGACTTCACAAATTATAGAACACCAAACATATTCGATATTGCACATTTTCACCTAGTCTTATGTGTATCGATAACAATAATTTATTTATAAAATAATCGTAGTACATTGTATAAACATTAGTCGACACATTCGTTATTATTATCTAATAAAAATTCAATTTATACATACATAAGTATTCAACTGTATTACAAGAGTAAACTATTTATATTGATGCACTTATTAAAGTGATGACTGTGATATACTCTTAAATAAATTATAGAAAATGGCATTAGTGAAACCTATTAAATAAATACAATGCAGTTTTATTTATATTTTCTCATACTTTAGTTCATTATAAAAAAACATCGACGAATTGCTATTTTACGTGCGAAAAAAATCACAAACAAAAAACCATACTTAAAAAGAGTAGACCCTGGAAGACAAAACAAATACGCATAGAGAAGATATTTGAAATTTCGAATTAAATGTTAGTACGATATTAGATTAGTAGTTACATACAATCTAGAGAAAAACTTCACCCATTCGCTTCTTGGATGAAAATTATTTTATATTTATTTTAGTATATTAGAAAAATAATCGCGAAAGGGTTGCCTAAAAATCCTGATCTGGCTGTAGATATTTAAGTCAGAATTGAAAAATTTATTTTTTATGAAAAATGCACCTACGAGCTTAAAAAATAAATTTCATACCTACTAACAGTACAAAGCCCGTAGAAAATACAGTCGTTGGGTTTTTTTTTTAGTTTTCTGGCATAACTACTGGGTGGTAGGTATAAACAGGTATTTAATATATATAGTTCTAGTTACTTTCACCCACATGTTTAATTAATAAATTTAATATCAAAATAAGCGCTGTTTCATTTCGAAGACGATGACATGATTCCCTACTAAGTCTGATTTAAATGGTGGTTGTCGAATATAATATAGCCTGGTCAAGAATTTTACAGCCCTTTTGCGCGATTTATCTTTAACATAATAAAGAAGATAATTATTTAATTTTTATCCACTAAGCAGATGGGTGAAGATCACGTCTAGTTCGTATCTTAGACTATCTCAAAAAAGTTCAAAGTTTGAATTTTATCTCTATAGTATGGGGCATTTTCGGAGTTACTCAAGCGCGTCAGAATAACATCAGTAAAAAGCTATGTTTTGATTTATATTTTTTGTTGATACGATAATATGTGATCTTTGTATTTCCGAAAAAATATCAATAATTTAGAGAACAAATCAATATGCTAGTGCATTAATTTGAACTTTGTTATAAAAAACATAATTTCCTGCATTTTTCGAAATTTTAAACCTACAAAGCCTTGAATATATTTTGAAACTTTAAAATTTAATAATGACTTGAAAGTTGAAACCACCGGGGGCAGCTAGTTAATTACATTTGTATAAGCTTAGAACATTTTTACCATTACAGCACTCCGAAGCCTGTACCTAATCATTGATCAAGAGTAAGTACCTATATACATGTGTTTATTACGTATTACAAACTGTTTAATTAACAATTAACATAAATAGCAGTTGATTACTTGCTTATGTTGAATGTATCTAAGAGGGTTTCGTTATCTCAAACTATATTGCCAAACTGCTAACGATACCTATATACTCACGACACAGTAATGTAATATTCATTAGAATTATATTACTATTTTATTTAATTGTCAACCGACTTCCAAAAAAGGAGGAGGTTCTCAATTCGACTGTATTTTTTTTATGTATGTTACATCAGAACTTTTGACTGTGTGGATTTCGACAATTTTTTTTTAATCGTAAGGTGGTGTGTGTCAATTGGCCCCATTTAAATTTATTTGAGATCTAACAACTACTTTTCGAGTTATATCTAATAATGCGTTTTCACTTGACGCTTTCTTCGTCGACCTACGTTGTATTATACCGCATAACTTTCTAGTGGATATACCGATTTTGATAATCCTTTTTTGTTGGAAAGAAGATATCCCTAGTTTAGTACCATGATAAGGAAATCAGGATCTGATGATGGGATCCCAGAGAAAACGAAGGAAACTCTTGAAAATCCGCAATAACTTTTTACTGGGTGTACCGATTTTAATAATTTTTAATTTAATCGAAAGCTGATGTTTGTCATGTGGTCACATATAAATTTTATTGAGATCTGATTACTACTTTTTGAGTAATCTTTGATAACGTGTAGTTACTTGACTATTTTTCATCGATCTACGTTGTATTACTCGTCGATGTAATTGAAGTCGGTTTTTTTTCGTTTGCGAGCAAACACAATTATTTATTATTATTTTCAAGAGAGGTATCCGTTCACATCATCATCATCATCATCACTAAATTTTTAGAGAGTATGACAACACATTAAAAGCAAAAATACAGTAGTTACAATGATAAATGCGAAAACCTATATCATACAACTAAATTAAAGTTAAAGAAAATCACTTAAGCTAAATCATAATAAAACTTCAATGGCGTTCAAAAATTAATTTTAATGGTATAAAAATTATAAAAAAATATTATGTAGATTGGCAATGACGGCTCTGCTGTGTTTTTACGGCAGTAAAAAATATAGCCACCCCCTCTCTTCTCGTGGCTGTCGTAAGGGGCGACTAAGGGATAGCACAGTTCCACTTTCCTTTCACCTCGGAAAAAAGCCGACCGATGGCGGGATAACCATCCAATTGCTGGCTTTGAAATACACAGGTCGAAGACGGGCAGCAGCGTCTTAGGTGTGACAAAGCCAGCCCTACGGTCATCAATCCGTCTGCCCAGTATGGTGACTATGGGCAACACACACGAGTTCACGCCATTTTTGGCGCGCACTTGTGGAGGCCTATGTCTAGCAGTGGACTGCTATAGGCTGAAGTGAGATTGGCAATATGTATATATAAATAGAACCCATTTGTTACCTTAATACATACAGGGTTTAAATTACCACCACATTAAAAAAAGAATTAGCATAATAGGTACATACAGTATAAATTCATAAGTGTCCTCCTTTTTCGAAGTCGGTTAAAAATAATTGTGTTTGCTCGCAAACGAAAAAAAAAACCGACTTCAATTACATCGACGAGTAATACAACGTAGATCGACGAAAAAATAGTCAAGTAACTACGCGTTAACAAAAATTACTCAAAAAGTAGTTATGAGATCTCTATAAAATTTAAATGTGACCACATGATAAACATCCGCTTTCGATAAAATTAAAAATTATCAAAATCGGTACACCCAGTAAAAAGTTATTGCGCATTTTCGAGAGTTTCCCTCGATTTCTCTGGGATCCCATCATCAGATCCTGGTTTCCTCATCATGGTACCAAACTAGGGATATCCCCTTAACAAAAAAAAAAATATCAAAATCGGTACATCCAGTAGAAAGTTATGCGGTATAATACAACGTAGGTCGACGAAAAAAGCGTCAAGTAAAAACGCATTATTAGATATAACTCGAAAACTAGTTATTAGATCTCAAATAAATTTAAATGGGATCAATTGGCACACACCAGCTTTCGATTAAAAAAAAATGTCGAAATCGGTCCACCCGGTCAAAAGTTCTGATGTAACATACATAAAAAAAATACAGTCGAATTGAGAACTTCCTCCTTTTTTGGAAGTCGGTTCAAAACAGGACTTTGATATAGTTTCAATATACATGAAAAAATTATCTCTTATCCCAAATATCCCAAACAGTACCAAACACATTAAAATTACACTGGCATCTTCCTCTAAACGTGATTAAATCACGTCCATGTCATGTCGATATTGATTCTTGTCACTGAGAAGCAGGACCCAGCAAGCTGCGGAGTTTGCAGTTTGACTGACTGATCAAAGTGGATATGCAATGTAACAATATTGAATATCAAGTCTGAGTGTCCCGAATATAATTTAAAAGGTTGTTATTTTACTTTATCTACTGTATTGCGCTTATTATTATGAATTATTCAGAGTAAAGTGGATTTTATTTCAGAAATTCTGGAAGGCAGAATTATGTTCATTAATAAATGTAACTAACACGGTGGGTAAATGGGTAATGCGGTAGTCTTTCACTTAAAATAGGCTCTTGTTTGTCTTAAAACTCTCTATTTAACCTTTTCGCGAGCATTTGCAAGATATTTACAGAAAAACGTGTTTAAATGTTTCGCCAAAATTTATAAATGACTCGGAGTTTTGAGAATCATATCAAGTATATAAGGGGGATAAAAGTATCTGGTAATTTTTAAGAATAAGTTTTAGAGGTGATTAAATGTCAAAAATAAAAGGTTATAATTTTAATACCAACCGCGAAAGTCTCATACTCACTCCAGCTCCGAGGCTACTTAATAATTAATAATAATTAACGCAGCCATTACCGAACTGCCTCATCCGAACTATACTAATATAACATATATTCATATAACATATATTCGTAGCGTATTTTAAACTAAACGTCTTGTGCAATTTTACACACAATAACTCGTAGAAAAATATATTAATGCACATATTGCTTTCATTAACTGTAATCATAACAAGATAAGTAATCATAACAAGATTTCGGAATTTATGTTTTAAACTCTATTATTACCTACTGAAAAATTAAGGTTATGTTAGAACTAATTTCGTTTAAAAAAAGAAAACAAGAAAAAAACGCATAATGAAACCATCTATATTTTACTCTAGTCTTTTTCATATATATCGCCTCTGTGTCTTATGTACGGTATAGCAGTTCGACCTCCCCCGCCGCTGTAGTCTCCCCTCCCGCGTTTTGGCCTATAATCATTTTCTATTGAATCCTTTGGCGCGAACTCTGCAATGTCATTCACTTATTATATTTTCATTTTATCATATCATCTAAATTCTAATACTTTCCTTTTATTAATCAATCAACGAATCAATAGTCGATTCATAATAAAATTAAAATATACTTAATAACGAACACTTAGTAACGAACTGTAATAAAAAAAAATATTCAATAATAAATGCGATAAAAGAATCAGGGTCAATGATAGAACAATTTCATACATAAAACAAATGTAACGAATTCAATCGCTTACTTTCTTGTGATTCTTTGAATCGGCGTCTCTTATCTCTCATTACAAATCCTTTGTAACGTCTTGTCCCTTTATCTTTATGATGATCTTTAAATGTAGCCTTTTTATTTTGCGCGGTTTTTAAAAATAAAGAGGATATCCTTTGAAAAAAATGTGTTTTTATTAATAATATAATTTTTATTTATTTAATATAATTATGCACTTTATCGTACATAAATATATAACACATATAATATATAGTTTCAAGATAGTTTCAGATTGAGTAAATACAATGGGCGAATTTATCGTTAATTAGCTTTTTGAAAAAAAAAACCTTCTATACGCACGCTTGACTTGGGGACTAAACTGGTGAATGCGTGACGAGAGCGTTACGAAAAGTATGATCGGGCGAGGCGAACGGAAGTTGATAAAGTTGAAGTTAGTAAAGGTAGAAAGAGAAAGAGTTACGTTTCGTAAGTTTCACTTCAATCGTGTGGTCTAAAGCACACTCGTTTTTTTTTTCGCTAAACTACTTTTAAGTTCAAGCGTTTCAAATACAAATGACACAAAATATAATTTATTATAAGGGCCGATTATTATCAGTATGATTTAACTGGTTTAATCCTCTTTCACAGATCCTAACTCTTTAGGCAATCTGACTAACAGACGCAATAAGGCGTACAAAAGCATCCCACTCAAAGCTTTCTCCTGTTCCAAGTAACCAGCATCAGATCTATCAAGGCCCTTACTATCACAGTTAACTTCAGTCCCCTTTAGTTGACTACTTTTTAACATATGAAGAATTTATACAAAATAGCCGACTCAGTCAGTTTCACACAAATTGATGCTATCACATTAAACATTCAATAAATTGTATGGTATAACATTTTATGATAAACTAGCTGTACCCTGCGCGCGTTGCTACGTTTTTTTTTTTTTGGTCGTACCAACTGAGAAACCTTTGCGGGCATCATGCACAACACTTTGCTGAAGATCATAACATGGTCAAATGGATAGTTTACGATTCTATAAAGGACATGCAGACAAACATTCATTATATATAGATTATTACTGGGGGTAGTGATTTTGATTATTCTTTTATATTCGAAAGCTGGTTCTTGTCATGGAGTCCCATTTAAATTTGAGCAAGATCTGAAGACTAGTGTTTGAAATAACCCTAATAATACATATTTAATTGATTTCCACTACGTTGATGAGGTATTCTCATTTTATTACTTGAACATCTAAAATTAACAAAAGTACTGTAAAGATGGTTTAGAAGAGATTTTTTTTGGAGTTTTTTTTTTTTTTTGACGTGACAACGTCTAATAAATCGTTGAACGCTCTCTGCATGCACGAAACAGGATGACTCTGCTCCCGATACGTTCATTGTCCCGTTACGCTCTTCCAGTCGATTGGCTTATGCGTCCGAGGAGATATTTTATTATGACGTTATCTCGATAAACTATCGTCCGTAAACCAACTTTACAGACAACCATTTTTTTTGTTTACATTATTGAATATAAGGAACTTGGCTGAATACATCGTAATGTATTACAACTTTTAAACTAGTACTGAGTTTGCCGTCAATAGACTAAATACATCCTAAACAAACAATTAATGTTGATTATATTACAGTCAACACACTTAGGGCAATCATGACAACATTTACATATATAATAGAGCATTATAAAACAATTTTATATACTCACAAGTTATCTATATCTTGTATGTCTGAAGTTGATAAATTACTCTCCGGATTGAGTACTAAATAAACTTTGGAATAGTCGTTAAGATCCTTGTGGGTGTGTTTATAAAACCCTTGTCCTTCATTTAATAGTTCACTTAGCGCGATTTGCGTTGGGGGTGATTTAAGTGAGTAACGATTTATATAAAACATTTCTTTTGATGGTATAATTTTATTCAATCCTTTTCGCTTATGAAACGAGGGTTGCTTTTTATCTCTATTTAATCCTTGAACGACCTTTTTTATTAGTGCAGCGAATTCATCGACATTAGTTTTTTTCGTGTCCACCGTTTGCCTTAGCTTCTGATCATCATTCCATAAAACATTATTGTCATTTTTTAATAAGACTAAACTGTTAATCTTTTGATTGTGAACTAAAACCGCCACTGTGCAGATATTGAAAATACAAATTAAAAAAAAAATTAAATCTATCAATAATACTTTCATATACTTAGATGACTTTTAAATAATATAATTTTTCCTCTTTTTTATACTAAAGATACTAAAAAACGTACATTCAAGACAGCGCAATGATAAGTATGTTTATTAGACATACAGGTGTTTTTCATGCTCTGAGTTTAGTTTAGTTTTTTCACTCTTAGTTTTTTTTTTTTGGTTTTTTGGTCCACAATATTTCATAAGACCAAGACCGTGGAATGTGAATTATTTATATTATTTATTTACTTACTTTATTATTTACCAAGTGAAACTTTCAGCTTAATAGTATAAGCATTAGTAGTAAAAAATTACACTTTTGCATTGATTTACACATTAATATTAAATAAAAAGTAATAATTGTTTTTTTTTTCTTATCATATTTTCTTTCCCCCCCTCTTTCTTTTTGAAACCCTTTAATATTTGTAAATAGACGCCCCCTTTGGATATTTCCAAATAGAATTTCATTGCTTGTAAGATTGATAAACTATTATACATAATAATAGTAGTTTTAGTCTTTAAATTAACGCTTGAACAAAACATAAAAAATGTCGATGTGCAATATTTATTGACGGGTAGGTACTGTAAGTGTGAACTGTGAGTGGGTCTCCCCACCGTGCCTCGAAGAGTACGTTAAGCCGTCGGTCCCGTTGTTATTATGTACGCCTGATAGCAATCGTTACTCATAGTAGGGAATATATCCGCCAACCCGCATTGGAGCAGTGTAGTGGATTAAACTCTGATCCTTCTACTACAGGAGAAAGAGTCCTATGCCCAGCAGTAGGATATTACAGGCTGAAGCGTACTATAAGTGAATATTCAAATGTGCTTAGTAAAAACTTCTAATTTTGACCGTACAGACATTTTCTTACTTTAGAAATTACTCATGGAATTATTAAGTAAAAGTAAACAATACATTTTGCTTACCAAAAAACGTTATAGCAATTGAAACCATGACGTTAAATCTTAAAATAAGACTCTTAAATTTTAATGTTCTTATCAACACGACCGATCAGTTTCCACGCCAATTTTCAATTCAATTAATAAACACTTTAAATGTGTTTTAGCTGTTATTAATACCTTTTAAATTTTTTATATATTTCGATAATATGAATCTGTTTTCAAATAAATTCACAATATTTTGTTTTAAATTGCATTAAGAGAATAATTAATCAATAGTCTTTAAGAAATACAAGACGTCTCCTGCGTTTTTACTCACATTAATATTGCTTACTAATACTGTTCCACCACTATGAGGCTCAGCAAAAGCTTTATAGTTTACTTCACTTCTAAATGTTACTTATAGCGTTCTAAAGTTAAAACAATTAATAAATTGGTTATTTTATAAATCGACAAAAAAAATCCTTTTGACTATATAAATATAGATTATTTTATGAAAGTATTATTTTGAATCCATGAATTACGTTCAAAAATTTATCAACAAATATTATTTAAGTTATAAAAAGGTCCATTCATTCACAGCCACGTAATTTTATGATATGAAAATGTATTGAAATCACAGATACTGAGCTTTTCAGATCTTCCATTTGTTTGCTACAAAACCGTTAGTAACGTCGTAGTATTATTTATAAGTGTGAAGTCGAATACTAACACAACAAAAATTCTGTTAATTTGTAATCATAGACCGGTCCGATTTGAATAATTTATTTCATGCCTGTTCATTCAATAATAAACTACAAAATTCTCATTGTGATACATAGAATAACGAATTGAGGAATAAATCATCAATAAGTTTCATATACAACACGGACAAAAATGTCAGAGTCAGAAGGCAGAAGAAGGTAACACTAAGGTATTAAAAATGTATTTAATAAAAGGTTAACTATATATGAACATGAAAGCAAAATATAAATTGCACTTTCGTTATAAATGGTTCTCCGTAAAATTATTGGGTTATGCATTTAGAGAAAAGCAAATGCAAATGCTGAGTGCATTCAAAGTAAAACACATAAATGGATGCGACAAAATTTCTGGCAGTAAAAGTTTTCTCGGCTAATAACTTTAACTAAAACGTGTACTTTATATAACAAGGTATCTATCATTGAAATAAAAATTTACGTTATGCAATTTTGCTATCATGGCGTTTTTGGGAGAAATTTCCTTTTATTCGAAATATGATTTCTACATACCGCAATATTCTGCATTGCAGGTTTTTGAAACGTATTGACATAAGTTAACTATTAACATTTCTACATAGTCTAGCAATATTTATACTAAAGGAACACACCACCTTTTATGACTCATTACCGTCCGTTGTATGATATTATATTTATTTTTATTGTTAACGATAGCAACTAAAAGTTTTATCTTGAGGTTTCTTTTGTAATTAAGCCAAAACATTTAATTAATAGTAAAGTAATTTAAAAATAAAAATATTGTAGGAAAAAAATCTTTAATTAAAAAATATCACTGTGTAAATGTATTTATTGTGATTTTTTTCAGCTCAAGTTAATAAGAAAAATGTACCAACCGCCGCCACTGAGATATTCTTAAATGTAGATAATTGAAGTTCTTAAATCATTCAAGGTTATCACAATAAAGCATTAAAAGTGTTCTAATTTTAACAGCAGCGTAATATAATACGCTGTAGTGACAGAATTCTGGACATGATATCCAGTAGACTGAATAGCATATACATGAATCATTGCTGTGCCGTTGCAAGTGGAACGGTGCAGCGGTGATTTGTGTGTATTGTAACATTTAATTGTAACATTTATTTGTAACATTTATTTATTTTAAAAAATTGTAATAATTCAACTAACGTAGTATGTAAGAAATATTATTTACTAACGAAAATGCCGCGTTGGCGCAACGGTCACAGCCATGGCTTGTACCTATTACGCTGGCGGTTGCGGGTTCGATCCCAGCACATGACAAACATTTGTATTGACCATACAGGTGTTTGCCGTGGTCTGGGTGTTTGTGCAGTCCTTGTGGGTCTCCCCACCATGCCTCGGAGAGCACGTTAAGCCGTCGGTCCCGGTTGTTATCATGTACATCTGATAGCGATCGTTACTCATAGTAGGGAATATATCTGCCAACCCACAGTGGAGCAGCGTGGTGGATTAAGCTCTGATCCTTCTCCTACATGGGGAAAGAGGCCTATGCCCAGCAGTGGGATGTTACAAGCTAAAGCGTAACTAAAATGAGTCACTGCTTACTTAAATAAAGAATATTATTATTAGTATTATGATTATTTTAACTTTATTAGATACATTGCATTACAAAGAGATAAAGCTATTATATTTTATAAACATAATCATATCTCAACCAACTTCAAATAGGATAACAAGATAAGCATCAGCTTTCGATTCAAATAAAAAACGTCAAGATCGGTTCACCTAGTAAAAACTTACAAAGTTTAATACAACTTAAGTCGACGAAAAAATAAGTAAATGCGCATTATTAGAAAAAACTCGAAAAGTACTTATCAGATCTCAATTATACTTAAATGAGACCACATGAGAAGCACCATCTTTCGATTTAAAAAAATCATCGAAATCGGTCCACCCAGTCAAAAGTTCTGAGGTAACATAAATTTAAAAAAAATACAATCGAATGAAGAACCTCCTCCTTTTTTGAAGTCGATTAAATAACACATTTCCTAACCCGTCGTTCGTAACAAGCGTTGTTTGCCTAGTAAACGAAAGAAAGAACCGAAATTGCGTGTATTTAATAGTTTTAGTATAACCATCATAATGGGTCTCGTCACGGAAAACATATAATATTTATTATTGGGTGGAACAGTTTCTTTTGAGTTATATCTGTTTAGAAATATTTTTCTATTACTTACACGCATATAAATCACTTAACACAGCACACTCTTACGCAACAACTCCAACCAAAATTTTCCACTTTAATTTTTTAATTTCGCTATCGATATCGATATCACGTTAAGCTATTGTTCCCAGCTGTTAGTATAAATATCTGATAACGATTGTTACTTATAGTATAATCGAAAGGAAATATATCCGCCAACACGCAGTGGAGCAGCCTGGTGGATTAAGCTCCAATCCTTCTCCTACATGTAGAGAGAGTCCTATAATAAAATTAGATTATAACTAGTAATTTAGTGAGTTTCTCACTCATTTTTATATGTAATAAATTATAACAAGAAAAATAATTAAACGGTTTTTAATGTAGGCTAAAGAATATACAATTCTTTTCAGAGGAAATTCATTAGCACGCTTTATACATTCAACTGTTCTCATTATGAATCGTTGAATTTTTTATTTGAAGGAAAATTATGTGTGTCATGTATATCCTGTATGAAACGAGCTCAGTTAAGTATTAACAAAATATCTCTTTACAGAATTTCAAAGTGTATAAAGGAAACAAAGGATTAAAACAGATTAAGTATCGTTTTAGAATTTTTAATTTATAAATTAATATGTACCTACTGGTATATCTTTCGAATAAAAGAACATTAAAATAAAAACAGAATCAATTGAACGTTATTATAAAAATATGATTATTGTATATCTTACAAAATACACGACTAAAAAATAAGATTCCCAAACGTAACTCCACTATCTAAACCTTACTTTGTAAAAATAAAGTATGTATAGCTTATCTGTTTCCTAGGCGTAATACCTAGGAAACCGCTATTCCTGAACTAATATAAAGAAATTCAATCGACATATTTAATTTTATAACGCAACAAACCTTACCTTAGAGACAAAAGTGTAGATTTTGAATTTAATCGCTTAGGTCTCACATTTACATAAGTATATATGAAATCGTTAGTCCATTACCATAAAATGTCAATCCGCTGGACGCATAAAAATGAAAATAGGCAGGGGAGATAATTTACAGTTAGTAGACGTCCGCTAAAAACGTATTTTTTTAATTGGGCCGCATTGAAGGGCTCTTACAAATTTGCATGAAACACCTTCATTTTTTGGGCTACAAGGTTGAAATTTAACAGAAAGATAGCTAATAGTTACTAGACATCCTCTGAGAACGAATTTTGTGACAAAGACCATATTAAACTGGTCTAATGGCTCTTACTAGTATTTACAAAAGTCCTTCATTTTTTGTGTGTATCCCTGTGGTGAGAAAGGTAACCAAAGCATGTGGAGGGGATTGCGGGTAGGGCCAGCAACGCACTTTCGATGCTTCTGGTGTTGCAAGCATCTAACGGCTACGGTAATCGCTTACCATCAGGTGAGCAATGGTTTGTTTGTCGACTTAGTTGTTTAAAAGAAAGTTAATAACGTCCACTAAGAATAGATTTTGAAAAATTATACCTCTAAGGTTTAATAGTTGAAAGTTTGTATGGCAAGTCCGGAATTTTTTCGAATTACAAGCATGAGATGCTTTTTTTTACTAATGTTTCATCATCATCATCATCATCATCATCATCATCATCATCATCATCATCATCATTTCAGCCTATCACAGTCCACTGCTGGACATAGGCATCCACAAGTTTGCACCAAAAATGGCGTGAACTCATGTGTATTGCCCATACATAGTCACCACGCTGGGCAGGCGGTTTGGTGATCGCAGGGCTGGCTTTGTCGCACCGAAGACGCTGCTGCCCGTCTTCGGCCTGTGTATTTCAAAACTAGCAGTTGGATGGTTATCCCGCCATCAGTCGCCTTTTTAAGTTCCAAAGTGGTAGTGGAACTGGGTTATCCCTTAGTTGCCTCTTACCACCCCACGGGAAGAGATGGGGTGGCAATATTCTTTACTGCCGTAGCCACACAACAGACTAATGTTTAAAAACTAATAAATACGTTTTTCAGCATTTGTGGACAATTTACCCTTAAAGGTATAAAATAAAGGTTGAAATTTTAAACTGAAAGTTCGTCATTTTTGAAGCTGAAAACATGTAATTTTAGACCTAACAGTGTGCGGCCCTATCGAAAAATCCGTTCTTGGTAAACGCCAACTAACTATTAACCTTTCTGTAAATTTTAAGTTCATATCACAAAAAATTAAGGACAACTATCAACTACCTCTCTGCCAAATTTCATCTTTATGCGTTCAGCGGTATTAAGATTTCGTAATGAGTGAATGACTCAATGATTTTATACGTATATTTTTTACAGTAAAGTAACTTATAATATAGACTTAGCGTGACGACAGGTTAGCGCAGCGGTCACAGCACTGACTATTGGACTGGCGGTCGCTGGTTCGATCCCCGCTCACGACAGACATTTGTATCGGCCATATAGATGTTTGTCGTGGTCTGGGCGTTTGTGCTTCTGTATTGTGTGTGTTTCCGGACCCCCGACACTGGAGATAATCCAACTGGGGGCCTTTGAGTGTGAAGCGTTTATATATTTATTTAACTTACTTTGATAGTTTTGATAAACATCTCTTATTAGTCACGACTATTACATTCATATTATTTTTGTTATGCAAATATATAGTAAAGTTTTCATCTCGCTCCTATTTCTCCGACTTGATTGACGTAAACTATTATTTTTCATTAAATTTTTTGTTCAATACCAATGATGTATAACCTATACCATTATGTATAACCTATATCACTCCTGAATAGTGTAGCTTTCTATTAGTGAAAGAATTTTCACGATCGGATCAGTATTTGCGATAATTACCCCTTACAAACAAAGTTAGAAAATTTACCTCTTTATAATATTAGTATAAATAGTATAAATAATAACAATGCTCAGCTGATCTGATAAAACTCGCTAAATATATTTATGTATTTCTTTTAAGTAAATTTTTCATGTACGAAGGGCATTTCAAATTTATTATTACTTCAAAAATTGATGCTAGGCTTTACGAAAAGCGAAAGTTACTTACTGTTGTCACCGAGTAGTATTAAGTAATAGCAGCATAGGTTAATATCGTTAGTTGACTTAACATAGGTATGAAATAATAATAATTTAAAAAGATAAAAACCGTTGCCTGGACCTTTTAAGGCTTTTATCTAAAATGCGCTCAATTGTAGCTTAATCACGCTACCGCATTGCGGCCTAAAGGTTTATTTGAGCTCGAGTTGCTCAAATATAACTAGCAACTTTTCGGAAAGATCCTTTTAAAATAAATAACTATTTCTTTTTATATTAAAGATATTACAGAAATAAATCACCCTTTAAAAATCTGTATAAGTCTCTTCTTATTGTAATGGAAAAGTAAGTCTGTTTGTCCATTACAACTTTTTAACTTGAACTTTGAAACCAGCTCTACTCTCTGAAATTAATTTCATTGTGTACAAAAATACATCAACCGACAAATCAAAGTAATATTAAGAAAGGCATATATTTTATTGATATATGACTTTCTTTCGTTGCAGCCATCCACAAAAACCAGAGAATCTACAAATATGTCGTTCAAAAAATATTGAAGAATTAGGTTCCTACATGAGGAAGGACGAATTACTTGGTCAAAACTAAACGAGCTGTAACAGTTACATTGGCTCTAAAATGATAATATTACAAACACATTTATAATACTTTAAAGTAACATGTATAAGCTGCATGATAGCTTAGTAAAAAAGGCAAATGTTAATTGGTATTTAATATTTAAAAACTAATATTGTGCGGTACATTAAGAACATATTTCTTAATTTCGAGAAAATAATTTCAATTCTAGCCCAACATTTTTAACTTATCTCGGAAATGAGTATGTAATATGTATAGTATAATTAAAAATTTCCCTAATGTTTACTGTTGAGATTTTTCGCTTTTTGGTAAAATCCGTATCCGTAGATTTACAATATTAATATAAATTAATCTTCATCGCTAAACAATCGACGGTAAAATTCTAAGCTACTAACCTTTTCTTTCTTTTTTCTTTTTACACCTGTTTAGAAAGCCTGGTTTTTACCTGTTTGCATAAAAACTTAATCATACATTAATTGATTACAATGTATGATTACAAAATTATTGTTTTGCAAAAAAAATCAGTATTTTGGTAATCAAATAATCATTATACCTATTTTTTTAAGTTCTTAATCGACATAGTGTTCTGTAGTTACTGTTCAAAAAGGCTAGAGGAGAGTCTTCGATGGCCTTATTAAAAATCATATATTAATTTACAATAAAATTAAGATATTTCAAATATTGAATAAAATTGTTTCCCTTTTTGCAAAATGAATAGCTCTAATGATTATTTTAAGCATATTCAGGGAAATATGTTTATTGCTTTATACCTTAAATAGAAATTGAAAATTCCGCATACATTTATACCATTTAAACGAATATTCCAGAAGATATCACAGTTTCAAAATTACGCGTAACCAAAAATTTATTAACAGAGATACGGTTTTGTGGCACGTCGACGTTGTGGTCTATAATACAATCGTGGTTTGCTAATATTATTATAGTTAGTTTATCGTCATCCTCTCCCATATAAATTTTGTGTAGTCTACGAAGTATGAAAGATATATCTATACTAATAATATAAAGAGCTTATAGCTTTAGAAAGTTAGAAAACTTTGTTTGTTTGTAGGGGCTAATCTTCGCAAATGCTGATTGGATCATGAAAATTCTTTCACTAACAGAAAGCTAAACTATTCAGGATTGATATAAACTGTATTTTATTGTTATTGAACAAAAAATTCAGTGAAAAATAATAGTATATGTAAATCAAGTCGGAGAAATACGAGTGAGATTTAAACTTTGCTATATATTTGCATCACAAAAATATTAACGCCCAACGAAGTGGCCACGGGTCGGCTAGTTACAAATATATTTATTTAGTTTTACTAGTTAGTGATTTTGATGAATTTTTATATTACCGTGTTACACAAATTTACAATTTAATACGTAAACAATAAATCCTATAAGTAAAAAATGCTAGGTAAATCCTTTTCAGATTATTATCTTGTTTATATTTCTAATTTTATTATTATACACATGCTTAGAATCATGCGTGTTATATTTCTTAATAAAACTTTGTTAATTGAAATTCAAGTAAATTTTTTTGATTAATCTTTAGAAAAATTTACGATGTTTATAAGGATTTTAAAATATACATATTAAAAATATACCAGCATACTCTTTGCGGACGAGCACGTGAGCGAGGGCTAATAAGGTTAAATGAGATTAATTTACTGTTTGCGCTCGAAAAAAAATGTTCAATTTAACATACAAGTATGGTTAAAATATCATGGTGATTTCTAAAACAACCTAATTAACTATTATAAAATGTATACTTTTATAGCAATAGGATATTGCTATTATAGTGATATTTATAGTAAACTAGCTGACCCCGCAAACGTTGTTTTGCCATATATGTTATTAACCCCTTAAACCCCCCCCCTTATAACTTAGGGCTATGAAAAATAGATGTTGGCCGTTTGTCAAACCTACCCGATATGCACACAAAATTTCATAAAAATCTGTCCTGCCGTTTCGGAGGACTATGGTAACTAACATTGTGACACGAGAATTATAAATAAGATATCAACTATACCTTTCTGTCAGAAACGTACGTACAAATACATTTAGGTAATAATAAAGTGCCATCATACATTTTATTTTTTCATGCTATTAGGGTGGCAAATAAGTATACGAACCGAGCAATTATTTTAGTTTTTTTCAATACTGTTCTAAGATCCCAGGTACGAAAATATAATTAGAAATAAGTGACAAATATTTGTGTATATTAATATTATGATTCAGTAACATGCCACTGCTGGGCTCTTTCCCATTTATAGGCCTCTTTCTCCATGTAGGAGACGGATTGGAGCTTAATCCACCACGCTGCTCTACTGCAGGTTGGCGAATATGTTTCTATACTATGAGTAGCGATTGCTATCAGGTGTGCATGATAACAACCGGAACCGACGACTTGACGTGCTCTCCGAAGCACGGTGGGGAGTGGAGGCAGATACATTTTCGCGCTAGTTGCATTTTTACCTTGTTTATTCCTTACTAGCTGTTTCCCGCCCGCTTCGCGTGGGGTAAGTTCGTGTCTTCGCTCCGCGCGGAATAGTTATTCTATTCGGATTGAAGAACTTGATTGCTCTAAGTTAACAGGAAAAACCCCATGCAACAATGAATCTTTAGACAAAATGACTAGATTACGAAATAGTTCGTAAGGCATTTCAATACTATCACATGTCCGCAAATGATTAATTGAAAAATCGATCTAAAAAATAAAATATAAATTATAGTTTAAAAAATCTAAAAAAACATGCTTTTACAGCTAATCGTATATATAATAAAGTTTATGTTACAGTAGTAGAAGATTGAACAATCAATCATAATTAATTACTTCAAAATAAAATTATAATAAAATTTAAGTTATTAAGAGAATAACTCAATTCATAGTAAAAAGCGTGGGGTGCTTGATATACTAAATGTAACAATTATTCTACTTGTAACTATCTACGTGCGGAAAGTTATAAAAACATAGTAAAAAAGTTATGAAAATATAGTAAAATGCACCTCATGTTTTATTTATAATACATTATTTTATTCCACTTCGTTATTTATTATAAATTTATTATTATTTTATTTATTTATTATAATTACATAAACTTAAATATATAGACAAATCACCTAAACTAATGTCATAGTTGTAATAAAAGAGCTGTCGGAGAAAATTATAAATTTTATAGATCTGCCAAACGGTAGTGAAGCACATTGGCCAATAAAGCTCCATTTATTCTTCCTTTGGGTATTTGCAAATTAATGAGTCATTCAATGGTAGTTAGACGCTATTTATTATTTTTGTGAAGGCAATTTATTAAATATTTTGTACAAAGAGATCAAACGTTTCGCTGTACCTACACGTTTTAGATCCAAAACAAAAAACACGAACTAAAAGGATTATATTAAACTTGAATTTAGACAGCGTTATAAATATAAAATGTCATAACGGAATTTTAAATTACGAAGAAATGAGCTATTCAAGTAAGCAATTTTGCGAATGAGTTACGATTAAGAGTTTATTTATGTATAAAAATAAAGTAATGTTGGTATCGTTAAAGGAAATAGCAAAGGTGGCGTCGTCGTCGTCAAGATGTCATTAACGAGTTTGCGCCTTTAGCAGGATTTCCTAACCACCGCGAATCACTCGCGATAATAATAGAAAGGTTAACAACCTCAATTCACTGTGAAGAATTAATAAAGAAATATTCAAAACATTACGTAGCATACATAAATATTATAGATTTTGAATTGAAACTTTTTTAGGCACATGTGGGTAAAATTTTTACGAATGAAACGACATGTGTACGCACGCACTTTTTTTAAACTTTTATAGTCACTATTTAACATAGAAAACAGTTTATTTACCATAATAACTGTCATAAATTATTTTCAGTTTGAGATTTTGGCCAGGTCATAAGACCGCGACGCTTGCATTAATGCAGAAATGTCGGAAGTTCAAAGTCACCATGAGAGTTATAAATAAATAAATATCTTAAACATATACGTAGGTATAGGTCGTGCGTTCCTAAAGTGGGGAACTTTATGATGTAATCATTAAAGTAAGAAAAGATAAAGTAAGCAATTTACGTTACAGGTAAAAGCCGATTAATATACCCAAGAGCCACATGTTTTTTTTTTTCAGTAAATAGACTGAATATCTATATGATACTAATAATAATACTTTATTTCAGACTAAATTCTAAGTCCATATTGGGTTAGTACAACAAAACAAAATTAAATTAAAAAATCAATAAGTACAAATAAAAATAAATAAAGTAAAAGTAAAATCAAAAATTATATTACAACCAGATTAAGAATGTTTACAATTATAGGAAATTACCGTAGCTTATAGACGCCTGCAACACCAGAAGCATCGCAAGCGCGTTGGCGACCCAATCCCCAATCCCCCCCAGGAGCTCTGATCACCTTACTCACCAACGGGAACACAATACTGCTTGAAAACAGTATTATTTAGCTGTGGTCTTCTGTAAGGTCGGGGTACTACCCCAGTCGGGCTGCTCCATATTTTGAGCAGGAAATTCCTGCTGTGCCCTACCTCAGTTAAAAATATACTAACTGATATCACTTAATTTACTATGATAAATAAGATCAAGTATCATAGTAATTTTAGTTAGTATTTTCATTGCGAAACATTACAAACTATCAAAACCATATACAGCTACATAATAAGTAGCAATTCATAACACAAAATAAAAATATAAATAAGGACGAAAGAAAAGATAAATAGGAACAGTTCAAGAAATAACTCTCAATTAAAAGAAAAAAAAATCGTGTATTTAATTGTCGTTAGTCTAGATAAAATACTATTTAAGCATTCGTTTAAAATCTTAATAATAATAGAGTTGAACGTTACTTGGCTACCAGCCATTTTCAATATGATACGCCTTTCAGTTTAAGAATCATTGAGAAGACAATGTATTAACTTAATTGACATGTATCTAATAACTTCTTCATAGTCTACCCGATAGATAAAAAGAATACCTGACGCTATCAGTATTTCATTAAGTTTAATTATAATAATAAATATTCTTTATTGTACATCATGTATAAGCTGTGTGGTTACGGTAGTAAAGAATATAGCCACCCCTTCTCTTCCCGTAGGCGTGGTGGGTGGAAGTGAAGTTGACGATGAATGAAATGTTGCCAGTACCACATCCTATTTTTAGATTCATTCTGTAAGATTCCACCTCTGGGCCTCTTTCTCCGTATAGGAGAAGGATTCGAGCTTAATCCACCACGCTGCTCTACTGCGGGTTGGCAGGTATATTCCCTACTATAAGTCACGATCGCTATCAGCTTCTTACGAGTATGATAGCATCCCGACAGCTTAACGTGCTCTCCGAAGCACAGTGGGGCGACCCACAAGCAAAGACATTCAAACCGGAAAAAAATATATTTGTACAACTACAAGTATCCATCCCGAGCAGGAATCTAACACGCAAACCGTCGGTATTTTGGTACCTTCAGGCACCACTACCTACACCAGAGCGATTGTGAGCAGTGTATACTGTATATACATACCATATACTCGTATAGAATATAACAAGTGTGCTAGTACATCACTTCTTTTCTGTCAAGTTCAATTTCTCTGTCAAATTTTAATTAATAGCAATGTGGGTAGCAAAATGAAACGCCGATTGGCCGCAGGCCAGTTTAAGTGCTCTCAAGCGCGATTTTACGCTGAAACGAGCCAACTTAGTAGGTAATATGTAAAAAAAATGTATTGAACAAATTGAAAACTGTGGAAGGTATATTTTTCATCAATTAATTTAATGTACTAAAAATAAATATAAAAACATAAAAAAGTTGGACTTATCTCTGAAAGAGATCTTTTCGATTCGACCCATGGTCATGAAAAAGAATTTTACATAGCGTGGCAAACAGCGCCAAAAAATTAGTTTGAAGACGAAAAAAAACTACTATAAAGTATGTATTTGTAAAAAAAAAAGTTGAAACTCCAAGCTTCTACAAAAATCGCAAAGTATACTTTCCATTTTAGGCTAGTATTCACATAGGTTAATAAAATCCCTCAGACGATTTTTTAACAGATACAGACACTAATTTATAATGATCGAAAGTTTTGGTAAAGACTTTTTTCAGAGTAAAAGTAGTAAGCATATACCCCAAATTTTTAAATAATTCACATTATATAAAATTGTTTGGAATTAGTAGGACTTAATTATTTATTAAGTAAAATACTTCATCATCGACTAACAAGACACATTTTATTATTATGAAGTGGTTTTTTATTACTGAAATAGAATTCTGTACACACAAGACCACAAAGTTCTGTGACAAAAAAAAAAACACGACAACTATGTAACTTTATGAAGCAAGTTCTATAAAGATTACTAGCTGACCTGGCGAACTTCGTATCACCTTATTTTTTTCTGAAATATAATAATAACATAATATATCAAAATAAAATATAGCCTATCTTTTAAGTTGGATCAAACTGCACACGGTGTGCAAATTTGACTAAAATCGGTTAAGTAGTTTAGGAGTCCATTGAGGACAAACATTGTGACACGAGATTTATATATATTAAGACTAGCTGTGCCCGCGGCTTCGCCCGCGTTGAAATCAATGTGTCACAAAGTTTTCCCAGCAAACTTCCAATGAAACTTTCATCAAAATCGGCTTAGCTATTCCGTAAACCTTTCTCTTGAAGCCCTCTCTCCATTAGTGAAACCGCATGTAAATCCGTTTAGTAGATTTTGAGGGAATCGATCACATACACTTTTGGGGACGCCCGCGACTACGTCCGCGTGGTTATGAAGATATGCATATCTTATCATTAAACATCTTTATAGTAATGCATTACTATAAAGATGTTTAATGCAAATTATTTTTTTACTTCAGTCACTTGAAATGCTTATCACACTGAGTAACTTTTTAAAAGGCACAATTTAGTATAATTTAATAGCTATTTTTATAAAACCTCTACACACTACATTTTTAGTTTTATTTTCAAGCTGCAGTATAAATAACCTATCAGGTGAACTTATAGCTGCTGTATATGTTTCATACAAACTATCAACCGTAATTAAACCCCCTTAGCGGTGAAATATCGCAAAATCCGTTCTTAGCGGCGACTACTAACTATAGGTAATCTACATCCCTGCCAAATTTCATCTTTGTCCATGCTGGATAGATGGACCATCCAGCGGTTTTTGAGTTCTCGTGATGAGTGAGTCAGTGACCTTTCTCTTTTATATATATAGATTACGATGCATTATTTGGACACCTCCTCACTACTGTCTACGCCCTATAAGAAACCTATATGCCAAATTTCAAGTTTGTAGCTGTTATAGTTTCGGAGATTTCGTGATGAGGGAGTCAACCTACCATCCCCGTTTTAACCCCAAAAGGGAGTTGATTTCTAAAGATACATTATTGGGACACATTCTCACTATCTAAAGAGCGTATATTTTAAATTTCAAGTCTCTTACTTCAAAAACATAGGACTTTCATACAAACTTGCAACCCCCGTTTTACCCTCTTAGGGGTAGAGTTTCGTAAAATCCGTTCTTAGCGGATGTCTACGTCCTATAAGGAGCCTACCTGCCAAATTTCAAGTTTGTAGATGTTATAGTTTCGGAGATTTTGTGATGAGTGAGTCAACCTACCATCCCCCGTTTTAACCCCAAAAGGGAGTTGATTTCTAAAGATACATTATTTGGACACCTTCTCATCATCTATAGAGCATACATTTTAAATTTCAAATCTCTTACTTCAAAAACATAGGACTTTCATACAAACTTCCAACCCCCGTTTTACCCCCTTAGGGGTCGAGTTTCTTAAAATCCGTTCTTAGCGAATGTTTACGTCCTATAAGGAGCTTTTCTGCCAAATTTCAAGTTTTTAGGTGTTATAGTTTCGGAGATTTCGTGATCAGTGAGTCAACGTACCATACCCCGTTTCAACCCCAAAAAGGGGTTGATTTCTAAAGATACATTATTTGGACGCCTTTTCATCATCTATAGAGCATACATTTTAAATTTCAGGTCTCTTACTTCAAAAACATAGGACTTTCATACAAACTTCCAACCCCCGTTTTACCCCCTTAGGGGTCTATTTTCGTAAAATTCGTTCTTAGCGGATGTTTACGCCCTATAAGGAGCTTTCCTACCAAATTTCAAGTTTGTAGGTGTTATAGTTTCGGAGATTTCGTGATCAGTGAGTCAATGTACCTTCCCCTGTTTCAACCCCAAAAAGGGGTTGATTTCTAAAGATACATTATTTGGACGCCTTTTCATCATCTATAGAGCATACATTTTAAATTTCAAATCTCTTACTTCAAAAACATAGGACTTTCATACAAACTTCCAACCCCCGTTTTACCCCCTTAGGGGTCGAGTTTCGTAAAATCCGTTCTTAGCGAATGTTTACGTCCTATAAGGAGCTTTTCTGCCAAATTTCAAGTTTGTAGGTGTTATAGTTTCGGAGATTTCGTGATCAGTGAGTCAACGTACCATACCCCGTTTCAACCCCAAAAAGGGGTTTATTTCTAAAGATACATTATTTGGACGCCTTTTCATCATCTATAGAGCATACATTTTAAATTTCAGGTCTCTTACTTCAAAAACATAGGACTTTCATACAAACTTCAAACCCCCGTTTTACCCCCTTAGGGGTCGATTTTCATAAAATTCGTTCTTAACGGATGTTTACGTCTTATAAGGAGCCTATCTGCCAAATTTCAAGTTTATAGGTGTTATAGTTTCGGAGATTTCGTGATCAGTGAGTCAACCTACCATCCCCGTTTTAACCCCAAAAAGGGGTTGATTTCTAAAGATACATTATTTGGACGCCTTTTCATCATCTATAGAGCATACATTTTAAATTTCAGGTCTCTTACTTCAAAAACATAGGACTTTCATACAAACTTCCAACCCCCGTTTTACCCCCTTAGGGGTCGAGTTTCGTAAAATCCGTTCTTAGCGGATGTCTACGTCCTATAAGGAGCCTACCTGCCAAATTTCAAGTTTATAGGTGTTATAGTTTCGGAGATTTCGTGATCAGTGAGTCAACCTACCATCCCCGTTTTAACCCCAAAAGGGAGTTGATTTCTAAAGATACATTATTTGGACACCTTCTCATCATCTATAGAGCATACATTTTAAATTTCAAATCTCTTACTTCAAAAACATAGGACTTTCATACAAACTTCCAACCCCCGTTTTACCCCCTTAGGGGTCGAGTTTCTTAAAATCCGTTATTAGCGAATGTTTACGTCCTATAAGGAGCTTTTCTGCCAAATTTCAAGTTTTTAGGTGTTATAGTTTCGGAGATTTCGTGATCAGTGAGTCAACGTACCATACCCCGTTTCAACCCCAAAAAGGGGTTGATTTCTAAAGATACATTATTTGGACGCCTTTTCATCATCTATAGAGCATACATTTTAAATTTCAGGTCTCTTACTTCAAAAACATAGGACTTTCATACAAACTTCAAACCCCCGTTTTACCCCCTTAGGGGTCGATTTTTATAAAATTCGTTCTTAACGGATGTTTACGTCTTATAAGGAGCCTACCTGCCAAATTTCAAGTTTATAGGTGTTATAGTTTCGGAGATTTCGTGATCAGTGAGTCAACCTACCATCCCCGTTTTAACCCCAAAAGGGAGTTGATTTCTAAAGATACATTATTTGGACACCTTCTCATCATCTATAGAGCATACATTTTAAATTTCAAATCTCTTACTTCAAAAACATAGGACTTTCATACAAACTTCCAACCCCCGTTTTACCCCCTTAAGGGTCGAGTTTCTTAAAATCCGTTATTAGCGAATGTTTACGTCCTATAAGGAGCTTTTCTGCCAAATTTCAAGTTTTTAGGTGTTATAGTTTCGGAGATTTCGTGATCAGTGAGTCAACGTACCATACCCCGTTTCAACCCCAAAAAGGGGTTGATTTCTAAAGATACATTATTTGGACGCCTTTTCATCATCTATAGAGCATACATTTTAAATTTCAGGTCTCTTACTTCAAAAACATAGGACTTTCATACAAACTTCCAACCCCCGTTTTACCCCCTTAGGGGTCGAGTTTCGTAAAATCCGTTCTTAGCGGATGTCTACGTCCTATAAGGAGCCTACCTGCCAAATTTCAAGTTTGTAGGTGTTATAGTTTCGGAGATTTCGTGATCAGTGAGTCAACCTACCATCCCCGTTTTAACCCCAAAAAGGGGTTGATTTCTAAAGATACATTATTTGGACGCCTTTTCATCATCTATAGAGTATACATTTTAAATTTCAGGTCTCTTACTTCAAAAACATAGGACTTTCATACAAACTTCCAACCCCCGTTTTACCCCCTTAGGGGTCGAGTTTCGTAAAATCCGTTCTTAGCAGATGTTTACGTCCTATAAGGAGCCTATCTGCCAAATTTCAAGTTTATAGGTGTTATAGTTTCGGAGATTTCGTGATCAGTGAGTCAACCTACCATCCCCGTTTTAACCCCAAAAAGGGGTTGATTTCTAAAGATACATTATTTGGACGCCTTTTCATCATCTATAGAGTATACATTTTAAATTTCAGGTCTCTTACTTCAAAAACATAGGACTTTCATACAAACTTCCAACCCCCGTTTTACCCCCTTAGGGGTCTATTTTCGTAAAATTCGTTCTTAGCGGATGTTTACGCCCTATAAGGAGCTTTCCTACCAAATTTCAAGTTTGTAGATGTTATAGTTTCGGAGATTTCGTGATCAGTGAGTCAATGTACCATCCCCCGTTTCAACCCCAAAAAGGGGTTGATTTCTAAAGATACATTATTTGGTCACTTTCTCACCATCTATAGAGCATACATTTTAAATTTCAGGTCTCTTACTCCAAAAACATAGGACTTTCATACAAACTTCCAACCCCCGTTTTACCCCCTTAGGGGTCGAGTTTCGTAAAATCCGTTCTTAGCGGATGTCTACGTCCTATAAGGAGCCTACCTGCCAAATTTCAAGTTTGTAGGTGTTATAGTTTCGGAGATTTCGTGATGAGTGAGTGACCTCTCGCTTTTATATATATTATAGATTATAGATTATTATTTAGCACATACATAATTAGAAGCGTTTAATATTATGTCATTAAATCAGAGTTTATTGTTTTTTTTTTTTTTTTTGACGGAAGTCTATGCATACGACATTGTTCTTGGTGCTCCTCGTATACAAGGATTAAAAATTATAAAATTAAAAAATTTATTGTGCAATTGTTTAGTCGTGTTTCTTTGCAATGTCTTAAGTTGTGATACTTTTAAGAAAGCAATGGAGATCGCTGAGCGCACTGCTTCTTGTATAATAAGAAACCTTAAATAATTATCCGAAAAAAAAAATAAAGATGTACAGCAAAAACAAGTAAAAAAATACAATAACAGACAAAAAATGTCAACATCGAACAATGACCCCGCTTTTCTAGGTAACCTCATATACATATAAAATTCTCGTGTCGCGGTGGTTTACTTAAACTCCTCCGAAACGACTTGACCGATTCTCATGAAATTTTGTGTGCATATTAAGTAGGTCTGAGAATCGAACAACATCTATTTTTCATCCCCCTAAATGTTAAGGGTTCCACCCCTAAATATATATTTTTTTTTTTCATTTTTATATAAATTATTTTTTTTTTTTTAGTTTTTTATGATACAACATAAAATAATTGTGTTTGCTCGCAAACGAATAAAAACCGACTTCAGTTACATCGATGAGTAATTACAACGTAGACAGTCGAAAAAATAGTCAAGGAACTACGCGTTATCAAAGATTACTCAAAAAGTAGTTATCAGATCTCGATAAAATTTAAATTTGACACTCAAAATCGGTACACCCAGTAAAAAGTTAATACGGATTTTCGAGAGTTTCCCTCGATTTCTCTGGGATTCCATCATCAGATCCTGGTTTCCTTATCATGGTACCAAACTAGGGATATCCCCTTTCCAACAAAGAATTATCAAAATCGGTACATCCAGTAGAAAGTTATGCGGTATAATACAACGTAGGTCAACGAAAAAAGCGTCAAGTAAAAACGCATTATTATATATAACTCGAAAAGTAATTGTTAGATCTCAAATAAATTTAAATGGGACCAAATGGCACACACCACCTTTCGATTAAAAAAAATGTCGAAGTCGGTCCACCCAGTCAAAAGTTCTGAAGTAACATACATTAAAAAAAATACAGTCGAATTGAGAACCTCCTCCTTTTTTAGAAATCGGTTAAAAATACATACAACCCTAAATTTTCAATCCTCTACGATCAACCCCTATTTTTAAATAGCGTTTAGCGGCAAGACAACGTTTACCGAGTCAGCTAATAATTATAAGAGATCTGTCGATCTGTAGTCAAATCTAACAAAATCGCGTGTAGAATAAGCGTAACCTATTCAGGATATTAAAAGAAAGATACGGGCAGTTCATTTAAAAAATGGAATGTCATTTTAAAATAATAAAAACTCTTGATATATACACTACTAACTATTGATTAATTACATTTTTTCTACTTTACTCGCATTATTTATTCTTCTAAATGAGCTATGCTTTACGAGTGAGCTAACTAGCTGACAGTTAACGACAGTGAGAAGGATGGGTTCCCAGATGTTTCAATAGTTTATGAAACAATAACCTTTGCTGGAGTAGTATTGTTATTGTAAATACATTAATAATTAATACATTAACTAGGTATTAATCTCATAGATTAAGTTTTTGTTCTAAGTAACAGGCGTATTGCGATTTATACTTCAGTAATGGTAAAATATTCACATTAATAGTGTAATGACGTACATATAAATAGTAAGCCACCGTCGTAACATACTGTTTGAGGTCTTACAGCTCAATCAACGGTTTTCAGGCGTACACCGCATAATCGTCGCAATAATAATAATAAAAAATTATGTGGTGTCACTCAAATTAAAAGAAATCAAGAACTACAAAATATATATAAAATTCAACATCTTTTTTTTTTCAAATTATGTTGCTTCTATATTATCCGAAGGAACTTCGTTCCTACCTGGAAAAAATTATGTGCTTACTTTTTAAGGCTCTCAGTTCACTAGATTTTCTTTTGGCAATTTTACCATGACAAAATAGAAATCGCAATTTCCTTTGTCACTTATAACATAAAAGTCAAAAGAACAAAGTTAGGACCGCATTTACAATGCCGATAAACAATAACAATACTTTGGAGGGGGTAAAGTTATTGTTAAGATTTCAAACTATTGTATAGACATACCGGTACCCATACCCTTGCAATAATAGATTTCGAATTCTTTATACCTTACTTACTGTCAACAGACACTGTGAACAGACAAGTCGCTGTCTGTTTGTACGTGTATCATTGCTTATTTGTACATAAAAATAAAATAATACCTACTTACTCTAAACGTGTTAGTTCATTGCTAACGATAAGTGCTTTATTAGGTTTGGTTTAATGTGAGCATAGAGCAGCAGCGAATTCATTAAGTAATAAAAGGAAGATAGATCGTGTATTTTGAGTATTTTATATAAATACAGAAGTGTAGTGAGATTTACTATTATTGGGTTTGAGTTTAAGATGGTAAACTTAACCAATACTAATGAGCAGGCAGCGTTTACGATGGGAGAGGGAAGTAGTAGCCGAGCTCCGTTAACTCCTCGAGGTCATCACAACTGGTGGAAATTAATGGTTAAAGAGCCCACCACTTTAAGGGAATTAGAAAAGCTAGCAAAAAGGGCAGCTAAACTCATGAAGAAATATGGAGGAACTTCGGACGAAAATGTAGTAGTTGCAATGGATTTGTTACGTCTAGAGTACAATATGGTATGCCGATTAATATTTATTAGAACTATGAAAATAATTATGAAATATATTTTAAGCATCTATATATTGTTTATTTTTTTTCCTTACAGAACTTTGTAATCGTGTGTGAAAAATGTAAAGGAACGCATCACTACGACGAAATAATCGCTCCAGAAAGATAACATGTTTTGTGTTTCATCAACATTGTGAGATCATGTTATACGTTATATTATATATATATATAATTCATACTAGTTTTACTAATTTCAAATATTTTGCTTCAGTTTTCCTAATGATACCTATATATTTTATTAATTTATAAAAACAATTAGTTTCATTAAAATCGAAATAGATAAAACGTACAATTAATGCATTTTACTTTTTTGTTGTTTCGTCCAATTAAGTATTAATTAACTAATAAAATTTTGGGAATGTACCGTGCCTTGACTAAAGATGAACTCAGCAATAATAAATAAGTGATTTGATTGTAAGAGTTTCACTAAATACATTTAAAACTTTAAAACTAGCTTCACGTAGACATAATGCTTTTTTAAACAAAACTATCATACTATGAATTAAAAGAATAAGCAAATGAATACACTGAAGAACTACAATTTTTTTTTCATTTTTTATGTTTAAACAAAAGGGCGGAGTCAGCGTCCTATTTTAGGTGATAGAATTTACAGCAGCCTCTTTGCGAATAAAGTCATAGAAATAATACAACGTACCTAAGTACACCATAACTTTGTAAAAATTAGTTTTTTTAGAAAGAAAAAGTTTCTTGTGTTAATTTATTTACGTAGATAAAATATAACATTTAAAATACAGATACCTACGCAACAATAACTCAAAAAAAAGTCAATAATAAAAACAAAAAAGATAACTTTTTTGGAGTTTCATCCTTAAGAATCGATTTTAATATAAAAAAAAAATGAGGAGTAAAATCTACTGAACGAATGACCTCGTTACGTTCTTGTTAACGCCATGTCATCATCATCATCATCATTTCGGCCTATTGTAGTCCACTGCTGGACATAGGCATCCAAAAGTTCGCGCCAAATTGAGTCAGACACTTTTTTTTCTTGTTACTCAAGCTACTACGTCATATCCTATTATATGACTTTTGTAGAAAGGCCTATATCATATAGAATTATGTTATTTGAAGGTAACTTTAAAAAGGCTCTAGCTTTTCTTTCTTACATCTAACAAAATAATAATGAACTCCAAGAACTAAGGACCAAATAAATATTTTCCACCAAGCCGTTTATAAATGCATTTAAATAAATTGAAACAGAAGCAAACATAAATTTTATTCATAAATTTTAGTATTGAGCTAACTACTTACTTTGTTTTTTTTTTTGCTTAGTAAAAGCTACTTGAATGAATAAGCAAAGTGCAATCGACGAGGTTTATTCATTAGTTTTATTTACTCTTTAGTACTTCCCTAAAATATTTGACTGTAATTAACTGATACTTAACCGCCTTACATTTTAAATCCAAATGTACATAATAATAATTAATGCACGGTACATACAGACAAAAAATTTAACATCCGTGTAAACATCCCCTAAGAACAGATTTTACGATAGTCGACCCCTAAGGGTAAAACGCGGCTTGTAAGTTTGTATGAAAGTCCTATGTTTTTGAAGTAAGAGACTTGAAATTTAAAATGTATGCTCTATAGATCGTGAGAAGGTGTCCAAATAATGTATCTTTAGAAATCAACTCCTTTTGGGGTTAAAACGGGGGATGGTAGGTTGACTCACTCATCGCGAAATCTCCGAAAATATAACAGCTACAAACTTGAAATTTGGCAGGTGGGTGTCTTATAGGGCGTAGACATCCTCTAAGAACGGATTTTACGAAACTCGACCCCTAAAGGGATAAAACGGGCTTGGAAGTTTGTATGAAAGTCTTTTTGAAGTGTTTTTGAAGTAAGAGACCTGAATTTTAAAATGTATGCTCTATAGATGGTAAGGAAGTGTCCAAATAATGCAACGTAATCTATATATATATATATATATATATATATATATATATATATATATATATAAAAGAGAAAGGTCACTGACTCACTCATCACGAGAACTCAAAAACCGCTGGATGGTCCAACCTAGATGGATGGACAAAGATGAAATTTGGCAGGGCGGTAGATTATAGTTAGTATACGTCCGCTTAGAACGGATTTTGCGATATTCCACCGCTAAGGGGGTTCGATTGGGGTTGATAGTTTGTATGAAACATATACAGCAGCTCTAAGTTTGCCTGATAGGTTATTTATACTGCAGCCTGAAAATAAAACTAAAAACGTGGTGTATAGAGAGGTTTTATAAAAACAAATATTAAGTTGTACTAAATTGTGCCTTTTAAAAAGTTACTCAGTGTTATAAGCATTTAAAGTGACTGAAATAAAAAAATAATTTGCATTAAACATCTTAATAGAAACGCATATCTTCATAACCACGCGGACGTTGTCGCGGGCAACAGTTAGAGTAAGGTACCTGCGAGTAATAAGAGCCGGCGTATTGCAAGGGCCACTACTCCAAAAATACACTTCCAAAGTATTTATAAGATGGCCCTTGCCCACACATATAAAGAACCAATAGGAAAGCTTAATTTCATTGCCACGTGATAGCACGATCCGCCATCTTGTCAGTAGCCAAGAAACTGTCCGAACAGTTGTTTGACGTCACCCGTTAGTAAAAATCTCTCCATAAACATTATATATTGTGTGTAAAATAGTCAGCTGTTTGTAATTTTTTTCTGTTTTATAGTAAAAAGTAATCATAAGAGTTGACTAATCAAGGTAAGTTTAATCGCTTTATTGACAATTAACAATTTTACAAAGAAAAGCCTAAAAATCACTCTCGTGGTCTAATAAGGGCCACTTAGGCGGTCGGTAAATAGAGCCACTGCCCGGCCCTTATTAAACTAGTGGCATAATATTTTTTTAGACATTTGCATAACCATTTTCTACATTTCCCATAATATATTTTCTAAGCGTTGCTCATTACTTCATTACTTACAATGCCTATATAATGTAATAATTAAAAACTTAAGTGAATCATTTAAATACTTAACCCAATAAATAATTGTAAGTTTTATTTATTTCATCTGTATTTGCTTTGCTTGAGCTTATTTATTTCCTTTTTAGAATATTGAATTGAGTTAATTATGGAACCTCCTTCAAAAAAACGTCGAGGACTTTGGTCACTTCAACAATTACGAGCTGCAATGACTGCACTTCAAGACGGACTGATGTCACAGCGTGCTGCAGCTGCATATTATTCTCTACCCAGAAGAACTTTGGTAAACCATTTAAAATCTGGAAAAGTCGAAAACAAATACGACGACGTACGATTTTAACACCAGAACAAGAAAATGATTTGGCGTTAAGGATTAAAAGACTTGCCTCCATAGGATTTCCTTTAACGCCTAATGTTATTCGCCATCAAGCTTTTCTATTTTGCGATCAACAGAAAATTCCTAACAATTTTAAACAAACTTCAAAGCTAGCTGGTAAAGGTTGGTTAAAATTATTTTTAAAAAGACATCCCGATATATCAAAGCGCAAGGTTCAAATCTTAAACCCAGGACGAGCGCAGAAACTAAATAAGCACATTGTTATGCAGCATTTTACTGAATATAAGAAAATTTACGACGAACTGGAGATAGGGCGACATCCGCAGCGCTTATATAATATGGATGAAAAAGGCTGCCGTCTCACGATTCATAACCAGCCAGTAGTATTGGCACAAAAAGGTATTAAAAGAGTCCATATGGTTGCACCAGAGCATGCAGATAATGTTACTGTGGCTATATGTGTAAATGCTTTAGGCAATCCAATTCCGCCAATGATATTATTCAAAGGTAAAAGGTAAAAGCTTGAGTTTAATGACAATTTGCCTGTAGGATCACTTGTGAAAATGGCAAAGAAAGGCAGTATGATTTCATTATTATTTGTAGATTTCATACATCACTTGGGAAAATATAAAGCACTTGTTCCGCGACAAAATTTTACGCCTCAAAATATCCGTGATGTATACAGTTCCTTTGTTGATGAAAATGTAGGTCCAATATCAAGGCAAGAACAAACTCCCAAGAAGAATACAGCATATACTGACTTCTACAGTACACACAACACGTACGACAAGTACGTGATAGCAAGTGATTCTGAAGACAACTTGCCACTATCGATAATAAAAGCTAAAAAAGTCATAAAGTCTCCATTTCAGGAGCTGATTTCGACACCGAATTTAACTGTGGTGAAACAAAATAAGCCAAGACGTAAGGCCATCAATTATAAAGCACGGATTGTAACCAAATATTTGTTTGCTGAAAAAGTTAATGAAAAACACCAAAGTGAGAAAGAAACAAATAATGAACTGCCACAGCAGGCAAAGGAAAGGATGAAAGGATGTCCAAAAACATTTCGTCATATTAGAAGAAATAAAGAAAAGAAACAATTTAAAGGACAGAAATTAAAAAATAGAAAACAGAAACGGACACTAAATAACACTTTTGACAAATGGTACTGTCATGCTTGTAATACAGAGAGTTTTAAAGACATGCGACAGTGTCCAGTATGCCAAAAATGGTTCCATGAAGAATGCGTGGGCCTGACAAAAGATGATATTGATTTTCAATGCCCTATGTGCAATTAGCTGATCAAAGCTGTAAAATAAAGCATAAAGATAAAACTGATTTCTACTGGATTTTATAATGATTGATCTCAT
Organism: Melitaea cinxia; assembly: GCF_905220565.1. Classification (NCBI taxonomy): domain Eukaryota; kingdom Metazoa; phylum Arthropoda; class Insecta; order Lepidoptera; family Nymphalidae; genus Melitaea; species Melitaea cinxia. The sequence goes on along the minus strand of NC_059394.1, from coordinate 8,133,704 downwards.
TAGTGTAATAAGAGCCACATTTTTTATACAAAAAAAAAGTTTTAGTTTTATTTGTTTTTATTAAAGCTTTTGATATTGTTACGCGCTAATTCTTCTTAAATATATTTAATATTTTTTATTTTATTTTCGTAATGCTTTTTAATGCGATTTTTTTTTACTTTATTCTAATAAGGGCCATCGATATATTTTTGATTAGTTAGAATTCATCTAGAGCGTGATTTGTAAAGAAAGTGATAAATGATAATTAGTGGAAACAAGAAAATATAATAATAGTGCTCATATCAGTGAAAAAAAAATTATTTAAATTTGGCCCTTTTTAAACCACCAGGGTTTATTAAGGACCACACAGAGGGTTTTTAAAAAACTGATTTGTAGACGAAAATTATAATAGTAATCCAAAACATTGTACTTGGTTTGATTAATAATAAAAAAAATATTTCTCTGATGTCTTGTTTTTTGTTCTCAACGTTTAAATATTTAAAATATTAAGTGTTGAATTAAGGTGGCTCTTATTTGCCGCAGGGACCTTATTATAAAACTAAGTCCCCAAAAGTGTATGTGATCGATTCTCTCAAAATCTACCGAACGGATTTTCATGCGATTTCACCAATAGAGAGAGGGCTTCAAGAGGAAGGTTTACGGAACGGCTAAGCCGATTTTGATGAGAGTTTCAAATGGAAGTTTGCCGGGAAAACTTTGTGACACATTGATTTCAACGCGGGCAAAGCTGCGGGAACTGCTAGTATAACATAAAACCAAATCAATAATAACTATTAGAAAAACATACATACGGAAAGATGGCGTTACGTTGCCGAAAAGTCATGTCTCTACGAGTGAGCAATGAGCTATAAGAAATGAAGATAGAAGATATATTTACCCCACAAATTCAACCTACATGGACAGATAATAATTATAACGATTTGTTAGTTTGATAAAGTATAGTCAAGTTAATAAGACTGATAATCATTTAAAAATATTCTCCTTTATAGAAAAAGAGGTCTGTGCTCAGCAGTGAGGTGCAACAGAGATGCTACAGATTAAATTAAATCATTCATATATTAATAAATTGTGCGATCGAGAATAGTATATACATACAATCGATGTAAATAAGAAATGTATTTGATTGTACTGCTCTAAGGGCGTAGGACTCGATATCGGCGTACCCTTTAATTACTGCAAAATCAACAATGTCTTAATTAATATATTTCCGTGTAGCGAATTTACAGCTAAATTATATTAATGTTTTACATGATTCTTACGGATATCAATCAAATTGATAGAAGTACTTTGTACTTTACTAGAAGTTTTTGTTTTTTCTCTACTTCTATTAATTATGTGGTATTTTAGAATTTTTTTTAAATAATTGTTAAAAGTGACAATATTTTTTATAATAACGATCTTATAATAATTGGCTTAATAAGTAAATTTATAAAATGGCTTGGCTTAACAAGTAAATTTACTAAATGTGAGACATTTAATTGTATAATACTAACTCACACTATAGTCACCAAAACGTATATGTAATAGGTAGGTGGATGTATTGAATTCGTTGCAAACTTCTAAAGCTCTTAGCCTTCTATTTCATTTGCTAGTAGGTAACAACATTAAACTTATCCTAACTAGAAATGGTAGCTCTCGGCATACACCATTGACAATCTTCATGACTAGCAAATTCAATATATATTGCAAATATGTTATAGAAGGATGAACACAACATTACAGAAGATAAGTTAAGTTTGGAAGCAACCTCATAATCGGATTTGTCTTCATTGATTAAAACAAAAATGTTGAAACGCATTTTATTATTAATTTCGTATATTTTGTATGATTTGTAGTGTATTACTTGGTTGATGTTCCTGGTTTATAAAAATAAACAAACGAAAAACTTGGTTTACTTTCTGTTTCACATATAAATAGCAGTTAAAATCTAGTAATATAACGCAATAACAAACTAAAGAAATTGTATTGTAAAAGCTAAATTCCTTGTACATATAAGATAAAGAATTTAAAATTCGAGTCATTTATTATTTTCGGCACGCATTGAAATTTTAAAACAATGGTTTTTTATAACCAGCTCCTGCAATAGAAGTATAAAAGAAGATTGGTACCTTATAAACAAAAGGCTACGCAGATGTGAAGACTTTTTGTCATCGCAGGTAGTAAGTAGTCTCAACCGAAAGAGCATTTTTATTTTTATCATTATTATTACTAACTGACCTGACAGACGTGTCTTACAAACTGTCTAATGAGTGAAGTTTAAACAACCGTTGCTTCTCAAGGGTTTCCAATATTCTTCATAATTTTCTTAATTTTAAAATTTCCGTTTAGCAACATACCACTATTTAAATAGAATATCTAATTGTAATAGTGAACAACTATTTTTCTTGGGTAATTCACTGTAGGAAAAAAATATAAGAAACTAAAATCCGGTACACCATCATTAAATTCTTCTTCTCAAAAACTTAAATTTTTACATAAGCTAGATAATAAATTTAAAAATAAATAAACATAAACGGGTGCAGGATAGAGCTCCGGCAAAGATCAGGCAGCAGACGGCTAGAGTCCTCGGGTACTGCTTCCGTCTCCCACCGCACTCGCTGCTTACTCGTTAACATTAGTTTAATTTCCCATCTTAAACTTAAACCAGATAATAATAACTTTGAATTAACTTTCAATAGTTATGTAAACTACACAAAATACTCGTTCTTTCTTCCTGTTATACCTATCTCTATTAGTGAACTAATACACTAGCTAACATTAAACTGACTCAATGTTATTACTTATAATTAGTAATTTACTACTACGCTTAAATGCTTATTATTATTTTTAACTGTATTACTAATTAATAATTACAAAGAAGCAATGACTCATCAATTATTTATTAGCTGATTGTCTGTTCACGACACTAAGTGAAGAATAAAAAATTTAATTCGTACGATTTATTTTTGTTTTACCCACACATTAGGAAATTCTAAACAATTCTTTTAATATCATATCAAAAATCGACCGTTCCAGCGGGGATCGACTATAGACGGCGCCACGGTCGCTTAGACCGAATATAAAATGATCATATCAAAAATTTCGATCTAACGGGTGCATCGTTCCATAGCTTAATTGGCTAACGCCGAGTTGCACGAAAAGAAATTAAAATTTAAGTAGTGATTAAACTAATTTAATCGCAAGAATTGTATGAAATTCTTGTGATTAAATTAGTTTAATCTCTACTTAAATTTTAATTTTGTTTCGTGCAACTCGGCGTAAAACACCGACACGGTAAGTCCGAGATGCAGGCTCGATCCCCGTTGGAACGGTCGATTTTTGATATTATATAAAAAAAATAAAAAATTTGAAAAGTATTACATTCTTAAACATTTTTTTGAATATCATATCAAAAATTACCTAATTATGATTACTGATTAACATTAATATAATGTTATTATTATAATTAACAAATCATAATAATAACATTATATTAATGTGTGGGTAACACAAAAATAAAATCGTACATATTACATTCTTGCAAGAGTCTTACAGGTATATATATAAAAGATCGAGGTTTTAACAATAACTGTATCTTTTCTATTACTAAATTATTTATATTGTTTATTAGAGGTAGGGTGTTAATTTTGTTGTTTTGGATTTTATGTTATAAGTTAAAAACTTATTCTGATTTCTACTTTCGACGTGATGAAATCGCCAATAGAAAATCTAACGAACACTAAACCTGAAAATGATATTATTAATACTCCTTTTACCATATTATTCACTGTTGTTAACTGACAATTAGACATACGTGAATCACAACATGTTTGAAAGAAAAATTAATTTCATTAAAGTAGAAAACACGTAAAAACGCAATTAGCAAATGAGTTAATTATTACATGATTATTATTATTTTTTTTGTTAAGTCAACATTTTTTAATCAGTTAATATCCGGTGTCATTTTTAAAACAAAATGGATAGGTTACGCTTATCCTACACGTGTGTTTGATTTGACTATAGGTCGACAGACTTATGATTGTCTAGTAAAGCTAGGGTGTAGACTAGTACGCTAGGAGTAGATAGGAAGTTATCAATGACATTTATCCATCGGATATGTATAAGATATGTATATTAGATTGTATTGCACTATTTCACTTTCTGTTAATGTAGTTTTAGTTATATGCAATATGGGTGACAAAATCAAATACCAATTGGCTGCACGCCAGTTTTCAATCGAGCAGATTGCATAAATGCTTTTAAGAGTGACTTTACCCTGAAAAAATCCACCTAAGTAACAACTTTAGGTTTATCAAACGTATTTAAAATATTTTTTCTTACTCCTTAGCGTACATTGAGAAGTTCTTGAAAACATTAAATAGGTTTTGTTGAAATAAAAAATTATTAAAAGTTTAAGAAAATATATAAAAGTTAGTCAATAGCTACACAAAGTGATATTTCAATACTAAAATACATTTTATAACAGCACATTTCTAAGAATGGTATAACTATTAGTGTCTAAGGAAGTTGAAACAAAAGCCGTTGGTCTCTGCGAGTCATTTATTATTACAGGCCTACTAACGAGGCAACATTTACTTTCAGCGTTATCTACATGCCTCCTTATTCTTACAAGCTTTACCGACTACAATGCCAGAAAATATTCAAGTGTTACTTTATCTAAGAATATTATAATTAATATTAAAACAATTGGACTCTATATATCAATAAAATATCTTGAGATTTAATTATTTCAAAGTTTATTCAAAAATAAGTAATTAACAATATTATTGTTCTTAAGTATTAAAGCATTATTATGTAGTATGTAGTACTCGTATCATTCGCACAACTTCTTTTCGTTGTATGTGGTTTTCTTTTGGTGTTTTTTTTTTGTTCTCTTAATGTTTCCATAAAGGAGTATGCAAACATAAGTTGCTTTCAATCTAGTTAAAACGGTGAATCCAAAAATTCTTGGTTATAGATCTGAGGTTATAGATATGTTATTTTAAGACTAGATAATGGGTGAGTTGTTTTGTGCTTGTTTATTTTCGCAATAAAACAACACTGAAATAAGCAGGAAGGACAATTATTTATTTTTCTCTTTGTTGCACTGCAAATTATAGAATGTAAATTTTGCTAATTTTATAACTATAAAAAAATTAATACATTTTGTTAAGAAAGGTTCGCTGTATGGTTACGGCTTCAAAGAATATAGCCACCCACTTTCTTCCCGTGGGTATCATAAGAGGCGACTAAGGGATAACACAATTCCACCACCAACTTGGAACTTAAAAAGCCAACCGATGGCGGGATAGCCATCCGACTGCTGGCTTTGTAATACTCAGGCTGAAGACGGGCAGCGACGTCTACGGTGCGACAAAACCAGCCCAGCGGTCACCAACCCGCCTGCCCAGCGTGGTGACTATGGACAGAACACATGAGATCACGCCATTTTCGGCGCGAACTTGTGGAGGCCCACGTCCAGCAGTGGATTGTGATAGGGTGAAATGATGAATGATGATGATAAACGAAGGTAATACTAATTGTACGTAATGAATGTTTTTTTTTATTCTTCCTTAACAATGTATTCTGTTTAACAATGACATAACCTTTAATAAACAGTTATTAAGTAAATGTAACGAAACAATGTAATACTTGATTTTCATTAGTTTGCTAAGAAAGACAAAACAAAAGGTTAAGGTAGTTTTGTTTATAATATTCATAGCGAATTTTTATTATACACTTAATGAGTCTTAATAAGATTTACGTAACTGCTTGCTACTTGTTATTTTTTTAAAGATACTTGTTTATACATGAACTAGGTACGCCCGCGGCTTAACACGCGTTAATTTGAGAAAAAATTAACCTATATATCCTTCAACAAACAAACGTTTTCAGCTTTATAATATTAGTATAGATAACCGTAAATATATAAAACAGTTAATTGATTTTCCAAAAAACAAAAGAAAGCAACACAGATGCAGCGTTACAACGTATTTAACTAAATCCGGATTAAACTGAAAATTAAAATACTTATTCTGCCTTACTTATGCCGTTCATTTCTACGCGCTCTCAATGTTCGCAAAAAATAAGGTATAATCCTAAATATTGCTTATATTAAAAGAAAAATGAAATTAGTCGTACATATGAGCGTAATATTATTAAAATACAATACGATACGCTCAAGAAGATTTTTAACCCGGCAGGAGGCACTACCGGGTAAAATTTACCACATAGTGCAATAAATATGTAACAAATATTTAGGGTTCTGCTTAATTTTGTTCCCGCCGCTTCGAGTACCTGTCGAAAACGCACAATGGTTAGCCAGTTTGAATGGCTGACCACTCTTTGTACGGTATTTATCACCAACTGATCTTTTAGATGAATATGGGAATTTTTATCCAGTTAGTGTCTTACTATTTTTAGTATTTATTGTGCTTTACATAAAACCTGGTAAATTTACCAAAGTGATAAAACTACTCATTGACAAGTTTTTGAACCCCCAGAGAATATTCGATCGCAGTAGCATTATTATTATTATTTCCAATCATGCTTCCGTGATAATACGTTACAAAAAAAACTAGGCAAACAACAATATCATCATTCATCATCATTGGCCTTACTACATCTATTGCAGACGATTTAGACAGTGTCAAACAAACACTGTGTCGCCTAGAACACCACCACCTTCAGGAAAACGCAGAGTTGCCTAACTTCTGCGCCACCCTCTCGACCTCACCGCCTAGGTCCACAGGAACGACGAGTCGATACGTGTGGAGCCAGTTCGACTGCAGGAGTCTTTCGCAATTTAGAGCTATGCCACGAATGCTTGACGGAAACCCCATTCCGGCTTTCAAATGAAGTTTTCCTTCTCCAGGACCCTGATGATTTTGACACAGGTCTATCCCTCGGTCGCCTTTTACGACCCCCACGGTAAAAAAGGGGGTGGTGCTATTCTACTTGGCCGACACCACACGGCATAAACAATAATATATATAAATCATGACAAGTTGCACTCAGCCAGAAAAAGACCAGCATCGACGTTCGCAAATGTTTGCATCACGATATGCAGTGTTTCCTTCGTCCTTTGTGTAAAAATGATTGATAAACTTGAATTAATTGCAATTTGTGCCATAAAAACATATCTAGAAAACAAACCATTCCTATTTTATCATAAGTAAGAATATGTTATGTTTTTTTCAAATTTATGTTTTTTATAAAACTTGGTGAACTTTGGTTTCATTAAAAAAAAAAAACAATACATTACAATAGTAAATGATCACTTTATCTACACATTATTTCACTAAAAATATAATGGTATTTTTGACCCGGTTGCGACAGTCCGTGCTATATTATGGGACGCGCCTCGCGCCGACTTAACAAAAAGTTATGTCTTCCAATTCCTTTTTATGTAAATTATTCTTTTCGATATAAATAGTTATATAGAGTTCTATGCTTATTAAAAATATTTATGTACCTACCTATTAATATATATAAACAAGAACTCAATTCGCTAGACTATTTTCATTTCAATAAGTCTATTTTATGCTTAAAATATACCTTTTTTTTTGTTATACTTCAAATTCACTCCATATTAAATCCATAGTTTAGGTACATATTTCGGGTAATAAATTTTATGTAAATTTGGCAGGGTATTGAGCACATGCAAAATATTTATTTAAGGCCGACTTCAAAGCGATGGTTTTAAAATGATACGTTAATGAATTTTCTCTAGAAGAAGTTAACCATTGATAAGGGTGGCAAATGAATATTAATGGGAATTTTGAAAAACCTGTCAAAAATTAAAATGGTAGCAGTTTGTGGTTATTTTTAACCGATTTCAAAAAAGCAGGAGGCTACTTAATTTGTTAATTTTTTTCGTATATTTACATTGTATTTACATAACGTCAGTTTATTAAAGTCAGTTTTTTTTTTCTTTGCTAGCAAACACAATTATAACGATTCTTTTTCATATACTCTGCAGCTTTCGACAACTACTTATAATACGATTTTTATATAATTTGTAACAAGTTTATATGAAAAATATTGGAGTCTATTGAAGTTAAGTCCTTAAGAATCAATTTTCATATAAGGCTACCGGTGAGAAAAAAAGATGAGGAGTAAAATCTACTGAATGAATGACCTCGTTACGTTTCTCGTAGCGCCTTATTTATTATTTGATTCGTTTATTAACCATTTGATATAGTAATCGTTTTCTTAGACTAGTAAACCTATTTTGTCTATTTAGACAGTCGATCAGAAGGTTACGTCTGGTGATCACACACTTTTTTATATAAAAAAAGCAATTTCACAGACAATAATAAATGCTAGTCATCCTTACTGTAGCTTTTTAAGTGATTTCAAATATTATTTTTGCGTTAGAAAGAAACTTAAAATCTGTACAATATCTACCTCGTCACGATTCATTATTGTGAAAAAGTAAACCCACTAAGAAAAATAACTGAAAGTTTTCATTTCTCATATTACATGACGTATCCTACATACACTGCTAATATTAAGATAGAGCTTTGTCAAAAATTCCCTGATATTATCATTCATTTGGATTAATAATTCTAATTGTGTCATAATAGTACATGAATTGATAATTTCACTAGTGTCACATAGAATGAAGACGTTTTATAGACATAAATTTATTAAAAGTTTTACTCCATTTATATATGAAAAGATATCTAAATAAAACAAAAAATATATCATGCATTCAATTGTTGCACGTCTTACTTCAATTTTATTTTAAACTAGCTGTGCCCGCGACATCGTTCGCGTGGAATTTAACTAAAAGTTATTGTTCAGTTCATAGTGTTAGAAAATAAATAAATTTCTTAAATAAAGGTAGCCTAAGATACTCCTTACTACATCAGCTATCTGCCAGTGAAAGTCCCGTCAAAATCGATCCAGCTGTTTCAGAGATTAGCTGGAACAAACCGACAGACAGACAGACAAAAATTGTAAAAAATGTTATTTTGGTATATGTCTCCTGTATACATCCATATGCATTTAGTAAAAAGCGGTTATTTTAATATTACAAACAGACACTCCAATTTGTATAGACTAGCTAACCTGGCTAACTTCTTTTTCTTCTTTTTTTTAAATTTTTCTTTTACACATTTCTTTTTCTGACAATAACGAATAAACATGATTAACTACCTTATTTAGTACCTAATATTTTAAAAAAATCCAATTTGGTGGTCGTTCGAAAGTCATGCGCGTACATACATTTTGGCTGTTCATTTTTATTGATATGTACTTTAAAGCTATTTCATATTATGCACTGGCTTGAAATTATCAAAAACAATTAATTCCGTTAAAGCGAAACATTACGCAATTTCGCTGCAGCAAATTAACTTATTCATTCATGAGCTCGTTCCTGTCCCCTGCGGTGTGCCCTCGACCGCAAACTGAGCTCGCCTTCCTGCCACCAGCTCGTGATAACTGTTTGTTAATTAGCAAGTGAATAAAACACATAACAGTACCTACGTTTCAAAATTTACTAAACGTGCTATGTTTGTGTGAATATGTGAATATGTATATATGAATATATTGTCTTGTGTATTAGTTAACAGTCATAAAGAACGTAGGTATTTGTATTTTTTTTTCATAATCAAAATTCAATTTACTCCATAATAATTATAATTATGTATCACACATTCTTTTGTTACGTACATTTTTTCTATATAATTATCAAATAATATGATTCTATATAATTATAAAAATAATTATCATCAGATTGTACTCATAAGAAACGTACAACAAATATTGTGTAAACACAGACAGAAACAGATATGCAAGCTTTTTTTATCGTGAATTTGGTCTTTTTTAAACAATGGAAATCGATATTTAAAAAATAGTGTACGAATAAAACGATTTCGTTACGATTTTACTACAATTGGTGATGGAGTAGCAACTTTACACTCCACTTTTTGACGGCAAATTGAAATTAAGTAGATACTCACCAGATTTCAAGACTTCCGAGATTGAAGAGTTGATTTCATCCGAAAGATTTTCTTGGCCGTTGTCAGAATAAATACAAAGAAAGACAGACAAAAATTAAAAATAGAATTATATTGGGTTCTATTCTATTTCCCCTCAAGAAGACCTTTGTAATTTTTTTTTTTTTTTTTTTAATAAAATTTATTAGTCTTACGATTTCTTTATTAAGATCACATTCCTCATGGGCCTTTACGTCTATTCCAGACGATTTAAACGGTGTCTGAAGAGCATTTCTTCTGATGGCTGTACAAGCCGATACGGGAGCGGCAGACTCTACCACACACCGAACAAGGAAAAGATGTGCTAGTGTCATTGATGTCGCTGTTCTGGTGTTTTTTGTTTCTCCTGTCCGATAAGAGTCCAAACCAGGCTTCATCGTGATGTTGTTAATTTATCTCATATATATTATTTCTTACCTGACTGAACTACTTTATTGCTTTTAAAAAATAAATAAAAATAAATAAAAAAATAAAATAAAAAATAAAAAAGCCTTTTATTTCTTGCTTTTTTCATATTACAGACTTAATATCAATGTGCATGCAAAATTATTCACAAATACAAAAAGCGTTTTTAAAAAAAGTAAAAAAATAATAGTAAAAAAAGTAAACAATAAAAAATAAGAAAATATCCGTTAAGTACCTAAACACAAATTGATATGGTTAAATAAATAGTAAATCTAGAAGAAAATATTAGTATGTATTGTTTTAGTTTATTAAATCATAATATTTCATTTAAATAATAGTAATTTTCTTGGCAAGAACCCTCTCAATGAAAGGTAAAGGCCTCCTCCAGAGATGACCAGTACTCTCTATTCTCTGCCGTTCGCAACCATTGAGTACCTGCTACTTTTATGATGTCATCTACCCAGCGTGCGTATGGTCTTCCTCTTTTTCTCTGTCCTTGTGGACCTACCCATATTGTTGTTTTTTTAGTCCAGCGATTATCGCTAAGTCTCGCAACATGTCCAGCCCATCGCCATTTAAGCTTTTTTGAATAGCTGAGAGCGTCTATGGCTCTAGTTTTTTGTCTTATATCAGTGTGGCGGATCTTTTGAATTTTTCTAATTTTCAAAATGCTTCTCTCCATACTCCTTTGGCAGGATGTTATTTTATTTTTTGTTTTTCTGGTGAATTTCCAAGTTTGGCTAGCATATGTTAATGAGGGGAGTAGGCAGGTGTTCATGACTTTAGTTTTCATCCGTATCGTCATATCGCTTTTGAGTATTTCTTTGAGACTCCAGAACTTAACCAGAACCAAAAAAAATATATACTCATTTCGAATTTTATGAATTCGTTCACAAACATTACCTGTAAATGTTTCCAATATAGTGCCCAAAAACTGTTTTTTTTTTCTGTTGTTTTTCTTCCTACATATGCACAACTAGATCGGGTGCAGCGGTTCGCCTGCGTAAGTAGCATCGTGTCGGAGACGGAAGGACAGAAGAAAACAGATGTCTTTTGAGTGAGCTGAAGCCTGGGCGACATTTATTTATTTATTTATTTATTTACACTTTCGCACACTAATACAAGGTTTTAACAGCATAACAAATAGAATATAAAAATAAAATTTGCATCAGCTGCAACAGGCGGCCTTATCGCTAATACAGCGATCTCTTCCAGGCAACCTTTGGGCAGAGGACTAATAAGGAAGTGTGGGTGGACATTCGCACAACTGCGGCCCATGTGGTGGTCCATGAAACTTACTCGGAGAGTAACATTAAAAATATTTCGCTCCAAAGTGAACACTGTGCTGCTGTACGAGTGCGAGACGTGATCACAAAAAATATCAAGCAACGCATCCAGATCTTCGTCGGCCGATGCCATAGACATATCCTTGGTATTTACTGGCCTGATAGGATCTCCAACGAAAAAATGTGGGATCTCTGCTCCAAGACACCTATCGGTCTCCAAATAAGATGCTGCAAGTGGACTTGAATTGGCCACACCCTAAGAAGAGCCCGTGACCACATTCCAAGGCAAGCTTTCAAGTGAATACTACAAAGGAAAAGGAAACTTGGCCATCCTAAGCACACTTAGAAGTGTCCAATGGCAGCAAACTGAAGGCGATCGGGCTGACGTGGTCCGGGGCGAAGTGAGTTGGGGAAAACAAAACGCGATTGCAGAGTACTTAGGAAGCCGCCTGCCACAACTAGGGGCTATAGGACATTAAGCCAAGTAATCACATGCACTTAACATCACATGCACATACATCCGAAAAGTGGCAAGTTGTGGCAATGCCTGTCTGAACAGCTTACCCCAACTGGTCCCTTTGATCATGATGTTTTAATTTACTACGATTTAATTGATCAAAGGACGTAGTTAAGCTATAATTGATAGCGATGAGTCATAAAAAAAAATATTGTACGCCTGATTATTAAAGTTTTAACATCAACTTTCAAAATGTTTTTTTTTTTTTTTTTTATTTAGATAATTATTATTAAATTAACGGTAACAAAAAAACTAATATATAAATTTGAATTTTGAAAATTAATTGATTCAGTCTGCAACATACCACTACTAGGTATGGGCGGCTTTTTCCATGTTAAAGGATCGGAGCTTAATCCACCACGCTGCTCTACTGCAAGTTGACGAATATATCCCTACAACGAGTAACGATCGCTAACCAATATCTATGATAACAACCAGGACCGAAAGCTTCGTAACGTGATCTCCAAGAGACGATGGGCAAACGCAAAAGGATAAACACCAAGGCGGGAATCAAATACAATTACAAATATGGGTGTTTGTGTATGGGTGCAACCATAAAAAGAGGTAGTTACTTATTCAATAAATAATAAATACGCTTTAATTAATGAAACGAACACTGGACAAATTGAAAATGCTTCAAGAAGTCAATGCAAATTAACCTTTAAAATAATATTAATCTTTTATTGTTAAGGTAAAAAGGAGAGGTCAAATATTTCTTAAAATTTAATGTCATTAATTTCTTTGATACATTAGCTTGCGAATTAAATGTCAATGAGCAACCTACACACGGTCTTCTATACAGGTCTTGCAACAACAATACAGTTTTATTCTCAATTTACTGACGCCAGAGACATGACGATAGATGGGTGTGCTGTGTAACGAAGACTGAATAGCATTCTGACTCTTTTTCTATCACACGTAACACATTTATGTTTTAAAATATGCATAACCTATTACAATGAAACATGATTCAACGGACCACGTGACCACTACCACCACCACGCACCACGTGACCGCACCCACCGACAGCAGTGACGTACAGCAGCGTTGACGCGAACGAAAAGTTATGACAGTATCGTACTAATCTCTCACCATTGAAATTGGGCTCCGTTGCAAGACCGTCCGTTATGTATGAGACCGTGAACCTACCCTGTGCTTCATTTCTGCCTTTTTTTAATTTATTGAGAGCTGGATTCGAGTATTTCGCTCTTCAATTTGTGCCTTTACTTAAATGCTGCCATGTAAAAATGATTCGTAAATTTAATCCATTGGATTGAGGTGATGGATTTTAAACTTAGAACTTTTAAACTTAACTTAAAAAATGCAGGAAATTCGAAATTTTTCAATTTGATATTCTGAAATCAAAGCTTAATTTACACACAATACACAGTGTGCTTAGGTTTTTGGGGAATTATAATTTAGTTATATTGTTATAGTAAAGTTTTTTAATATGATACAATAGGTAACCAGAGTGTTCATTGTTTTGAAATGAATATAATAATCGCAGTGTAAAGACGAGAAGGAATAATAAAATTGTAACTCCAAGCTTCCGACTGTCCGAGTAAACGTCTCCTTTCTGGATTATGGTATTCGCTTGTAGAATAAAAAATTGCACAAACAATTTTGGAATTGTCTCAACATAAATTTAAAGTTTTTATTAAAAAAATTATGTGGTGTCATGGGACACCAGGTAGGAACGAAGTTCCTTCGGATAGTATAGAAGCAACACAATTCGAAAAAAAAAAATGTTGAATTTTATATATATTTTCTAGTTCTTGATTTTTTTTAATTTTGTGGATTGGTTTTTATTAAGTACATAAAAGTATTTAAGAAATTTAGTATTTTAGAAAATAACAAATACCGTAAAATAAAATAAATCAAACAAAATGATGATAATAATAATTCAAACTATTAAGTAAAATAAAAAAAAAACATGTCTTTATTTATTTTTGTTGATAGTATAAAATTACATAAATAATTTAAAAAAAAAGTTTATTAGTAATATTTTAGTTTTAAGAAAAGTCATATTATACAGTCGTGTGACTGATATTACGTCACTTTCGTTATATATTCGGTGCAGGATTACATAGTTTATAAAGATGTATGGACTTGTGACATTGTATTTCATGCAAGATGTTAGTGGTTTTGTACTAAAACACAGTTTATATAATATTTTCAAAAGAGTAACTGCGGAGTTTCTTGCCGATTCTTCTCTGCAGAATCTACATTCCGAATCAGTGGTAGCTTTACAAATAACAAAAATAATAATCGACTTAGAATTTTAATTTGTAAAATGACGATTCAAAAGTGCTCTTGGAGCTTATTTTAATAAAGTTGTTTTTGATTTTGATGATTACTAAGATTTAGTATTCATTAAATATTATGACTAAGTTAAAGTTGCTGCATAACACACATTACCTAAGTTTGTAATGTATCTAATATTAAGTTGTAATTTTTTTTTTAATTGATTGATTCTTTTGATAACTTAACTTTTTTAATTTATTGTTTTTTATGAATATATTTTTTCCTTTTTTTGAAATTCGTTAAGTGTGTTATCCCCTTATGGCCAAATAAATATTTTCATTTCATTTCATAATAAACCAGTTATAAAAAGTAATAAATCTACATACATAAGTACGCCTTTAAAGCCTTTTTTATGTGTGGTGAGACTCATTACTTTAAAGTTTAACTAACCTTAAAAAATTAATTTCTCAGATTCGAAATTGCGCCTATTCATAACTCAACAGAATTTGTTTCAAACCTATAAACTTGATAAAAAAAGACGTTTTAAAATCTGTTACATTACTTACGTATTATACTTAATATATTTTAGTGTGTTTTTAAAATTTTCATCTTTGGGTGAATTATCATTTAGCCCATGGAGCATATAACTAGTTTTATACAGCATAGTGCGTACTACAAAAAAGCTATTTAAAGAGTAACTTTTATGAACGTTTACGTCTAGATTTAAAATATTTGCTATAAATACAATGTTTTAATGAATAAACTAAAGGGGATTAAGTAATTTTATTAGTAATTTACATTCAACACTTTCTGAACGTGTGTGGCAAACAAGATAGAATAGTGAGGAATGATTATTATGTGTAGGTATCTAACAATGAGTAATGAATGAGGAATGACGGATTGTGATTGTATACATACGAGATTCCAATCGTGAATCTTGACGGACGATTCGGTCGACAGCTCATCGTTTGTTTCTAACAAGTGCAATTAACTAATATTATAAACTAAATATTTAAGTGCTAATTATTGTGCCTCATATCAACAAGATGTGGGATCCGACTCATGTTCAAGTAACAGTGCAAAAAGCAAGAGGTTTGATAATAAAAGGCAAAAACGGTACAAATAATTGTTTTGTTACAATCTCCCTTGCTAAAGAAAAATTTCAAACTTCCGTAAAACACAAATCAACTTCGAATGTAGAATGGTTTGAAGAATGTGAATTACGCATACCATCTCAAGGAAACACCGCTGAGATTGTTTTAAAAGTGTACGATGAGGATTTTGTTAAGGATCACTTATTAGGTCAAGTATCGATTCCGTTAAAAGACCTCGATGTATACGAACGTCCCAGAAATCGATGGTACCCGCTGCAAGGAAAAACTGGGAAAGAAAACGACAAAAACAGAGGTGAGTTAGAGGTTAAAATAGGATTTACTGTTAAAGAAGGAAGCTTAACAGATTTGAGCAAAAAAGATAAACATAAATCGTCTTTGTCTAGTATTGCGCAGAATGTTGGTGGTAGCCTTATGAGTATCGGGAGTATCGAGAAACGTAAGAGTTTAAAGAAATTAGCAAAAAACTTAGGCTCTAAGATTAATCTTACAAAGAAAGACAAAAAGAGTGATTCATCATCGCTAGGAGGAAGTGTAGGAAATCTTAGAACTTCTGTGTTATCAACACCCGACACTTCAACACCAAAAAGATCACCTACAGAAGCAGATCCAGGTGTAATAAGTGAAGATGAGGATGAATTTGCTTTTGATGATTTATCTCATAAAAGTTCTGGGAGCTCACTAAATGTACAAAATTCCTCTTACTTACCTCGGTCAGTAAAATACACCCCATCTCCTAATAATGCATCACTTGAAAATTTAGGAGGAGGTGAATTTTTGAGACGATCAACCAGTAGTAATTTAGTAACTGCAGAAAAAACAGCTCCATTGAAACCTGTTCGTTTAAGTCTTGATACTTTTACAGCCCCACAATTACCAGTACAAGTGTTAAATAAAGATGACGAATGGTCTCAAAAACTTTACCCCAGAAAATCTGTCAGTCAAACTATGATAGACAGAGAAAAATCCTCCAGTTTAGAAAGAAACAAAAAATTAGATAGCCCTAGTTCTCTTAAAGAAAAGCCTAGTCCTAAGTTCTTCAAGAAGTTTGCAAGTAATAAGCCTAAGAAACTACTTGAAGAACGTATCATTGTTGGTGAAGAAAACATAGTTGAAGAAGATACTATCAACCCAGCATTTAATAATTTACCAAAAACTGTAGTACAGCAGTATGACGATATGACTCGAGAAGACCTCATAGTATTGATTTATAACTTACAGAAAGATGTAGAATCAGAAAAGAAAAAGAACAAGGATCTGGAAAATTACTTAGACGAACTGTTGCTGAGAGTAATGGAGACAACACCGAGAATTTTACAGAATCCCTATGTTAGAAATAATAGCATGCATATCCGGAACAAGTAGATTTTATTATTGTTGAACTTGTGGGAGTTGTAATGCTTTGTATGAATTACATTGCAAGGTCTAACCACAGTGAATTTAGATTTGATCTAATACTGAATTAGTATATATTTTTCCTGAGATTACATTGTCTATTGTTTATTATAAAAATAATTTATATTGTTAATAAGTGCTTCTGAGTAATATTATTTAACTAAAATAGCATTCACTTCAAAATGTATACAAAAAAACTGTTAAACTGTTGTCAATTAAAAAAATTGTCCATATATTTCATAGGTAATTTTATGAGTATTTCCAATTAGCATCTGATACCGTGCCTTAAGTATTCTTAAAATCTGTGATACAAATTGTTGATCACAATAGATAGTGTCTATTATCTTATTTACTCTATTTTATATTGATAGATTAAAAATTCTATAAATTGCATGTTTTCTTTAAAAATATATTACTTACTACTGATTCAGTTTATTTTTGTGTGCCAAAATTAATTTATCATTTTGCTGTCTTTTGGTGATTTTTTTAATTACTACTGTAATAAATAACATTCCAAGTTATTATATATCATTATTGTTTTGAATTGTAACATTTTTTAGTGTTTGAAAAGTATTCTTTACTTAGTTTATTACATATATTATTTTTGTACTACTAACAAAATTAACAAAAGCCTGTATAAATATGATAGACGTATACTGAGGCTGAAATTCTTGATACATGCTTTTATTTTTAACATAAAGTGCAAATACAGGCCACGTAAGGCCTCTGTGCAATATAACATAGTAATAATATTTAAGGTATAATTATAAAAAATAATTAAAAATCTTTTATGGGTTTGTTCAAACAAAATTCAAGTCACTATTCACATTTTCTAACGTTATAATTAATGAAAATGTTTTGTCATATAGATATTAAGGTGTAATATGTTTCTTTTAGTAACAGATAGTATCTCCCAGTTTATAATTTAGATAAAAATTATTATTTTAAGATCCAAGAGCTGATTAGATGATATTTTTCATTTGAAATTGATGGTTGTTAATCTAATCATAATTAAAATTATTTTTCACCTTTTAAAATACTAACTCATTTTTAACCACGTTAAGATAAAAAAAATTGCATGATTATTTATCTCATATCATTATAATATAAGGAATAAATGTGTTTTTTGTAGACAGTGAGCTAGCAATTTAAAGTTTTAGTAAAAACTGCTTACTCTTTAATTATTTTAGTAATATTCTAAAGCTAAGAGAAAAGTATGTTTATGTAAATATGTTAAGTGAGAAAATATTTCAGAGATCAATATTTTTTTAAGATACCTACTTGATAATTGTTAACTACATAAAACTAAAACATTGTAGCAAAAATAAGTTTATGTATAAAAAGACCATATTAAAATAAATGTTTATTAAAAAAATCATATTAATTTATTATTTATTTGTGACGACGACCCTTTACTGGAGCAGGAACAGTAGTTGTAGAAGCATATGTTTTCTGGGACAATTTATTCATGTAGTAGAGAGTAATAAGAGAGAAAATTAAACTGAAATAAAAATAATATACAATTAGTTTTTCTCATAATAATGGTAGTATAAAACGAAAGATTTTCATAATAATATAATACCTAATTACCAAATAAGAAAAGGTAAAACATTCCAATCACTAAATGCTATATATGCTATACACTATCCCTTAAATGATATAAAGTGAAAAAACAAATATGAACCACTGCCTAATAACTATAAAAAATTATAACTCAAAAATTTTAATAATATAATTATGCATTACAAGCATTGAACGATATAATTATACTTTCTAAACACTGATAGTACCTAATTTTAGAAAAGTTATTTGTTACCACTGCCTAATAACTATAAAAAATTATAACTCAAAAATTTAAGTAATAAAAGTATGCATTAAACATTACAAGCATTGAACGATATAATTATAACTTTCTAAACACTGATAGTACCTAATTTTAGAAAAGTTATTTGTTTAATTTGTTACTCTTAAATTAAACTGTATTGTTACTTGATTCTTATCATATTGGTGGACTGGTGTGGCTTATAGTCTTATAGGAACTATTCAAAGCCTATGAAATAATTATTATAGAGAATTGTTTAAAACAATATTAGAAAAAATATAAAGACCAACACGCACCTACAAGGAATAATGCACCACTATAATAATTGTAACAACTTTATTGTTTATTACTTATTGTATTACACATACACATTATCTCCTCTACTGAAATTCATCGACTCCTTTTTTACTCTTTTTTTTTATACAACTAGGTCGATAAACAAGCATATGGGCCAACTGTTAGTAAGCAGTTACCATAGCTTATATGGACCTTCACAAAACCAGAAGCATCACAAGCACATTGCCAATTCTATCCCCCAACCCTCTACAGGAACCTTGGCTACCGTACTGCTCACGAGAACACAACATTGCTTGAAAGCATTATTATTTAGGTGTGATATTCTGTAAGGTTGAGGTACTTACCCAGTCAGTCTTCTCCAGACTTTAAACATGATATTTTCTGCCTCAGTAAAACCACACTGCCCTTACCAACCAAACAAACTTTACAAGATTAGAGGAGTACAGAGAGTAGATGTGAGTTGGTGCAATATTCCCTGAAGATACTAAACAATTAGACCGTTGCCTTTAAAATGTTAAAATAATTAAAAAATACATATTTACCATGTTGTGAAACATATTCTATGTACCATCCCTGATGCAATAAGAGAAATTATCATTGATAACACAATCTCCGGCAATTTCAATTGGAAATTTTTTCCAAACAATGTAGCCTCCAGGTTTCCTATAGCCTATTTTAATTGTTAAGGAACTAATAAATCATTTTAAACAATAATAAAAACTTTTATGAAAAAAAAACTGTTATGAATATATAAATTAAGCATCACATTACTTGTCTGCGATGGACTCCTAAACTACTTGACCGATTTTAATCAAATTTGGACACGGTGTGCAGTTTGATCCCACTTGAAAGATATATTATATATTTTATTGAGATATATGTAATTATTATATTTAAGAAAAAAAATAAGGCAATACGAAGTTTGCCAGGTCAGCTACTAATCATCAAAAATAATAATTTTCACCAACAAGGCTTGGCTTTACAGCAAAATTCTATAAGTTTATAAAAATCTTTTAAATTCTATCTCACAATTTCAAAAATTATAAAATATGCCTATTTTATTTTTTTATTTATTTTACCATTTATGCACACTAAAGGATAGCAATAGGAAATAGCCCTTTTAAGCAATGCTGGTACAAAGGCACTACTTATTCCATGATGGAATCTCTTCCGGTAGTCCTGCCACACGAAAATAATAAAACAGTCGTAAAATTAGCGTGTACAATATAAACATATTGAGAATAAATACATAATTATACAATACTAGCTGACCCGGCGAACTTCGTATCGCCTAACACAAACTTTATCGTATTGTATTAAAGTTCGAATTGACTTTTAAGTATTATCACAAATCTTTTGTATGGGAGTATAGAAAAGTGTTGTTTTTAGACTTTTTCAGGAAAATTATTTTTTTTTTTTTTTTAGAATTTTTCTCTCCGTAAGAACCATCCTCGTACTTCAAGGAATATTTTAAAAAAGAATTAGCGAAATCGGTCCAACCGTTCTCGAGTTTTGCGCTTAGCAACACATTCAGCGACTCATTTTTATATTATAGATATAAATGCATACATACATTATAATGTATACACACGAAAATACAAATAATATGATACTTATATACAGTTACGGCATTAAGATTATAGCCACCCCCTCTCATCCTGTGGGTGTCGTAAGAGGCGACTAAGGGATAACACAGTTCCACTACCACCTTGGAACTTAAAAAGCCGACCGATGGCGGGATAACCATTCAACTGCTGGCTTTGAAATACACAGATCGAAGACGGGCAGCAGCGTCTTCGGCGCGACAAAGCCAGGCCTGCGGTCACCAACCCGCCTGCCCAGCATGGTGACTATGGGCAAAATACATGACTCACTCAATTTTTGCCACGAACTTGTGGAGGCCTATGTCCAGCAGTGGACTGTAATAGGCTGAAATGATATACTTATACATACACGCTTATACATACACGCATACACATATACGATACGTAATATAATACATACGATAATATATTCCAATACGCATAAAGACAATTAAATTGATTTTAGACTAGGATTGATTCCGGTAGAATTCTCTCTCTTTTAACCGACTTCCAAAAAAGGAGGAGGTTCTCAATTCGACTGTTTTTTTTTTATGTATGTTACATCAGAACTTTTGACTGGGTGGAGCGATTTCGACAAATTTTCTTTTAATCGAAAGGTGGTGTGTGCCAATTGGTCCCATTTAAATTTATTTGAGATCTAAAAACTACTTTTCGAGCTATATCTAATAATGCGTTTTTACTTGACGCTTTTTTCGTCGACCTACGTTGTATTATACCGCATAACTTTCTACTGGATGTACCAATTTTGATAATTCTTTTTTTGTTGGAAAGGAGATATCCCTAGTTTGGTATCATGATAAGGAAACCAGGATCTAATAATGGGATCCCAGAGAAATCGAGGGAACTTCTGGAAAATCCGCAATAACTTTTTACTGGATGTACCGATTTTAATAATTTTTAATTTAATCGAAAGCTGGTGTTTGTCATGTGATCACATATAAATTTCATTGAGATCTGATAACTACTTTTTGAGTAATCTTTGATAACGCGCAGTTACTTAAGTATTTTTTCGTCGATCTACGTTGTATTACTCGTCGATGTAATTGAAGTCGGTTTTTTTTCGTTTGCGAGCAAACACAATTATGTTAAACAGCGATAGTGTTTGGCAATCGCGAATTTCATATGGTAGGGAATTCCAAAGTCTAACGAAATGTACAGTAAAGGAGTGGGAATAAAAATCGGTACGGTGGGCATCTGAAGAAGAGAACGTTTATGAGATCTGCGCGGAGAATCATTATCGTGAGAGAAAGAAAAGCGGTCCCGTAGATACGAAGGAGAACAAGGATTAAAAAGAGGCTTAAAAGGAAAAGAAAGTATTCTAAAATTTCTAAGATGGCGGGTAGGTAGCCATTACGAAAGTGACTTACATGATCATATTTTTTAAGCCGAAAATGAAACGCAAGCATAAATTTTGTAGTCGCTCAAGCCTCTTCAGTAATTCTTCGGTGACATCTAAACAAGTGACATCAGCGTAATCAGTGATCGGATGTATGAGTTTGCACGAGAGAAACTTTTATCTTGAAGGGTAAAAAATGTTGAGAATAGAGCGAAAAGTATACCTTACGACTAATCTCATTGATATAAGCATTCCAGTTAAGATTGGAATAAAAAACAACACCTAAATTCTTAGCCGAGTCGGAAAAAGTAATATAAAAAAATTTGTTGAGAGCGTGTAAGTCAAAATCGCTAGGTGAAAGGATGGGTGATTTGCCAATACCCACGGACTTAAGAAATTTCCAAATATCTGCAGTACTTCTATTTTGGAGAGAAGAGTGAAAATATTGACTTTTGCCAGCACGACAAATACGGTTGCATCGATTACGAAGAGTTTTGAATTTTTGGAGATTACTTTCGGAAGTACAAAGCTTGAATTTCCTTTTAGCGCGATCTCTAAATGCCATTTGTTCCTTGATAGTATCGGAAAACCATTTTATTTGTTTTTAAAAATATTTTTGTAAAACAAGCTATATTTAAAATACGAAATATATTTTTCTTGCATTCAGTAAAATACGCCATAGCGCCACGCTTTTCCATAGGAGTGAAATTTTGTACAAAGAAATAGTTCTATACACAAAAAATATCAAGTTTCACAAATAAATATGAAATTAATTAGCGTAGTAAAAGATTTGGGAGTATTTTTGGATGGCAAAATGACTTTTGTACCACATATTGAAGGCATGGTTGGAAGAGCTTCCAAACTACAAAGTTTTGTTATCAGAAACGTCGGGGCATTTAAGCGCTCATCAACCAAAATAACTCTCTATAACAGTATTGTGAGATCAGTTCTCGAATATGGTAGCGTGGTATGGCATCCACATTATGCTTGTCATATATTACATATAGAATGTATTCAAAAGCGGCTGGTTCGACATTTAGTTTACAACCATTACAGAGACAAGAAGTCACTCTCGTATAATAATATTTTAGAGTTACTGAAAATGCAAAGTTTAAACAGCTGACGAGACATACCTGATCTCTGTTTTTTCTATAAAATTATAAGAAATTATTTAAGTTGCCCAGCTCTTTTGAAAAATTTTATGTTTAGAATCCCTCTTCAGATGCCTCGCAGGCCAGTTGAGCCACTCTTTCGCCCATTTCGTAGAACAGTTTTGGGTGCAAACTCGCCAGTCTCACGAATTTGTATGCTATATAGTAGATGTAGGGGATCGATTGATGTACACAGCATGTCTCTAACTTAGTGGTTATTGTTATTATTATTTCTTTTTCTAATGTTTACGCGAATTTTACTCATTGTAGTGGGACGGCTTTTTTAGATTTTGTCACGGTCTGTTGGATTTTTTAGATGCCCAACGTTATCATGGTTGCTGTAAAGTATCCGGAATGTTGGGCGTCTGAGAGGCCTGGTGGGTCTCGATGGGGTTTCATTGTAATTATTGTAATTAACCTTTTTTTTTTATTAGTCTGTGTTTAGCACATAATTTAGTTTTTAATAAATTTCTTATGTATACATAATATAAAAAGCAAGTCGTGTATACCTATAACTGATTGTGCAATTAGCGCAAATAAATTAAATATTATACTCTAGATGTAAGTAACATTGTAACAATCGTTGGTGTACCAAATAAATAAATAAATAAATTTGGTATTTATACAACAATAGTTATATTCATTACATTTAGGGCCTGTTTCACCAGTTGAGGATGATGATATCCAACAGATAGAAGTTTTTGATGTGTTATTCTTTCTCACCACCAAATTCTACGGTATTTATAAAATATTGCAAAAATGAATCTAAAAGCTGTAGTTTATGAATTGAGACACAACAAGTTCTAATTGCCTATTCTACCTCCCGCTGTTAAAGTCTAATCGTAACTTATTTGCAGGATAAACTTTATCCATAACTGGTGAAACATGCCCTTAGTAACCAAATAAAATAATTCGCTTCAAAAAGGATACAGTAACGAAGAACATGAACATTACGGAGCCCAAGTACCCGCCAAAAATAATTGTGACTGGAGACCTTGTTAGAAGTGGTTTGTACATTTGCATTCCAGAAAATATTAATAAGGTTAAAATTGACGATAACACAAAAGACGTGGCGCTGTTTACGGCTGAAAAAATACATCGAATCGTTAACATAAAACACTTAAAATAATAATCATACGATTTGTCTAACTTACGCATTATGGAAATTGATAAATTATTGTATTAATAAGTATTGAAAACAATTTATTTCACCGGCTAAGTTTTGTGACCATAAACGATAATCTTTATTTGTAGCGAGATCCAATAAAACAGAATTGACAAGTTTGACACCTACCCCACCCCAGCCTGCAAAATAATGATATTTGTAATCAAAAAAATACTAACTGATAGATTTTGAATTGCTCAATTCAACTACGATGTCCTTTTAAATTGCTCACCTCAAATTATTTAATTAAAAATAAATTTTTTTTTTAAAAAATCAAATATTTTCAAACTCCTATATCTTTTGATGTATACAATATTTTAAATTGCTCAAAGTGTTAAAGAATTGCTTAAGTTGCATTTATAATTGCTCAAGTACAGTTTGGAACAGCTCTACTTTCCTTAATTTTTAAATAAATATAAATAGTTTGAACAAATAAAATATTGATATTTGTAAAAAAAAAATACTAATCGATACATTTTCAATAGCTCAATTCACCTACGTTGTCCTTTTAAATTGCTCACCTCAAATTATTTAATTATAAATCAAAAAAGTCGTTGAAAAATATTCTTTTATCAATATTTTCAAACTCCTATATCTTTTGATGTATACAATATTTTAAATTGCTCAACGTGTTAAAGAACTGCTCAAGTTGCATTTATAATTGCTCAAGTACAGATTCGAACAGCTCCACTTTCCTTAATTTTTAAATAAATATATAATGTTGGATCAAATTACCGTTTATATCGATAAAGTGAGCGCTGCAGATGCGCATAGACAATGATGGGAAGCCAAAAAAATTGTGGATATTCGTAATAAAAAGATGCTAATCGTTCGATTTTCAATAGCTCAATTCAACTACGTTGGCCTTTTAAATTGCTCACTTCAAATTATTTAATTAAAAATCAAAAAAGTCGTTGAAAAATATTCTTTTATCAATATTTTCAAACTCCTATATCTTTTGATGTATACAATATTTTAAATTGCTCAACGTGTTAAAGAACTGCTCAAGTTGCATTTATAATTGCTCAAGTACAGATTCGAACAGCTCCACTTTCCTTAATTTTTAAATAAATATAAATAGTTTGAACAAATAAAATAATGATATTTGTAAAAAGAAAAATACTAATCGATAGATTTTCAATAGTTCAATGCAACTACGTTGTTCTTTTAAACTGCTCACCTTAAACTGTTCAATTAAAAATCAATAAAGTCGTTGAAAAAAATTCATTTATCAATATTTTCAAACTCCTATATCTTTTGATGTATACAATATTTTAAATTGCTCAACGTGTTAAAGAACTACTCAAGTTGCATTTATAATTGCTCAAGTACAGTTTTGAACAGCTCCACTTTCCTTAATTTCGATTTCCTTTCCTTTCCTCCATTTTCGTTTCCAACAACTGATCGGGACGCAGACGTCCTACCCGTCGATGAAGATTGAAATATTGATTGAAAATATTGATAAAAGAATATTTTTCAACGACTTTTTTGATTTATAATTAAATAATTTGAGGTGAGCAATTTAAAAGGACAACGTAGGTGAATTGAGCTATTGAAAATGTATCGATTTAGTATTTTTTTTTTTACAAATATCAATATTTTATTTGTTCAAACTATTTATATTTATTTAAAAATTAAGGGAAGTGGATCTGTTCCAAACTATACTTGAGCAATTATAAATGCAACTTGAGCAGTTTTTTAACACTTTGAGCAATTTAAAATATTGTATACATCAAAAGATATAGGAGTTTGAAAATATTTGATTTTTAAAAAAAAAATTGATTTTTAATTAAATAATTTGAGGTGAGCAATTTAAAAGGACAACGTAGTTGAATTGAGCAATTCAAAATCTATCAATTAGTATTTTTTTGATTACAAATATCATTATTTTGCAGGCTGGGGTGGGGTAGGTAAGTTTGACAACTGATAACGACTCCCAAGTTTGTTATGTTACCTATGTGTTACCTACATCTCCGTCTATGATTACCCAGAAAGCCAGAATATTTATGGTTAATTCTTAAAAAGTGACAGTAACCTGTCGAGCAGTTTTTAAAGGAAATTCGTAGTTATTTATATAGGAAAAGCCAATTTTTACACTATATTCTATTAAAAGAGATTTCTGTTTTATATAGAGGCAGAGTAATAACAAAATAGAATTGTAATGTAGAATTGAAGTCAATCTCACTCTACTTCCTTTTGGGACTGTTTCATAAAGAAGGTGTTCATACAGAACAGCTCTACTTACTGAGGAAATTGACTAGCATTTGACCCCTCTAGATTCCACGCCCATACCAATATGGTTCCCAGTATGATTCGCCACTTCGCTGTACCACTTTGTCATTAAGTCCATCACGACGAAAGTGATGTGAGTCAGTATTATTATGTTTAGCTATCGTTATGTCTTAGAAGAAGGACTCAACCTCTTCATGTGAACTGCTCGAGGTCGGCCTATTAACCCCTACAAGCTTGAGTACAACGAGAGTATCTCTCGCTTAATTTCAGTACAAGTTACGCTACCCGGGTTGAGACGCTGAAGATCTCTACCAGGCTGTCAGAACCTTGTTGACCAGAAACCCCACGCCACCCTGGGATTGTTACTTTATTTGTTTACTTTTTTCCTTGAAGTAAAAAAGGGGCCGATTCCAAGATAACTGTATCCTCACCCTCTCTTCGGATTTCAGATAAACCTAGAACGTGCCACCTAATATTATTTAATTGTACCTCAAGGATTTGGAGGCCTTCTTCTAGTCTTAGACTTCTTCTAAAAAAAAGTCTAAGAGATGTCGGTAAAAACATATTTCTTTAGTGAAGTCAGAGATAACGTTATTGATATCGTTACTAAGCCCTGCTTGACAGGTTACGGTGACACTTTTTTTAGAACTAGTCATATACTTAATGTATCTAAACGTTAAAATTTAACTTATCATTCATTCATGTCTTCTACCACTTTTACGTGACATTAGCTAAATCATTTGTGCCATCTTAGCACTATTGGAAGCCATTTTACCGATTGATTGTTTGGTTCAGTTCAGTTCTTTGCTTAATGGCTTTTAGTTGTGTCAGTTTGACACATATCATTTCGCCAATGTCACGTGGGATGGAGAACACACGAAGGAGATTGTTATTTTTTCGGTGGATTTGAGAATACAATTTAGTTAAATTTTGAAAATACACGAAAATAGTATGTATTTATTCACAATACTAAAAATACAAAATGTACAAATATATAAAAATATTTATAAGTATATAACATTGTACTAAATATATATATATATATATATATATATATATATATATATATATACATTGTAATATTTACAATTTAATTTTATTATATTTAATATATTTACATAAAAACGAACACAGAGGACTAAACACAAACATTAATAAAGATTCAACATTTATAGGGCGGGGAACTTCAGGAGGGAGTACGTCATACAACGGATGAAGGAGTTTGGGGCAATTAAACAGGATATGGGATGGAGATCCTTCATCTAAACCGCATTCGCAGAGTGAATGGTCCCGTACTCTAATTTTTGCGAGATGTCTAGATGTGCAAGCGTGACCTAAACGCAACCTGCAAATGGTCGAAGTGACCCAGCGATCGGCGTGTCTAAAACGGAAAAACCATGGTCGTCTAGGGATTTCTGGTTGCAGGCTCGCATAGTATTTACCTTTTACCATTTTGGATGATATCCAAGATGATGTCCACGAATTGGCCAACCGAGTATTCGCTGCAACACCAAGATCATAACAGAAAGGACAATGGCAGATCGCCTAACAAATTTTTGTTGGCATAAATTTTTAGCGTCTACTAATGAAAAATATGTAGTAAAATAGTACTTAAATTCCTAATCACTTTTGCTTAAAGAAGCACCACCGAAAGAAGTAATGAATTGAAGATATTCCAGGTTGAACATTTATAGGTTATGTGTCAACAACTTGTTGGTACCTGATCAAAAACTTAGTCAAATATATGTTAAATATAGTCCGAAACTACATTTTTAATAACTAGATAGATTGATTACAAAACCTTGTAGTAGATATATTTAGAGTATCGACGCACTTACAGCAAAATAATAAATGGCTAATTAGCCATAAGTCCGCCCATTGTACTTCACTGTCTGTAACTATCTTTATGCTTTGTTTGTAATATATTTGTGGTGTACAATAAAGTATAAAATAAAAATAAAATAAAGAAAAATATTTTTCTTAGACGCTTGTTTTAAACCTTAGGACTAAAATATTTCATATTCGGGGATTTTCTTTGTTACCTGTCCTTTAGGTATTTCCTACATAGGTACATCAGCGTTAGCTGTAGGTGATATAAAATCGACGATCGACAAAGATGTTCATCTTCTTAAATCATGAGCGCTGTATGTCAACAGATCTAATAAACCCTGCTCTTAGAATTTCTAGACCACGCTTCTGATTAGATTTTTCTTTAATAATAATCACCATAGATAGTTACCAGGACCATCCACTTATCGTGCCCTTTGCAGCATGGGATCATCTTTTTATCAGATAATCAGATAAATTATTTTTATATATATTTTATTAAAAGCTGGATTCTAGTCCTTCGCTAAACTAAGACAGTTATGTTTTTTAAGTGTTGTCATGGCTATCATACTATTTTACCTTTGCCATTCTCGAATTATTATTGTATTTATGAAATAATTGGGCTTAGCAAATAAATAAATAACGCGTTATTCTTTGTAATAAAACAATGTTTCGGGTTTATACAATATAAATCGTGTAACTTGATGCAACATAATACGTGTAAAGTGTATTATTTATTTAAAGGCATAGATATTGTAAAAAAAAGTAGATAATGCGCGGCCTTTGTTGTTAGTGAAGCCACAAAACTCGGCTCCTTCAAGTAAATACACGCGCTCACGCACACATATGCATCAAACTACGCTCATTTTCGTCAGTATGTCACAAGGCTTCATACAGTAACTTTGCTTATAAAATGCCGTCTTGTGTGATTAAATGGTGCAAAAACAATACCAAAGTAAACAAAAAATCTGAAGGAATATCGTTTCACACGTAAGTACATATAAAACTTTAAATTTATTGTTATTCCAAAATAATATTGAGGTTATTCGGAACTAATAATTTTAATGTCACGAAATGACGTACCACGGGAGTGTTGCCAGTAGTTCTTTTTTTTCAATACCCCAAAATGTGGGTAAGTAAATTGTACGCAATCAGAAAAATAATTAAGTAAAAAGTAGACATAGTTATTGTTTTTTTTTCTCGTGTTATTTTATGTTACATAAATTGAAAATAAAAAAATCAAAATATATTTATGAATTATTAACTCGTTTGTTTTATGTTTTAACTTTTTACAATTTTTGAGTAAACTAGGTACCCATATTTTACTATCAAATTTCATGGTTTTAGGTTTCCAACAAATATTTTAATAAGAGGTGAATGGGTAGAGGCTGTAAGACTCAGAAAATGACCACGATTATGCTGGCCATGCGCATAAAGTCAATTTAATACGATTAGTGATTGAAAAATATTTGAACATAAGACTACATCATATTAGTAAAATGCAAACAATGACGATGACTCTGAGTTCTAAGCGACACAAATTTAAAAAACTTATACAACATAAAGGATTCTAGGTTTAAGAAAAATAGTTAAAAAAAACTGACTGCAAACTGAAAAGAGATAAACAGAGGGGATAGGAAGTGTCCATTCATACGATTATCTTACGAATATATTTTTTTATTATTCTACCGATTTTTCGTTTCATTTTTAGTAAACTTATATAAAACTATAAACAGGTTTTTATTTTCACATATCCATTTTACCTATATTAAATTAATTGTTTAATAAAAATTTTAGGGACTTTGTTTAAAAGGTGTCAACACTTCACTCACTCACACATCTTTAAAAAAGTGGCTTCAGTTTTCTGTTCTAGGTGCGTTATCTACCTTTTTTTACTTGATCTATGTTTAAAGGCAAAAAGTTCATTTATGTTACTAAGAGAAGATTTATTACCATGTGGCAACATTCAACGGAACTATCGCTAGGTACCTCATATTCCAATGACATGTCAAATCATTTTTACAATAATCAAATGTTCTTTTCATTAAAAATGATATTTTTCCTAGACTTACACAGATCTTAAAAATATATTGAAAAAACGTAAGAAATTATTTTATTTACATTCGACATTAAGACATTTATAGACGCTTAGGAATTCTATCAACAACTTTTTCGCCATTGTTCTTTGATTGTTTGGTTTAATGAATTGCAGTTGGTGGAGCACGGTTGATCCCGCCAATGTCACGTACAGTGGAGAGCCCGAGAGCACACGAAGGAAATTGATCGGTTTAGTTGAGATAACAATCTCAATTTCATTTTAAAAATGGGCAAAATACTCAGATTTTAATTATTACTCCTTAATTTAAAACAATACAAACAGTTAAAGTTAAACTAAGACTACAACTACGACTAAAAATTAAGTTGTAAATAAATCATGTATCTGTCCTAGTGTAATTATAATTAGTTCGTAACTTAATTTTATTTATTTCAAGATATTTACACCAAAATAAACAGACTAAACACCAAAATTAACATACATTGCACATGTATAGGACGGGGAATGTCACAGGGATGATGGAAGGATGTCATATATAGGAATAGGACGGAGGAGTTTAGGACAAGACGTGATAAGAATAATATAATAATATATTCCTTTAGTATAATCATGGTATGATGACCATGAATATACCAAAGGAATGAAATAATCTTCTTCTTCTTCTTTGGCTTTAGCTCCCTTGTGGAAATGAAATACCTAATGAATACTTTAAACGTATGTCAGTGTCAACTGTCAGTATGTCTTCGAAATATTGATTTTTTATTATTAAAAATACTTTAAAATACCATAATTCCATAATTGTATAACAATTTAAGTTCCTAATGGAATAAATTATAAAAATGATTCGATTTATATATTTTAATGCTATTTGAGTTAAACATATTACTGAATAGGTATTTAATATTGACCTTTTTATTGTTTAACTTAGAACTCAAAGAATTATCATTATGTATATATTTCACGTTCATTAAAACACGATACGACTGATAAGAATGATACAATTCATTCATTACTGAAAATAGTTTTGACATAGAATTTCAACAAAATGCAATGTTTAAGAAATTCTGTTTTAAAAATAACACATCAACCTTTTCGTACAATTGTGAGTTTAATTTTTATATAGTATAATATTGTATTCTTGCAATAAAGAGGACATATTTTTGTTTAGAGCAGTGCGATCCCCGAAATACGAATTTATGAAGTAGGGCCAAGAGATGGACTTCAAAATGAATCGAAATTTGTACCAACGGATGTTAAAATTGAACTTATTCATAAACTTGCTGCAGCCGGTATTAAAGATATTGAATCTGCAAGGTAAGCGAATATTATAATGAGTAAAAAATATCTTGTATTAAGTAACAGTAATAAAGCTGTCTTTTTCTTATATATGTATATTGTTAGTTTCGTGAGTCCAAAGTGGGTAAAACAAATGAGTGATGGATCTGAAGTTATGAAAAATCTCAAGAGAGTTCCAGGTGTTAATTATCCAGTACTAATACCTAATCTAAAAGGCTATGAAGCAGCAGTAAGTTAAATACTAGTATATTTTTACAAAGAAATATTGAGTATAATTTGCATATTAATTTCAAATTATATTGCCTAATCTAATCTTAACATTTTTTAGAAAAAATGCAACATTGAGGAAATAGCTATTTTTCCTGCTGGTTCAGAGGGATTTTCTCAAAAAAATCTAAATTGTTCACTTGAAGAAGGTCTTAAGCGGTTTAAACTAGTTGCCGATCAGGCAGTGAAAGATGGTATCAGAGTGAGAGGATATATATCCTGTGTTGTAGGATGTCCCTATGATGGTCCTATCAGTCCTAAAACAATCGCAAAGGTAATATATTTAAAAGTACAACATTTTTACAACAAAACATAAATTAAAATAGACATTTAATTAAAATCATAATTTTAAAAATAAGCACATTTAATATGTCATTATAGTAAAATAAACTATTTGCTGATTTCACATCACATCACGTTCAGCCTGTAAAATCCCACTGTTGGGTATAGGCCTCTTTATCTATGTAGGAGAAGGATTGGAGCTTAATCCACCACGGTGCTTCGCTGCGGGTTAGCGGTTGTTCCCTACTATGAGTAACAATCTCTATCAGATATTTATGATAACAACCGGGGACGATGGCTTAACATGCTCTCTGAAGCATGGTGAGGACAAGGACAGAAATCCAAACGGGAAAGAAATATTTCGTTCCTTAGCTAACAACATCGTTTAAGTCATTTTTACCAACTTTAAAGGAGACGAAAAAAACTATCTATTTTATAATATTGATGGAATTTTTGTGTTATTACTTAATAATAAATAACCTTAGTTAGCGGTTAAGAAATAATTATTTATATTTATTTTGACGATTTACTTTATTTTAACTTTTATTTTATGACTTGAGATGTGTTGACTGATATTTTATTAGACTAAGTCGGTGTTGCTTGCGGAAATGTTAATAACATAGGTCAATCATCACATCAGATCAATTGCTTAAAGTTATTTGGTGACACACAAACCCTTAGAGCGCAACTGTAATGGGTATTTTTTTATTAGTTAAATATTTAAAACAAAGTATTTAATAAACTGCAATGAAACAAGATACAATAGTAATAACAATATAAAAATAAAATATAATACTTGAAATCACTAGTCTAATAGTCAGTTGCAGTCTTTAGCGATTGCTGTGCGGAAGGTCATTGTAAAAACAGTGGCAACTAGATGGCAATACACTATTTACGTGTTGCAAATCTTCATACTTCCGTTTTGTAATTGGTACTGTTTCACCCGCAGTAACTGTTTGCAGCTAGAAGCTGCATACAGTTTCTGCGGGTGATAAACAGGGCATACACTGAATAGTTTAATATCGAAAAAGGTGTTAGACAGGGATGTGTAGCGTCACCATGGCTGTTTAATCTGTTCATAGACAATTGTTTAACAGATTGAAAAGAGAATGAAAGTGGGTTGAGAATGAATGAGTTACTCGTCAAATGTCTTCTCTATGCTTATGACCAAGTATATACTTGCGTCTTCGGCCGAGGAGTTGCAGGAGATGGTAACTGCTATGAGTGGAGCTTTTGTAAGACAAAGAATGAAGATGAATGTAAAGAAAACGAAAGTGTTGGTGTTTGAAAGAGATAAGGCAGTGACAGACTGCAATATCGTGATTCATTCATGGTGAACAAATTGAACAGGTGAATGAATTTGCGTGTCTGGGTTCAAAGTTTACAAGAGATGGAAAGTGTGAGAGTGATATTGAGAGAAGAGTGAATGCAGGAAACAGGGTGGATGGGGCTTTGCACTCCTTTATGAGCAGTCGGAAGGTGTCTAACAAGGCTCGTTTGGTTGTGCATGAGGAGGTGTTGATTCCGACACTCATGTACGGAAGTGAAAGATGGGTATGGCAGAAGAAATATGAAAGCAGAATAAATGCAGTTGAGATGAGAGCGTTAAGAAGTATGATAGGAGTTAAACTGAGTGACAGGATAAGAATAGTGAGATAAGGAAACGTCGTGGTCAGGAAGAAAGTGTAGTGATAAAAATTGAGAAAGCTATGCTCAGATGGTTTGGCCATGTCGAGTGAATGAGTGAAGAACAATTGACGAAAAAAGTGTATAAGGCGAGTGTGAATGGAATGGTTAGAAGGGGTAGACCTAGATGGACGTTTCGAGGCCAAATAAGGGACGTCTTGACAAAAGGCCAGGTCAAAAGAACCCTAAACCGAAGAGCGTGTATGAAGGGAATAATGAAAGTAGACGAAGCGAAACAAGTATGTAAGGATCGCAGCAAGTGGAAAGAAGTGGTCTCTGCCTACCCCTACGAGAAAGAAGACATTATCAACTTTTTCTATAATATCTAAATTGCTAATAATTGCTAATGTCAATATTTTCAATATCCAAGACTATATTTTGATTAAGTATTGTTTTACATTGTCCTGGCTACTAAATACTTTTCAGGGACTCTCCACAGTTTTTTTCGTTTATTGGTGTTGCAATAATTGCGTATTTATTATGAGAATTGCATGCTTTGGTATAAGGAGAACTAGTGTTAATTTTTTGATTCAAATCTTTAAAAAATAATTGGAATTATTAAATTCAAATATAAATAACTAGTTTAATTCTTTTTTTATCTTTTTTGCATCTTTTTTACGCCATTTATGTTTTGACATCAGTCCTGCTTCTTAATTTAGCACATAACTCGGATCACTCAAGGAATCAATTTCTTCTACATCAATAGTGTATTTCAATCATTGAGTTTCCTAAAAGAAATAAAATACATTTTGAAACACCGCCTAAGTTAAAAAAAAAAAAAACATAATTAGTAAACACCGCTTAAGTAAATAAAAATATTCTATCATCATTTCTTTCTATATTAATAAGCCTAAATTCTATCTATCTTCTATTCAAACTTTTAACATACACCTTTCAGCGATAAAAGTCACAAAAAATATAATAATCACGGAGCGCCAAGTATTTTCTACCAGAAAAGTATGACAATCTATCGACTTATGCGGTGTTGAGAGGCCAACCGACTTGCGCGCTGTCACTACTTTTTGTATTACGATTTCTTATTCGCTGAAATCAATATCATGTGACCAATGATAAGACGCGCAATGAGCAGCTCCATCGAAATGCATTAAAATGAGAAAACCGTCAATTTCGACTTAAGCGGTGTTGTAAGCTAAGGGACGATTTGTACAAATACAAATATTAGCCCTAGCGGGAATCAAACCCGCAAACCGTCGGTGTTTTAGGCAACTACTTGCACTTGAGTAACAGAGCAGTTGTTGCTACACCAGACCAGTTGTTATTGAACGGTTGAATTTATATTTAAAAAGGGATACCTGTATTTACGGTTTTTTGGTAATTTTGAGTTGGTGGTCATGTTTGTACCCATAAAATATCCCAAAAAATATACTATTTTACATAATAATCATAGTGTCCATGAAAGTTTAAAAAGTTATACTGGCAATTTATTTTTTATATTTTACTAGTTGACCTGGCAAAGTTCATATCCTAATATTTTTTTTTTTTGTATAATAATTACATATATGAAAATAAAATACAGCATATCTTTCAAGTTGGCTCAAACTGCACACGGTGTGCAAATTTTGTTAAAATTGGTTAAGTAGTAGGAGTACACACCGACAAACAACGTGTCGGGTAATTTATATATATTAAGACTTTTAATAAAGGTTGTTTTTAGATAACAGATGAACTATTTTCAATGGGCTGTTATGAAGTATCATTGGGTGATACAATCGGAGTTGGTACCGCCGGTTCAGTTAGGAAGTTAATGAAAGAAATTGTAGCAGTAACCACAGCAGACAAACTGGCTCTTCACTTTCATGATACATATGGACAAGGATTATCAAATCTGCTTGCTGGTCTAGAGGTAATATTTTATTTTACAAAGTGCTCCTATTAAAAATTTACTACTTTGTTAATTAAAACAAATACAAATAGACTAAAAACATTAGAATATAATAAAAAAGGACATATTTGTTAAGAATGTGAGCTCTTCAAAAAATTTTAGGAAATAGCTCAAAATATAGTAAAGCTAACGCTTTTATAGGTAGTGTGCACCTGTTAAGCATTAGATACATAATTGTGTAATAATTTTCTTAATTTAGTTGAAGCCAGAGGCAATGGGGATTTAAAAAAAGTTTAAATTATATGCAGCAAATCTTACAGCGTAGAGGTATATTACTGTAGAGATTATAATGTATCTGTAGATAAGATAAAGATAAAAACTAGATTTTTTAAATCAAACAAAAATTATTGCCGCAACGGAAACGGAAAAGTAAAAAAAATGACGTAGAATATTATATTTTTTTAAGGATTTTTCTTTTTTTTTGTTACAAAAAGTGAAATCTGAATCTAGTCTTTAATGATCCTACATTACATTTTTTTTGTTGTTGTTTTTATCCACAATCCTGATAATAAAATATTTACACATTGCATTTATGTAACTTTAATTGGCTAGGCTAGTTGTAAGTGAGAAGTGTTTGAATGAAGCAATAAGAGTATAGGGGCCTGTATTGACTCGTCCCACCTAGCGTCGAATCATTTCGCTCTGCCTCATACCATGTCACTTTATTCATTATTTATGTATTATTTATTATATTATAGACTAACACCATAATCTTACATAAGGAAACATCTCATTCTATAATCCATAATAAGCAGTTTACCTATAAAAAGTTACTTTAACTGAAAAATAAGGTATGAGTAAGTATAGAGGGAAGACTACGTTAGTTAATTAATTTTAAATTTAGCCCCAAAACGGTAAATAAATATAGTTACGGTAAATAACGTTATCATTTAATAAATATTATTAACCAGCTGTACCCTGCGCGCGTTGCTACGCTTTTTTTTTGGTCGTACCAACTCAGAAACCTTTGTGGGCTCATGCACAACACTTTGCTGAAGATCATAACATGATCAAATGCATTGTTTACGATTCTATAAAGGACATACAGACACACATTCATTTTTATATATCATCATCATCATCATCATTTCAGCCTATCACAGTCCACTGCTGGACATAGGCCTCTAAAAGTTCAAGCCAAAAATAGCGTGAACTCATGTGTTTTGCCCATAGTCACCACGCTGGGCAGGCGGGTTGGTGACCGCAGGGCTGGCTTTGTCGCACCGAAGACGCTGCTGCCCGTCTTCGCCCTGTGTATTTCAAAGCCAGCAGTTGGATGGTTATCCCGCCACCGGTCGGCTTTTTAAGTTCCAAGGTGGTAGTGGAACCTTGTTATCCCTTAGTCGCCGCTTACGCCACCCACGGGAAGAGAGGGAGTGGCTATATTCTTTAGTACCGTAGCCACACAGTACATTTATATAAATACTAAAGTAAAACTATTATCCGTTCCTTTTGGACGTGCTGGGATAAATCTCTTTTAGGGCAAACAAATATTAAATTATTAAATTCTGTTCGTATAATAAATTGTTAAATTTCTGTTTTTGATATTAAAATAATCGCTTTAGCTAAATTCATGTGTATAATATGTATACACGGGACATATACCAAAATAACCCCATTTATAATTTTTGTCTGTCTGTTTGTTTCGGCTAATCTCTGAAACGGCTGGACCGATTTTAAGTAGTAAGAAAAATAACTTTTTTGTTAAATTCCACGCGGACGAAGTCGCGGGCACAGCTAGTAAATAAATAAATTTTCTATTATTCATTTTGTTGAGGGTAAAATACAGAAATGGAGAAAAAAATTGAACATACAAGTTGAGGTTCTTGATTTTCACTGTTACGTTTGAATTTATAATTACTATATATAAATATTACTACTTTCTTGAGAATCGTAGGCTTTTTGATATTGAACCATGAAAAATGTGGCGGATAGTTAGTTTATATAACATTCCAAATCCATTTAGACATATAATAATAACTAGCTGGGCACCGCGGTTTCACCCTTGTTGATTTTAGGAAAAAATAGCCTTCCTTTTTAAAGCATACCTAACCTTCATTTTTAAATAGTTTAAATTTTTGAGTTGTGGATGCCGGTAGAGCGAGCAGATTTATGTGGAGTAATTTTAAAGTTTTTTTTCTAAAAAGGGAGGCAAACATCTTAACCTTATATATGATAATATATTTACTTAAGCGTATCATCAGAATAAATATAACTATTCTGTTCTATAGCTAAACATATATTCTTTATTTTATTGATAAAATAAACAAGATTAAAAGAAGCGATAAAATAAAAACAACATGTATCAGTGTGCTATAATAAAGTACATAAAAATCATACGATGTTGAACATTTGTCATTGTCTGAAAAATAACTGTTCACGCTACTATTGTCAATATCAAAAGATTTTATATTTTTTTGCAGTTTGGTATCAAGACCGTCGATTCTTCTATCTCGGGTCTAGGCGGATGTCCGTATGCACGCGGAGCGAGCGGAAACCTTGCAACCGAAGACCTTGTATATTTCCTTTACGGTCTAGGAGTTAATACAAACATAGACCTGGTCAAGCTCGTCGAAGCCGGCCGTTATATTTCCAACTTCCTCGCCAAACCTACAGAGTCCAAAGTGAACCGAGCTCTCGGTGACCGATTTAAAAATCGCGAAAACATTATAAAAATGGCTGCATGCACGCTTTAGTAAAATGAAAAAAGACGAACAAAGAGTAAATTTTATGTAAATATTTCAATAAATATGTAATAAATATTAATATGAAAATGTAATAATAAATGTTTGCATTCGTATATCGTGTATTATTTATCTGCTGGCTAGAGTTATGTCAGCGTGGTCACAAGCGTCACTACCCAACATACTGGTTTTTATCAATTATCATGCGAAGCGGGCGCTGGGCCGGGTGACGGCGGCACACACTAGTGCGGCGAGCGCGCACCGAGCAACTCGCTTTATATTGAATTGACCTTATTTACTTGATCCGATCTTGAAAGAGGGGTCGATAAACCCTTCATTCATTTAACCATTCCTAAATAGTTTTAATACATCAGTTTGTAGCGGGATACTGTCACGGTTCGTTAGTTTTTATGGCATATAGAAAGTTCCAAAAATGGTCGAAGTGAAGATAACCGAAAAAATTAAAGTCGGCGGTGATAATCCCTGCTTTATCATCGCTGAAGTTGGTCAAAATCATCAAGGTGACATTGAAATTGCAAAAAAATTAATAAAGGCCGCAAAAGTAAGTATTGTTTGAAATATTTGACACTCATTGCTATATGAATGATTTGAGGTTGTGAGCGCTTTGTTGTGAGTAGCCAGTAGGAAACAAAACAACGGATGACGTATCACGGTGAATGCCGTGCAAGTTTATTTCCCAATTCCAAAACAGCACATTTTACCGAATTAATTCTAATAATAATTTATTATTTTACGTGTTTCTTTGCTTAACGATAGAAAATGTTAAAGAAATACCTATACTTACAAAAAATATAAAACACTACATTCGACAAATATCAATGTAGTTAGATATTACTAGGTACTTCGAGAATAGTAAATTACTTAGTATATTTACGAATAATAAAAACAATGTCGTAACTGTATTGATTACAAAACGC
This sequence comes from Melitaea cinxia, assembly GCF_905220565.1. Lineage (NCBI taxonomy): Eukaryota > Metazoa > Arthropoda > Insecta > Lepidoptera > Nymphalidae > Melitaea > Melitaea cinxia. The sequence goes on along the minus strand of NC_059394.1, from coordinate 8,094,216 downwards.
AATTTGTTTACGTTTTTTGCGATTCTACCCAGATTAATATTTACGGATTTTTTATCGCTATTCTAAACTTTAGCTAAATGTCTTGTATTTTTTTACTTAAACATGCTAATTTAGTATTTAATAGTGAAAGGATTATTAAAAACGCAATAAATTTTTAGAGATATCAATTATTAATTACAAATATATATATATACATATATATATAACTAGATCTGTATAGGTAGTTACGTGGGTTATAGTTTGAAATATATGTTTTATTTATTATTCATATTTCATAGTACTTATAAGTAAAGAAACCATACACATTGTACGTTTGCACACAAACACTCTGATTTTTACTAAGACATTGTCTAATAACTTGTAGGTATTTGTTATTATTACACTTTACCTTTTCAACTATAGGATGCTGGTGCGAGCTGTGTAAAATTTCAAAAGACCTGTCTCAAGGAAAAGTTTACGAACAAGTATTTAGAAAAACCTTATGATAATCCAAACTCTTGGGGAAAAACTTACGGCGACCATAAAAGACATTTAGAATTTTCTGACAGTCAATATAGAGAATTGATTAAATATGCGCACGAAGTCGGAATCCTCTTCACTGCTTCTGCTATGGATATGGTAAGCCTAAGCAAAAACTTTTATTACCTAATTCTGTATTTTTTGTTTAATTATTAATTCTTTATTCACTGATTTGTGTGTCTTTTTTTGTTTGAAGGTTTCGTTTGACTTTTTGGTCAACATAAAAGTGCCATTTATAAAAATTGGTTCCGGAGATTCAAATAATTTACTCTTTTTAAAATATGCCGCATCCAAAAAGGTCCCTTTAATTATATCGACTGGAATGGTTGATAAGAGCGCAGTAAAAACTATTTACGACATCATATCAGCGCAACATAAACGATTCTGTTTATTGCACTGTGTATCCGCGTATCCAGTGCCATTCGAAGATTGCAATCTGACTGTGTTACTAGATTATAAAAACACTTTTGATGTTCCGGTCGGGTATTCTGGCCAAGAACTGGGAACAGCGGTGGCGCTGGCCGCAGTTGCACTAGGAGCTAAGGTATAATCTGTTTCAATTACTGCACTCATAAGTACCAATATATACTTCACACATTCACCAACTTTTAATTAAACAGTAACAAAAACAAAATCTTTTCAATTTTTAGTCTAACAGTCACAAAAAAGACTGGTCTATTTCAACACGCTACTTTGTTTTAAAAAAATATTAACAGCGTTATTTTAGTAACATTCCTTGCAACCTTGACAAGGTCTCCAAAAATAAAATACATAACGACTATTTCATACAACTATCTCATAAATTTCTTAAAATATTTTGTTTTTGTTCATACAAATTTATTTTCACGCAATTGTGAGCTAAAGAATAAATAATTTGTTTGCTCGCAAACGAAAAAAAAACCGACTTCAATTACATCGACGAGTAATACAACGTAGATCGACGAAAAAATAGTCAAGTAACTACGCGTTATCAAAGATTACTCAAAAAGTAGTTATCAGATCTCGATAAAATTTATATCTGACCACATGATAAGTATCAGCTTTTGATTAAATTAAAAATTATCAAAATCGGTTCACCCAGTAAAAAGTTATTGCGGATTTTCGAGAGTTTCCCTCGATTTCCCTGGGTATCCATCATCAGTGCCTAGTTTCGTTATCATGGTACCAAACTAGGGATATCACCTTTCCAACAAAAAAAGAATTATCAAAATCGGTACATCCAGTAGAAAGTTATGCGGTATAATACAACGTAGGTTGACGAAAAAAGCGTCAAGTAAAAATGCATTATTAGATATAACTCGAAAAGTAGTTGTTAGATCTCAAATAAATTTAAATGGGACCAATTGGCACACACTACCTTTCGATTAAAAAAAAATTGTCGAAATCGGTCCACACGGTCAAAAGTTCTGATGTAGGTAACATACATTAAAAAAAAATACAGTCGAATTGAGAACCTCCTCCTTTTCTGGAAGTCGGTTAAAAAACTTTAAAATACCGAAAAGAATTACAATTATTAAACAAATGATTTATTTTTTATATTTAAGGTATTGGAAAAACACATAACACTGGATAAAACTATGAAGGGTACGGATCATGTCTGCTCGCTGACACCTGAGGAGTTTAAGCAGTTAGTAAAAGACGTGCGTGTTATTGAAGCATCGCTTGGTACTCCTATCAAAAAAATTGTAACATCAGGTATATACTTCAAGCATATATATAACTATTATACGAGTAGAACGGTCAGAATTAAAACCTTAAGATATTTATTTATTGATTAGTGTATCAAAAAAAAACTATCTGTGCCCTACGATATCACTGGCGTTATTTTAAGGAAAAACCGTCCTAAAATATTTTGAAAGCATTACTGTGCATCTCGGGCGACTTGCACAGGCCTGCGCCGCGACACTTCGTCGATCAATTGATTTTACAATATTCCCTAAATTATGCAACAAAATTAAATCCTATAAAAGAAAAAGTTTATTTTCATACAATTGCCCTGTTAATAAAGTATTTTTCATTCGTAATGATTCAATGCCTGGCTAATTTAAATGCAATAAAATCGCCTATTAATTTTTTGTGATCATTAATTCGTTACAAAGTTATTTTAAAACTATGATATATTCTAAGATACTCATAGAAATCGAGTGATTACATTTTAGTACCTCTTTTATCAAATTATAGCGGGTGGAACCGCGGAGCTCAGCTTGTTATTATTACATTTAGTATTTAAAAACATGTGTAAAAAATATTAATAATGTATTTTTAGCAATGGATTTTGTGGCACGTAATAGATGCTCAAAGTCCAATTTATATCAATGTTTTATGTATGTACTATTCACTTCGTAATTTTTTTTTTATATTATGAGGTCGGCAAACAAGCTTACGGCTCACCTTATGGTATGCGACTACTGTAACTTATAGACGTCTGCAACACCAGAAGCATCGCAAGAGCGTTGCCGACTTATCCCAATTCCCCAGGAACTCTGGTCACCTTACTCACCAACAGGAACACAACACTGCTTGAAAGCTTTCTGTAAGGTCAAGGTTATGGACTACCCCATTCGGGCTGATCCATATTTTGAGCAGGAAATTTCTTTCTGAGCCCTACCTCGGTTACCTCACTTAGTACCCCAGTTTTAGTATAAATAACAAGTAAATTGTTACATAAGCATACTTTTTACAGAAATACCGTGCATTGATAAGTTGCAAAAGTCCCTTGTTATGGGCTGTACAAAGAACAAAGGTGAAATTTTATACCCTGGAGATGTGAAAATAAAAGTTGCGGAACCTAAAGGCTTAAACGCGTTACATTTCGAAGAGGTTATCTACAAAACTCTTGTTTACGACAAGAAAGAAGATGAGCCCCTCAATGAAGGAGATTTCTGTTAATTAACAACAAGAACACTACAGATTCATTATCAGCCATAATCAACTATCACTATATTTGCATGCCCATTATTATACGACTACAAGCACAAATTAACTATTAGACTCGTTTTTGATATAAGTAAGTCTATACATATAAAAAAAAAGAAAAAAGGAATAAAAAATGTTTAATGTTACTAATAATATACAAGCTTCTATTTTAAAATGCGTTTAATTTGACGTCTTCTTTTGTATTAATTGTTACAGTTTTTTAATTTCCTCGTCAAATTCACCTACCTACTTGAATCAAATATACACGAATGTATTCGTAAATAAAACAAATGAATTAAAAGCAATGTAGATGTTTTCTTGGCAACGAACAAACGTAAATATTATTACAAGAATTCTCAGTAGATGTTTGTAGTTAGTACGAGTAACTATGAGATAAAGAAAATTTCCATGTTTCCATTTTTTTACGTCGAGTGGCCATTCATGAGTGGCTGACGTCAATGCAGCACTGTTGAATATTTTTGTATTCTTTGAGTATTTTTGGAAGTTCTATGGTTTTCTTTCAGTGTTTAAAAGTGTTTTCACCCTAATTAGGAGAAAAAAAGAGTAACTAGTTATTTTATTCCAAATTATAAGCTATTATTAGTAGAAATATGTATTCCTGGCAATAAATACAATTCTTTGTCTAATCTAACGGAATCACAGCATTAAAATTATACACTGGAGTGGCGTCATTTGCCCATCTGTGAATTCCTAGCGAAGTCCTTAATCGATATACTTTGAAACAATCGTGTCTGAATTATTCATATTGAAAGTGTAATCGGGAGCGCGTGTCGTGTGGTGTAATAGAGCACAAGTGGCGCGGCGCGCGAACGCTGGCAAGGTGCCCGCGCCGCCGCCAGTCCCCGGAGTATCGGCTCGACTGCCGCCTGCGCCGCGCCGCGCCCGATCACTTTCCCACCCCCAGTGAACCCACGAACCATAATCCTATTACGTATTTACGCATGCGACGCGACTATTATATACTGTTTTGCACCATAAAACCACTTCATTGAGATATTATTTACGCCAATACAATTTTTTCGCGCTGCAACACGTTTTCAGTCTCCCAATTAAGAGCTGCCGATTTAGGTCGCCCGGTTCGAACAGAGCAGCAAGATATTTTTATGGCCGATCTGCGGTGCAGACTTACGAGCTTTTTGGTCACGTTGCTAGTTACATGAATTACTATTAATAGCGTAGAATCGTAAAACTCATTCCATAAAAAATATCGAGTGATGTGCTTAATGCACATTGTACAGTCTTCCTGGACGAGATTTTTGATAGGTAATAAATCGTCAACAGAAACAGATAGTCGTTATATGTTATAGTATTGGCATTTAGTGTTGAACCGTTGACATTTTTAAATTGCATTTGTAACTAGTTTGAGTGTGGTGTTCCAAAATGCATCATTTGTACCCGTTGGCGAAGGGTGACCCATTGTGCCCTCTGGGTTTCCACCCACAAGTGCGATGGCCAACGCGTTGTAAGCGTTGCTTTCGCGATTACAAGGAGCATGGTGGACGGAAGAAGGAGGAAGACTTCACCGCATCTACACCCAGCCTCTCAACTTGGAACTCGCCTTCATCACGGTAGGTCACAAAATGAAGGATAGAAATATTATACTATAGGTATAGTTAAAAATCCTTTAAAAATAAATTATAAGCGAGATTTTTTTCCCTTTAATAGAAGCAATAATTATTATGTGGCTAACCCGTTTCGTACATACGTTATATATAAGAATAAAATAAATAAATAAACACTCACACTCAACGGCCGCAGTATGATTTTCTCCTGCATTGGGGGTCCGGAAACGCACACAATACACAAGCGCAAACGACCAGACCACGACAAACATCTATATGGCCAAAACAAATAATTGTCATGTGCGCGGTGCTTTTTTTTACCCAGGGGAAATCCCTTATGGATACACCGACATAACCCAAGGTCCACGGAAGTCGTAGGTTTTGTGGGACCTTCACCGACCAAAAAACCACAGGGGTGTTCCTTTGACACACCTGGGCGGAATTACGGCAACGCTATTGTACTTCCGCGATCTATTGCATTTCTAAATCATTATAATAATTAAAATTTATATTATACCTTTATATATTTAGTATATTTTTTCACACATACACACGGTCGGCCTGTTCCTCGGCCAGAAACGATTTGAAATCTGTTTGACCCGAGCAAGCAGGGCTACCTACAGGCTAGTAATTTAATATGATATTATTATTATGATAATCTAGGCAATGAATTCATAGTCTAGGGAATTCTTTCAAACATTTCTCCAATAGTCACATAGACGTGTAGGGTATTCTGAGCGTCCAAGCTTATATAAACTTTCTAAGGACACGTCAGCAAGGATTAACACGTATTTTAAAAAAAATATAAAAGTACCCTCTTATTTCGAACATTATTATCTTGTAACATATTTCAATCATTTCATAACTTTAGATAAATGAAACAGTATTATTGATTTGTTAAAATATTTATACATGTATAAATATTTTAACAAATATTGTAATTTAATGTAAAAAATAATATACTATAATACTTTGTAGTTTTGAACACTAACAGTTCAGTCATATCGAAAGAGCAGCGCAGAGGCGACAAAGATCCAACTAGTTTATTTATTTTATAATAAAATACATATAAGTATAGTAGATATAATAAACATGTACCTATGTACATATTTTTATCTATTTTGGGTACCAACTCTATCAGACATTTGCAATAGACAAATTTAGATCAGCGTGACTAATTAAAAATAAGTCAAATTCGTTTTCGCTGTAAATCTGCGGCAATGACAGATACCGGCATTTCACGAAACTTCTAAAACGGCCACTGTAAATCTTTGTACTGTACAAATAATATCTAAATATATAAAAATGTGGGCGATAAATTCCGAAAGTACTGAACCATTTTTTATCAAATTTTGTAAGCATCTGTAATTTAGTCCAACTTGCGAGATAGGGTAGTTTTTGTCTCAATTGGACCCGGTAGGTGGCGCAGCTATCGGTGTGTAAGCAATCAAATTTGGTAACTGTTTTCCGGGCAGGGCAACGTCTGCGGGGTCTGCTGGTAGGTATATTATAGTTTTATTTTCCATACAGTAGGTAATTTGTCATGTAATATTTTAGATGAATATAGATAACTTTCCTCGCCTTAAAATAAGGTAGAAAGCCAAAATTGCATATGACAAAATCGGTTTTAATAAAACCCATCTTCCCAACTGCCAACTTTTAAAAGATTGTGTTATTGAGAAGCGTAATTGCAGGATTTAAAATATAGACCTAATAATACCTATATTAAAAAAAAGAAAAAAATCTACTGATCTGATTTTGTATATGAAAATTTCTTATTTGACTAAAAATAGTAATTAATCTTTAACCAAAACCACAATAGGAACCGCACGGGTTGTCTATAGTAAGTTAACATACGGACATGACACGGAAATGCATGCACCAAGAAATACACATATTGCAGAGAGCGACCGCGGTGTCTGGAATCATAAAAGTTAACCGTGGCACTATTCCAACCCGTCGAACATTTTCTCGGATTGTTTGCATTCCATCAACAAATACTCACCAATTGACGTAATAATCTACGAAACAACGTCAATATTTCAACACCTAAAAACTTTACAATGTGGATAAAATAAGCAACATCTGCCTAATACATTTGTTATTGTTATTTTTATCAAAAATAACTATTAAATATTGTTGTGACGACTTGATTTGGCTCAAGTAATACCTATTGGTAAGTGTGTAGTCAATTCTGTTTTGGCTTGTTTATTTGTTTTCGTTTGACGTGACTTTTGTACTTATTCGTATTTATATAAGTTTCATACTACATAAAATGTAGTTAAATATCCTAAGACGTGTAGATCGTCATACCTAGTCATAGTTTCTTTGTGACGAATGCTGCCAAAACTGTCTACTACGTACAAAGCTTTGTGTAGAAAATATATTTATAATATTATAAACTTTTATATAGACTTGTTGTTTGAGTTAATCTCGTTCATAAGTTATTGATAGGCTTTATCAGTAAAAAATAAAACAGGTCATTAGGGCATGTCTCATTTCAACTAACAAACAACACAATATTTACGGTTTGCACATTGAGATTGACAACTGGTATAGTGGTGTGAGTAGTAGCCTAAAACACTGACGGTTTGTGGGTTCGATGCCTGCTTGGGATGACCTGCCTGATGGATAAATATCCACAAGTATAAATATTTCTTTTTGGTTTAGATGTCTGTCTTTGTGATTCTCCCCACCGTGCGAGACAAAGTTTATCTTGCTAAAATTGCCTTGTTAATTAATGAAATATTTTTTATTCGTAAGGATTCAATGCTTGGCTAATTTAAATACAATAAAATCACCTTTTAATTGTTTGTGATCATTAATTCGTTACAAAATTGTTTTAAAACTATGATATATTCTAATATTCATAGAAATCGAATGATATCAAGGACAATTTTGTTCAAAAAGTTAATAATTGTGTTTGCTAGCAAACGAAAAAACCGACTGCAATTTCATCGACAAGACAACGTAGACGATAAAAATTAACAAAGGCAATAGTCGCCACTACGATTTCAATCGATTCACAAACGACGAGGTTATTCGCGAACACACATAAAAAAATATACTTATATACGGTCGAATTGAGAAACCTCCTTTTTGAAGTCGGTTAAAAAGAAAAGAACTTATTACGAATAACGTAATTATTTGGATATAGATTAGCGTGATGTCTATAAGACTACCTTCGCAAATAATGCATTGCAACAGCCACAAATCAATGCTGTGCCGCCGCGTTGATGCAACGGTCACAGCACCGATTTGTGGCTGTTGCGCTGGCGGTAGCGGGTTCGATCCCCGCACATGACAAACATTTGTATTGGCCATACAGATGTTTGTCGTGGTCTGGGTGTTTGTGCACTCCTTGTGGGTCTCCTCACCGTGCCTCACAGAGCATATTAAGTTGTCGGTCCCGGTTATTATCATAAATATCTGATAGCGATCGTTACCCATAGTAGGGTACATATCCGCAACCGGCATTAGAGTAGCGTGGTGAAACTCTAATCCTTCTCCAACATGGAGGAATAAGAGGCCCGCAGTGGGATGTTACTGTCGGAATGCGTGCGTGTGCGTGAGTGCAAATTGATTCATCTGACAAATATAGTAAAGCTAAATGTTAAAGTTAAATATAAGTTTATCATATTCTTATCTATTGAGTACCGTTATACATCAGATAGATTTATCAGAAACCGTTGATACATGCCACACATAATAAGAATTTAACAATAACTTGCTAAAAACTTCGTTTTACTTCTATGGATAATTCGACCACAAATGTACGAGTAGGAATGTAGACACGTAGCTACTCTTTTATTGTTATTATCAAAAAATATGAAAATTTTCAATAACTTTTTAAGAACATAGATTTTTTTTTTAAGTGCGAATCTAAACTATCTCAATCCATAAACGAACCTCTCTTGATTTTTTACATTTTACATTTTTTATTTAGGAAATTTAGTATTTTAGAAAATAACAAATACCGTAAAAAAAAACAAAAAAAAATAATAATAATTCAAACTATTAAGTGAAATAAAAAACGTGTTTTTATTTATTTTTGTCGACAGTATAAAATTACATAAATAATTTTAAAAAAAGTTTGCTAGTAATATTTTAGTTTTACAAACGTCATATTATACAATCGTGTGACTGATATTACGTCACTTCCGTTATATATTTTTCTTACGGTTTTAGTATCACATTTTTTTTAAGTTCGGTCGCCCAGCGAAATGTCAAGCCTCCCGTAAGGAACTTCGTTCCAAAAAATGCAATCTGTAGTCAGGTTGAGTGAGGTATTTGTTGTAAGTATTCACTGTAATAGAAATAGACACAATCTTTTCAGTAAGATATAAGCATTTTATCTATAGTTTGCATTACATTTACAGGTACATAATTATATGTATATACCTGAAGTCTTATGTGCCTAGGCTATAATATAAACACTAATGGTCTAATGTTTGTCCTCGTTTAAAAAAGTATTGAACAGCTACAAGCCAAGAAGTAAATAGAAATAAATTAGGTATAGTTTACAAAAAATGTGACAATTTTAGCTAAGACAATATGACAATACATTTACATTTCTTTACTTACGCATTTCTGTAATTCTGTATACTAATAATATGAAGAAAATGTTTGCGTTACTATTTATAATACGGAGAATTTATTTTTTGCTTATGTTCGATTCACTCAAAACAACTGGACCGATACAAACAATTTATTAACTGTTACAAAACCTTACCTATGGCATTTTTTATTGTAATTACCTACATGTAGTTAAAATATATTTTTACTGATATAAAACTACATTTGTATTTTAAGGTTGTAGATGGTCTTTTTTAACAACAATTAGAAGTAATATAATTACACTAGAAAACACGACTCTGCGCTACCCATAGCATTCAAATCATTGCGGCCGCAGCCGCTGTAACGTTTCTAGTTAATAGTAGAATTTTTAAATTTTACTATTCTGGTTAGACTGTTAAAATCATCTGAATTATTTCGATGACGGCTATTACATGGAATTATAGACATCATATCCTTTGCAAAGACATCAACGACCTGTAATTTGCCTAGATTTCACGCGAAGACGCGTTGGCGCAGCGGTCACAAGTGACTGTTACGCTGGCGGTCACGGGTTCGATCCCCCTCACGACAGACATTTGTAAGTATTGGCCATATAGAACATCTATCATGTCTATGTCATGTATCATGTCTAGTCATGGTGTGAGCGTTTATGTTTGTGTATTAATGTGTGTTTCCGGACCCCCGATACAGGAGTAAATGCTACTGAGGGCCGTTGAGTGTGAATAGTTTATTTATTTATTTATTAGAATGTCAATATTTATTCAATGTGAATATTTCTCCACAAAAGTTCAACAAACTCTGTTTAACAGCTTTACTGAAAAACAAAAGGGATTATCTGATTATTACTTATTACACAGTAACAGTACAGTTACGCGTGAAGTAGGTAATTAAAACGTTCTGTATAGGAACCGTGACGATGAAAATGGCTCTGAAGTTGAGAAGGTGACACGTGGCTGGGCATCGAGTTCAAACCTGAGCACGATCGATCAACCCAAAAAGGACGCCTTCTCCACAGGTATTTATTTAGTAATATTACACGATTAGTTTTCAACGAAACATATATTTAAGTATATTACTTTGTAGAAAATTCACAGTTTTTTTTTTTTGATGAAAGTAATGAACGAACAGTTGAATCAGGATGGGTTGGTATGGAATAATATTCTAATACGGGTAGGAAAATATTCAATAACTAAGCAAAAGCTTCCACTGTTGTGTAAAGGGATGGAGAAATAGGTTGATCTAACTTCAACAGCGACAGACTAATGTAACGCACAGTACCATGTTATAAGCACTTACCAAAATTTTATCTTATTAAAGTTTTATAATAACTTAATTATTTTTAAATCTGTTTTTAAATTTTGAATTAAAACTTTCGAATTTTCTTTGTTAACCCCAAATTTATTTGGTGCCGCGGAATATGATTTTTTAAATGTTTATGGTTTTCTCAGGGTTTAACAAAACCAGCACATCGTGGACGTCGACGCCTGACTTGGGGGCCAACGAAACTGACACCAGCACTGCAGTAACAGTCAGTTTAAAGTTACCTAAACGAAGAAACACGGGGCCCTTACCTTCTATAGACACCGGTCAAAGTAATATAGGTATTATTTTTAAGTTCTGTTGCTATTATAAACAACAGAATAATTTAAATAAGAACTTAGCAACTACTTAGCGATTTTTTGAGATTTCATTAACTAAATGCCTAAAATATACAATGTATAATGTTAAATTCATACATTTTTATGCCTTAAAAATAAAATTAACGTTATTGCGAGTTAATGCTAAGAAACATTTTTTAGGGCCTGTTTTAACAGTTGTGGATGACACTATTTGACGGATGACAAATACCAACACAAATAAAAGCTTTTGGTGTAATATTCTTTTTACCATCGAATTCAATCATTCGTTTCATTTCATCGAAAATAAAAATAAAAATAGCCTATAGCCTTCCTTGATGAAATGGGCTATCTAACACTGAAATTTTTTGAAACTTGGGACTATTGGTCCAGTTTGAACGCGCTAATCTCAGGATCTATTTTTCAAACAAACAAACAAACTCTTCAGCTTTATAATATTAGTATAGATTTCTATACGCAAATATGAATCTTGAACTTGTACTTTATTAATTAAAGTTAAACAATTCCTAATGGCTTATTCTATCTCCTGCTGTTAAAGTCTAATGGTAACTTATTTACAAGATAAACTTTATCCACAACAGATAAACAGGCCCTAAGGAATTCAAAACTCATTTACAGAGAGGAGTAGATGATGTTCGTATATTACTAACTAGATGTGCACTGCGATTTCACCCACTTTAATTTAAGAAAAAAGAAGTACTAAAATATTATATACCCTATAGCTTTCGTCTATATTTGGGCTATCTAACACTGAAAAAATTCAAATCGAACCAGTAGTTCCTGAGATTAGCGCGTTAAAGCGAACAAACGAACAAACTCTTCAGCTTTGTGATATTAGTATATATACTGCAAGTTAAGACAAGAACCCACGTTGCATCATTTTCAATCGCTTGATATGTTTTAAAATATATCTTGTGCTCGAATATTGAGGAGAACAGAATGAGGAAACTTGCATTTACCACATTTAGCACTAATACTTACATGACACCAACAATTATCAGGCTATTCATCATCATCATCATCATCATCATCATTTTTGCCGACCACTGCTGGACATAGACCTCCACAAGTTTGTACCAAAAATGGCACGAACTCATGTGTGTTGCCCATAGCCACCACACTGGGCAGGCGAGTTGGTGACCGTGGGGCAGGCTTTGTCACATCAAAGACACTGCCCACCTTCGGCCTGTGTATTTTAAAGCCAGCAGTTGGATGGTTATGCCGCACTCAGTCGGCTTTATAAGTTGATATCATCATCATCGTCATCATCATCATCATCATCATCATCATCATCATCATTTCAGCCTATCACAGTCCACTGCTGGACATAGGCCACTAAAAGTTCAAGCCAAAAATAGCGTGAACTCATGTGTTTTGCCCATAGTCACCACGCTGGGCAGGTGGGTTGGTGACCGCAGGGCTGGCTTTGTCGAACCGAAGACGCTGCTGCCCGTCTTCGGCCTGTGTATTTCAAAGCCAGCAGTTGGATGGTTATCCCGCCACTGGTCGGCTTTTTAAGTTCCAAGGTGGTAGTGGAACTTTGTTATCCCTTAGTCGCCTCTTACGACATCCACGGGAAGAAAGGGGGTGACTGTATTCTTTAATGCCTTAGCTACACAGCCAGGCTATTATCAAATGCAAAAAAGAAAGGCGTAGCGAAAATTAATCTAACTCTTGTAATACTAAATAGAAGGAGATGTAGGCATTTACACAATATTCTGACAATTGGCTGGTTCTTTTACGATACGATTCAGTCTGTAACATCCTACTGTTGGGTATAAGCCTTTCTCCATGTAGGAGATTGATAATACAGTACATTACAAAAATAATAATGTAATTTTTCATATTCAGAAACTGTCACAGTGCGTCGACCATCACCATCTCCTCCGCCATCGACAACCACGGCTCAGATCACGATCAACAAAAATGACTCACTCGCTGAGCGAGTACGAAAGGTATAAACAACTGTCAGAATCAATGTTTTATCACAAGAACTTTGACCTTGTCCTAAAAACCTTTATAAAATGCTAAAAAAACAGTAATATCTTTATATTAGCTAAAATATTAGTTACAATCTAAGAGGTAAATAAAGTTAGTTACATTCAGCGTCAATTTAATTTTATAACAGTTTCTTCGAAATCGAAACAAAATGTTTTGAACTGAACCTAAGTGGGTCATCTTGATGTTTAAACGGCTTTCAACTCAATATGTTTCGTTCTGATGCCCAAAATAACCAAAGGTCGCCGACAAACTTTCAGCTTGCTATCTCGAACTTTGAGACAGTTAAATCAATCAAGGAAATGATCCAATTTTATTGAATCTAGTTATTGTTGGTTAAAACAATGTTTTAAATGTTAGGTGAATGGTAGAAAAACCCTCATACTTAAAAAAATAAAACTTGTGATAATATAATTTATAAAATTTTTATATGCTACATACATGTATATATTTTTAGATGCAACTTATGAAAGCACAAAATAGTTTTGATAAAGAATCCAGTGTCGAAAAAGAAAGAGAGAAGCGTAGTAACTCCAGAAGTAAAGAAGAAGAGAAAATAAGTCGACAAAAAGACGATCGTGTCGTTAGAGAAGATGTTAACTTTTTAATACAGGTATACTTAACATTTTTAGCTAAATATTATTGAGTTTTGTGTCATTAAGAGTGTACCTCAAATTGCTTATTTTCCAGGTTCCATAGTTTTTTTAGGGCTCAACCGATTTTCATTGAACACATAATTTTATAATGTTCCCGTGATGCGCTTTCATTTGAGACCCCACTAGATTATATTTGCAGACATTCGGTTATTCTTCCCCACTTTCACCCCCCACAAATTTTAAACGACTCAACCGATTTTCATCAAACATATCTAAAAACACTCGCCCGTAACTCACCTTTCATACAAAAAAAAAACTAAATTGAAATCGCTTCATCCTGTTGCGAGCTACGGATCCACAGACAGACAGGCAGACAGACAAACAGACACGTCAAACTTATAACACCCCTCTTTTTGCGTCGGAGGTTAAAAAGCATTTATTTTAATATTACAAACAGAAAATCTAATTTTATTTATTAGTATAGATAATATGCAAACATAGTGAAAGCAATTATTGTTTGTTATATATATTTAGAAATAGCTCTAGTTAATGTTTAATATTTTTTTTAATGAACAGGTAAAAAGTTCTCGAAATAGTTCAATTTCCAAACCTCCAATACGCGGTGGTCCATCGCGTGATAAGGAAGATGAGTCTGATGATGAAGCAAGTACAGTTGGCACCGTCACCACAGACACGGAAACGACACTTATTGATCCAAATATAAAGGATTATCAAGTAAGCGATTTACTTGAAATTTCGAATTAATTATTCTTCATTACCAAATTACTAAAAAAAAAAATTGGCAGTTATAGACTGTCAATAGAGGTCAAAACTTGGAACTTTAGTATTAAAATTTAAAATTTTATAATGTTTGAATTAAAATTATGTGTATAATGTTGCACAATGTCAGGCATGTCGGTGACGCGAACCCACAAGATTTCACCCATCCAAAAAGTGTAACGCGCGAAGCACGCGGCTGCTGCGCGTGCGCCAGTCATGAGCATGTCAGTGACGCGAACCCATAAGATTTTTCGCTACCAAAAACTGACCAACGCGTTAAAGAAATTTTCAGTTCAATAATTTTTCGTTTCAGGACCAAATAGAAAGCTTAAAGCAGGAAGTAGATATTCTTAAGAAACGTTGTGAACGTGTTGAAAAAGAAAAAAGTGATATTTTGCTTCGAAGGTTAGCTAATATCGATACGGCAAATAAATATACCAGTGGTCGCACGTCAGAAGTACTCAAATTACAGCAAAAAGTAAACGAACTTACTTCCCAAAACGAAGATTTGAAAGATGAAAAGAAACATCTGTCTTTACGAATTAAAGAGATGGAAGTGGATATCGAAGTAAGCATGTATAAAATTCGAAATGTTTTTTTTTTATATTCAATATTTTCTAACGGAATATTTTTATTATGTAGTCTCGTCCGTCAATAGAAGCACAAACGCGCCAAATAGAACAACTGAGATCAAAGTTACTGGCGGCAGAAACTCTTTGTGAAGAACTAATGGATGAAAATGAAGACATGAAAAAAGAATTAAGAGATCTTGAGGAAGAAATTGAAGAAATGCAAGACAATTTTAGGTAAGTGTGTAATTTAGTTTGTGTCATTATAAAAAAGTATATGTTATAACTAAACATTATATACAATGGATTGTTATAGAGAGGATCAAGCAGACGAATACTCCTCGTTAAGAAGAGAATTGGAACAGACTATAAAAAACTGTAGAGTTTTATCTTTCAAGTTAAAAAAGACTGAACGCAAAAATGAGCAACTTGAACAGGAGAAAGCTGATCAAGAAAAGAAACTTTTGGAAGTGAGAATTTTTGTACTTTGTTGACTAACTAAGAAGCTTCCTTAGAGTTTTGAGCATAAATACGGTCATTTTGTTTGTTAAAATATTGCTAAATTGTAAAAGTTTTCTCACCCGTAATATAAAAATTTTGTGACCTCCCTATGCGTACCACTTAAGTAGTTGTTTTGATTTTACCACCCCTATCCTTTTTTAAATTATGAGTTAAAAAATTACCAGGGCGTCTCTTATAGGCTGCAAGTCCTAAGTCATCTTTTAAAATACGCGACATGGTTCTAGGTGCTATCTCCCGAGATAAAATCTTTCGCTTTCGTACAGGATTTCTTCGAATTCTTTCCCTTACTGCTTTGATCGCCTTCTTCGTACGAACACTACGTGGACGGCCAGATCTTTTTCTTTCACAAATATATGAGTTTTCATTGTACGTCTCAATAGCCCGGTACACAAACATTTGACTAATCCCAAGCGTATGTTTGCGCGTTTACCGCTAAAAAATCACCCTACGTCATTCCTCTCAAATTTAAAGGCACTCCCCTAACCGTCTTGGCCAGTATTGGAATACTTGGCGTCGACATATCGAGCAATGTGCAATTTCGTGGTCATCTGGAGGGAAAGGTTAAACTAGCCTCGAAGAAACTTGGAGGGCTCAGCTCAGTAGGGCGAAGCAATATTTCATGCCTTCCCACAGCCTACACTCATATAAGGCGCAGATCCCGCCCCCCATGGAATACTGCTGGGGGCTGTGGGCTTACCTGTGGGCTGGGGCGCCCCAGTACCAGCTCCTTCCATTTTACCGTGCTCAACGCCGAGAGGCTCGAATCGTCTGCGACAAGATTCTCTCCGATCGCCTCGATTCTTTGGCGCTGCGTAGAGATTTTAATAATTATCACAAAATATTTTACAACATATTATTTTCGCGTAAATGAGAAAACACAATGGACAAGCATGTAAAAATTACGGATTCCAAATTCAAATATTTTGTTTATTTTTAATTGTATTAGTATTTATGGCCAGACTATGTAGGTACTTATATAATACATGTTGGGAGTTGCTAAGCATGTCTCTTAAAACACTGATGGACAAAGTAACTACCAATGATATGTATAATGTGTTTTATGTATATAGTTATTTATATACAAATTTAGTTAGCAACGTTGGACTTATCTCTAGAAGAGATCTGTTCCATCCAACCTGTGATAGTGAGAGCTAATGTTACACAGCAGGCTAAGAAAGTGCAGTAATGTAGATAATAAACAGATTCTTGAAAATAAAAAGCTAATTAAATAATATTCATAATATCATACATTGAATGCATACATGTATGTGAAATGTATAGAAATATATACGAGTACAATAGTATATATATATATATATATATATATATATATATATATATATATATATACAGGGTGTCCCAAAAAGTAGTGATAAGCGGAATTCCAGAGATAGGGCACCCCTTGGGGTATCCGAATCACCCCTATGTATGTTCAGCGATTTTGCATAGTTTTCGAGTTATGAATTTTTTTATATGTTTTTGAGAATTTTCCACCTGAACAAATTAAAAAATTTCTAAAAAAAAAAATTGAATACTTTTTAGAATTTTTGTTTTTGTATCTAAATAGTCATGAGCTGTAGCTTCCCGTTTAAAAGATTCAGCTTCTTAACTTTGATGGAAATTGTGAAAATCTAAGTATAAAGTGAAAATTTTACGTTTTGAGAACTATGACTTCAATTTTCAACTTAGAATTAAAAATCTAAACAGGCAATTTTATGGTTTCTAATTAGGCTTAAAAACTTCTCCAAAGTCTCAGCTTTCATAATCATAAATAAAAAGTTGTACTTAATGGGGCTACTTTTGCTAAAATTTGCCTTCAAAGACATCAAGGTGGAAAATTCTTAAAATTACCAATTTGAATAAAAAAAATTTTTTTGCTCAATTTATTATTCCTTTAAGGTTAAATAGTTTTGTCGGCGTTCTAGCTGGGTCATACGTATAGGATTCTTGCGGAGGAAAATGATAAATCCGTAGATTGAGTGATATGGTTCCAAAACGATGGTGCTCCATGCCACTTTGCAAGAATAGTCAGACAACATT